>NC_063162.1:47642073-48242073 GCF_023159225.1 Perognathus longimembris pacificus | reverse complement strand
AGACACACAAATAACACAGAGACAGTGCTGCATGGTGGGGTCACTCCCCGCCATCTGCTAGTGGCTTGGGCTGACTGTTTAGGACTGGGGGGTCCTTCCAGTGGGCTAGGGTCAAGTCTAGGGGGCTAGATGGTACATTACCCATGGCTCTGGTGAGGTGTTCAATCCAGACAGCTACAAAAAACACAACAATTACAACAGAAAAGATACCAAACACACAGGCCTAAAAAAAACAACAACCAAGTTACAAGTTACTAGTACGAGTTGGAGATCTCCCAAGTCGGCCCCCATCCTCCTGCGAGGGTGCAGAAGGAGTGGACCCAAGATCAATTCGGCCCCCAACCTCCTGCGAGGGTGCAGAAGGAATGGACCCAAGTTCAAGTCGGCCCCCAACCTCCTGCAAGGGTGCAGAAGGAGTGGACCCAAGTTCAAGGTGGGCGGGTTGAGCCTCGGTAAGGAGACCATCCCGGTCAGTGCTGGCTAGAAACCGGACCGATTTGTGCCCTACAAGTATCAAGGCAGGGTTCTGGGGGTCCCCCTTCAAGGGTAGAGGATCTGGGATGTCTCCTAATTCCTCTAGGGTTGTCTTATGAGCATGTCTGTTCCGACAATCCCTAAAAAAAAAAAAAGAATAACAAGGTAGAACGGCTGTCTTCAAGAGAAAATGAAAGTAAAAAACACACACATAGACAAAGGACAGGACAAGACAAATTAACAGCGCTGTTTCTCACCTTCGGAGTCTGGGGTCTCGGGGGTCTCTGGGGCTATACCAGACGAGCCCCCAAATGTTATGCCCATGTCACGAGGAGACCACCAAGAAGACCACCGGTTAGGAGGAAGGCCCGAGTTGCAGCTCGCCTGAATAAAGCCTTGCTTTTGCATTTCGGAACATCTGGCTCTCAGTGGTCTTCTTGGTGGTCTCCTAGCGACATGGGCATAACACAATGTCTAACCTTTGGCTGGTGCTCTCTGAGCTCAGAGGAAATGGGCAATTTACACCTAAGGTATAAGCCTGTAGTATCCTGGTCACCCAGGACTCAAACTCACGGACAATTAGATGACCAGCACTCAGTCAGGCGAGGAGTCTTTATTTAGCTGTGCACAGCATCTGCTCTCTACCATCAGGATGGTAAAGAACAGCCCTGAGCCATAGTAGGGCTGGGTTTGATGTTTTTGTTTTTGTTTTTTGCCAGACCTTGGGCTTGAACTCAGGGCCTGAGCACTGTCCCTGGCTAATTTTTGCTCAAGGCTAACACTCTACCACCTGAGCCACAGCACCACTTCTGGCTTTTTCTCTGGTGCTGAGGAATTGAACCCAGGACTTTGTGCATTCAAGGCAAGCACTCTTGCCACTAGACCATATTCCCAGCCCAGGGCTGGGTTTCTTAAAGGTAGAAGCTATGCATTCTATGCATAGGTGGTCACATAGCACAATGCAGGAGGTCAACGCAGGGGGTCAAAGCAAGTCACAAACAGGCTAAGCAGGCCCTTTACAGAAGCAAAATTTGCTGGTCAGGCTGACCTAATAACTTCATTTTTAACAATTGTTACCATGTTCCCCTAATATCAACTAAGTAAGCATGAGCGGGCTAAAACAATCCAGTAAGCAATCATAAGTGGTGCAACCTGACAGTTACCATGGCATTTCTATAACTACTAGTATGATTATTTCTATCAGTTATTACTGTGATCATTTTCACAGTACATTACTATGGTTGCTACCTAGATACAGAGAGGAACAAAGGCTACATATATCTTTAAATGTCAAACTATGGGGAACTAGTCTCATGGATGAAGGTGCAGCCCTCTGTTGTGGAGTCACCAAAATGGAGTTATAGAAGCTAAGAATAAACTCTAAGACAGTGAAATTTTACAAGCCCTATTGTTTCTAGGAGCTGGGGGTGGGGGGTGGGGAGTATACTTTTCCTTGGTTTTCACAAGCACCATCCCAGAAGATCACACAGACACAATTATGTACAGGAAGCAGTTTATTGTCAGCCAAAGCTGACAAGGCCACCTCTCCCGTGGGAGAAGAAGAAATGGCACCTGTCCTTTGTTCAGGGTCAAATATATAGTATGGGGCTAAAGGCAGGAAGTAAGGGAAGGCATCCGGGTTGGAGCATACACAGTTGAACGCTAAAGATGGCACCTAGCCAGGGTGGGGGTGGGGTTCTGATTGTAAAAGTTAGGCAGCATCCCCTGATGCAGCTGGGGGATAGGGGTAAAACACGGCTTGGGGAAGTAAAGTGGGAGGAAAGGCCAGGGCTGAGGGCCAGTTAGTTAGGCCTGGCCAGATCAACTGGTTTTGAGGGAGCACCTGAGATGGAGGGTATGCTAATATAAGGTACTATTGAATATAAAACCTAATCCAGCTGGAGGCATGACTCAAGTGGTAGAGTGCTAATTAGCACCAGTATCACCCCCCCCCAAAAAAAAATTAAAGCCTGGAGATATGGTTCAAGTAGTAGAACATTTGCCTAGAATTGCAAGACCTTGATTCAATCTCAAATACCACAAAAACAAAACAAAATCCTAATCTAATTTCAAATTTCTAATCCATGGTCTATCTGTACTTCTTTTAGGTTCCCCCCTCCCTCATACTGGGACTTAGGGCTCCATATGCTTGCTCATTTTTTTTTTCATACAGCTGGCACTCTGCCACTTGAACTACATCTTCTGACTTATTGCTAGCTAGAGACAAGAGTCTCCTGGATTTGTCTGCTCAAGCTGGCTTCAAATTGCACTTCTCAGATTTCAGTCTCCAGACTAGCTTAAAGGTATGACTCACTGGCTCCTGGCTCTTTGGGTATTCTTTACCAGACATTTTGATATTTTTCTAGGCGGTGAGTGACTACCACTTGCAGATCAAGAACATTTCTAAAGCCATTCTGGATGAGTACCACAGAATGTTTGGGAAACAAGTGGCTAAACTGGAGCATGATATCGACAGTGAAACCCTGGAAGAGCAGAAGTGCCAGCTGAATTATGAGCTTAATTGTTCTGGAAAGTACTTTGCTTTCAAAGAACAACTCAAGGTAGAATTCTCATTTATTTAATTGTTATAAAAGGTTTGTTTTTTTCTGTCAGTTGTGGGGCTTGAACTCAGGGCCTCTTTGTGCTCAGGGGTAGCACTCTACCACTTGAGCCACAGCACCTCTTCCCGTTTTTTGTTTTGTTTTGTTTTTGAGTGGTTAATTGGAGATAAGCACCTCTTGGGGACTTCCCTGCCTGGGCTGGCTTTGAATCATGATCCTCAGATCTCAGCCTCCTGAGTAGCTAGGATTACAGTCATGAGCCACTAGCACCCAGCATTATAAGAACATTATATGGATCAACTTCTCTACAGACCCCATTTAGCAATGTTTTTCTCTGATTGTGTTCAGTTAAATTTTCTGTGATAAATGTCAGCAAAAGCTAGGCACTGGTGGCTCACACCTGTAATCCTAGCTCCTCAAGAGGCTGAGATCTAAGAATAGCAGTTTGATGCCATCCAGGTCAGGAAAGTCCATGAGACTCTTATCTCCAATTAACCACCAGAAAACCAGAAGTGGCTGTTATGCCAAGTTGCGAAACGACCACCAAGAAGGCCACCGAGACTCAGACGTTCTGAAATGCAAAAGCAAGGCAAGGCTTTTTCAAGTGGGCCGCAGCCCGGGCCTCATCCTACCCACCGACACAGCGGAGGTTAGGCGGAAGCCCTGAGCTGCGATTGCACAGGGCTTATAAAGGCAAAAAAACAAAGTTACAGCAATCGGGTGTTTAAGCAAGACAAAAAACAAAGTTACAGCAATCAGGTGTTTAAGCAAGCAAGATAAGCAAGATTAGGACACGGGTACAAATCTGATTGGCTCGGGGCTCGAGGCATTTTGGGGGCGGTTAGAGTTAAGCATTCCCAGGCGGTTAGAGTTCTTGACCGGCTGGGCCCTAATAAGCTTGCCCTGGGTTTGCTCATAGTTTATTTATTTATTTATTTTTGGCCAGTCCTGGGGCTTGGACTCAGGGCCTGAGCACTGTCCCTGGCTTCTTTTTGCTCAAGGCTAGCACTCTGCCACTTGATCCACAGCGCCACTTCTGGCCATTTTCTGTATATGTGGTGCTGGGGAATCGAACCCAGGGCCTCATGTATATGAGGCAGGGACTCTTGCCACTAGGCCATATCCCCAGCCCCAAATCTATTTTTTTTTTTCCAGTCCTGGGGCTTGGACTCAGGGCCTGAGCACTGTCCCTGGCTTCCTTTTGCTCAAGGCTAGCACTCTGCCACTTGAGCCACAGCGCCACTACTGGCCATTTTCTATATATGTGGTGCCGGGGAATCGAACCCAGGGCTTCATGTATACAAGGCAAGCTCTCTTGCCACTAGGCCATATTCCTAGCCCCTGCTCATAGTTTAAACAGACAACAAAACGGGGGCTGCCTGAAAATGGGGTTTACTTTAACTCTTCATTGCCCCCTTCAGTGGCGCTATGCTATCCTTGAGCCAAAGAAGTTCAGAGACAGTGCCGGCCTTGAATTCAAGCCCTAGCACTAGCGTGTGCACATGTATATACACACACACACGCACACAGAAAGAAAAAAGGAAGAAATCTGTCTCCAACAATCTCACACGTAGAATGGATACTAAGCAATTATAAGACTATAGAAATAGATCTACTGGCATTTTGTTTTTGTCAGTCATGAGGCTTGAACTCAGGGCCTGGGAGCTGTCCTTGAGCTCTTCTGCTCAAGGCTAGCGCTCTACCACTTTGAGCCACAGAGCCACTTCAGGCTTTCTCTGAGTAATTTATTGGAAATAAGAGTCTCACAGACTTTCCCACCTGGACTGGCTTTCAACCGCAGTCTTCAAATCTCAGCCTCTTGAGTAGCTTAGGATTACAGGAATGAGCCACCAGTGCCCAGCTGGAGACTAGTTCTTGCAGTGAGGCTAGTCTTTGAACCAGATTCCAAGTTCCTCTGGAGGCAGAAACTCTGTTACTATAACTAGTTCTACCCCATTTAAATTTCTCCTTATTCATAAGGACACTAAGATTTGAGGAATAGTGCCTGGTTTTTGTTTCATTCTGTTTGGTTTTAGTGGTACTTGGGTTTGAACTGAGACCCTTGCATTTTTGTTTTTGTTTTTGTTTTTTTGTTGGTCCTAGGGCTTGAATTCTGAGCCTGGGCACTATCCCTGAACACCATTCTTTTCTCAAGTCTAGCACTCTACCACTTGAGCCACAGTGCCACTACCAGCTTTTCTGCAATTCATTGGAGATAACAGTCTCATGGACTTTCCTGCCTGGGCTAGCTTCAAACCATGTTTCTCAGATCTCAGCTTCCTGAGTAGCTAGGATTATAAACGTAAGCCATGCCCAGAAAGCCATGCACTTCTGATTCCGCTTACCACTGAGCCATACCTCCAGCCTTGTTTTTTGCTAATCTTCAAGATAAGATCTCACTTCCTGTGCCGACTGGCCTAGGCACGCCATCTATGTTAGTCTTCCCATCGTAGTTAGACATTCAGCTCTTCACTGAGAAAGGAGTATCATGAACTTTTCTGCCCAGACTAACCTCCAACTGCAACCTCAGCCCATCTTAGTCAACTCCCCCATAGCTAGAATTACACTATTATGCCCAAGTCGCGAGAAGACCACCAAGAAGGCCACCGAGAGCCAGACGTTCCAAAATGCAAAAGCAAGGCTTTATTCAGGCGAGCTGCAGATCGGGCCTCGTCCTACCCACTGACACAGCGGAGGTTAGGAGGAAGCCTCGAGCTGAGATTACACAGAGCTTATAAAGGCAAAAAAACCAAAGTTACAGCAATCAGGTGTTCAAGCAAGATTAGGATATGGGTACAAATCTGATTGGCTCAGGGCTCAGGGCATTCCGGGGCAGTTAGAGTTAAGCATTCCCAGGCGGTTAGAGTTAAGGAGGGAGTTTCCTGACTGGCTGGGCCCTAATAAGCTTGTCCTGCTAGCTGGGACAGGGGGCTGCCTGAAAATGGGGTTTTCTTTAACTCTTCAACATGAGCCATCAGCTCTTGGTTGAGACTCTTAAGAATAATGACTAACATTTTTTTCTTTGTTTTTTTTTTAATGTTATTTTTGTTTTGAGATGGGGGGATTCACAATGTAGCACATGTTGGCAATCCTCCTTTCTCAGCCTCCCAAGTTCTGGAGTTAGAAGTGTATGCTACCACTCCTGATTCATTTATTGTTTTTTTATATGCCAGGAAAATTTGTAAATGCTCCATGTTTTATTAATTTAGTCCTCAAAACAACCTTTTATGATGGATAGTCCTCATTTCCCCATTTTACAGATGGGGAAGTTCAATATTAATTGGTTATGTAATTTGCCAGTCACAGACAAAGGACATGATTCAGATTCAGGCATTATGACTGTAGCTTAACTGCTCTGCTACACTGCCTCTACATGCACATCTATGGTATATCCTGTACAATTGTAAGTAAATACAAAAAAGAGTTTGTGGATTATAAGTGAAAAAAAACCAATGCTCATTAAGGCATGAGGGTATCCAGTAGGAGATACAATCATGTCTTGGTTTGATTCCTGGTGCTGTCTTAGTAACTGGATGACAATGGGGACAAAACTTTCCCTCTTTGTGCCTCAACTTCTTTGCCTAACAGTGAGAGATAACATTAACATTATACGAATATAGTGTCATTATGATGCATGGAAAGTGCTTACTGTAAAACCTAGGAATAATGGTAGCTTAGAAAGAAAAAGGAAGTTTCTTGGCCATCCCAACCTGAAATATCTATACATTAGTCACCCCCTATCTGTGGGGTCCCAAGATCCTCAATGGATGTCTTAATATTGCATAATACTGAAGTGTATTTTACTGTGTTTTCTCCCCTGCATGCAAACCTGTGCCTTTTTTACTTAAATGAAGCAGTTTTGGAGGTATCTTTGGATTATGCAAATTGCTGATATCACTACTTTCATGCTTGGTGCCACTAGAAAATAAAAGAAGGGTTGTTAAACACGAGGTCTATGACACATGATGATCTGAGAACAAGATGATTACTATGTGATGAACGAATGGGTAGCATATAACATGTAGAAATGATGAGCAAAGGAACAAGTCATGGCTGGGACAAAATGGAGTGAGGCAATGTAAGATTTTATCCTGTTACTCCAAACAGTGTGCAACTTAAACCATAAGCATTCATTTGTGAAATTTTCCACTTATTTTCACACTGGTAGTGGCCACAGATAACTGGACCTACAGATAAAGAAAGGCAACTATATTTCTGTAGTGTTTTAAGCATTTTTTTTTGTCAGTCCTGGGGAATGGACTCAGGGACTGAGTACTGTTCCTGGCTTCCTTTTGTTCAAGGCTAGTACTCAACCACTTGAGCCCCAGCACCACTTCCAGCTTATTCTGTTTCTGTGGTGCTGAGGAATTGAGCCCAGGGTTTCATTCATGCAAGGCAAGCACTCTACCGCCAAGCCACATTCCCAGCCCCTGTTTTAAGCTTTTATTTCTGCTTTATTTTCTTGATTTTTCAATCCATTTTTGTTTTTATTTATTTGTTTGTTTGTTTGTTTTGTCAGTTGTGAGGCTTGAACTCAGGGCCTGGGCACTGTCCCTGAGCTCTTTTGATCAAGTTTAGTAGTCTACCACTTTGAGCCACAGTGCCACATCCAGTTTTCTAGTGGTTAATTGGAGATAAGAGTTTCATGGACTTTCTTGCCTGGGATGGCTTTGAACTGTGCTACTCAGGTCTCAGGCCTCATGAGTAGCTAGTATTACAGGTTTGAGCCACCAGCACCCAGCCTCAATCAGTTTTCAGAGTTAAATAATAACACCCAAACTGTATTGCCACTTAACAAATGAACAAAGAGAGGTACCAAAGGGTAATATATGAGGTTGAACACTAACAGAATCCAAAACAGAACTCTATTCTCTGGACTCTAGACCATGTCTTCTTTCTTTTTCATTTTTTATTGTTACTATAAAAGTGATATACAGAGGGATTGTAATTATGTAAGTCAGGTAAAGAATGTGGTGGGGTTTTTTCTTTCTTCCATTCCTGGGGCTTGAACTCAGAGCCTGAGCACTGTCCCAAGCTTCTTTTTGCTCAAGGCTAGCACTCTACCTCTTGAACCACAGCACCACTTCTGGCTTTTTCTGTTTATGTGGTGCTGAGGAATTGAACCCAGGGCTTGATGCATGCTAGGCAAGCACTCTGCCACTAAGCCACATTACCAGCAAGAGTGTGTTTCATTTTGGACAGTGTTGTCCCTTCCCTTGCACACTCCCAATTTTTCCCTCCAGGTCTTCCTTTATGAACCATATAGCCACTGTGAAAGAAAGCATAAATCTGCTAAGATTGTCTTCAGGTCTTGTCCCCTCTTCTGTTGGTATGAGTTCAGCATAGTCCCTATTAGTGATGACGATGGCATCAAGAAAGAAATCCTGCTGAGCGTGTTGGAGGGGCCCTAGAGAACTTCTAGTCTAGCTGTCATCAGGCAAGAAACTAACCATCATCAGAATTTTTGTTTTGGAGAAGCCTAAAACCAGAAGCACTAGGGAAACTGGTCTAGCCTACTGCTGGACTGTGTTATCAAAAGGGCAATATTTATGTCTTTTTGTTGCCAGCCCTGGGCCTTTGGACTCAGGGCCTGAGCACTGTCCCTGGCTTCTTTTTGCTCAAGGCTAGCACTCTACCACTTGAGCCACAGCGCCACTTCTGGCTTTTTCTATATATGTGGTGCTGAGGAATCAAACCCAGGGCTTCATATATGGGAGGCAAGTACTCTACCACTAGGCCATATTCCAAGCCCCCAATGTTTATGTCTTGCAGCATGCTGTGGTGAAGATTGTGAGAGAGAAATATTTGAGGACAGCATCCTTTGAAAGCCAGGAGGAACTGCAGACATTTATCAGCGAGCTTTATGTGTTCTTGGTAGATCAAATGCATGTGGCACTAAACCAAGTAGGTGACAAGAATGGAGCACCTTCCTACTCTATAGAGCACAGGTTGCAAGTATTTCTTCCTTTTTGCTTCTTTTTTCCTTTAATATGCAAATGTTTAAGCAGGGCACTGGTGGCTCATGCCTGTAATCCTAGCTGTTGGGGTCCATCTTTCTTCCCTGGATGGAAGGGGCTTGAGTCACCTCCCCCAGCTGGGGAATGCGGCCCTTCCATCCTCTCTACATTGGAATCCGGAGAAACCGGTTGGGCAAATAGACCCCCGACTTAGCTGGCAGCCAGCGTGGCGCCTACCAGCCCCGCCCTGGTTCGGCGCGCTCAGAGTGACGTAGCCCCTTGGAGGTCAAGTGACCAGCCCCTTGGGAGTCATGTGACAGCTCATGGCCTATCGGAATCCTGGCCAACCCCCTCCCTTAGGAATCATCTCCCCTTGACCTTCCCTCAATAAAGTTAGTTCGCTCTCAGAAGCCTACTCCGTGGTCTATGTACGCTAGCTCCCAGGGAAGGATAGCGGCCACATTACCACGTAGGTCGCGTGCACGCCAGGCCGGAGTCACCCCTACGTCCCACCTTGACATACCTGCAGGCCGAGGGTTAGGGGAGAGGACGATACGAGGGTAATAAGAGAGAAGGAAATAAGCATCTGAGCCGGGCCAGAGAAACAGCCCCAACACTAGCTACTCAGGAGACTAAGATCTGAGGATTGAGGTTCAAAGCCAGCCCAGGCAGGTAAGTCCATGAGACTTACCAGAAAACTGGAAGTGACACTGTAGCTCAAAGTGATAGAACAGTAGACTTGAGCAAAAATCGTTCAGAGACAGCACCCAGGCCCTAAGTTCAAACCCCATGACCAACAAAAAGAAAATAGCGAACTGTATGCTCTGTTAGGTACTGGAAGCATAAAGATCAATAATAAACTGTCTAAGGGTCAAACACGCTAGCCTATTCCTATAATCAGCTACATGGGAGGAATAGGTAGGAGAATCTCAGTCAGAGGTCAGCTCTTAAAAGAAATAATAAGACCCTGTCTCTATTTCTTAACAAAACAAAACAAAACAAAACTGGGCTGGGGATATGACCTAGTGGCTAGAGTGCCTGCCTCGTATTCATGAGGCCCTGGGTTCAATTCCCCAGAACCACATATACAGAAAATGGCCAGAAGTGGCGCTGTGGCTCAAGTGGCAGAGTGCTAGCCTTGAGCAAAAAGAAGCCAGGGACAGTGCTCAGACCCTGAGTCCAAGCCCCAGGACTGGCAAAAAAAAAAAAAAAAAAAAAAAAAAACTAAATCAAAAAGGCCTGGGGGTTGTTGGCTCAAGTGGTATAGTGCTTGTCTAGCAAGCTTGAAACCCTGAATTCACACCCTAGTATTGCCCAGAACAGAAGGAAAACTGCCTGTTGCCTAAAGCATAAGACAGATTTGGGGAGAAAGGATAGGCTCTTTCAAATTCCTAGAAAAATCAATTATATATATTTCAAAACTGTGAGAAAACTGGATGCCAGTGACTCATGCCTACTCAGGAAGCTCAGATCTGAGTATCCAGGTTTGAAGACAGCTCAAACAGGAAAGTCCATGACACTCTTATCTCCAGTTTGCCACTGAAATGCCGGAAGTAGAGGTATTGTTCAAGTGATAGAGCACCAGCCTTGAGTGAAAAGCTAAGTGACAGCTCCCAGACCCTGAGATCAAGTCACAGTACCAGTTTGCACACATGCGCACACACACACACACACACACACCAGCTGTGAAAGAATTACCAAAAACCTAAAACAAGCTACGAAACAAAAATTGGTCTGTTTATTATGTGAATGTGCACAATTTTCAATCTTCTTCAAAATAGTAAAACAAAGAAAAACTGTGTGTGTGTGTGTGTGTGTGTGTGTGTGTGTGTGTGTGTGTCTGTCTGTCTGTCTATCTGTCCTAGCGCTTGAACTCCAAGCCTGGGCACTGTCCTTGAGTTTTTGTGCTCAAGGCTAATGCTCTACCATTTGAGCCACAGCTCCACTTCTGGATTTTTTGGTAGTTAATTGGAGATAAGAATCTTATGAGCTTTTCTGCCTAGGCTGGATTCAAACAGCAATCCTCAGATCTCAGCCTCCTGAGTAGTTGGGATTACAGGAGTGAGCCACCAGTACCCAATACCCAAAGGATAGAGGCCCCAATCAGTGATCAGAAACTGTCTTTGGCTTTATGCTCTATATTCCTTATCAACTGTACTTGGTACTCACTGATACCATTTTGGTTTGAATTAAAGATTTTTAGGGGTCTTCCTCAGCCATAGTTTCTGACCCAGGTTAGTGCTAATTATACCAGATCAAGTCTACTTAATGTAGATAGGTAGGATATACCCTTTCCCCCCTGTAGTATTTGGTATTGAGGTTTTGTTGTGCCAAGTTGCAAGACCACCCCCAAGAAGACCACCGAGATTCAGACACTCCGAAATGCAAAAGCAAGGCAAGGCTTTATTTAACGAGCTGCCAACTCGGGCCTCGTCCTACCCACCGACACAGCGGAGGTTAGGAGGAAGCCCCGAGCTGTGATTACACAGGGCTTATAAAGGCAAAGAACAAGGTTAAAACAATCAGCTGTGCAAGCGAGATTAGAACACAGGTACAAATCTGATTGGCTCAGGGTTCGATTCTAAAATGGGGTTCACGTGGTGGGGCCTGACTTCAAAGTCTGGCACCTCATTTCCCCCTTTTTCTTTTTGGTACCTTGGGAGCCAATCATGGCTCCATTCTGTCCATTTCAATGGCTTGCATGTCTAGGGGATGATATAGAGGTAAGGCATGGGCCAGTAGGGCCAAAAGTAGTATCCGAAAATAACTCTGGTCCCTCGGTTTTAAAGGGGGGCTGATGGGTGAAGATCATCCATCTTCTGTAACTTCTTCAGGCTGACTCAGGGGCGTAGACCTTACCTAGCCAGGAACCTATAACCTTAGTCTCAGTCTTGAGGCGAAGGCAAAGCGGCTGAGTTGGGTGCTTGGAGACCTCCCATGTTAGTCTCCTGGGTAGGATTTCTTTCAGGATCTTCTTAGCCACTACATTCGCAGTCTCATGCTTTGTTGGATAGACTTCAACCCATCCTGAAAAGGTGTCTACAAAAACTAGCAAATATTTGTAATTTCTGTGAAATCTACTTCCCAATACACGCCTGGCCTATTCCCACAGAGGCGAGCTCCTTTAGTAATCTGTTGATTGGGGGCATTGGTAAGCTGACAGATCTTGCAATTTTTAACAATATACCTTTGCAGGCCTTTCTCTGTGGGCCTGCTGGAAACTGTTACAAAAAAACCTACAAAGAAGCTGGAATGGCAATTAAACATTTTGGTAGCCATAATTCTCCTTTTCTCACTTTGCAATAATTATTTAGGACAATTTTACTTCCAAATTTCTTCCAAAAGGCTACAAAAACAAAACAATTAATACAAAAGGAGGAAAACACACAGGCCTAAGACAAGTTACGAGTTGGAGATCTCCCAAGCTGGCCCACAACCTCCTACAAGGGTGCAGAAGGAATGGACCCGAGTTGGCCCACAACCTCCTGTAAGAAGGAGTGGACCCGAGTTGGCCCACAACCTCCTGCAAGGGTGCAGAAGGAGTGGACCCGAGTTACGAGTTGGAGATCTCCCAAGTTGGCCCACAACCTCCTGCCAGGGTACAGGAGGAGTGGACCCAAGTTGGTCCACAACCTCCTGCCAGATAAGCAGAAGGAGCAGACCCAAGTACAGGGTGGGCGGGTTGAGTCTCGTTTAGGAGGCCCTCCTGGTCAGTTCCGGCCAAAAACCAAACTGACTCGTGCCCTACAAGTATAAGCAAAAGCAAAACAGACAAACAGACAAATTACAGGACAAGACAAATGAACAGCGCTGTTTTCTTACCTTCGGAGTCTGGGATCTCGGGGTCTCTGGGGCTATCCCGGACGAAACCCCAAATGTTGTGCCAAGTTGCAAGACCACCCCCAAGAAGACCACCGAGATTCAGACACTCCGAAATGCAAAAGCAAGGCAAGGCTTTATTTAACGAGCTGCCAACTCGGGCCTCGTCCTACCCACCGACACAGCGGAGGTTAGGAGGAAGCCCCGAGCTGTGATTACACAGGGCTTATAAAGGCAAAGAACAAGGTTAAAACAATCAGCTGTGCAAGCGAGATTAGAACACAGGTACAAATCTGATTGGCTCAGGGTTCGATTCTAAAATGGGGTTCACGTGGTGGGGCCTGACTTCAAAGTCTGGCACCTCAGTTTGAACTCAGGGCCTTGGGCTT
This sequence comes from Perognathus longimembris pacificus, assembly GCF_023159225.1. Taxonomy (NCBI): domain Eukaryota; kingdom Metazoa; phylum Chordata; class Mammalia; order Rodentia; family Heteromyidae; genus Perognathus; species Perognathus longimembris. The sequence continues at coordinate 48,228,873 of NC_063162.1, read as the reverse complement.
GCTACCACAAGTTTTTAAGCCTCCGAAGTATCTAGGATTAGACATCAGACCTGTGATCTAGTGCCCAGCTGGATATATTCCTTTGCTCCTATTAGAAAGGTAGGCTTTCCCTCCTGCATTTTTTTTTGTTGTATCTAAATATCTTCTTTGTAAGATCTATCAGTTACTGGATCTCATATCCATTTTATTTTCCAAAACCTTTCTATATAATTGCTTCATTTGTTTGCTCAACACCTTCATGAACCTTCATGATGTCAAGGCCATGCCAGATGATATCCAAGGCCCTATTCCAACCATTCAGTCAACCAGTGAGCAGCTTCGACTCTTTGCATTTGAAGCAGAAGTCAATGAGAACTATGGAATGGCATCAGTGTATTATGAAGAGGTAATCAAATATGTTCTCAGTGATAGTGGTTATTATTTGTGAATATGGGTATGATAAATAGTAGTTTTTGGTTATTCAAAGTCAAACTTGAATGATAAAAAGGTATATCAATAGGACAGAATCAAAGGCCCACAGTAATAAGGTAATTAAATTTTTGAAGAAGATATAAAGAAATTTAGGGAGAAAGGATAATCTTTTCAACAAATAGTGTTATGCCCATGTCTCGAGATGACCACCAAGAAGACCACCGAGAGCCAGACATTCCAAAATGCAAAAGCAAGGCTTTATTCAGGCGGGCTGCAGCTCGGGCCTCGTCCTACACTCCGACGCAGCGGAGGTTAGGAGGTGTTGGGGTCCAGCTTTATGGACTTCAGGGTGAAGGGCATTGGAGAGCGCACCCAAGACGCCGCCCTTCCTCCCAGTCCTGGGGAATGCGGAAGCAGGCCACAATTCTCTGGGTTCGGAACCAGAAGAACCGGCTTTGCAACCAGCCCCCAACTTTCTTACCAGCCCCCAACTTTCTCGCCAGCCCAGGTGCCCCCAGTCTCTCCCTGGCGCGGGGCTTTCTAGTGATGTTAGCTCATGAGGGGGTCACATGACAAGCTCACAGCCTATCAGCATCCTGGCCGGTTAGTCTCCTTTTGTTCCTTCCTATCATTTCCCTTTACCCCCGCCTTAATAAATCAGATTGCTCTTGAAGCTTCTCCGAGACCCTGGTATGCCTGGCTTTCTTTACTGGTAAGGAGGTGGGCAAAGCGTTCTTGTTCAGCCGCGTGCACGTGAGGTCAGTGCTGGCTCCCCCGCCCCATCCTGGCCTTACCTGCCAGCCGGGTGACCAGGGGAGAGGGTGAGAAAGGGAGTTGTGAGAAGCGTAACAGAGCCTTAGTCCCCACGCCAGGGGAGGCGACCCGAGCCCGACAAGGAGGAAGGCCCCCAGCTGAAATTTCACAGGGCTTATAAAGGCAAAAAAACCACAAAGTTACAGCAATCAGGTGTTCAAGCAAGATTAGGATACGGGTACAAATCTGATTGGCTCAGGGCTCAAGGCATTCCAGGGCAGTTAGAGTTAAGCTTTCCCAGGCATTTAGAGTTAAGCAGGGTGTTTCCTGACCGGCTGGGCCCTAATAAGCTTGTTCTGATAGCCGGGATAATTGGTGGCTTGGGTTACTCATAGTTAAACAGTCAACAAAATGGCTACTGCTTCAAAAATGGGGTTTACTTCAACTCTACAATAAAATAATCGGTTATCCTTATGCAAATAAATAAATCTTAAATATTTTAGACAAGTCAATTCAAAATGGACAACACAGCTAAATATAAAGCATAAAACCATAAAACTTTTAGGGGAAATGTAGGAGAAAATCTTTTTGAACTTGAGTTATATAAACTGTTCTTACATGAGAGCAAAGCATGGTATATCAAAGAAAAACAACATAATTGAAAGTCTAATGGATGGACAAAGGATGAACAAATGCAGCCATGATTCTCACTAGATGTCATGTTGAAAATAAAGTATACAACTTGTGGGTAGGGACAGAAGGGAAAAACTTGGAGAGAGCAAGGGAAGGGGTAACATTGTCCAAAAAAAAAAATATACTCATTACCTGCTTTATGAAATGGTGACTCCTCTGAACATCACCTTTATAATAACAATAAAAGTAAAGTCTTGCCAGGTGGGCACTGGTGGCTCATGCCTGTAACTCCAGCTACTCAGGAGACTGAGATCTGAGGATGCAGTGGAAGCCAGCCCAGGCAGAAAAGCCTGTGCAACTCCTATCTCCTATTAACTACCAAAAAAAAGCCAGAAGGAATGCTACATCTCAAGTGGCAGTGCACTAGCCTTCAGCAAAAAAGCTCAGGGACAGCACCAAGGCCCTGAGTTCAAGCCTCAGAACCAGTACAAAAATGTTAAATGTCTTTAACCTATGAAAGAAGATAAGGTAAAAAATTTAGGAGAAAATGTCTCTAGAACCTATATGACAACAGAATTTATAAGAATATAAAGAGGGCTTGGAATGTGGCTTAGTAGTAGAGTGCTTGCCTAGCATGCATGAAACCCTGGGTTTGATTCCTCAGTACCACATAAACAGAAAAAGCCAGAAGTGGCACTGTGGCTAAAGTGGTAAGAGTGCAGCCTTGAGCAAAGAAGCTTAACAACAGTGCTCAGGCCCTGAGTTCAAGCCCCAGGACTGGCAAAAAAAAAAAAGGAAAAAATGTGAATAACTCTCAGAATTCATCATGTGTGTATAAGAATTTACTTGAGTTCCTATTTTAAAATATTTTGGGTATATAACTAAAAATTAAATTGCTAGCACATTTGTTCAATTTTTTAAGGATTTTGATTGGGATGTTAACGGGGCTAGCACTGCATCTGTTGCTGTCCTTTGGTAGAATTAACATCTTAATACTAATCTTCTAATCCATGAATATGGGATATCTTTCCATTTATTGATATCTTCTTTTTTTAATATCATTAAGCAATATTTATAGTTTTCACTCATCAGGCATCTTTTTTCTTAGATTTATAGACAAATCTAATATTTGCCATCTCAAGATTATGGCAGAAATTATTACACATGATTAATACACCACTGAGTGAAACTTCAGGCTCCCAAGATATTGAATGAGTTTAGGTTGTAAGTTGACTTTAATTATTTCAACAATTTTTGAGTACTTATTAAGAGCCAGAATAATAATCATGTGTATTGTGCATTTGACGATCTTATGGTAAGAAAAAAAAAGTCTTGGCATTTGCTTTTTTGTAAAACTGTATTTGTGGAGTGCTTTCAGAGCATTCTTTCTTTTTTTTTTTTAAGGGCTTGAACTCAGGGCCTGAGCACTGTCCCTGGCTTCTTTTTGCTCAAGGCTAGCCCTCTACCACTTGAGTCACAGTGCGACTTCCGACATTTTTCTGTTTATGTGGTGCTGAGGAATCGAACCCAGGGCTTCATGTATGCTAGGGCAAGCACTCTACCGCTAAGCCACATTCTCAGCCCCATGATATTGTATTATTTAAAAAAAAAAGACATAGGTTCACAGTAATCTTGGCCTTCCTGATACTTTGTATGCCTAGAGGTTGGTCCGTGAGCCCCACAACCTGGAACATTGGCTGGACTACGGTGCCTTCTGCCTCCTCATTGAAGACAACATTAAAGCACAGGAATGTTTCCGGAAAGCCCTTTCCCTGAATGAGAGTCATATCAACAGGTACAGGGAGATGCAGAATAAGTCTGAACTGATGGTCTACTAGTGAAATTATCTTGGTTTCATGAATGTGACACCGGACCATTGAATGATTTGTCTCTTTTCAGCTTGTTGCTGTGTGGTGTCCTGGCTGTCTTGTTGGAGAACTATGAACAAGCAGAAATTTTCTTTGAGGATGCCACTTGCTTGGAACCAACCAATGTTATAGCCTGGACTTTACTTGGTATGTTATTTTCCTGTAATACGAATGCAGATTTTTCCATTCTAAGACTGTCTTTTCCTGTCTAGCCTCCCCCTTACCCTTTGGTACCATGGCTTGATTTCAAGGCTTGCTCAGTTTTTTCTCCTCCAGGCTGGTGCTCTACTCTCAAGCCATACCTCCAGTCCAGCTTTTTTTTTTCCTACTGGCTAAACAGAGACAAAATTTTGAGGCTTTTTTTGCTCAAACTGGCTTTGAACTTTTATCCTCAGATTTCAGCCTCCTGAGTAGCTGGGATTACAGCTGTGCCCCCAAGCACCCGGCTCCTTTCTTCTCTTAATTAGATTACTGAATACTTTTTTTTTTTTCTTTTATCAGCTGTGGAGCTTGAGCTCAGGGCCTGGGTGCTGTCCCTGAGCTTTTTTTTTTTTTTTTTTTTGGCCAGTCCTGGGCCTTGGACTCAGGGCCTGAGCACTGTCCCTGGCTTCCTTTTGCTCAAGGCTAGCACTCTGCCACTTGAGCCACAGCACCACTACACTGGCCATTTTCTATATATGTGGTGCTGGGGAATTGAACCGAGAGCTTCATGTGTAGGAGGCAAGCACTCTTGCCACTAGGCCTTATTCCCAGCCCTGTCCCTGAGCTTTTTGTTCAAGACTAGTGCCCTACTACTTCAAGTCACAGCGCCACTTTCAGTTTTCTGCCTGTGAATGAGAGATAAGAGTCTCACGGGGACTTTTCTGCCCAGGCTGGCTTTGAACAGTGATCCTCAGATCTCAGCCTCTTGAGTAGCTAGGATTATAGGTGTGAGCCACCGGCACCTGGCTTGAGTAGTTCTTAAACTTCAAGACAAATATGGGAAAAGTAAGTTATATGTTGCAATTTTTCATTATATGATGTCTAGAAATCTATCATCTTTATTTTAAATACTTCCTCAGGTTTGTACTATGAAATTCAAAACAATGATATTCGAATGGAAATGGCATTTCATGAGGCTTTCAAACAACTTCAAGCACGAGCACTCCAGACACCAGCAACAAAGCAAAAGAGCACAGGCACTGTATCGGGCATCATGGAAAATGTGGAAGAAAAAGGGAAAATGGAATCTAGTGTAGGCCCTTGGGGAACCGGAAATAACACAAATAACGAATCTTCTTCAACCGCAGTCAAGGCAGAGGCCTCAGCAGGTAGGAGCGGGGATGGAGGGTGAGGGATTATTGGGAAACATTGTGTAGGAGCCAGGTATATATAGGTATATATTTGCTAAGTGGATGAGTGCTGGAGTTTGTTTAAAGGACACTAGAGAAGACTCTTACTACTGAATCTCTTCATTAAGATGCTTAGTGGCCAGAAGGTTCTGCTGAAATTGCTTCTTTTGATTCTGAACAGAATTTTCTACTTGTCATAAAGTATCCCTAGGGCTGGGAAAGTGGCATAGCAGTGGAGTGCTTACCTAGCATGCATGAAGCCCTGGGTTCGATTCCTCAGTACCACATAAATAGAAAAAGCTGGAAATGGCGCTGTGGCTCAAGTGGTAGAGTCCTAGCCTTGAGCAAAAAGAAGCCAGGGACAGTGCCCAGGCCCTGAGTTCAAGCCCCAGGACTGGGGGGAAAAAGCATCCCTAAAAAGGGGGCAACAGTTGAGCAAAGTAATTTTTTTTCCTTTTTCCCCTTTCTTTACTCCTCCATCATGTAATGCTCTTGTCTTGTGATTCTTAAATTTATTGGCTTATATACTTGTCCTCCACCCCACTGTAGTGTGCTTTAATATCAACTCTTATCAGGTGTCCCCATCTATTATCTTTCTTATAGCTTACTTAAGCTACTTGAGGACTTTTGTTTGCCTATTTTATAGACAGTTTATCAGATACATTTTAAAAACTAGCTAAAAGCTGGATGCCAGGGGCTCACACCTGTAACCCTAGCTACTCAGGAGGCTGAGATCTGAAGATTGTGATTCAAAACCAGCACAGGCAAGAAGTCTCAGAGACTCTTATCTCTAATTAAGCACAAAAATCCAGTAATGAATCTGTGAATAAGTGGCAGAGCACTAGATTTGAGCAAAAGAGCTCAAGGACACGGGCCCTGAGTTCAAGCCCAGTACTAGCACAAGAAACAAAACAAAAAAAACTCTAGCTGAATTTTTTGTTTGGATTATAGATTAGAGATAATTAGCATTTTATATTACTTTACCTATTTTATATTATTAAGCTATTCCCTCTGTGAGGGGAAGATTTCTCTACTTATTCGAATCATTTTCTGTGTCCTTTATTAACATTCTATGTTTTTTTTTTTTTGCCAGTCCTGGGGCTTGGACTCAGGGCCTGAGCACTGTCCCTGGCTTCTTTTTGCTCAAGGCTAGCACTTTGCCACTTGGGCCACAGCGCCCCCTCTGGCCATTTTCTGTATATGTGGTGCTGGGGAATTGAACCCAGGGCCTCATGTATAGGAGGCAAGCACTCTTGCCACCAGGCCATATCCCCAGCCCTATTACTGTTGTTTTTAAAAGCATGTACTGTTGTTTTTTAGGTTGAACTTACATATGACAGTCTTATTTAATGTTATTGATTCAAATGAATTACTTTTTCTTAAAAATATGACTATGAACCTGGGAGCTGGTGTCTCATACCTGTAATCCTAGCTACCTACTCAGGAGGCTGAGATCTGAGAATCATGGCTCAAAGCCAGCCTGGGTAAGAAAGTCTGTGAGACTCTTATCTCCAGTTAATCACCAAGAAAATGGAAGTGTTGCTGCGGCTCCAAGTGGTAGAACGCTAACCTGAGCAGAAAGAGCTTAGGGACAGCACCCAGGCTCTGAGTTCAAGCCTCATGACTGACGTGTGTGTGTGTTTGTGTGTATGTGTGTGTGTGTGTATACACTGTCTATGATTATGACTGTGTTTGCTTGTTTGCTTGCTGGCATTTTGATTAATGGTGCACTATTCTGCACAGAAGCAAATTTTGCCTTGCTGAGACAATGTAGGATGTGGCCTGGGCTGTGGTCCTCCTACTGTGCTTCCTCAGGTTGTTGGGATTATAGATGTATGCCTTTGTGCCCAGCCATCAATGGTTGAGATGGAGTCTTGTGAGTCCCCGTCCCCAGTCACACTTGGGCTGGCCTCAGACCTTAATCCCTCAATCTTTGTCCCCTAAGTAGCTATGGTTATAGGCTGAAGCCACCCTGTCCAGCTTTTTTTTGTTACTTTGGTCTTCAGTGCCCCCACTTAAAAAAAAAAAAACACAAAGAATACTTATTTCCCCTTCCCAAAGCCTTTCTTAACTCTCAGTGCTTGTTATCTTAACCTAATGGATGGCTTTTCTCCTAGGAGAGGCCTTTGTTTTGATTCCAGACTCTTCTTTGACCTCAGGGTGGATGCTGTGCCTCTTAGTTTTCTCTCATTTTTGTGGAACACCTCCTCTATCAGCTTCCTAAGAAACTACCAATAAGTAGCAAATATACTGAGTCCATGAATAGGAATACCTATATTCTAATATATAGAGTACTTAAGTTGTAATATAGTACACATATTTACATGTATCAAATAGGACCAGGAGCATCTTTTTAAGCTGGAGTCTGGGAGCTCATGCAAGTATGCCTAGCTACTCAGTAGGCTGAGATCTGAGGATCAGTTTGAAGCAAGGCCTAGGCAGACAAATCCTAGAGACTCTTCCCTCCAATTAACCAAGAAAAAGCCAGAAGTGAAGGATGGCTCAAGTGATACTTAAGAACACCAGACTTGGGTAAAAAAAGCAAGCAAAAGCACTGAGTTCCAATCCCAGAACAAGAAGAAAGTAAAGAAAAAAAGCATCTTTTTAGTATATACATATAAGTACATATTCACCGATAAAACAAGTATGATGAAATGCTAATTTTTATTCTAAGTAAAGAACATACAGGTGTTTTACTGTTGTTCCAATCTTAATCTGTTTAAACATTTCTATAATAAAAATTTAAGCTGGGAATGTGGCCTAGTTGTAGTGTGCTTGGAGGAAGCCCTGGGTTCGATTCCCCAGCACCACATATAAAGAAAAAGTCAGAAGTGGCACTGTGGCTCCTATGGCTCAAGTAGTTAGAGTGCTGGCCTTGAACAATAAATAAGTAAATAAATTAGTAAAAATAAATAAACAAAAACAAATGTAAATAAATAAATAAAAATGTAACCTTAGGTTGGAAATAATTCATGAATCTGAGGAAATTCTCCTTTGCCTTCTGGTATCCCTTTACTATTAGCTTTTCTTAGGATTTTATTTATTTATTTAGTCAGTCATAGGGCTTGACCTCAGGGCCTGTGCACTGTCCATGAGCTCTTCTGTCCAAAGCAAGTGCTCAATCACTTAGAGTGACAGCTCCACTTCAGGTTTTCTAATAGTTGATTGGAGATAAAAGTCTCTTTCCTGCCTGGGCTGGCTTTGAATTTGATCATCAGATCTCAGCCTCTTGAGTAGTTAGGATTACAAGCATGAGCCATCCATCTATGGTTTTATTTTAGATGTCTTTTATAATCACCATATGCTTGGTTTTTCTTGTTATATGAAGTCAATCATATCTGTCTTTTGTTGTTTTTTTTTAATATGGCACATAGGCCACACACACACACACACACACACACACACACACACACACACACACACACTTTTTCTTTCCTTTCTTGCCTACTTTCAGATTGATTGAGAATCTTTGCTATTCCCTTTCTTCCTTCCATTACCTTGAAAATTATATAGTTTTGTAATCCTTTTTCTTTTTTCAGTGCTGGGGTTTGGATGGGCCTTAATCATGCCAGGCAAGCATTCTACTACTGAACTACCCTTCCAGCCCTAGCTCATAATTCTTCTAGTGATTAACTAAGAATTATAAATATCCATGTTTAACTTATAAAACTTGGATATTGATTTGTAGTTGTTTCCTCTTCTCAAATAGTTAAGACTTTAGAACATTGAACTGAATGTCCATCCTCCTGACTTATTTAAAATTATTTTGTATGTATGTGTTAGCTTTTGTCATTATTACAAAACATCTAAGGAAAAGGACTTAGAGATGAGGATTTATTTGGGCTCGTGGTTTCAGTCGCAGGTTTAGTCCAGCTAGCTCCATGGTCTTGGACCCTGAGGCAAGACAGAATATCATGATTACCCGAGCATGTGGCAGACAAGGCTGCTCACTTCATTGTTTATGGGAAGTAAAATCATGGCCCCCTTCCTACAAGCCAAGGACAAGATCTAGCCTTCAAAAGCATTCCTCCAGTGACTGCCTTTTTTCTGAAAGTGTTGTTTCATTTGTTGAGCATGTGTTTATATACTAAATTGCTGTGCTAGGTTGAATATGACTCTTCAAAGCTATCCGGTCTGAGTCTCTGGGACCTATGACTATTTCTTTATATGGCAAAGGAGACTTTGCCATTGTGACTCAAGCTAGGGATCTTGAAACAAGATTATTTCAAGTGCTCCCCCCTCAGCATAAGACATGTTTACATGTAGCTATGAACGTGATTGTTTTTTTGAACACTGGAATAAGGTAAATAGAATTTCTATTATTTCAGAGCTTTAATAATATTATCTAAAATATAATGATTTTCTAATCTGGATCCTTAAGATTCTATATTTAACAGGTAACTTTTATAATAACAATCTATTTCACATTATCATGACTGGGAGTAGCCAGGTTGTTCTGGGAGGTAGTCACTGATAGCAGAGAAACTGTGAGTTTGTGTTCTTTAAACTATTCAGGAATGTCTACCAAGCAAGACTATTTTTTTCATGCAATATTTATGGAATATGTTTCTTATGCTTTGTGTATTTTATCTGCTATGATAACTTGTTATATACCCAAGGAAAGAAGCTTTTTTTTTCATCAATATTCATTAGGACCAGCAGCTACGTTATCTGTTCTAGATGCATTTGTTGAAGAATCTTCTAAACTGCAGTCTGAGTCACGAGAACCCATAACAATTAAACAATCTCTGGATCCAATTATTGGCCCAAATACATCTAACATGGTTTTAAAGGATTCCACATTGAACAAAAAAGGTAATTAGGATTAAAGATACCACTTCAAAGAGGGGTATATATAAATAAACTAGACAAGGATGAAATTTTTATGATTATAAAAGTGGCCATCTTGTTCAAAAATTATTTTGCATATATTCCCTCAGATTAGTTCAGGCTCTGAAATTCAAACTCAGTAGTATAATCCTTTTTTCCCCAGTACCAAGACTTGAACTCACGGTCTTATGCTTTCACTTGGCTTGCTTGATCTCATGGCTGGTGCTTTAACACTTGAGCCATGCCTCCAGACTGGCACTTTGCTGGTTAATTAGAAATGGAGTCTGATCAGGATGGCTATGTATTGAACTTCTCAAGTTCTCAACTTCCTGAGTAGTTAGGATTACAGGCATGAGATATCAGCACCCATCTATAACTCCAGTAAGCAAGGATTTTTTAAAAATTTCGCTCACAGGGGCTGGGGATATAGCCTAGCGGCAAGAGTGCCTGCCTCGGATACACGAGGCCCTAGGTTCGATTCCCCAGCACCACATATACAGAAAACGGCCAGAAGCGGCGCTGTGGCTCAAGTGGCAGAGTGCTAGCCTTGAGCAAAAGGAAGCCAGGGAACAGTGTTCAGGCCCTGAGTCCAAGGCCCAGGACTGGCAAAAAAAAAAAAAAAAAAAAAAAAAAAAAAAAAAAAAAAAAAAAAAAAAAATTTCGCTCACAGATATAGAATTTTTTTCCATTTCTATGAGTCTTCATATATATATATGTATATATATATATATATATATTTTTTTTTTGCTGTCAAAGAGATCTGAATCCTTTTTTGGAAACCTTTTCATTTGGTTGTGACTTGCCAGTAAACCTTCCTTGAGAAACTGAGTTTACTTCTCTGGGAACCATTGCTAGCTGCAGTCCACTGCTTTATATAGTCATTCTCACAGATCACAATACTCTGTATACTACATTAGTGTATATGCGCTTTTGACATTTTTTCCTTTAATTTTTTCCTTTCTTTTAAAATAATATTTTCAGAAGCATCAAAATGTCAAGATTCACTAGCTTTTCTGCATCCACCCCCTAGTAGTGTTTCCCCAGCTCATGCCACAATCTTCATGGAGACTATCCGCTTCTTGATGAAAGTCAACGCTGTGCAGGTCAGGATATTTGGAAAAGGGTGATCATGGAAAAACTTTAGTGACCTATTATTCTATCCATAGTGGAATGTTTGCAAATTAAAACACATTGGAAGCAGAAATCAAGTGTGTGTGTGTGTGTGTGTGTGTGTATCCATGCATGTGTGTGCATGAGTGTGCTGGGGACTGAAAGGCCTTATGCATGTTAAAGCTCAACATGAACTTTACTCCCACCTCTTCAAGTATACTTCTAGGAGCACACCTTAAGTACACATCCAAATATGAACCACTCTTCTGGTGGTATATGCAACACTGCAGGTCTGCTCATTATAGAACACCAGCCAAAGTCTTTCTCTAAGATGTATGTAGCTTGTTCTCACCTTTTCTTATAGCTTAAATGAGTGATGGGGTGTCCTTTTTCCCTTCCAAATGTTATTGATTGAAAATAGATACACATTGCTACCTGGGGTTTTTAAGTCATAAGTGATTATTTTATTGGTAAAACTTGCCTAAAGAATGTGACTACTCCCACATTTGACTTTGCTGTGGAGTTACAAGGAGAGTAGCTGGAGAATTGCAGCCTCTTACCAGAGGAGCCTAAATTATGAGGTCTGCCTGTCATCTAGGAATTAAGAAGCCTATTTGTGAGAAAGTAGCAGGAGAGACAGCAAGATCCAGGAACAAGGGAGCTGATACTGATACTGCAGAGCTCATACCCCCAGCTAAGAGGCAGGAATGGGCAAGAATTACAAATGAAGTGGAATTGCATCATATTAAACAGGAATTTGTAGCATATTTACCTTCCCAGTGGAGTTAAGTAGGTCATTATCCCAAGTCAGAGAACCAGAAAGCAGTAGAAAACTGCAGTCACTCTCTCATAGTTCCCTGAGGAGGTGTGTTAGTGGAGGTTTCTACATCTTCTGTGAAGATGGGACAGACAGGATAAAAGAAGGGTTTCCCTTGCATTTACGAAGTGCATCTATGACTTTGTCGCATTTTCAGGCTTTTTAAAGTGTAAAAATAAAGAATAGCTCCAAATACAAAACTGGCAAACATGAACAGATATTTATGTTTCCAAGATCCCAAGTCTAGAATTTTGGCAAGACAAGTTTTACCTCACCTTATGTTTCCTTCAATGACAGCTGTCTGGAAAATATTACCCACGTGTAAATGGAGTGGCTGATGAGGTACCTTGGTTTACTGCAAAATAAGCCTGAGGGGAGGGCTAACCAAGAGGATGAATGAGGATGAATATGGTTGAACGGGTTTGCATGTATGAAATTGAAGAGGGAGTAGGATAGGATTGATTGGGACACAATGTATACAGGTTTGGAAACGTTACTATGAAACCCCCTGTACAATTAATGTATGCCAATAGCAAAAGGAAAAAGAAGTAGTCTAAAACTATGTATGATGGCCATCAAGACCAGAAATCTGCAGTATTTTGGATTAGTCACTTCAACAGGTCAATTTTGTTGACTGAGCAGTTGGTGATGGAACACCAACTGAAAGTTTGTAATCACCCTTAACCATCTGAGGTTGAAGACAATCATTACATCCTATACAATGCTCATTATTTGTTATTGGAGTGAGACTTCAACCACAAAAGCCATTTCCATACTCTTCATAACATCTAATTTCCTTACAGTATGTACACAGAGTGCTTGCACATGAGCTACTATGTCCTCAAGGAGGCCCCAGCTGTGAGTATTACTTGGTGCTGGCCCAAACACACCTTCTCAAGAAGGATTTTGCCAAGACAGAAGAATGTCTTCAGCAAGCAGAGCACATGGATTACCTGGTAATGTCTTTCATTAGGGCTTCTTGGTGGATGAAGGGATGAGAGGGCTCTGTTAAAAGATAGTGATGCCGGTGCTGGGAATATGGCCTAGTGGCAAGAGTGCTTGCCTCCTACACATGAAGCTCTCGGTTCAATTCCCCAGCACCACATATATGGAAAACGGCCAGAAGGGGCGCTGTGGCTCAGGTGGCAGAATGCTAGCCTTGAGCGGGAAGAAGCCAGGGATGGTGCTCAGGCCCCGAGTCCAAGGCCCAGGACTGGCCAAAAAAAAAAAAAGAAAGAAAAAAGATAGTGATGCCAACCAACCAGGTGTTGGTGGCTCATGCTACTTGGGAGGCTGAGATCTGAGAATAATGGCTCAAAAGCCAGTCCAGGCAGGAAAGTCTGTGAGACTCTTATCTCCAATTAACCACCAAAAAGTGGAAGTGGAGCTGGGGCACAAGTGTTAGAGCACCAACCTTGAGCAAAAAAAGCTCAAGGACAGTGTTCAAACCTTGAGTTCAGTCCTCAGGACTGGCACCCATGCACATGCATGTGCATACCTCCTCCCCCAAACTAGTGAAGCCAGCAGGGCATACTAGTGTGTGACTGTAGGCCTGTGAGGAGGTCCTTCCCTTTCAGAATAAGAATTCCTGAACAAATCATGAAGTAGAGTAAGTTTATTAACAAAGCAAAACAAAGGGCAAGTGGTATATACACACACCCAATAATAGGTGTGGGTGCATTCAACAAGAGGTGCCATGAGCTCTAGCATCAGATGCAATGTGGTGAAAGTGGTTGAAGGGCTAACTTAAACTTGCCTCAGGATAAAGTGTTCCTCTTTGTTGTGATAGCATATGCTTCAGTCATTCTTATATTATTTTAACCCAGAGATATTTAGTTTGATTAGTTTACTAAACTTGGGTCATTAGTAACTAAAGTAGGTTAGGGACATGTGTTCTTTATGTTAGGCCCTTGGTAACAGTCAATCAATTTAGTGTTGCAAAGTTTTGAGGTTATCATTCAAGCATGGAGCCATGGAGTCCAGATGACCTTACTAATGAAAAGATCGTGTGACCAGGGTATCTGTTTCTCGCAACTTACATGGGTACCTACAGTCCAAAGACTTGCTATACAAGCATTTGTCTTGTTTTATTTTTGTTTTTCAGGGACTAAGTTTAATCTCTTGTATTTGATAAACAAGTACTATACCATTGAGACATGCCCCAAATCTTTTGCTTTAAGTTTGATTTTCAGATAAAGTCCTGCTAGCTTTGCCTTGGCTAGCCTCAGACCATGATCCTTCTACCTCCATCCTCAAAGTAGCTGGGATTGCTGGCGTGCCCCACCATGCCCAGTCTGTTTTATATAGAGTGTCTCACTAGATTTGCCCAGGCTGGCCTTGAACTGTGATTCTCTTGTCTCCATCTCCTGTGTATCTGGAGTTTCAGGAATGTGCTCTGTCACCTAACCTATACCAGTAATATACTCATTCTCTCTCTCTCTCTCCCTCCCCCCTCCCTCTCCTCTCCCTCCTCCCTCCCTCCCCCTCCCTCCCTCCCTCCCCCTCCCTCTCCTCTCCCTCCTCCCTCCCTCCCTCCCTTCCCCCCCTCTCATCAGTTATGGGACTTGAACTCAGGGACTTGGTGCTATCCCTGAGCTCTTTTGCTCAGGGCTAGTGCTCTACCACTTTGAGCCACAGTACCACTTTTGGTTTTTCAGTGGTTAATTGGAAATAAGAGTCTCACAGGGACTTTTCTGCCTAGGCTGGCTTTGAATTGCAATCCTCAGATCTCAGCCTCCTGAGTAGCTAGGATTATAGGTGTGAGCCACTGGTGCCATGTTTATCCTTAGCTCTGGCTCTTAATGTCCCCACTGACACCTGGGAAGCAGATGAAGGAGAACACTTTGAGTCAGGAGTGTGAGACCAGTTTTGGCAGCTTGGGGATACCTTGTCTCCAAAAAAAAAAAATGGTGCTGTGTCACAAGTAGATGTCCAGTGACCAGAGTGGGGAGTCATCAGCTGCCATATCTTTACCCTTCCTTTTGCTTTTCTTATAAGTAATCATGACTTTTGCAAAGGTAGAGAAAAATAAGAACGGTGTTTTAGCAGAAAGTGTCTTACCTATTTCCAGATTTCTATACTTCTCTATCTTCCTGAAGAATTTTATACTGGTTATACTTGAGTGTTTTTTCTTAATACTCATCCTCCAAAATCTTCCTTCTTTGAAAAATGAAAAAGAGAAAGAGAGAGAGAGAGAGAGAGAGAGAAAGGAATGAAGGAAGGAAGAAAGGAGAGAAGGAAAAAGAAATGGAGAGGGAAGATCTAGAAACATACCTCCCAGTGTATTTAATTGGTCTTCTTTCTAACTCGGCACTATTAGAAAAAGGAAACAAGATTTACTAATCTAAATGTAAATGTTCAACCAAAGTTACTTTGTGTGTGCACGCGCATGTGTATGCATGCACATGCATGTGCATACTGGTCCTGGTTTTGAACTCAGGGCCTGGGCTCTAACCCTGTTTTTGCATAAGGCTAGCACTCTACCACCTGAGCCACAGCTCCACTTTTGGCTTCATCTGGGTTAATTGGAGATGAGTTTTAAGGACTTTCCTACCAGGACTGGCTTCAAAACACCATCCTCATATCTCAGCCTCCTGAGTAGCTACGATTACAGGTGTGAGCCATGGGCACCCAGCAGATCAAGGTATTATTAAATACAACTTCATCCCATGTATTATTTTTCTACTTTCTCAGAACCCTAATGTCTGGGGCTTGAAGGGCCATCTGTATTTTCTGAGTGGAAATCATGCTGAGGCCAAGGCATGCTACGAGCGAACGGTTAGCTTTGTAGTAGATGCCACTGAGATGCACTTCATCTTCCTGAGACTGGGGCTTATCTATCTAGAAGAGAAAGAGGTAAGGGTAGCGAGTGGATAGTAGCCTGATAATGAGGCCACAGCTTAGGAAATAATGGTTCAGCATTTATATCCATCCTAAAAATACTAATATGATCATGATACCTGTACATGAAAAGATAAAGTGCACTGCCCAAATATCAGATAGTCCGTAATTCACAGAAGCAGGACTCAGACCCAGCAGTCTAAAACCATGTTCTGTGGTCTTTTCTATTATGCTACTAAGAAGTTACTAAGAAAGAACTCTGTAATATCATATTAGCTAAGTATTTTCTTAACAGTAATAGAAACTGTGATTGTAGTAGTATATTTTATAGTTGACTCAACTAATAGGAAGTATCCTGACCTCAAAAGGACATCTCCAAACTTCTGTCTCTTACAGACTATATATATATTTTTTTGCCAGTCCTGAGGCTTGGGACTCAAGACCTGAGCACTGTCCCTGGCTTCTTTTTGCTCAAGTGTAGCACCCTACTTCTGGCTTTTTCTGTATGTGTGGTGCTGAGGAATAAAACCCAGGGCTTCCTGCATCTAGGCAAGCATTCTACCACTAAGCCACATTATCAGCCCCAGAGTATAAATCTTTTGGAACTGCTTCTAGGTAAAAGTCTGTCCTTTTATTTGACCAGCTTATCTCCTCTCACTATCTTCTTTTAATACCGCCCTTAAAGTAGGCATGAAAATAAATGCAAGAGTTATTCAACTTGAATTGTTCTGGAATGAAACTATCCAGAGGCCCCCTGATTATCCTTCCTTCAATAGTGTTTGAAATTTCTGGGACAGTTTTTTAGTGGTAATGCATTTTAGACCACGGACCCAAAGTCTAAAAGTCCCATATTAGGTTGGACCACTTGCCTTCAAATGCTAACTCTAAGGAGACATGGTGAAGGACAAAGAAAGAGAATGGAATCAGTGGCAGCTGTGGGAAGACAGCACTGGGTACCTCTTCAGCCATCTTCACGGGTATAGACACTGGTTAAAATGAGAGAAATAGGGATAAGAGTGAGAAAGGTATACATAGTTAAGACAGTTCTGAGTCACTCACATGAACTGGTGGAGCATCAGCTCAGTCTTTTGCTCTGGTATGTAACTTTTGGTTATTTTCTCCAAAATGATGTGATAGACTTTGTTTGAGGAGCAGCTTATGCCTTTCATTTGCAAGATGACTGTTGTGCCAAGTCGTGAAACGACCACCAAGAAGGCCACCATGACTCAGACATTCCGAAATGCAAAAGCAAGGCAAGACTTTATTCAAGCGGGCCGCGGCCTGGGCCTTGTCCTACCCACCGACACAGCGGAGGTTAGGAGGAAGCCCCGAGCTGCGATTCCACAGAGGTTATAAAGGCAAAAAACAAAGTTACAGCAATCAGGTGTTCAAGCAAGACAAAAAACAAAGTTACAGCAATCAGGTGTTCAAGCAAGACAAAAAACAAAGTTACAGCAATCAGGTGTTTAAGCAAGCAAGATTAGGATACAGGTACAAATCTGATTGGCTCAGGGCTCGAGGCACTAGGCTCAAGGCATTCTGGGGCGGTTAGAGTTAAGCATTCCCAGGTGGTTAGAATTCTTGACCAGCTGGGCCCTAATAAGCTTGCCCTGGGTTTGCTCATAGTTTAAACAGACAACAAAATGGGGGCTGCCTGAAAATGGGGTTTACTTTAACTCTTCATTACCGCCTTCAATGATATTGGTGAATGCTGTTCTTCCTGGGCCCTAGGTACTTTATAAAGTGCCTGTAGCAGGGAATAGCTCACATCTAAGAGCAGATGTGCAAGGTAGGGGAGGAGTTGAGTATCCAGCTTTCAGTTCATTCACAGGTCCAGCAAAAAGTGTCTTTTAAGTTGCCTCTTACTTTTTTTGTTGACAGTATGAAAAGGCAAAGAAAACTTACATGCAAGCCTGTAAGAGATCACCCTCATGCCTTACCTGGCTAGGAGTGGGAATCGCCTGTTACCGGGTAAGAGAATGAGGGCTTGATACTAGGCCTGTGCACATGAAAGACGTCCATCTCTTCATTTCCAGGCACACGCAAGTAGAATAGCCACTGGGCAGTGTGCTCTAATGGAGAGTTTGTGATGCAAGTGGAATAGCCATCGGGCAGTCTGCTCTAATGGATGAAAAGTTACTTTTGCTACTTCATGAACCGAAAAGCAATCTGAACTAGAAAAATAAAATATTCTTAAAATATCATACACAAACTTGAACCAGGAAGCTAATATCAAAAATATTTCAGGTAGCTGGGTGCTGGTAGTTCACACCTATAAGCCTCCTATTCAGGAGCCTGAGATCTGAGGATTGTGGCTCAAAGCTAGACTGGGCAGGAAAGTCCATGAGATTATTTATTTATTTATTTTTGCCAGTCCTGGGGCTTGAACTCAGGGTCTCCGTACTGTCCCTGAGCTTCTTTTTGTTCAAGGCTAGCACTGCACCACTTAAGCCACAGTGCCACTTCTGGCCTTTTATGATTATTTGGAACTGAGGAATTGAACGTAGGGCTTCATGCATGCAAGGCAAGCATTTTACTACTAAGTCACATTCCCAGCCCTTCATGAGACTCATCTCCAATGAGCCACTAGAAAGCTGGAAGTGGTACTGTGGTAATGTGCTAGCTTTTTTTTTTCTTTTGCCAGGCCTGGGCCTGAGATTCAGGGACTGAGCACTGTCCCTAGATTCTTTTTGCTCAAGGCTAGCACTCTACCTCTTGAGCTACAGTGCCACTTCCAGCCTTTTCTGTTTATGTGGTGCTGAGGAATTGAACCCAGGGCTTAATGCATGCTAAGCAAGCACTCTACTGCTAAGCCACATTCCCAGCCCTGTGTGCTAGCTTTTAATATGAAAGCTCAGGGAGAATGCTCAGGCCCTAAGTTCAATTTCCAGGACTGGCACACACACACACACACACACACACTCACACACACACACACACAACTTTCTATGTCAACTCTTGTGACATTTTTCTATAAGAAAAATATGATATCTCCTCTTCCTCTCTTCCTCATTGCTGGCTTTTTTTTTTTTTTTTTTTTTTTGGCCAGTCCTGGGGCTTGGACTCAGGGCCTGAGCACTGTCCCTGGCTTCTTCCCGCTCAAGGCTAGCACTCCGCCACTTGAGCCACAGCGCCGCTTCTGGCCGTTTTTTTCTGTATATGTGGTGCTGGGGAATCGAACCTAGGGCCTCGTGTATCCGAGGCAGGCACTCTTGCCACTAGGCTATATCCCCAGCCCCCATTGCTGGCTTTTTTAAGCCATAAAGGTAATAACACATTTTCATTGTAGATAATTGGTTTTGAGTACTATTAAAAGGTAATTTTGACAAAGATCAAAACAAAAACAGAGCTGCTGCTATTATGTCCAAGTAATCTTTCCCCTATCATCAATGTTTTATTTTAAATCATGATTGTATGTGGAGACAGCATAACTTATTTGACTAATTGGTTCTTATAAGACATGTTCATTTATACAAGTACACTATTATAAGAAAGCTAAAATACACATTCTTTTTTTTTTTTTTTTTTTTTTTTTGGCCAGTCCTGGGGCTTGGACTCAGGGCCTGAGCACTGTCCCTGGCTTCTTCTTGCTCAAGGCTAGCACTCTGCCACTTGAACCACAGCGCCACTTCTGGCCATTTTCTGTATATGTGGTGCTGGGGAATCGAACCCAGGGCCTCATGTATACGAGGTGAGCACTGTTGCCACTAGGCCATATCCCCAGCCCCCACATTCTTGTATATATATATACACATATCTTCATACTTAACTGTGGTCCTTTCCTCAGACTGTATTCTTGGTTGTTTTTTTTCCCCAGTCCTGGAGCTTGGACTCAGGGCCTGAGGACTGTCCCTGAGCTTCTTTTGCTCAAGGCTAGCACTGTACCACTTGAGCCACAGTGCCACTTCCAGCCTTTTCTGTGTATGTAGTACTGAGGAATCAAACCCAGGGCTTCATGCATGCTAGGTAAGCACTCAACCACTAAGCCAGCCTGTTTTTATAATAGAAGCCTGTTTTTATAATAGAAGCTTTTTTGTGTGTGCCAGTCCTGGGGCTTGAACTCAGGGTTTGGGCATTGTTCCTGAGCTTCTTTTGCTCAAGACTAGCACGCTACCCCTTGAGCCACAGTGCCACTTCTGGCTTTTTCTGTTCATGTGTGCCAGGCTAGATTTACCTCCCCTGGTGCGGAGACGCTAAGCTTTATCCCCTTATCTGTGCTCCCTTTCCACTCTCTCCCTTGGCCTCCTGACCTAAGGGCAGGCCAAGATGGAATGGAGGACACGGTAAGCCTCAGGTACACGTGGCCACGAGAGATCCCTCCCCCTTCCTATACCCACCAAGAAAGCAAGGCATGCATGGATTCTTGGAGAAGCCTCAAAGGGCAATCTGTTTATTCAAGGGAGGGGCTAACAGACTTAAGGCAATGGTGACGAGTGAGGGGAGGGATTGACCAGGAACTAGCGATAGGCTGGTGAGTTTATCCATCCAAGAGCAGCTCCCTAGGACCTCCCTCATGGGCTAACGTCACTTCCCATAGTACCGCCCTCCCGGTGCTGTGCTCGTTGGCAAGAAGTGGGGGCTGGTTTTAGAGCTACTCCCTCCAGTTCTGGACCCAGAAAGAGATAGGTGTGGCTAGCTTCCACACGGCCCCAGGGTGGGGGGTGGGGGGGAAAGCAGCATCTCGGGACAGCCCTCTCCCCCTCAGTGCCAAGCTGAATCCCCAACACATGTGGTATTGAGGAATCGAACCCAGGGCTTCATGCATGCTAGGCAAATATTCTACCACTAAGCCATATTCTCAGCCCCTAGACTGTATTCTTAAAATATTGACTGTTTTAAAAGTCTTTTTAGTGTCAGTTTGGCTATAGATAGCTGTATACTGATTTATACCCTGCCAGAAAATGAGTCCATTTGACTTATCTCATCAACAGTATGCATTACCATCTGACAATCTAATAAGCATATTAATTTGCACTTTTACTACGAATAAGATTGAACTCATGTTATATCTGTATTTTTTAGTTGGCAATTTTTTTTTTTTTTTTTTTTGCCAGTCCTGGGCCTTGAACTCAGGGCCTGAGCACCGTCCCTGGCTTCTTTTTGCTCAAGGCTAGCACTCTGCCACCTGAGCCACAGCGCCCCTTCTGGCCATTTTCCATATATGTGGTGCTGGGGAATCGAGCCGAGAGCTTCATGTGTAGGAGGCAAGCACTCTTGCCACTAGGCCATATTCCCAGCCCTAGTTGGCAATTTTGTTAATTTCTCTGTCCCATTTCTCCTTCACTTCCTTGTGCTTAGTTAGGCACATATCATTGGACCGAAAATTATCAAACAAAAGTCCACATGACGTTCTAATTGTCAAATGCAGACACGAAAATGAAATTATACTAGCTGAAGTCTGATACTTGGCCCTGTTGAACACTTCCTTCCTGAAGCTCTCTCCTTGGTTTCCACAGTTCCTCATTCACACCCTCTACTTCTGCACCTTCCTCTTTTAAGATTTCTTTCTCAACCCTTCCTGCTAGTTTCTCATCTTTTCCTCCACCAGCTTGTTCAGTGCTCCTGAGTTGTATGGTGAGCCATCTTTTCCTGTCACTTTGTTTTACCTAAATAGTATTATCTGCTCCAGTGATTTTTTTTAAATAAAAGCCTTATATTTACTAAGATTCTGACAATAGCTTTTACCCAATAAATATCGTGGCAAATATGCCACTAAACATAGCTACAAATGTGTGAGCAAGATTAGGAGGCAACTCAAGCTAAATATTGCTGCTTTAACAGAGTCTATACAAAAAATAAAATTAACAATCACTAGTTACATAAAAATTTCTTGACTGGTTAAAACTTAATACTATAAAATAAGCATTTAAGAATCTTCAGCTGGGGGCTGGGAATATGGCCTAGTGGTAAAGTGCTCGCCTCATATACATGAAGCCCTGGGTTCCATTCCTCAGCACCACACATATAGAAAAAAGCTGGAAGTGGCGCTGTGGCTCAAGAGGTAGAGTGCTAGCCTTGAGCAAAAAGAAGCCATGGGCAGTGCTCTGGACCTGAGTCCATGCCCCAGGACTGCAACAAAAACAAAACAAATAAAGAATCTTCAGGGGCTGGGGATATAGCCTAGTGGCAAGAGTGCCTGCCTCGGATACACGAGGCCCTAGGTTCGATTCCCCAGCACCACATATACAGAAAACGGCCAGAAGCGGCGCTGTGGCTCAAGTGGCAGAGTGCTAGCCTTGAGCGGGAAGAAGCCAGGGACAGTGCTCAGGCCCTGAGTCCAAGGCCCAGGACTGGCAAAAAAAAAAAAAAAGAATCTTCAGCTGTAACTTTTTTTTTTTTCTAGTCCTGGGGTTTGAACTCAGGGCCTGAGCACTGTCCCTGGCTTCTTTTTGCTCAAGGCTAGCACTCTGCCACTTGAGCCACAATGCCACTTCTGGCCATTTTCTGTATATGTGGTGCTGGGGAATTGAATCCAGGGCTTCATGTATATGAGGCGAGCACTCTTGCCACTAGGCCATATCCCCAGTCCAGCTGTAACTTCTTTGTTCAAAGCTTGTGCTCAATTCCTGAACCACAGCTCTACTTCCAGCTTTTTGCTGGTCAGCTGGAGATAAGAGGCATTGTAATTTTTCTACCTGAGCTGGCTTTGAACCACAATCCTCAGGTCTCAGCTTCCTGAGTAGTAGCTAGTATTATAGGTGTGAGCCACCAGTGCATGACCACTTTTCACTTTTAAAACATGTTAAAAAAAAAAAAAAAAGAATCTTCCACTGTTCGCCAGGCACTGGTGGCTCATACCTGTAATCCTAGCTACTCAGAAGGTGACATCTGAGGACTGCACTTCAAAGCCAGCCTGGGCAAGAAAGTCTGTGAGACTCTTATCTCCAATTAAGCATCAAAAATCCAGAAGTGGAGCTGTGGCTCAAGTGGTAGAATATTAGCCTTGAGCAAAAATAACTTAGGGGGGCTGGGGATATAGCCTAGTGGCAAGAGTGCCTGCCTCGGATACACGAGGCCCTAGGTTCGATTCCCCAGCACCACATATACAGAAAATGGCCAGAAGCGGCGCTGTGGCTCAAGTGGCAGAGTGCTAGCCTTGAGCGGGAAGAAGCCAGGGACAGTGCTCAGGCCCTGAGTCCAAGGCCCAGGACTGGCCAAAAAAATAAAAAATAAAAAAATAATAATAATAACTTAGGGACAGTACCCAGGCCCTGAGTTCAAGCCCCAAGACTGGGGAAAAAAAAAGAAAAGAAAATGTCAGCTGTTAATTTCAGAAAGTACCAGTGTATGTTTGAAATGATTTATCTACAAAGTGTAGTCAAAATTCAAACAACAAAACCCAGTTTAATTCTAAAAAACATTAAGTGATTATTGAAGTGAAGGCAAATTCTAGAACTTGAGGGCTTTCTCATGCGACAAAGGATTTCATGTCTCTGGCTTACTCAAAGCAACACACGAAAAAGTCCCTGTATGTTATTAAGCTCAATAAAAGGCAAGACTGCTGATACCCGGATCTCACCTCCCCAGGCAGCAGGACTGTGCGCACAAAAATGGATGTGTGGGAATCATAGGCACACTATTCTGAAAGTGGCAGAATAGAATCATCCTCCCACCTTAAAAATAAATAAAAGCTTCTTCCCAAGATAAAAGTATACGGGGAAGAAATGTAAAATACACTTTCCTATAGAGTAAGGATTTTTGTAATATTAATGTAATTTCTACCTAAAATGTTTAGCTAGAATCTAGTTCTTTCTTTCTTTCTTTCTTTTTTTTTGCCAGTTCTGGGGCTTGGACTCAGGGCCTGAGCACTGTCCCTGGCTTGTTTTTGCTCAAGGCCAGCACTCTGCCACTTGAGCCACAGCGCCACTTCTGGCTGTTTTCTTTATATGTGGTGCTGGGGAATTGAACCCAGGGCTTCATGTATATGAGGCAAGCACTCTACTATTAGGCCATATTCTCAGCCCTAGTTATTTCTTTTATTTGTTGGTTTGTTCTGAGACTGGGCCTCGAACTTGCTCATTGGCTAGTGCTCTACCAACTGAGCTACATCCCCAACTCCTCTCTAATTATTCTAATTACATTCTATAGATGTGCCCAGAATCAATTTCTGCTAAAAAAAAAAAATTTGCTTTATTCCCAAATATCTAACCACTAGTATGACTACATCATATAATCTTCCAGAATTATCAAGCACTAAAGAGGAGAAAGTAGATGCTCAAGTAGGCAACAAGCTGGCCACTGGCACTCGTACCTATAATCCTAGCTACTCAGGAGGCTGAGATCTGAGGATCTTGAAGACAGACTCAATGTGGCATAGCGGTAGAGTGCTTGCCTCGTATACATGAAGCCCTGGGTTCCAATCCTCAGCACCACATAAACAGAAAAGGAAGTGGTATCATGGCTCAAGTGGCAGAGTGCTAGCCTTGAGCAAAAAGAAGCCAAGGACAGTGCTCAGGCCCTGAGTTCAAGCTCCAGGACTGGCCAAAAAAAAAAGCGAAAGTGTGAAGTCCTGAGTTCAAGCCCTAGTACTAGCACATTAAACAAAACAAGAAACCACAATCATGGCTCTTTCACAGCAACATCTGAGTAGCTAGTATACAGTCCAGGAATAATTCTGAAAACTAGAAAATTCAGCTGGGCTCCAGTGGCTCATGCCACTTCTGGCTTTCTGGTGGTTAATTGGAGATAAGAATTTCACAGAGTTCCTGCCTGGACTGGCTTCACTTTTCAATCCTCAGATCTCAGCCTCCTGAGTAGGTAGGATTACAGGTCTGAGTCACCAGTGCCCAGCTTTTTACATTTTTCTTTTTACCCTTTTTGGTTTTTTTTCCCCCCTCACTCTTCACTGGTTCTTTTTTTTTTTCTTGTACCTCTTTAATGGAGTTGGATTTTGACAAGTGTTCACACGGTGAAGGTTTATCTTCAGGGTATGTTTTATTTATTTATTTATTTGCTGACTCCTTTACTGTATTTTTATTCCTCAAAAGTCATATCCTGGGCTGGGGATATAGCCTAGTGGCAATAGCGCTTGCCTCGTGTACATGAAGCCCTGGGTTTGATTCCCCAGCACCACATATACAGAAAATGGCCAGAAGTGGCGCTGTGACTCAAGTGGCAGAGTGCTAGCCTTGAGCAAGAAGAAGCCAGGGACAGTGCTCAGGCCCTGAGTCCAAGGCCCAGGACTGGAAAAAAAAAAAAAAGTCATATCCTATGGCTGCTTTTTCTTTTTAAAGATATTCTTACTGTGGGATCTGGTTTCTGATATAGAGCTTGCAGGGATATATGTAAAGTTCTTTTTCCTCTTTTCTTATCCTCATCTTCAGAATCTGAAGAAATGCTACAAGAATCAGAGCTTGATTAAGAAGATCATTTTTTCTTTTTGTCTTTTTTTTTTTTGGATGAGCTCTCATTTCTACTTAACAATTCCTCCCTCTGCTTTTGTAGTTTTTTTTTTTCTAATTCTCATTCTTCTAATTTTTTTAAAAAATTTCAATGTTTTCTCCAAGGTCAAAACCTTGGATCTTTTTTCTTTTCTAATTGTTCTTTTACTTCTTCACAGGCAGGTCTTAGTCTATTCAAATAATCCTGGATTGTTGACCCTGAAGACTAGATTTGGGCTTCTGGATCTGTCCGTTGCTATTGGATTCATGTTGGCTTCTTCCCAATGGTGGCTGAGCACACAGCAAGACCCTGCCAGAGATGCTGCCTTAGTGGCCTCCTCTATTCCTTCTGCCACTTCTTGCTTCTCCAGTATTCTTAATTACTACTTGTTTCCCATTGAATTCTAAATCTTCTTTTTTTTTTTTTTGGCCAGTCCTGGGCTTGGACTCAGGGCCTGAGCACTGTCCCTGGCTTCTTCTTTCTCAAGGCTAGCACTCTGCCACTTGAGCCACAGCGCCCCTTCTGGCCATTTTCTGTATATGTGGTGCTGGGGAATCGAACCCAGGGCCTCATGTATACGAGGCAAGCACTCTTGCCACTAGGCCATATCCCCAGCCCCTCATAATAATTCTTAAGTGCTGAGTGGCTCTCACATACATACATCAACAAGCACACATCCAAAATAGAAACAGATATATTCTGGAAGCATTCTCACATCTCCTGAGCCTTCTTCTCCTGTGCTCTCTGAGGTAAATGAGTTGATGCTGAGCAAATCAATGAAATCAGAAGGCAATGATCTAACCTAGTTTACTTATGTCATTACTTTAAATTAGGCATCAAAAGTCCTATTAGAGCTGTATACCAGTGGTTCATGCATGTAATCCTAGCTACTCAGGAGGCTGAGATTTGAGGATCATGGTTTGAAGCCAGCCCAGGCAGGAAAATCTGTGAGTTTATCTACAATGAACTAGTAAAAAAAAAAAAAAAAAAAAAAAGCCAGAAGTGGAGCTGTGGCTTAAGTGTTGAATACCAACCTTGAGTGAAAAAACTGAAGGGACAGGTCCTAGGCCCTGAGTTCAAGCCCTCATACCAACACACACACACACACACACACACACACACACACACACACACACGCACACACCTATTGATTTTGTCTCCTAAACTTAATCCCTCTATATAGCCCCTGTATATATGTATGTATGTATGTATATGTATATTTTTTTTGGCCAGTCCTGGGCCTTGAATTCAGGGCCTGAGCACTGTCCCTGGCTTCTTTTTGCTAAAGGCTCTCTACCACTTGAGTCACAGTGCTACTTCTGGCTGTTTTCTATATATGTATGTGGTGCTAGGGAATTGAACCCAGGGCTTCATGTATACAAGGCAAGCACTCTTGCCACTAGGCCATATTCCCAGCCCAGCCCCTGTATTTTATTGCTTCATCAGCTAACATGGTTTCTTGTTCTCCCTCATGTCCCAATTTGTTTTCAAAATGGCCTTTAAAATATATGCATACCATTTTACTCTTCTTCTTTCCCCTTTAACGGGTACCCTTTTTTAAGAGTAAAATTCAGATTTCTTTGAATATATTATCTATTACCTCCCCAACTGTTCCCTTATCACTTATTTTATTTCCATTTCTCTCTCTCTCGCTCGCTCTCTCTCTCTCACATCCATCTGCTTTCCTCCTTTCTGCTACCTACTGTTTGCTCCAGCTACTTAAGTGCCCACAGGCAAACTTAATGTTTTTCAAGCTTGTCATACTCTCTTATACCTCCTTGCCTTTGTACATACTTTTTGTCTTTCTTTACCTTGTCTGCTAACAAACTCCTAGTAGTCCTTCAAGATCAAATTTATTAGTGTTTCTTCTCTGAGGCTGTACTTTTTCTTTTTCTTTTCTTTTTTTTTTGCCAGTCCTGGGGCTTGAACTCAAGAGTCTGAGCACTGTTCCTGGCTTCTTTTTGCCACCTGAGCCATAGCGCCACTTCTGACATTTTCTATATATGTGGTGTTGAGTATTGAACCCAGGGCTTCATGTATATGAGGAGGCAAGCACTCTACCACTAGGCCATCTTCCCAGCCGCACTGTTCTTTATTCATTGGGTAGAATTAATCTTATTTTCCTTCATCTCACCATATATATATATATATATATATACATATATACATATATATGCTTTGATTATAGAAATAATTTTATTCTATAATGGGAGTGTTCATGTGTTTGATGTTTACTTTTCACATATCTGTCAGTGAGGTCTTAGAAAGCAGGGATTATATGTATATATATTTATATATTATATAATATATTATAAATTATAAATTCATATAAATATATAATATATATTAAATTATAAATATATAATATATAAATATTTACATATAAATATATATTTATGTATATAAATATATATATATTTTTTGCCTGTCATGGAGCTTGAACTCAGGGCCTGAGCTTTTGTTCAAGGCTAGCGTGTTGCCACTTGAGCCGTGGCACCACTTCCAGTTTAGAATGATTAATTGGAGATAAGAGTCTCATGGGAACTTTTCTACCTGGGCTGGCTTTGAACTGTGATCCTCAGATCTCTGTCTCCTGAGCAGCTAAGATTACAGGTGTGAGTCACCAATGCCCAGCTGTATTTATCTTTTTATTCTTAGCACCTAGCATACTAACAATGCATAAATGTTGTTTTGTGTATGTGTGCTGGTCCTGGGGCTTGAATTCTGGCTCTTGTTGCTGTCCCTGGGATTTTGTGCTTAAGCTACAGCTCCACTTCTGGTTTCTTGTAATTAATTGGAGATAAGGGTCTCATCAACTTTCCTGCCCTGGATGGTTTAGAACCTCTATCCTCAGATCTCACCCTCCTGAGTGTGAGCCACTGGTGCCTAGCCATAGCAAGGCATAAATCTTAGCAAATGTAGGCTGACTGAATCTAAAGAGTCAGTGTCTTAGAGAAACTTAAAGTGTGCACAGAGTATATGCCTGACTAAAAAGCTAGTCTGTGTCTTATTTTAAGCTTAGAAACTCATTATTTTCCCCTTTTAAAACAAAACAACATAGTCACTTGACTGGGGAAAGAAAGAGTCTTATTCTTTGCTTAGGTGGCCTTTTGGACAGGACAAAAGGGACAGAATTAGGGGAATACTCAGAAGACCTGAACACATGCTTGATGGCTTGTCTGGTAATAATTGATGGTAGGGGAAAGTTAGTTTCCTAGACAACAGTATTTTGACAGACACATCCATAAAATCCCTAAAAGCCTATGTGGCATCCCACAGTGTCTGGAGGAAACCACTGAATGAAACAGCACATCTGATAGCTGTGGATTTCCAACTCTGACACCTGCAGGTTTCCTCATGGGGCCGCTGTGGAGTGGAAGAGAGAGAGAGGCACACAAATAGAGGGGCTGAGAAGTAGGGTTCCAGATTCTCCTTGCTGGCTTTTTAATCACAGCAGTTCTTCTCTTAATTACTTCATCTATCGTACCACCATAGATTTTGTTTGAATAAAGTTCAGGCTTAGGCCATGAAGTGGATTCAGCTAGGCTGACTCCAGCTGGCTTAAGTGAAAACCACTGTGCATCACAACTCATGTCTCCTTTTTCTTTCAAGCTGGAGGAGCTCACAGAGGCTGAGGATGCTCTTTCTGAAGCCAATGCATTAAACAACTACAATGCTGAAGTATGGGCATATCTGGCTCTGGTCTGCCTAAAAGTGAGTACTCTTTTTTTGGCTGTTTCTGGGTTTGAACTCAGGGCCTGTGTGCTGTCCCTGAGCCTCTTTGTGCTCTAGGCTAGTATTTTACCATTTGAGCCACAGCACCACTTCCAGCTTTTTTTTTTTTTTAATAGTTTGTTGGAGGTAACAGCCTCATGGACTTTCTTGCCTAGGCTGGCTTCAAACCATGATCCTTAGATCTTAGCCTCTTGAGTAGCTAGGATTATAGGCATGAGCCACCAGCAACCAGCTGTGAGTACTCTTATTACCCTCACTGAATGCTTTTTAAGGGGACACAGGTGAAAGACCAACTGAGCTATCCAGTAGTGCATAATAACTGAAATTCTATGAGCTCTAGATTTGGCCATTTGATGACAAAGGAAAGGCTCATTCTGAATCTCACTTGGGATGTGCTGAGAAGACATATAATCATATGTGTTTTTGCTAGAAAGGATGCTCTAAAAATGGGAGCAATATTGTGTCAGAATGAAAACCAGTGAAGAATTAGCAAAGAAAATGCTCTGTGAGTCTCTGAATCATTTATTCTTATTGAACTCCTTCATCCCAAAGGGAACTATCATGATAAAACCTCTATATACTATAATGTACATTAACTTAATGTTTTAAATAAAAATTTAAGTATGATTTACTAACATTGGTGAGGAATTCCTTTGGCCTTACATGTTCAAGAGCAGTGCGTTCAAGAGCAGTGCATTGTTTGACACTGCCAGTCTAGGTATGTTCCTAATGGTGAAAACACGAACTTAATATACAAGGTTGTTCACTGCAGGAATATTCGCAATAGCAAAAGCAAACAAAAAAAAAACCCGGTCTCCTATTTTACAAGATTGATTTGGCTATTCTGGATACTCATATTATTTGTGCCTCTACCTGCAGAAAGGAACCAAAGGTAATAAAAGTAGGAAGGGAAGGTGTGATGGAAATGCCCCTAGCAATTCAGTGTTCTTCAGGGGGCAATATTTCTAAGTGTGAATATTGTAGGAAGTAAGAGTTTGGGATATGACAGTTTTATGATATAGTAAAAATTTCATATGGACTAGAAATGATCAGGAAATTGGACTAGAGACTCTCTATAAGTTCTCTTACAGTACAGGTATTCTGTATATTTATATTTAGGTACTTTAAGCTTTCCTAAGTAGCCTGGTATATGCTAACAAACTTTGGAGTATAATAGTGAATTTATACTATCTTCTTTAACTCCTGAAGGAGTATTTATTTACTTATTTTTGTTGGTCTTGGGGCTTGAATTCGGGGCCTGAGCACTGTTTCTGAGCTCTTTTCCTCAAGGTTAGTGTTCTACCACTTTGAGCCACAGCACCACTTCTATTTTTTTCTGGTGATTAATTGGAGATATGAGTCTCACAGATGTTCCTGCCTAGGCTGGTTTTGAACCATGATCCTCAGATCTCAGCCTCCTGAGTAGCGAGGATTTCAGGTGTAAGCCACCAGTCCCTGGCTTGGGGGAGTGTTTCCTGGGAAAAGTAATATCAACAAGGCAGAGTAGTTAGTGGCCTCATCTTATATCCAGATCTGCATGGAAGCATCGTGTTATTTTCTCTTCCTAACACATACAGATAGGATAAAGTGTGTCAGGTAAAAAATGGACTGTGGAGCCACACTTCATTGTTTTGAAACCTGGATCTTCCTCTTTGTACTTTAATATCCCTGGCAAGACATTTATCCTGTGTCTAGGTTTCTCTATTATCCTGGCATGATAAGTAGTGATGATTTCCTATGTCTTAAGAATTAGAAGTGAGCCTAAAGCACTTAAAGCTTCATAATGAAAACAATATGAGTCACTTGGTAAGCACCATAAAGTATTTTCTATTATGGATAAAATTGCTTCAGTCCAAAAGGAAGAAATGATTTGTGGTGCTTTTATTTATTTTTAAAAAGAGAGGCCAAATTGTTTTGATGTTTTCTAAAATGGAGGCATTTGTGGTGGGGGGGGTAAGAGACAGACAGACTGACAGACAGGGAATGAACAGGGTCTTGAGCTCTAGGCTTTTGCTCATAGCTGCTTCCCTACCACTTAAGTCACACCTTCATTCTTGGCTTTTTTTTTCTAGATAATTATAGATAAAGGTCTCTTTTTTTTTTTTTTTTTGGCCAGTCCTGCGCCTTGGACTCAGGGCCTGAGCACTGTCCCTGGCTTCTTCCCGCTCAAGGCTAGCACTCTGCCACTTGAGCCACAGCACCGCTTCTGGCCGTTTTCTGTATATGTGGTGCTGGGGAATCGAACCTAGGGCCTCGTGTATCCAAGGCAGGCACTCTTGCCACTAGGCCATATCCCCAGCCCAGATAAAGGTCTCTTAAATTTCTCTGCCTGAATTGGTTTTGAAACTTGATTTCTCAGAGCTTAGCCTCCTGAAAAGCTAGGATTATAGACATGAGTCACTGGCGCCCTGTGAAAGGAGTGTTTTAATATCTCTGTCTATGTCTCTATCTATTCTGGCTTTTCCTCTTTTATTTTCCCGCTTCTACTTTATTTGTTTTGTTTTTGTTGCCAGTCCTGGGGCTTGGACTCAGGGCCTGAGCACTGTCCCTGGCTTCTTTTTGCTCAAGGCTAGCATTCTACCACTTGAGCCACAGTGCCACTTCTGGCCATTTTCTATATGTGGTGCTGGGCAATCGAACCCAGGGCCTCATGTATATGAGGCGAGCACTTTTCCACTAGGCCATATCCCCAGCCCCTCCCACTTCTACTTTGAATTCAGAGGTTTGTAACTAGGAAGGCGCTACCCTCCGGACTAGGTAAAAACACTTGAGGCAATGTACTTTGCTTGTTGTAATGTTTGTGTCATCACCACCAGCTCCTGCACTTCTTTTTCAGGCTGGACGGCAACTGGAAGCTGAGCAGGCCTACAAGTACACGTTAAAGGTATGAGCCAGATAGATGCCTTTGTCACACGCTTGCACCGCACTGCAGAAAGTGTTGGCTTAATTTGGAACTTCTGAGAATGTCATATGGCTACTGGGTGTGTAATAACATTCATGTTGCCATGAGAACACAGTTTGATGCAAAGGCAGCCAACCAGGTAGTAAATTGACCTGAATTATGGTTCTGGATTTGCCATTCATTTCTTGTATTAACTCTGGGCTTTATATCTCTCATGTGCAAAATGGAGTTGTTATAGCTCAGGGAGTCAACAGACTTTTTGTATAAAGGGCAAAATAGATATTTTAGAGCTCCTGGGCCAAACAGTCTCTGTTGCAGCTACCAAACTTGTAAGTGTAAAAGTAGCTGCAGACATAGATGATACTTAAATGAATGGAAATGTCCCATTAAAATTTTATTTACAGCTGGGTGCTAGTGGCTCAGGCCTGTTAATTCTAGCCACTCCAGAGGCTTAGATCTGAGGACTGAAGTTCAAAGCCAGCCCAGGCAGAGAAGTCTATAAGACTCTTATCTCCAATTAACCACCAGAAAACCAGAAGTGGCACTGTGGCTCAAAGTGGTAGAACTAGCCTTGAACTGAAGAGCTCAGGCACAGTGCCCAGGCCCAGAGTTCAAGCTTCACAGCCGAAATAGAAAGAAAAATTATTTACAACAAATAGGTAATGGGCTAGATTTGACTCATGATCTAGTCTATTAGTTATGAATTGCAAGTAATTTGACTTGAGAAGTCAAAAGTCTAGGGTTAGTACTCTAGCTAGTGGTATCATGAGACCCAACCACTTTTTCTCTGTTACTTGTTTTTTTTTTTTTTTGGCCAGTCCTGGGCCTCGGACTCAGGGCCTGAGCACTGTCCCTGGCTTCTTCTTGCTCAAGGCTAGCACTCTGCCACTTGAGCCACAGCGCCACTTCTGGCCGTTTTCTGTATATGTGGAGCTGGGGAATCGAACCCAGGGCCTCATGTATACAAGGCAAGCACTCTTGCCACTAGGCCATATCCCCAGCCCCTTTCTCTGTTACTTGTATCAAGCATTTAAATCTCTCATTATCTTTTTCTCTCCACCCCCCACCCCCAACCTGGGGCTTGAACTCTGGGGCTTGAGTGCTGTTCCTGAGCTTCTTTTGCTCAGGGCTAAAGCTCTACTACTTGAGCCACAGTGCCACTTCCAGCTTTTCTGAGTAGTTTATTGGAGATTAGGACTTTCCTGCCTGTGCTGGCTTGAACTGTGATCCTTCCTCCTGAGTAGGATTAAAGGATTACAGGTGTGAAAGGGGCCTAGGCTTCCCTCATCATGGTTTGATAGCAGTATAATGTCATCCTCCTTACCTGTGTTTCAAGCAAGATAAAGAGGCAGGTGGGGAGTTGTGCTGAGTCCTTTCACCTCCTTTTAAAGTGCTAATGACTTTAACTTAGTTGTTTGACCACAATAGGCCAACAAGAGACCTCTAGCTGCTGGGAAAACAGGAATGCAGATTTTTAGCTGATTGCTTTGCTGTGCTGATAAGAAATTAAGATTTTATTTTAGTGGAGTCAGGTATAGTGGTGCATGCCTATAATCACCAAGTACTCAGGAGGCTAAAGAAATTTCCTGGATACCTAGTAAAACCTTGTCTTAAACCTTGTTGGTAAGAGAGAATTGGGTATGGCTACTACTGCACATCTAGATCCTAAATTCAAACTCAGATCTAACATAAGTCCCCATGATTTGTGTCTGATTCATTTCTTTTTCTGTTTTTTTTTGGTCAGTCATGGGGCTTGAATTCAGGGCCTGGGTGCTGTCCCTGAGCTCTTTTGCTCAAGGCTATTACCCTATCACTTTGAGCCACAGCTCCACCTCCAGTTTTCTGGTGGTTAATTGGAGATAAGAGTATCAGAGACTTTACTGCCTGGGATAGCTTAGAACCAGATCTTGCCGCCTGAGTAGTTAGGATTATAGGCATGAGCCACAGGCGCCTGGATCTGATTCCTTTCTTTTTCCTTTTTTTTTTTTTTTGCCAGTCCTGGAGCTTGAACTCAGGGCCTGAGCACTGTCCCTGGCTTCTTTTTGCTCAAGGCTAGCACTCTACCACTTGAGCCACAGCACCACTTCTGGCTTTTTCTATACAGGTGTTGCTGAGGAATCGAACCCAAGGCTTCATGTATGCAAGGCAAGCACTCTACCATTAGGCCACATTCCCAGCCCTGATTCCTTTCTTTTAATCACCAAATAGGTGCAGAATGATGTTGCTCAATTTTTGTTTATTTAAAAGTGATAGTGTGAACACTTGTAAAATAAGCTTCAAATAAACTTATGGGAAAAAATACACTCGAGGGGGCTGGGAATGTGGCTTAGTGGTAGAGTGCTTGTAAGCATGCATGAAGCCCTGGGTTGGATTCCTCAGCACCACATAAACAGAAAAAGCCAGAAGTGGCACTGTGGCTCAAGTGATAGAGTGCTAGCCTTGAACAAAAGAAGTTCAGGACAGTGCCTTGGCCCTGAGTTCAAGCCCCCTAACAACAACAACGACAGCACTCAGGCCCAAAGTTCAATCCCCAGAAATAACACGCTTGCACATACCCTCACACCTAAATATGTGTATCAAGTATTGCATGTGACTTGTTCTTTCCTTCTTTGTTCATGTAGCTGAAACTGAGAGATGAGATTCTGCTTGCAGAAATCCACACTGTACAGGAAATGGTTGGCTTTGGAAATCCATCTTTCTGACATCCTTACAGGTGAAGAATTTTGTCTGGGACTCAGCTCCTTTTCTTCCCAGAAAGTTTCACCAAGTGAAGCCTGAAGCTGAAGCATCACAGAATGTTCACAATGAACAGAAATTTATTCCTTTTCACGTGGCTATTACTGGAGGTTTTTATTAAATACTAAGCTGGATTACAATAAAATTAAATAGGAGATTTAAAATTCATGAGTGTGGTTCTGGAGTTAAGGTATATTGACCTATATGTTACATACATATACACACTTGTATAATTATATAACAACATACAATTTTTTTTATTAATGAAATTTAATGGACTATTAGAAAATGGCAGAAATAATGAAGGTGTTCATGAGGTCACAAAAGTTCTTTTTCTTTTTTTCTTTTTTTATAAGACAGCTACCCTTTTTATTTTTTTTCAAATTTTTATTATCAAACTTACAACATACAATTATTTATATAGCTATATATTGTTGCCAACCACAACCTGAGGCAGCACAATGGGATACTAGGTGAAGAAAATTAGAAAAGGCAGAGATAGGGCTGGGGATATAGCCTAGTGGCAAGAGTGCCTGCCTCGGATACACGAGGCCCTAGGTTCGATTCCCCAGCACCACATATACAGAAAACGGCCAGAAGCGGCGCTGTGGCTCAAGTGGCAGAGTGCTAGCCTTGAGCGGGAAGAAGCCAGGGACAGTGCTCAGGCCCTGAGTCCAAGGCCCAGGACTGGCCAAAAAA
Source organism: Perognathus longimembris pacificus (assembly GCF_023159225.1). Taxonomy (NCBI): domain Eukaryota; kingdom Metazoa; phylum Chordata; class Mammalia; order Rodentia; family Heteromyidae; genus Perognathus; species Perognathus longimembris. Next base: position 48,193,827 of record NC_063162.1, on the reverse strand, counting down.
AAAAAAAAAAAAAAAAAAAAAGAAAAGGCAGAGATAGAGAGATAAGTATCAGCAACGTCGAGGCACTTGGGTTCTGAGTCCCCACAAGTAATCATATTTGAGCTTGCACGGGAAGGTTGCCATGGATATAAGAAAAACTAAGCATCTATATTTATATTATAATCAGAGCTAAAACAGAGTTGGTATGAGAGAAACATTGGTTCCTTCTTTTTTTTTTTGGCCAGTCCTGGGCCTTGGACTCAGGGCCTGAGCACTGTCCCTGGCTTCTTTTTGCTCAAGGCTAGCACTCTGCCACTTGAGCCACAGCACCACTTCTGGCCGTTTCCTGTATATGTGGTGCTGGGGAATTGAACCCAGGGTCTCATGTATACGAGACAAGCTCTCTTGCCACTAGGCCATATCTCCAACCCCCCTTTATTGTTCTTTTGAGACACAAGACTGTAGACCAGGGCAAGTCCAGTCACAACCGTATATTGAGCCTAAGGTTAAGTTGTCAAATCCCCTGCACATCCAGAAGAAACAACCTCTGCTCATACTCCCAGCCTGGTACCCTTCCTCAGTTATTAATAAACAACAAATGGGGGAATGTTAGCATTTCCCCTGCCTCAGGTCCATTAGTCTCCAGATCCACCCATACCTAATGAGCCACTTCTACTCACCATTAAGACCTACCTACTTCCCCTTTAGCCCCAGAGAGAAGCTGCCACCTGGATAAGGTGCAGATACCATGTTGCTCCCTCACCTGTGGGAGTTATGGCCCCACTAATAAACCACCTTATAAACCTTAAAAAAAAATCCTCTGCACAGCTGCCAGCCCAAGGAAAGAGGGGGACACAATCTAGTCTTTAACACTCTCCAGAGCTAGCTGTCTTAACCCTTCCAGGTCAGTTTTCAGCATTCCAAGTGCTGTTGAGGCAGCATTCTGACCTCTCAAACCTTTTCTAGGTTTCACAGCTCAGCTTCAATGTTCCCTACAATATATAAATGCAAGAAATCTATACTGATGTTGCCATCATCTGGGTTTCTGATGCAAATATGTCAAGTGGCCTCTAGATAAAGCCAGCTGCTAAGTCCTGCCAGGTTCATCTTCTGGAACTTTATATACTAAAGTGTGTTTTTTGCTGATCCTGGGGCTTGAACTCAGGGCCTGGGCGCTGTCCCTGAGCCGCTTTGTGTTCCAGGCTAGCGCTCTACTCCTTGAGCCACTTCTGGCTTTTAAAATTTATTAAATTGGAGATTAGAGTCTCATGGAGACTTTTCTCTGATTCTTAGATGTCAGCCTCCAGAGTAGATCCTTAGATGTCAGCCTGAGTAGCGGGTGGCAGGCCTGAGCCACCGGCCTTCTTAAGAGGTGGGCCTAGAAGGCTGCCGTGCTGGGTCAGTTTTAGAGTTGCGGCCAGGCCTTTTGGAACCAGAGGCAAACAAATGCTGCACAGAGTTCTGCGCTGAGGGCGGCTGCTCCCTCCTACCCAACCCGGGGTCTTCAAGGTTCTGGATCACAAGAGCTCGGGGAAGCCGCCTTTACCTTGAAGCTGTGTTCTAGAGCCATAGTGTGACGCACCACGCTCCCGCCCCGCCCTCTTGGGTCCCAGCACAGCAAAAAAAAAAAAAAAAAAAGGAAATCGAGAACTGCTTTGCTTTCTCAGCCCTCCGGCGCGGTGAGGTGGCCGCCACGGTTCTCCACTGCCTCCCATCCTGTCCCCGTAACCCGAGCTTCCCAGGATCCAGCACTGCGCCTGCGCCCCAAACGAGTGGCGCTCGGGAGCGCCCCCTCCTGGAGTGCGTGCGGGACGGCCGGGGTCGCAGGCCACCCCGCACTCGGGCCGCGACTCAAACCGCACCGGCTGCCCCACCCACTTGGCTGCCCGTGGGAACCGCGCTGGCACGGCAGTTGACATGCGCGGCCTCGAGTAGCAGGGTGGGCAATACAGGAGCGAAGAGCGGAAGAGGCGGGGTGAGAACGCCGTCACTTCCGGAATCTGGGCGCCGCGAGGTGGTAGAGCAGATCTTGGGGAGCAGTGGGGCGCCAGGCTAGCCAACTGCCCGGTCCCCGCCCCCTCGCCACACTATGGTCTGCCTTAGTGAGTCCCGGGCCGGGGAAGTGGGGTTAGGGCGTTCAGGCAGCAGCAGCAGGGTCCCCCGAACCTGCCCAGTCACAGGGCCTCACAGACGGCCCTCTCAGGTACCGGAGGCGACGGTAGAAGGCCGGCCTGAGCGGGCGGGCTCGGGGGATGAGCGGAGCTCCATAGCCGGGACGACGCCCAAGCCGGGCGGCGTAGAATAGATTGCACCGCACGACAGCTCGGTGGAGGGAGGGCATTCCCTCATTTTGTCCCTTCTGTGTCTTCCGTTTTCATGTCCTCATGTGTTATTTCTCTACAGCCACTCTTCTCTGCAAGGCCTACCGCGGGGGCCACCTAACCATCCGCCTTGCGCTTGGCGGCTGCACCAACCGGCCCTTTTACCGTATTGTGGCTGCCCACAACAAATGTCCCCGGGACGGCCGTTTCGTGGAGCAGTTGGGCTCCTATGACCCGCTGCCCAACAGCCATGGAGAAAAGCTCGTAGCCCTCAACCTGGTCAGGATCCGGCATTGGATCGGCTGTGGGGCTCACCTCTCTAAGCCTATGGAGAAGCTTCTAGGTAACTCATCTCTGTTCTTACCTGAAGGGATTTTATACTGAAGTCAGTTCCGGAAGGAGCATATGGAATATGATTCTCATTCCCTCTAGGCTGCACAGGACTTGAGTGGAATCTTACACCATATTAATCTGGAGCATCATTTTGTCCTTCATAGGACTACATGACTGGGATTTTATGCTAAAAATGAGAATGTTGTTTCTTAGATGCCTACTTTCCCCTTCAAGTAACAGGTTTAGGAAAACAACAGCTTTAGGAAGTAGCCATCATCTGCTGTGTTCTTGCAGCAAATGGGGGAGGAAGTTAGCAAGTGAGGCATGTTTTAGATCCATGCTCTGTGTCAAGTTCCAGACTTGATTAGCAGAATGCCCAGGAAAACACTGACATGTACTTGTATTGTAATAAATGAATATCCTGTTGCTTTCAGGTCTTTCTGGTTTTTTTCCTCTGCATCCTATGATGATTACAAATGCTGAGCGACTTCGAAGGAAACGAGCACGTGAAGTCCTCTTAGCTTCTCAGAAAACAGAAGCTGAGGCTCCAGAACCAGAAACAAGCTGACTTCAGTGAACAGTGATAACAAGGTCACAGTCTTCTAAAGTACTTGTGTAGAGCTCTTTATTTTGTTAGGCGGGAAGGTTAATAAAAGTCATCCATTCTCTTCTGGCCTAACTTAAACAAGGGCTAGGCAGATTTGTTCTTGCTTGACCTAAGAGCTCCGTGTGGATACTAAATAGGTTTTTCTGCCTTTATCTTGGGAAAAAAACAACTCTGTGGGTAGGATTGGACTTTCTGTTGGGCCTTGCCTGGGTCCACAGGCAACCTTACAATTTGTTGCCTTCTAAGCCTTTCTCACTTCAAAGCCCCCTCTTGGCCTACTTATGTTTCTTTCCTCATAAATGTTTCTTTCCTCATTCATGGTCATCCCACAAGAACCAACACAGATACCTTGCTTATTTTTGTAATGGGAAGTTTATGTTTCCTTGGCACATAATTGTACTTTTACAAAGATAATGAAAATTGTTTTTGGGCTATAATAGCCTAGTTTTTAAGAATTAAGATTTATGTATGAAAACATTACAACAAATTACCCTTGTACAATTAATATGTACATAATAAAAAAGTAAAAAAAATTGGAATGAAGCTAAAGCACCTACACACATGTAAAATTACTCATGAGGATTCTAATTTATAAAAGGAGGAAGGATTATCTTTAATTTACAAATTTGCTAGCTGGGACTCTGGTGGTAGTAACTTAAGCTCAGCAATACAGAATTCAGACTATTTTGCCTATTTGGAAAGTCCTTTCCAGTTTACTGTGTTACCTTTATGTAAAGATGGGCTTTTACAGTTCACTTAGCAAGTAAGTTGATAGAATTGTGTTTGGGTATCATGAGTTTGGTACTGTAAATTACTAGTTGTAGAAAAACAAAACATGTCTCACTAAACTGTAGGATTCTACACCCATAAACATGAATTAAATGGCTTTGTGCAATTCTGGTGTAAAGACTAAGTAAGCTATGGAAAATTTATAGGAGTTCTAAAGCCTTATCAGCATTCCAGGTCTGTCCTGCTTACAGTTACTACCCATCTCAAATTCAGGGGTTATTGAGGCTCTTCAAGAGCTGTTCGTTTTCATTCACTTGTTTTGACGACTTTGCAACCCAGGGCAGACATGGAAGAGCTGACTTTGGCTGAGTTTGGTCTGGGATCCCAGAAAGAGAACCATTTACAATTCTAAATGCTGCCAAGGTTGAGGCTTTGCAGAAACTTTCTAGCAGAGAACAATGATTCAGTGAGTATAACTGATCTGAAATTGAGGTTATTTTGAGCCCCTGAGTTCCTGACAACTTTTTATAATATCTTTATGCACATATTTTTTTTCATGAGTTTATCTTCTTGGTTTATAAATTTTTCTCTAGCCTTTAATCTTGGCTTTGGATCTCCAGGCCCAAGTTTCTCTTGTGTTAGATAATTGCTCCAGCCCATCCTGCTTTTCACCTCAAACCCAAAACACTCCAACCCAGCTGTGAATGTCACAAAGCACTAAATAGTGGTTCCTACCTGTAATCCTAGCTACTCAGGATGCTGAGATTTGAGGATAGAGGTTCAGGCAAGTTTGTGGGACTTATCTCGGATTAACTACCAAAAATAGTGGAAAGGGAAGTGTGGCTCAAGTGACAGAGCCTTAGCCTTGAGCACAAACGCTCAGGGCCAGTGCCTATACCCTCAACTCAGTTCAAGCCCCAAGACTGGTAACTGCCTTCCCCTCCCCCCCATTCTCCCCCATCCCCGCCTGCCACAGGGGTTGAGGAAAAGTAGTTTCTCCAGCAGTCCCAACTTGCAGGTTCCAAAATTATTTGGGTCTGCAGTTGTACTATGTTGAATATCTAATTTAAAAAAAATTAACAGTTGTATCATGTGGGATTGCAGTCTAATATAGGGACATTCCATGTATCGAAGTGAGCCCTGGAGCTGGACTTCGCAGGAAAGACAGCACGCCCTCCGTACTTGCCTAGTGAGGAAAGGAGAACACGCTGGATCAGTTGTGTGCAATCCGGCAGAAGAGGTTCCCGCCCCGCAGATCCGGTCCCGAGCTGCCCTCTCCAGGCCGAGTTTCCCAGCGGGCCCGGGGCACGCCTGTTTCGCGGCAGTCGTAAAGCGCTGCTGTGCGGCGTGGCTCCTCCCCTTCCGCGCCTCTTGTGACGCCGGCTCCCTAGGCTTTTTGAGCGGGAAAACGGAGTGGAGTGGAACTAGTGCTCGTACAGCTGCAACTGGCCGGCTGGGCGGAGGCAGTCCCTTCCCAGCATGGGGCTGCTGGAGCTGTGCGAACAGGTGTTCGGTACCGCCGACCTTTACCGAGTGCTGGGCGTGCGGCGTGAGGCGTCGGACGGAGAGGTCCGGCGCGGTTACCACAAGGTGTCCCTGCAGGTGCATCCCGACCGGGTGGACGAGAGCCGCAAGGAGGACGCCACCCGCCGTTTCCAGGTGCGAGGGCCGGGTTGCGACCGGCCGCTCACCGCTGCGTCCGGGAGCTGCCTCGGCCTCGGCCTGCTGCTTTCCAGCAGTTACCCTATCGGGGCGCCGCTTGAGAGAAAGAGGTACGAGGGTGACTTTCGGACGCTCTTTCCACGCAGATCTTGGGGAGAGTCTACGCCGTTCTCAGCGACAAGGAGCAGAGAGCCGTGTACGATGAGCAGGGAGCCGTGGACGAGGACTCAGCCGGGCTCAGTCAGGACCGCGACTGGGTGGCGTATTGGAGGTTGCTTTTTAAAAAGGTAGGAGCCTTTGGAGATTTCCTTGTGTTTTTTTTTAAATTATTATTATTCAGTCAGTTATTACCTTTTATTTCTAATAAACTTCTTGAAGTTTAAGAAATCTTCCTTATTAGATATCTCTAGAGGACATTCAAGCGTTCGAGAAGACTTACAAAGGTTCAGAAGAAGAGCTGGCTGATATTAAACAGGCCTATTTGGACTTCAAGGGGGACATGGATCAGATCATGGAGTCCGTGCTTTGCGTGCAGTACACAGAAGAATCTAGGATAAGAAACATCATTCAGCAAGCTATCGATGCAGGAGATGTCCCCTCCTATAAAGCTTTTGTCAAAGAATCAAAACAAAAGATGAATGCCAGGAAGAGGAGGGTAAGCAATTGAATATATAGATAATTATATTTACTGCTTCTGAAAGGATCTGAAGGTATTTGGGACTGTGGAAGTAAACGACCATTGAAATGTGAACTAGGGTAAACCTATTTTGTTCTGTAGCACTCATCTAAATAGACAAACCAGTTCATCAGGAAAACCCTCTTTATTTTGGTATGCTGTGTTCAAGATGATTGTACTATATGGGTTAAGTTATATTACCTGAAGATGACAGTGATGTGTTTGTCATGTTGACTAGATGAATTATGGGTCCTAGGTATTTAGGAGAATGGTCTTCATTTAGCTGACATACAGGGAGATGGTAAAGATTGTGTCTTGTTAAAAGCGCAGGCTGTAAGATGGTGTACACTTATTTCAGCAGTGCGGAGGTTAAAGCAGGAAGATTTCAAGTTTGAGGTCAGCCTGGCTTACATAATAGTTTTGTCTCAAAAAAAGAAAAAAAGAAACAGACTGGGGAGTTGGGGGAGTAGTTCAATAGTGCTTAGCTGGTGCTAGGCCCTGAATTTAATTTCAATATTCTATTTAATCTCAGTATTCCCTACTCTTATTCTATAGATGTGTACTTTTATGTTAATTTTTTTATTGATCTCAGGCTTTATGCTTGTTTGGCAGGTGTTCTATCACTGAGCTGCGCCTCCAGCTCTTTTTAGAGATGAACGTTTTTGAAATAAGGTCTTAACATCCTATTCAGATGTGAGCTCGCACTGAAAATTTGCTTATTTGGTCTTACTGTTGTAGCTAGGATGACAAGGATGAACCAAGGTCAACTTCTGTTGAGATGGAATCTTTATGGACTTGCCTAGGCTGACCTGGAGCTGTTTAACCTTCTCAGTCTCAAGCCACTCAAATAGCTAGGATTATAGTCATGCGTGACTAGGGCCTGGCAAAAGTGCAGATTCTTGGGCCTTTGATTCTTGGGTTGGACTCAAGTGTGTGTGTGTGTAGTGTGTGTATGTATGTGTGTGTATGATTGTGTCTTTCTGGTCACAGTTTGAAGAACACTTGGATTATTAAGAATCAAGGTTTTTGGCCTTGTACCCCTACTAAAGAGGGATGGTAGCCGAGGACAAGTGCTTTAGTACAGGTCAGGAAGAATGGATTCAGGATAGCAAACACCTGTGCCTTTGCTAGTTCAGAAAGCCACCTTGGGCTGGAATTGAAAGTAACCACATAATTGGAAAGGCAGTTTTAAGAGGAATTTTAAGGTATCTTTCTTATTCCCAACTGGATCAGGAAAGATTTGCAGCTTTTGGATACAAGATAGTATGCAAAGAGTAAGTTGACTTTTTTTTTTTTTTTTTTTTTGCTAGTCCTGGGGCTTGAACTCAAGGCCTGAGCACTGTCCTTGGCTTCTTTTTTGCTCAAGGCTAGCACTATACCACTTGAGCCATAGCGCCACTTCTGGCTTTTTCTATATATGTGGTGCTGAGGAATTGAACACAGGGCTTCATGTATACGAGGCAAGCACTCTATCACTAGGCCATATTTCCAGCCCCCCCCCCTTTTTTTGAATTAAGTGTTTTCAGTTGAAAAGCCAACCAGTTGTCTAGTTGAATTTCTCCCCCCAAAACCCCCATGAACTTGGTAGTAACTGAATCTCTAGGAATGTATTCAAAGTTGAGAAGATTAAAAATTAAGGGGAAAAGAGTCCTCAGGTCCAATTAAGAGCCCTGCTTCATACATACCAGCTGTCCTGGCTAGACTTTAGATTAAATATCCTAAAAACCCCACTAAGAACATTAACACCAGAAACTTTGTTGCAACTTGTTTTATTTACAATGCCAATTTATAAAAGCTTAATTAAAGTTATCTAGACAATAAACTAGGCGGAAACTGCTCTACAGAAAGAAATCCTAAAATGCCACTTTCCACAGAGACTCCACAATTGTTTTATTTTGAGTAAAGAGAAGCTTTTGCTCGGACTAGAAGAAACTCAGCCATAAGTTTGGGATGTGTATTCAAACTAAGCATGCAACAAGGACAATATTATGTTAATGCAATTGATGTGCTGTTGCATTTGTCCACTGTTTGTCTAATATTAACAATTATAAACAGAAGTGGAACTAGTATTTGGAACAATCCTTATAGTGTTACAAGTGTCAGGCATATATCACTTCTCTTCACATCACTGGTTCTCTTTGTGTACCTGGGCTTCCTTTTCAGTAGTCATTATTATTAATATTTTTTTTTGCCAGTCCTGGGGTTTGGACTCATGGCCTGAGCACTGTCCCTGGCTTCCTTTTGCTTAAGGCTAGCATTCTACCACTTGAGCCACAGCGCCACTTCTGGCCTTTTCTGTTTATGTGGTGCTGAGGAATTAAACTCAGGGCTTCATGCATGCTACCACTAAGCCACATTCCCAGCCTCAGTTAAGTCATTCTTGATGTTGAAAGTTTTGCAGATCTCCTCAAGAGTTTCCCCTTAATCATATTGGCAACTATCTTGCATGTGGCATCAAGCAAAACTTTGATGTGTAAGTAGTTTGCAGCCAGAATAAGTTGGAAAAGTGTTCTTTGGTCAACTTTCAGGAATTCTTGGTCCCAAACAGGAATATCATCTGTAGGCTTTTCTTTGTTCTCATCCTCCTCAGGAGGAGGAGGATGGTCCTGTGGTGGGTGCGCCACTGAATGGCCTTTTTAAAAATATTGCTGCATTAACATTTGGTAGAGGAACTAGGTCATCATGTCCTTCATCATCCATTCCCAAATCTTCCAACATGGTCTTGATGGTCACAGATTGTTTGGCAATTTCTACGTCAACTTCAAATTTTTCTCCTATCAGAACTCTGTAACTTAATTGAAGGCATCGTGTTTGGCATTGAAAAAATGACAGACAGGAGTGTTCTGGGAGAGGGACTCCACCTCTGCAAGGAGAAGAGAAAGACAAAGACAAGGCCACTACCAGTTGACTTTTTTGTTCCGGGTGAAAACTAATGGGTCATGCCATCTGTTAAGTTGAGGGCAGTAGTGTAATGTCTTATTGAGATCATTATTTTGCTTTATGGGCGATATCTGCTTAGACTCAGGCGCACAGATGTTTCCTCTGGGAAAAAACCGAACACAGCTGTATTCAATAAAGGCTTTATAGCATCAGAAACTTCATGCAGTTTGAAGATAGGTGTGTGTGTGTGTGTGTGTGTGTGTGTGTGTGTGTGTGTGTGTATGTGTATGAACGACCATTGAAATGTGAACTAGGGTGAACCTGTTTTGTTTTGTAGTGCTCATCTAATTAAACAAACCAAGTAGGAAAACCCTCTTTATTTTGGTATGTTGTATTCAGTTATCAGAACTGAGCCTCCTGAGTAGGTAGGATTATAGGCATGAGCCACTGGTTCCTGGCTCATGTTTTTTTTTTATAAAATTCATCAGGGCTTAGGACCACTTATGCCATAGTTAGTGCCCTTAGGTGTTCTTTTTTTTTTTTTTTTTTTTTTTGGCCAGTCCCGGGGCTTGGACTGAGGGCCTGAGCACTGTCCCTGGCGTCTTCTTGCTCAAGGCTAGCACTCTGCCACTTGAGCCACAGCGCCACTTCTGGCCATTTTCTATATATGTGGTGCTGGGGAATCGAACCCAGGGCCTCATGTATACGAGGCAAGCACTCTTGCCACTAGGCCATACCCCCAGCCCCCCTTAGGTGTTCTTACAGTGTTTTGGAAAATTTGGTAAGTAGCTTCAAAACAGGTAGGGAAAGTTAAGCTGAGCCCTGGTAGCTCACACCTGTAATCCTAGTTATTTAAGAGGCTGAGACCCTGGAGGATTGCAGTTCAAAGCCAGGTCCGACAGAAAAGTCTACTCTGTCTCCAATTAACCAGCAAAACATTGGACTGGAGATGTGGTACTAGTGGTAGAACATCAGCCATGAATGGGCAAGAAAGCTGAGCAATTACATTTTTGAGGGGTCTTTTCTTTTTTGGTAATGGGGATTGAACCCAGGACATTGCACCTCCAAGGCAAGTGCTTTGCCCCTGAGCTACATTCCAGCCCCCCATTTTTTTTCTCTTATAGTGAATTATGTAATTGTACAAAGGAGTGACAGCTCCATAACTCAGGTTGAGTATAATGCTTCTTGGTCAGCGTTACCCTGAACAATAAATTTTTTTACTCAGAGGCACTGCATTCAAGCCATCATGAAAAAGAAAGAAACATTAAAACTCTGGCTCATGCTTGTAAGCTTAACTCCTTGGGAAGTACAGATAGGAAGATCGTGGCTTGAGGCTAGCCTGGCAAAAAAAAGTTAGGGAGACCCTATCTGATACGTTTATTAGAATCAGGATCTACATAGCTTCCTGTTAGCAATGTTCGTGGTCTTCTAATGAATGACATTTGTGTAATTGAATTTATTTTATCCATATAGTCCTCAAATTGAAAGGGTCTTAAAGATTTGAAGGGGGAAAAGAACATTTTAAGTATTTCCTGGTTGCTATGGAGACTCTCATGAGAGTTTCTATTTCAGGCTGAGGAAGAGGCTAAAGAAGCAGAAAAGAGCAGAAAAGAACTAGGGCTTGAAGAAGGAGTAGATAATTTGAAAGCAGTCATTCAGGTAAAATTTCTTATGTTCTAATTACAATTGCTTATTTACTTTGTGGTATTGCATTTTAAGTAAATACTATCTATTTCGGATTTTTGACCATTGAAATTCAGTGGTTTTTATTGCATTTGCAAAGTTAAACAGCCATTACCACTCTTTTCACCACTCCAGAAGAAACCTAATACCTTAACAGTCACTCCCCATCTACTATCCCTATGCCCTCATCCCTGGTAACCATACAGTACTTTCCCTGGGGGTGCCTAATGTTAACTTTTGAAAGCTGTGTTTTAACTTCTTAAACAGAGCAGACAAAAGGATCGGCAAAAAGAAATGGACAATTTTCTGGCTCAGATGGAAGCAAAATACTGCAAACCTTCCAAAGGAGGAAGAAAAAAAATCTCTGTCAAGAAAGAAAAGAAGTAATGGAATTTTTTCTCTTTAAAGATCATAGGTATTCATGGGTATGATAGGCAAGGTCCAGTCAAGATTTAAAGGCAAACCTTTGAAATTATCTTTGCTGCCCAAATTCAGAACTAAGCCAAGCAGAACCTGATTTTAGTATTTCTTAGGATTTAATTTGACACACTATGAGGTCCTCATGAAGGAGTGTATTGAAAGATGGAAGGAAATATCCTTCCCTACAGCACTTGCTTCCTGGGCCTTGTGCCCAGGGAACTCTTTGCTTTCAGTGATGTGTACATCCATTAGAACAGGTGCACTACTCTATCCTTTTAGTACGGGAGAAATGGGTGTTCAGATTGTCACATTTTTGTAAGACATATATGATTAATAAACAAGTAAAATAAAAATATTAAGTTCTGGTGGCTTTTTTAAATGATTTAGTTGATAGAGGACAAAAATAACTAGTCGGCATTACAATTGTCTGGTTTCAGTAACATAAAGAAATGTAGCCCCATTTCTAGTTGCTCAAGTGTCCTTAGGCAGATCACTCAGCTAATTGAGCTGCTTTCTTATCTGTAAAATTACGAGTGAGATCCAAAATGCCAATTGTGTCAGCTCTGAGTGGATGAATAAGGGAACACACAAGTACATGTACAGGAACTGGTGGGCTAAAAGACATCTTAAGAGATATCATCTGATGTATATGTAACAACCTTTTTGTTAATGCATTCATGGTACTGATTCATTAACAGTAGAGACTGGTTTTTATTGTCCTTAGTTGAGGTATGTACTCTGGAATACAGGGCATTTTTAAGGACTTTTCAACTTAAAATTGATTTGTAGACTAATATACTACATGCATAAAAAACCTTGCTAATGAACATCATAGTTTATGTAAGGTAAGCACATGAAACTTTGTGATTACATGTTACTCTTTAATTGTATTAATATGCAGTTTAATGCAGATTGTTGGAACCATCTGTCTTCATTTGATAACATTGGAACATGTTGATATAATTAGTCACCTCAACTTATGATCACTTGAATTTATCCAACTCTGAACATTAACACTGAGGTCTAAAATTGAAGTGATAATTGTTTAATATTCAATGAAATTAAAGAGAATTTAAGCCATAGTGAAACCATGGCTATATTCATGAATGCCTTTGAGAAAACATCTGTGGTAAAGATCAGAATGCCAAAATTCTCACTACTACTGCTGATCTGAGGATATGTATTTATTATATTTTAGCAGTCCTGGGATTTGAACTCAAGGCCTGTGCTTGCCAGACAGGCACTCTGCTACTTTAGTCACTCTGCCAGCCTTTTTTACATTGGTTATTTGCAATTTTTTAATAATAACTTTCTTAGCTTTAGAAGTACAAAGAAAATCAGCATAACCTGATCTCAAGCAGTCATTACGTAAGACTAAGTGAGGTCCTTTCTGAGTGAAAAAAAGTGACAATTTATTACATAGGTTACTTTCTACCTGTGCTTATGTCTTTACTCAACCCTTCCATTTCATTCTATTGATATTGAACATCTAACCAGAAAGCACTAGGAATGACATTTATTGGATAAGTAGCTCAAACTGTTCATAATACTCTTACATTGACTTAAACTGAGTACAGTTCTCCAGAAATTAATATAAGCAGCTATTCTTAAGCCAGTGATATTATCAAACAATTATTTGTTGCTTTTTGTATATAAATCATTTCAAGATCCTATAATAATTGAACTGATTATTGTTAACAGACAACATGAGTAGTAATTTGGGGGTAATTATTCATTGTTACATCTTTGGGTACAATCTTCACTGTCCATTGGAATAGGTTGACTTATGCTGAAAGAAGACAGTAACTGGAGGCAGAAACGGTGCCCAGGCAGTCTTTGGTGGATACTCTTGTGTTTTTCTCATCAGTTGTATCAGAATAACTCATCAAGAAGGTGGGTTCATGTTGATCTAGTACAAAGTCTGCATCATGTGATGATTGAACACTGATTCATGAAGTCTTATCTTGTGTTTTGCTGCAACCTAATGGGTTCTCATTTGTTTTATAGTCCTTGCTTGCTTCTAGAGACTGGTCCACCTCTGCTTTGGGATTTTGTAGACCTGTGGAACTGAGGACCTGTCAAACACAGATGAGATCATAGAATACCATTAGTTAACAGTCTAGTTTGGCAAATTTCCTATCTTGGGTTGTTGGTTTGTTTGTTTGACAGTCCTGGGGTTTGAACTTGGGGTCTCATGTTGCTAAGCAGCCACTCTAGCACTTTAGCCACATTCCTAGCCATTTGAGGGCTTTTTTGCTCCAGAAGACTCAGATATATCCCACCACCTAAGTGCCACAGTAGTTAGACAACCAAATATTCTAAACTCAGTAAGTTACGGAATATAACTTATACACTTAGAAAATAAAATTATAAAAAATCCTAACATGTAAGACTTGCCCTATTCTTTTTTTTCCCCCCCAGTCCTGGGGCTTGGACTCAGGGCCTGAGCACTGTTCCTGAGTTTCTTTTTTGCTCGAGACTAGCACTCTACCACTTGAGCCACAGCACCACTTCCAGCTTTTTCTGTGTATGTGGTGCTGAAGAATCAAACCCAGGGCTTCATGCACGCTAGGCAAACACTAGCACTAAGCCACATTCCCAGCCCAGACTTACCCTATTCTTTTTTGCAAGTCAGAGCTTGAACTCAGGGCTTGAGCACTGTTTCTGGCTTCTTTTTGCTCAAGGCTAGTACTCTGCCACTTGAGCCACAGCACCATTTCTGGCCTTTTCTATATATGGTGCTAAGGAATTAAACCCAGGGCTTCATGTATACGAGACAAGCACTCTTGCCACTAGTCCATATTCCCAGCCCTAGACTCACCCTATTCTGATATTTTTATTTTATTAATTTTTGGGGTGGTTACCAGAGTGTGTACTAAGGGCTTCAAGCTTATGAGATAGGTACTTTATGGCTTTAACCAGGCTTTCAGCCTCGTTTTTTAATTAGCAAAAAATAATAGTAGCAAGCGGTACACCAGTGCCTCACACCTTTAATCCTAGCTACTCAGGAAGCTGAGATCTGAGGATCGTGGTTCAAAGCCAGGTCAGGCAGGAAAATACCGTGAGACCCTAATAAACTACTCAGAAGAAGCCAGAAGTGGCACTGTGGCCCAAGTGGTAGAGTGCTAGCCTTTAGGACAAAGAGGCTCAAGCATAGCAGCCAGGCCCTGGGTTCAAGCCCCTAGGACTGGCAAACAAAAAAATAAAAAAAATTATAGGAATTCTTTTCTTGTTCTAGCATTAAACTGATTAAAGCAGTTTAATTCATAGGAATATAGATTTTGCTTACACAATAAAACCTGTGTATTCCAATATTATGAAGATTTATTTGGTTCAAATTTTTAGATTAAAATTAGAAAGTAGTTTATCAGAGTAGTGATTCATTTACAGGATGTGAAAAAAAATCTAGCAGAAATTTGGAACTCTGGCTTTAGCAATTTCTTTAATGTAGCCATCCTTATGAATGAAGTTAAAGCAATTAACAGATTAGAGGAAATTCTGGAGCAAGAGAATATAGGGAGGGAGCAGGGGAAGCAGGGTCATAGCATGGAAGGGGAGGAGCTGTGGCCCCAGATCTGTACCTGCAGATCTCCTGCCAGGTCGGGTCTGATGAGGATACTCAGCTGTACAAGAAAGACGATTCTGTGTATCTGGCTAAAAAAAGATGAGATATATCTTGAAATGTTGTCTCCCAAAAGACAACAATTTGCCAGGTTTTACAAGGGAAAGCTTTCAAATTAAAAATAATGCAAAAGGCATCTTCTGCCCACCTGAGGTTAAAGCTGGCCGAAGGCACTGTAAGGTAGAAAATCAGAAACCAGGTGCCCACCAAGCCATTGGTTTACAGTTTTATTAGTATAACTTTAAGAAATCTTAGTATATATGATTATTCCTTAATCCATATGGTATAATATTCCAGTTAGCTGCCAAGGGAGTTTTTTTGTTTTATCTTGCTAGTAGCCAGGCTGTCCTAGAACCTATGCCCCTCCTACCTTGGCCTCCTGAGTGCTGGGGTTGTAGGCATGTATCACCACGGAGGGCCAAGAAAATTTTATTTGCTTTCTACTTATTGCCTATTTTAAAGCAAACCTACTCTTTCAGTAAATGTCAAATGTCAATGACTATCTTACTGAAAGTTAACCTTACATCAACCTTTTAGCTTTATGAAATTGAAAAACATTTCAAAGTTATCTCAAGTTTACATATGACCAACATGCACCACCCTGCTGGGGTTTCTCAAGTAAGAATCCCCTGTGAGAGCACTAAAACAGGAAGACAGGAATTTTTTCCAGTGAAGTTCCCATACTGTAGAGACTGGAGTTCAGCAAGCTTATTTTTTGTAAAGGACCAGGTAGTTTCTATCTTAGGCTTTGTGGGCAATGGCAGTTATTGCAGCAGTTCAGCTTGGCTGTTGTGTGAAAACACCCAAAAGAACAGGTGAGCTTGGTGGCTCTATTCCAGTAAACTTTCATTTATGAGAACAGGTAGTAGCCCCAATAGCTCGTGAACTATAGTTTACTCATCCCTATTTCAGATGGAAGCACTGAAGACCAGAGTGTTGGTCTGGCAGCAGGCCCAGGACACAGACCTAGCACATCAGAGCATTTTTTTAGAGCTAATAATTTTAATTACACTGAAAAAAATAGCTCATCTTCCTTTTTATGACAGTAAATGGGAAGAGGTCATATAAAAAAGAGAGACTCTGAAGTATTTCCATATATATATATATATATATATATATCTTCAGTATTTCTAAGAAACCCAAAATTATTGTTTTCTTTGGTATTACTGAGTTTTGAACATGGCCTCATGCTTGCTAGGCAGGCATATTGAGCCATACTTCCCGCCCTTTTCTGCCTTATTTTTCAAATAAGAGTCTTTTTTTTTTTTTTTGGCCAGTCCTGGGCCTTGGACTCAGGGCCTGAGCACTGTCCCTGGCTTCTTCCCGCTCAAGGCTAGCACTCTGCCACCTGAGCCACAGTGCCCCTTCTGGCCATTTTCCATAAATGTGGTGCTGGGGAATCGAACCCAGAGCTTCATGTGTAGGATGCAAGCGCTCTTGCCACTAGGCCATATTCCCAGCCCCTCAAATAGAGTTTCCTGTTTTCTTTTTCTTTCTTTTTTTGCCTAGGCCAGCCTACACTGATTTTCCTACTTGTACTTCCTGTGTACCAACCGGGGTGAAGTGTGTATCACCAATACATCTAGCTTATTGGTAAAGATGGTGGTTTCATTATCTTTATTCCTGTGCTTGCCATGAACTGCGATGCTCCTAATCTCTGCCTTCTGAATAGCTATGATTACATATATGAGTCAAAATGCATAGCCTAAAATAATAATAATAGTTATTATTATTGCCAGTCCTGGGGCTTGAACTCAGGGACTGGGAACTGTCCCTGAGTTTCTTTTGCTCAAGGCTAGCACACTACTGCTTGAGCCACAGCACCACTTCCAGTTTTTTCTGTTTATGTAGAACTGAGGAATCAAACCTAGGGCTTCATGCATGCTAGGAAAGCATTCTACCAC
Organism: Perognathus longimembris pacificus; assembly: GCF_023159225.1. NCBI lineage: Eukaryota > Metazoa > Chordata > Mammalia > Rodentia > Heteromyidae > Perognathus > Perognathus longimembris. Next base: position 48,177,011 of record NC_063162.1, on the reverse strand, counting down.
TAAGCCACATTCCCAGTCCTAAAATTAAATTTTGATAGGAAAAAATATAATTATGGAACATAAACATCATACATTGCTTTACTGATACCCTGGATCAAATTACAACAATACCAATTCAGTAGATATTCTCAGGCTTTCTGGGGGTTCACATTGAATCCTAAGAACCAGAAATTCTCACATTTACTTTTTGACCTTGTTTGCAGTGAATTTTTCCTAACAGCCTCACAAGGGCTTGGGTTAAAATAGGGTCATCTCGGAATTCCTGTTCACCTGGAACATGTAGTATGACCATTTCTGAAAGTAGGGTGTATGCAGATGGAATCAAAGTGAAATCATACTGGATTAAGATGGGCCCTAAGTTCTGTAGGAATAGGGAAAGTTTTTGGAGGCTCATGTTTGTGATGCTAGCTACGCAGGAGGATAAGATCTGAGGACCAAGGTTCAAAGCTATCTTGGGAAGAAAAGTTCTCAAAACTCCCATTTCCAAAATAACCAAAAGCTGGGCTGAGTCAGGCGCTAGTGGCACACACTTGTAATCCGAGCTACTCAGAAGGCTGAGATCTGAGGATTGTGATTTGAAGTCAGCCAGGGCAGGAAAGCCTCTGAGACTCTTATCTCCAATTAACCATCAGAAAACCAGAAATGGTGCTGTGGGTCAAAGTAGTAGAGTACTAACCTTGAGCGCAAAAAACTCAGGGACAGCATCCAGGCCCTGAGTTCAAACCCTACCACAGACATCCCCCTACCCCCCCCCCCAAATTGGTAGAGTTGTCAAGCAAGCCAAACAAGTGTGAGGGTCTGAGTTCAAACCTCTACTGGCCAAGAAAACATAAAAGGCAAAGTTGGACAAAATAGGGAAGAAGGCTTATAGACAGGGAGGCTGCAATCTAAGGAACACCAAATACTTCAGGTAACCACCAGGAGCTGGCAAGAGGCAAGGAAGGTTCTTCAGAGTTTGCCAAGCACTTTGCTCTGCTAAAATCTTGAGTTTTGGACTTTTAGCATCTAAAGCTGAGAATATGTCTGAGGAATTAAACCCAGGGCTTCATGTATAAGAGGCAAGCACTCTACCACTAGGCCACATTCCAAGCCCTAAGTCTGTTGTTTTATCCATCCAGTTTGAGGTCATTTGTTATGGCAGGCCTGAGAAACCACTTTTTCTTATTCTCACCCCTTTATTAGGAGAAAGAGGATAGTGTAGTACTTAAGCAGAGAGGGTTCAAGATTGATGAGTTAGGGCTTGAACCCCACAATTATAAAAATGAGTACAGGATGTAGGGCCCTTGGTTCTTCTGTATTGTGTGACTCCCCATGCCTTCCCCTAGCTCTCCAAGCCCTTTTATCTCAGCAGATGAGATGGGCTTGTACTCCAAATGGGCAAGGTTACTGCATGGCTTCCAGTCTCCCAGTTTTTTTCTATTACTTTGTAAAATACTTCAAAGTAATTTAAGATTAATTTTATTTGCTTTAAAAGTGCACTGTAAATAGGTAGTGGTGTGGATGTTTAAGATAATGGGTAAAGGATTTCACGCATGCACAGTTCTCTGACCTCCTTTTGTTGTAATTTCACTGTGCACCTGGTAAGCATAGGGTTTAACATTTTTGCTTGTGCTCAGAATATAAAAATTGTTTAAATTTGTAATTTACATATAAGGCATGTCACTGAGAAGAATTAGGTGCCGGAATGAGAATCTAAATATACTTAGAATGCTATTTTTTAAAATCATTATATCCTCAACTTTTATTGCTGGAGTGAGTTAAGCCATTAGATACTATCTTAAGCCTGCCACACTAGTACTTTCCTCATATTCCTTCCCCCAGCCTCAAGAGCAAATAGGAATCATGTCACTACCAAAAATGACTGAGTTGTGTTGGGCCTGGAGAAGAAGTCAGGTAACAGGATCCTCTCCTTCAGCTGCTGATACTTGGGCTCATTCACTGCACTTCGAGCTCGACTAGAATCTCCATGGGATTTCTGCAAGAGACAAGTTACAGAAAGCTAAATTTGTAGTGGGAGCTGCCAGTGTACCACATCAACCCTGGCAGGAGTGGTTTGTGCTGGCCATTAGTTAGAACTCTGTACTTTTGATTAAGACCAGTACAGATGGAGCAGAATTCTTTTTTTTTTTTTTCAAATTTTTATTATCAAACTGATGTACAGAGAGGTTACAGTTTCATACGTTAGGCATTGGATACATTTCTTGTACTGTTTGTTACCTTGTCCCTCATACCCCCCCCCCCCCCAGCAGAATTCTTGACAGGGTGTTACAGTGAGCACACAGAAAGGCAGTAGCAGGGAGACGTACCATTTGCCTTGGTGGCCCCACAGTATGCAGATGGTCCACTTCAGCTGTGCCAATAGGCGGTAGTAGGTTATTTCGACCCAAGGGTATTGGTGAGGGAGAGGACAGCGAGTCGACTGCTACTGGACTGCAGATTCCACCAGCAAACAGCAAGTTAGAAAAGAATGAAGTTGTAACAGAAGCACACTGATGAGAAATCATAAATGCTGGTGTGCAAAAGCTTTAAGCTGCCATATTATTAAGCAAAGGGATTTTAAATTGCAGAGATAGAAATCTAGCTAAATCAACAAAGATCCAGTATTTAGCATTTAAGCTTATTTGATATATTTGTGTTGTTAGATTTATACGAATGGGTAATCCACCAGGTGAATACTTAACAATTAGTTTCTAGGCTTAGGTCTTATATTTAAGCCTTATGTTTATGTTCATTATATAATATTCCCCAGTTTTTACCAGTTTCCAGAAATTCTGCTTTTGAAACCTACACTTGGGATCCTCTGAGGATTTCTTCCACAGGCCGTGGTGTTCCAGTGCGTGAATGGCTCGTGTTGATTGGGTGAAGGGTACGTGGTGGGGGGTTACGTCTCCTGGCAGACTGTACTGTATATAACAGAGATGATGCACTAAGGTCCGATGCTCGATTTGACCAGATTCGAGTTGAAAGGATGGTACTGGACCCAGGCCTCATTAGTAGCTTGTCATCAAGATCACTAGTGGCCAAATCAGAAACCCACAATGAAATAAAGGTCACTATATAGGAACAAGATTTACAGGGTAAAAAGCCTTTATTCTAAGTATTCCGGGGAGAAAGGAGCAAAAATTTCTGATAGTTTCTAGAAGGAAATCTAGAGAATCTATTTTGGTTTTAAAAATAGGTGTGGCTTGTAGCCCAGAGTGGCCTCAAACTTGTAATCCTTCAGTCTCAGTTTCCTGAGTGCCTGGGATTACAGGTGAGTGCCACAGTTGGGGAGAATCTGTCAGTAAAAGTAGAAAATACAGTTTGTTATAATTACCAGAGATTTGAGAAAGCAAGTCTATTACTCACCTGACAATATAATCACTTGTCCATCAGTGAAGACACACCTGAAGAGCACCTACCACACAGTGCTTCCCTCATGTTTGCTACCTGTCATGGATCTGCATATTAGATTTGAGGCATTTTCAAAGTTAAAAGGCAAGTATTTGTGATTTGGAAGTAGTTGTGGCACCAGGGTGGCTCCAAATGAGCTAAAGCCAGTGGATCACCTGTAATCCTAGCTACTCTGGAGGCTGAGATCAGAGGTCCCGGGTTTGAAGTCAGCCCAGGTACAAAAGCCCTTGGGACTCCATCCACCAAATAAGCCAAATGCCAGAGTGGAGGAGAGAGGCTCAAGGAGAGCAACAGACATGAGAGAAAAGTCCAGTGAGAGTGCAAGTTCCTGAGTCTGAACCCGGTATTGGCACACAAACACACACACACAGAGACACATTGCTCAGCTAGTTGGAACTGACAGGGCTGGGGTACAGGCTAGCACACACACAGACACATTGCTCAGCTAGTTGGAACCCACGGTTGGGGTATAGGCTAGGAATAGGCAAAGGGTCAAGCCCACATTAGATTCCTATTTGCATACACTACTGAGAAAAACAACTCTTCTATAAGTCATTTGATAAAACACCATACCTAAACACTCCATAACTTAATAACAGAGTTGGGCTTTTCTTTTAAAGCAGATAAGAAGAAGTTTGGCTAAGATTAGGAGACAGTATTTGTGCAGTGAGATGGGGGAAATTGGAGGAGTAAAGCAGCCAAGCCTTGCCACTTGGTTTTCAGCAAGCGTCTCGATCTTTGAGGCCACTTGGTTAACATCTAGTATGAAATATCCCTTGATTTGGAGAGAGAATCCCCACCATGGAATAGTTATAAACCTTGAGAATTTTAAGAGATCTTTTGTGGTCTTCCTGCTTCTAACCATTCACTTACCCAGGGTTTTTATTTGATGATTTGCTTTTTTTTTATATATCTAACACATTCTCCTGCATTTTACAAATTGTTCTAATTCTAGGTTAAGTCATCTCTATCAATCTACAAATCTAATCTCTTCTGTGTTTTCCATTATTATAAACTTAAGACCCCTCAAGTGGAGGTGTGGCTCAAGTGGTAGAGTGCCAGCCTTGGTGGGGGGGGGGGGGCGGTGGGGAGGAGCCAAATGAGAGTGCAAGGTCCTGAATTCAAGCTCTATTACTGGCAAACATACACAGCCCAAAAGAAACTTATTCCCCCCTCCCCCCAAAACAAGTCCCTTCTGCTTGAAATCTCAGAGCTTTTATTCCTTTAATAGCATTTTATTTCTTGCATAATATTTCCTAAAATAGTAAACTCCTTATAAAGAATCTTGTAGTGGACAAGCCCAAGGCCCAAGGCCTTGTACTTGCTAGGTGTGTGTTCTACCACTGAGCTATGCCACAGCCCAGGTTCACTTCTTTCTTATCCTGTGCTAGCACATGAGTGTGGACTCTTTACAATTCATGCTCCAACTCCTATATGGACCCTTTTAGGAACTAGCATTGCTGATTAGATTGGAGTAACGTGAGAAATTTTATGATGGTTTGAGTTGAAACATATCTTTTCACTTCTAGGTATTAATCTAAGAGACATGTGGCAATTAGTCCACAAAAAAGACATACCCAAGAATATTTATAATGCCTTTATACATAATAGTCCTAACCTGGGGGAAAAAAACCCCAAGTATTAACAGGCGAGTAGATAAACTCTTAGGAGTTCTTAGTAGAATACTAACTCAGAAATAGTGAGCATGTGCAACAGCACGGATTGTCACAAATGGCATTCAGGGACAAGAGCATAGCTCAGTAGTAGAGCATTTAGCCTAGCACACTTTTTCACTCCCAAGTATTACCAAATAGGAAAACATCTCTAGGGATGATGGCTCAAGTGGTGGAACCCCTATCTTTAACAAGCACAAGACCCTGACTTCAAACCCCAGAACTGATAAAACAGCAAAATTGCTATTCAAAACCATCCAGAGGGGCTGGGAATGTGGCCTAGTGGTAGAGTGCTTGCCTAACATACGTTTGATTCCTCAGCACCACATATACAGAAAAAGGCAGAAATGGTGCTGTGGCTCAAGTGGTAGAGTGCTAGCCTTGGGCAAAAAGAAGCTCAGGGACAGTGCTCAGGCCCTGAGTTTAAGCCCCAGGACTAGCAAAAAAAAAAAAAAAAGCTCAAAACCATCCAGAGCCAGGCATCAGTAGCTCACTTTAACTAGGCAGGATGTGGAAATCTGAGGACTGAGGTTTAAAGCCAAATCCAACAGACTCATCTCCAAGAAACCAACAAAAATCCTGGAGAAGATGGGTAGCTCAAGTGGTAGGGCAGCAGCCACGAGTGAAAAAGGCTCTGGGTTTATGCCTTGAGTACCAGCATGCAATGTGTCAAATGATCTTTTATGAGAAGTATTAAAGATCTGGTGTATCTCCTCCTGTCCTGCTTATAGCAAAAAATAGTCAGCTCTTCCTGATTTGTATTTTCTTATTTCCAAGCCTCTTCCCACACTCTTATTCCTACCTAGAATGACCTGTTGCTCTTTTTTGCTCATCCAAATCCTTACAAAAATGCTTCTTCCTCTGGAGCTGCACTCAGTTTGCTTACACTCATTTGTCCCTCAGTCATGGTTAGGTCTTCTCTTCCATTTACCAGCTCCCTGTTTGTGTGGGGGTGACCGTGCCTCTTGGGTATATTACTCCCCAGGTTTCTCTGTGATTGCTGAGATACTCAAAAAGGCACAGTGTTTGACAGATTTTGTTTTCCCTTTATTTCTCAGTGATCTACTTAAGCTTTAGAGTTTACTAATATTTTATACTTCTTACAGGAGCTTGTCCATTAGGGAGAGGTTTCTTGGCTGTAGAGGCATTCCATGAACCAAGAGACCATTCATATTTGACTGATGAACACTTGCTTGACAGAAATTCATCTACATGCCAAAAGAAGACGTTACTCATTATTAGTTGGTAAAGGTTGATTTTTTTAACTTGGCCAAAAGTTAATGTTTCCATTAGGTCATCTGTACGTTCATCCTCCATGCCTTTACTTTTATAACAACTACTGGCCAGTAGCTCTTGCTGAGGACCCAAGGTTCACTCTAGGACAGATCCTTTTCTTTTCTCTCTGTTTCTAACTAATAGCAGGTTCAGTCAACCTAGATGAAAGACACTATCACAGGGGAGAAAGGATGATTGTCACTTACAGTAGAAGAGAAAACCTACATAGAAAATTCACAAATGAAATAGGGAAAAATAATATGAATACAGGTAAACTCTTGATCTCTTACCATCACACAATCCTGATCTCTGAGAAAAATTCATCCCTTTTCTTTTACTACTCCTAGAACAGTTATTTTTTAATTTTTGGATAAGGGGAGGCTTGCTATATTTCCTAAGCTGTTCTCAAACTTATGGGCTCAAGTGATTGCGAATAGCTGGGACTATTGGTACATGCTACCTTGCCTTACTTGATTTATTTTATTTTTTTGATGCTGGTCCTGGCACTTGAACTCAGGGCCTAGGAGCTGTCCCTGAGCTTTGTTGCTCAAGGCTGAGACTCTACCAATTGAGCCATAGCTCTACTTCCAGTATTTTTGGCACTTAATTGGAGGTAAGAGTCTCAGGGACTTTTCCTGTCTCAGCTGGCTTTGAACTACTGTATTCAGATCTCAGCCTTCTGGGTAGCTAGGATTACAGAAGTGAACCACCAATGGGCACCCAGCTGTGAAGACTATTTTTAGGAGTTTATCTTTCCTGTTCTAATGTTACTAGGATTTAATGTTACTTTGGACTGGCAGTGCTAGCTTAGAGCCCTGTTTGTATTTTCTCTGTACTCAGGTCAGTGTCCTTTGGCCATCTTCTCTGCTATAAAATGTATTTTCCAATCTAGTTAATAATTGTTCAAAGCTAAAGCCATCTAAACAAAACCAGACTAGTTTAAGATGCTAGGTTACAAGGAGCATCCATTTATCTGGCTTATTTCCCCATATGTTGAGCTGTGAGTCTGCTGGTTTTATTTCTATGTAAAGTATTACCTAGAATAATATTTATCCCTTTGGACTAAATCCAGCTGCATAATATTTGGCCATTAAACCAACACCTCTTATGACTAATTCTGGTAGTAAACTCAGGGTTGATGACCACGGCTCTTTTGTTTTCATCTTTTATCCCAAGTAATGTAGGAAACCGTCATGTAGGAATTGCAACCACATACATCTTCAAACAGGGTTGAAGCTGAGTACCTCAGTTTCGTATAAGAAATAGCCATGTTTGTCTTTATTTAGAGACTTACTTGATTTTTCTCTTCCCTTTGGCTTCCCTTTTACACCTATGAGGTAAATATCCAAAAGCCAAAAAGGTCAACAGATTTAAATATTGAAGAAAAACAGAGTAGGTTGGGAGAAAAGAAGGGGAAGGAGCCAAAAAGGAGGAGTTGTGAGGACAGGATGTTAAGGCCACAGAAAATCTGAGAATAGTCCCTCTTGTCTTCATAAAGATGTCCTTAGACTAACCACAGTTATTTCTAGATTGCACAACTTGAAACACATGTCTTTTCAAAAGAACATGCCTGTTCAAAAGAGCTGTCGTAGCTTATCAGTCTATCAATCTGAATTTGCTATTTTTTTCAACTGAAATTGATCAGTGATAAACCTACAACTGTTTTGTCATAAATAAAGAACCTGAGCAAACTCTGTTCCTCTGGCACAGAGAGTCCTAGGCTGTGTGACACATCTCTGAGGCTTACCGGACTTGAAGTAATGGACAGCATCTTAGACTGTGGCACTCGAGGCAACACCAAAGGATGTGGTTCACTCAGCTCTTGGGGACTTTCTGAATCTGGTCTAGTGACTTCAACATTGCTCTCATCATCTAAGCAAAGGAACAGAATCCATTAATCAATCTATAAGCATCTGCTAACCCACAGCAACATGTTTAACATCTGTGCTGTCATATGTGGTGGCCCCAAGCCACTCGGTTATGTTGAGACCTCCATCTTTCCATCCCAACCAATAACTTGGCATGGTGGCATGTACCTATTGTCTCAGGTATGTGGAAAGTATAAATGAGGGAGAATCAAGATCCAGGCTAGCCTAGGCATAAACATATACCCTGTTTGAAAAATAATGAAAGCAAAATGGGTCATGGCTGAAGTGGGAGGGTGCATGCCTAGGAGTGCTGCCATGCCTTGCATTCAAAAACCCAGTACCACCAAAAACTTAAAAAAAAAAAAAGAAAAAAAGAAAAGAAAAACCCAAAGCAAACACCAGACAAGGTGGTACACGACTGTAACCCCAACACTAGGGAAGCTGAAGCAGGAGGACTGCGAGTTCAAGGAAAAGCCTGAACCACACCAGGAGACCCTGTCCTAAAAAGAAAAAAAGTACTGGAATATATGAGCTAAGCACAAAACAACAAGCATACAGTATAACTGCATGATAAGACTAGAAAAGAACTAAAATTACAATAGCACATGGTTAATAGGGAACCCAAATAAAAAGATCAGAGGAAATTCAGGAATACAAGGTAGAAAATGAACTGGGCAGTTAAAATGCATGTAAATTAAGCAAAATTACACCTTTGTTTCTTTTGTTTTTGTTGCCAGGCCTGGGACGTGGACTCAGGGCCTGAGCACTGTCCCTGGCTTCTTTTTGCTCAAGGCTAACACTCTACCTCTTGAGCCACAGCGCCCCTTCCAGCTTTTTTCTATATATGTGGTGCTGAGGAATGGAACCCAGGGCTTCATGTATATGAGGTGAGCACTATACCCCTAGGCCATATTCCCAGCCGTGCAAAATTACACCTTAAATTTAAAAATGAGAAATAATGCAAAGGAGAAGACAATAGACAATGTCTGGACAAGTTACTAGGACACAAATTACGGAATGAATACAATTATCTTGCCAAAAAAACCCCAAGACATCTAGAAAACTACTGGTACCCAACAACATACAAAGTTTTAAAATTTTGATGAAATTCAATTTATTTTGTTCTTTTGCTACTCATGCACTTGAAGTTATATCTAAACATCTGTTGTTAAATCCAAAGTTATGAAACTTCCTTCTTGTTTTCTTCTAAGATTTTTTTTTTTTTTTGTAATATGAGCTCTTAAATTTAGGTCTGTGGTCCACATCTGAGTTGATGGTTTGAGGTTAGGGTCCAATTTCATTCATGAATGCACTCTTGTTCTAGCACCATTTATTGCTGAAAAAGACTAGTCACCCACTGAATGATCTTGACACCTTGTTGAAAAATCAACTGGCTATAGAGGTGTGGATTTTTGGACTTGGATTTTATTCCATTAATCTATTTGTCTTCAAACTAGTTCCACAGTGTTTTAACTACTGTAGCTTTGTAAATTTTTGCATCAGGATATGTGAATCATCTAATCATTTTTTAGTACTGTTTTGCTTATTCAGGTTTCTTGTATTTCCAAGCAAATTTCAGGATCATTTTGCCCATTTCTGCAAAAAAAGCAGTTGAGTTGTTTTGTGGTATTTGATATTGAACCCAGGATCTTGTCTAACATAGAAAAACATACTATCACTTATGCCAGGGTGTTGGAATTTTGATAGAAATTATACTGAACCTGTAGAATGACTTGTGTACTGCTATCTTTAACAGTCTTACATGGCAGGCCTTCAAATTTCTTTAGGTCTTCTCTAGTGTCTCTCTACAATATTTTGTAGTTTTCAGTGTTCAACTTTTGTACTTCCTTAGTTAAATGTATTCCTAAGTCTCTTATTCTTCTTAATGCTATTTTAAATGGAGTGCTTTCTTAATTTCATTTTTGATTCACTGATTTTGCTGGCTTTATGACTGAAGCTGCTAGGAATGTCATAACCACAAGAAACCATATGCTTCTGAGAGCACACAAAAGGAGACATGGACCATTTCCCAGCTAAGCCTCTACATAAAAACCTGCCCCTGGCCAATACTTTGATCACAGTCTTGTAAACTCCTACCCAGAGGACTAAGTTTCAGGTCTTCTCATTCATAACTGTGACATTATAAGTGTGTATTATTTAAAGCCATTAAGTTTCTGATCATTTGTTCAGTAGTATAGAAAAGTAAGTAATTTGTAACATATTACCCAGAGATTCTTCTACTAGGAATCTACCTAAAAGAAAAAAATACATGTTCCCAGTTTCTGCCATTGTTTATAACAGCATTAAATGGACTAGTCCAGAGTTGAAAGTAACCTAAATGTTCATCAACAGATGAATAAACTGTAGTATAATGATATATTCCTTAGCAGTGAAAATGGATGAATCTCAAAATCATTATACTGAGTGAGGCAACCAAGAACAGAAAAGTTTTCTCTCCCCACCCCCTCAGGGAAAAGATGGCTACCCACAAGTTGAGAGAGACCTCACAAACCAGTCCTGATTTCAGGGTACTAATCTCCAAAATTGGGAGAAAATAATTTCTTGTTAAAGTGATTTAAAAAAAAAATTACTATAGAGGTCTGGGACGGAGCCTAGTGGCAAAGTACTTGCCTAGCGAGTGCAACATCCTGGGTTCAATCCCCAGTACAAAAAAAGAAAAGCCAAAAAGAAAATCATTATAGATTAGTTTGCACTTTATGGAGATTTATGTAAATGGAATCAAGTGATATGTACTCTGGCTTTCCTCACTTAGCATATGATCTTTTGAGATGGGGAGGCAGATTAAAACAGAAAAGGATTAGAAAGGGCATGAACTTTTTGAGGGTGATAGATATATTCACTATTGACTGGTGATGGTTTCATGGGTAGAGTTTCATGGGTAGATACTGGACGGAACTTATCAAATTGTACACTTTAAATGGACAGGGCTTAAATAGTTTTTCAGTAAAGCAGTTTGAAAAAGTAAGTCACTTGACCATGGCTTTTTCCTCAATCATACTGAAGGAGAAAGTATTACAAGCTGTCTATCAGTGTAGATGGCCTTGTAATTAATGAACCCATTCTCAAATATTTACTAAATGCCCATCAGAAATACAAGTGTGAATCAGACCCACTTTGTGATATGATCATTGTCATAATGTGGTCTCTGGAAAACTCTGACAACCTTTGGAGTCTCCAAAGTAGTGTCTTTTCATATGCTTATAGTATGAGTGAATGTTGATGAATCCTGAATAAGTTTAGGATGGGGAGGTTAACTGTCAGGGAAACCAACTGTGTGATAAGCTTTGGAACTTACAGCCCACTCCACTCCCTTGAACACTGTGGGAGAGGGGCTAAAGGGTGAATTGGCCACCAAAAACCGATTATTTAATCAATTACTCCCAAGTAATGAAGCTTCCATAAAACAAAAGGATTGGCTATGAAAGTTTTCAGGCTGCTGATCATGTGGAAGTGCCTGGAGGTGACGTGTTTAGAGAGGGCCTGGGTACTCAACATCCCTTCCTTTTTTTTTGGATGGGGGGGGGGTTGGTCATGGCCACTTCAGTCACAGTGCCACTTTCAGTTCTCTGGTGGTTAATTGGAGGTAAGACATGAACGTTCCTGCCCGGCCTGGCTTTGAACCTCGATCCTCAGATCTCAGCCTCCTAAGGATGACAAGTATGAGCTACCAATGCCTGGTCATCCCTTCTTCTATACTTTGCCCTGTGTGTCTCTTCATCTGGCTGTTCATCTATATGCTTTATAATATCCTTTGTAATAAGCCTGAGTTCTGTGAACCAAATTAATCTGCTTCAGGATCCTAATTTATAGCTGGTGGGTCTTCCAGAAGCACAGGTCCCAGCCAGCAGCCTAGGAGTGTCGTCTGCATTGGGGCATGCTTGTTAGACAGATAGATCCCTTAGACGTGGGACCGGATACTTTCTCTAGGTGGACAGTGTCCAGAACTGAACTGAATCATGGGACATTCAGTTGGCTTGTGTGTGTGTGTGTGTGTACCCTACACATCTGGTTGGAAGTATGTTGTATGAGAATAGGAAAAGCTCTTTCTTTTGTTCCTCATACCCAGTTTTGGCACCACCCCAACAGACTGATTAGAGTTTGGAAATTATAATTTTTTTTTTACACAGATCCTTACCAGAAGCAAATCCTTCCCAGTGACTACGTGTCAACTGCTCCATACAGCCTATAACCTTGTTCCACACATTGTCAAACACATAAGCAAGGATATCTTCTTTCATGCAGTAAAATGGAGCAATGGGAGGGTACCCTAATTTCTGCTTGTTGATAGCTGCTTCTGATTTGTTCCCATGAAATTCCACTTCCCTGGAACAGAAGCAAGGGGAAAAGACTTCATGATTATTCTTTACCTGTTGTCCACCACTGCCCTCTTGGTGCTTCTCTGAATGTGATTGGTGCCCTTTATCCCAACCCTGTTCCTTGCCCAGCATATGCAGCACATGGATGAAGCTGCTTGTGAATTAAAGGAGACAACAGAAAAGACTACATCTCTCCACCACTTTTTTTTGGTGCTGGTACTGGGCTTGAACTCAGGGCTTAAGCACTGTCTCTTAGCTTCTTCACTCAAGGCTGGAGTTTACAACTTGAGCCACCACTTCATTTCTGGCTTGTTGATGGTTAATTGGAGATAAGAGTCTCAGGGAGTTTCCTGTCCAGGCTAGCTTCAAACTGAGATCCTCAGATCTCAGCCTCCTGACTAGCTAGCTACACTGGCAGGTGTGAGCCACAGATGCCTAGATACATTGTTTTTTATTCTCACCCTTTCCCACTTTTCTGCCCTTCCCCCCCCCCCCAAGAAAAGAGTTAAATGCATAGAAACTCCCTTTTCATTTGAGAAAAAAAGAGAAGAGGTAAATAACTTGGGAGAGGCCAGAAGTGAGAGGGAAGGAAGAGGTCTCTGGAAAACCAAATGAAGCTATACTTGGGTTTCTTTTGTAATATTGAATTAGCTTAGTGCTATTATGCATAGAAATCTGCCTATGTTTTGCTGGCTCTAGGGTGGTGTAGGTGAGGTTTCTTTGATAACAGTGAGTTAACTTGGTGCTGTTAATGTATAGAAATGTGCCTGTGTTTTGTGGGCTCTAAGGCTATGTATGTGAACGTGGCAATGGGAAATATGGCATGAAGAGAAGCCAGACTCGTGTGACAACCACACTAATGACCTAAACATAGCCTAAAATGAAATTCTCATGTTCAGATTATGCTGCTGTTATTACTTATTTGGAACTTTTAAAGGTTGAAAGGAATAGTTTCAGAGTTGATAATGTTTCAGAAAGATAGCATGGAATAGGGAAGACTGCACTGGATTTAGACTCGAATGACAAAGATTTTGATTATAGCCCCACTCCAGACAAATCATTTAGCCACTGTAATTCTCACCTATCCTGTAAAGAAGGAAAGTAAAAAAGACATAAATCAGCATTATTATGTGTAAAGTTTGTACCAAATGAGCTTTTATACAAACTAGGTATATATTCCTCTTTCAAATAGGAGTTATACAAGCAAAGTTTATTATACCTCTTCAACTCTCTTGGAGTTCCAGTTTCTACTGGGGATAATTTGCAAAAGGGTAAAAACAAATTAGATAGAGAAAAAATTAACTTATTTTAAAGGAAAGAATAACCAAGCACAGAAACTGTGGGTACATTAGCTAACTGAAAATGAGTAACAGTCATAGATGGAACTATACTATAGTTTTAAGAAAAAATATATTGACACACAAAATAGGAGGAGAATAAAAAGCTTAAAAAACAACACTTACGAGTCTGTGTGATCAAAAGCTAGGTATTCCTCGATGATTCCTTCAGAGAAAATTATACAGTCTTCCTCTTCTCTTTCCATAGCACACAAACCAGGGGCTTTGGCAATGGGATGTGCTTTATGAACATAAGAAGATGAAAGATGTACCTTCTTTCCCCTTACACAAAATCTGGGGAGTAGAAAAAGAGCAAATAGTATGTGCAATATAAACAGTTCTCACTGCAAGTCATAGGACTTGGCACAACTCCTGTCTCCTTGCCCTGACAAATCTTCCTGGACTATTTCAAGTCATTTATTTATTGAGTACTAAGAATCAAAACCTACCATGAGGGGCTGGGGATATGGCCTAGTGGCAAGAGTGCTTGCCTTGTATACATGAAGCCCTGGGTTCGATTCCCCAGCACCACATATACAGAAAACGGCCAGAAGTGGTGCTGTGGCTCAAGTGGCAGAGTGCTAGCCTTGAGCAAAAAGAAGTCAGGGACAGTGCTCAGGCCCTGAGTCCAAGCCCCAGGACTGGCAAACAACAACAAAACAAAACAAAACCTACCATCACATATGCTAGGTGAATGCTCTGCCATTAAGCTCTAACCCCATATTCTATGTATTCTGTGTCTTAATAACCTATTTTTGTTTGCAGAACAGTAAAGTTACATACCAGCTACAGACCGGTTCTGCTTGGGAGCACTGTGTACTATCTAATATCATTTGCTATCTTTTTGGGGTGCAAACCGCTATGCTATAAAAAAAAAGTTAACAAAAATGAAGAATATGTTTAAGATACCTCCTTTTTAAGATACCACCATAGGTTACGTACCTATTTCAGTAACCCCATATTGCTCAAAAATCCATGTTCCTTAAGGTGCATGGGTATAGTTAATATTTAAATTTCATACCTAGACATTCAGAAAATATGACTCATTTCAGCAGGTTTGCTTTGAAGACAACCAGTCAAATGTGAGCAACACTTTCTGGCACTGGGGGTTGAATGCAGAAACTCAGGCTTATTAGGCAAGTGTTCTACCACATGAGTCATGCCCATGGTCCATTTTTGTTTGTTTTACAGATAGGATCTCACACTTTGCCCTACTGGCCTCTGACCAGGATCCTTTATTCCTTTTTGTGCCATAGTATGTTTTTTTTTTTTTTTTTTTTTTTATGGAGGAGAAAAGGTAAACCTATAATAGAACTTTTGAGCATGGTTGCTATAGAAATCTTTTAGAAGACATTTTTGGAATATGTATTAGAAGCCTTAAAATAAATATGTACTTTCTGAGGGTGGTGGCTTAAGTTTATAATCCTAGTTACTTGGAAGGTAGCCCAGGGAAAAAAGTTTGCAAGCCTCCATCTCAACTAATGACTGGTCACAGTGGTGAATACTTGTCACCTCTCATGACATGGGGAAACATAAGTGGGAGGATACCTGGGCAAAAAAAGCAAGACCCTACCTCAAAAATTACCAATGCAAAAAGACCTTAGTGAGATAGCTTAAGTGGTACAGCACCTGCCTAGCATATTTGAGGTCTTGAGTCTACTTCCCAGTACTGCTCCCCAAAATGAATAGGAAATAAACATTCGCTTTGATTCAATGATTTCACTTGTTGGGACATTTTTTAAGGATGTAAGATTTAGCTATCAGAATTATTATCAAAGTGGAATAAGGGTTATAATGGTGAAGAGTGCTTAGCATATGCAAGGCACTGAGCTCAACTTCCAAATACTGCCCCCCCCAATAAAAAAAATCATCTCATCAAAGAATTGTTTATAATCGTCAAAAACAAAAACTAGCCCAGATGTTTCAAAGTGAAGGATATCAGGATGAGTTGCTTAAATAATGGTGCATTTATGAATGGTATTGAGTTAGTGTTGAAGAAAACTAGAAGATGTTCCCAGTGAAGTGTTAAGTATAAGAAGATAACAAAATATATGTAGGAGTTTCATAAAAACTATACACATCTTGGAGAATGCAAGATGCCCCCCAACCCATTTTTCCCTTTTCCTAATAGTTATTGTGATTTAATTCAGGCAGACAATACATCCTCAAAGAACTACATTTCCCAGCAACCTTGCTGGCAGATGTAATAAAAAAATATGAGCAGAAGGATTACGTGGGACTGTGAAAAGGGCTGTTTAAAGGGACTTGCTTGGCTGTAAGGGCAAGGTAATAACTTTTTATACTTCTTCCTTTCCTCTTTTGTACTACCTGGAAAATGAGTGTCATGTTTGGAACTTTGTCAACCATCTTGGACTGTGAAGAAAACCACGGATGATACTGTGGGCTAGGATGCTGTAGCAGAAAGATGAATCTAGGTCCCTGACAACAACATATTACCATTATACTAGCTTCAGATTGCTTTTCTTGACTTGTTTTATATAACAAAAAATAAACTTCTCCCTTAAATCATTCAGTAGAGTGCAGGGCCATACGAAATGTCTCTGGGTGCTTTGTATTTCAGTTTTGCTGTGTTATAGCAATGGAGAATAATAAAAGCTTTAAAGAACTGGAATGTCAAAATCCTTGCGTTAGGATCACAGTGGTAGTAGGTTAATGTGGTTGAGAAGCCACTGCAAAAGACCCACCAAGAGCTGAGAACAGCCTAGATGACAGCAGGAGGAGGGCAAAACCATGTCGCAACCAGCTGGCATTACTGTTCCTAAGTCTTTAAAGCAGATTCTTTCCCCTTTTTTCTTTTTTTCAGGGCCTCACACTCTTCCTTTACTTTTCTGCTCAAGGCTGGTGCTCTATTACTTGAACTATACCTCCATTTCCTGTTTCTAAAAGTCTTTAAATCTGAGACTGAAAATTCTAAAACAGTGGTTCCCAAGTTCTGTTTGACAGATTTATGACAAAAAGTTTACTTATCTAGACACAAATGGAGACTAGCCAGTAGGTCTACAGGATTATCATTGGTAATGCTGTATTCCATGCGCTTTAAAAAAAAATGCAATGCTGCTGATTGATTTCAGGCATTCCTACTTGTTAGATCAGTGCTCTATCGCTTGAACATTACCTCCATTTTTTTTCTTTGCCAGTCCTACCACTTGGACTTGGGGCCTGAGCACTGTTCCTGGCTGCTGCTTCTTCTTCTTCTTCTTTTTCTTTTTTTCTCAAGGCTAGCTCTCTACCACTTGAGCCACAGCCCCACTTTGGGCCTTTTCTGTGAATGTGGTGCTGAGGAATCGAACCCAGGGCTTCATCGAACCCAGCACTCTACCACTAAGCCACATTCTTAGCCCCACCTCCACTTCTTTTGCTTTTTTATTGTTTTTTTTTGGGGGGGGGCGGGTCCTGGGGTTTGATATCAGAGCCTGGGTGCTGTCGTCACCTGAACCTCTTTTGCTCAAAGGTAGCTCTCTACAACTTGAAGCCACAGCTCCACTTCTAGTTTTCTTGTGATTAATTGAGGTAAAGAGTCTCATGGGTTTTCTAATCTGGGCTGGCTTTGAACTGTAATCCTCAGATCTCAGCCTCTTGAGTAGCAAGGATTACATTAATGAGTCACCAGTGCCCAGCTACTTTTTTTTTTTTTTGCTTTGTTTGTATATAGCGCTTCACACTTTTGCCAGGACTGACCTAGAACTTCAGTACTCCTGTCTCTGCTTCCAACTAGGATTAAAGACATGTACCACTGCATCTGGCTACTTCATGCTTGTTTTTGGTGGTAACTGAGGACTGAACTCAGGTCCTCATACTACTTAAAGCTTTTCTGTGTTATTCCTATTTGGGTTTTTTTGGCATTAACTCTGGCCTTGCATTTGCTTGGCAAACATACTAACTACCATGTAAGCCATGGCCCAGGTCCTTTTTTGTTTTAATTATATTTTGGATAAGATCTCAAATTTGTGTCTGGGCAGGCCTAGGACATGAGTTTTCCTGTCTGTACAGTACTTTTAAAAAAAATTCTTTTTTACATATCTTTGTTTTTTTGGTCATGGGGCTTGAACTCTGGGCTTGAGCTCTGTCTCTGAGCTCTTCAGCTCAAGGCTAGCTATGTTCTACTTTGAGCCACTTCGCCACTTCCTATTTTCTGGTGGTTAATTGGAGATAAGAGTCTCACTGACTTTCCTGCCCAGGCTGGCTTTGAACCTCTATCCTCAGATCTCAGCCTCTTGAGTAGCTAGGATTACAGGCATGAACCACCTCGCCCAGCTACATATACTTATGTTGCTCTAATTATAAGGTGTGAATCACCCAGTAAGTTGGACAAGTTTTAGGTCTTCTTTACTTTCTTCCTGGGACTTCTAATAGTCTCAATCTCCATGTCCCAAGTTGTTTTAACTTTTTGAATAAGAAAAAATTACATAATAAGGACAGGTGTGGGAGCTGGGGATATGGCCTAGTGGCGAGAGAGCTTGCCTCGTATGCATGAGGCCCTGGGTTCGATTCCCCAGCACCACATATACAGAAAACGGCCAGAAGTGGTGCTGTGGCTCAAGTGGCAGAGTGCTAGCCTTGAGCAAAAAGAAGCCAGGGACAGTGCTCAGGCCCTGAGTCCAAGGCCCAGGACTGGCAAAAAAAAAAAAAAAATAAGGACAGGTGTGGTGGCACAATCTATTATCCCACTACTTGGGAGGTAGAGATCTGGAAAATCAAGATTCTAGGTCAGCCTGGGAAAAAGTTAGCAAGACCTCATTTCAACAAATAAGCCAAGTGTGGTGGTGGTTTATTTGGTGCAAATGAAAGGATCAAGGATCAGTAAAGCCCTTCCTGAAAAATAAAGCAAAAATCATCTAGGGGTATAGCAGTAGGTAGAAGCAGCTGCCTAGTCAGCCTGAGGCCTTCAATTCAAACCCAATTACTGTAAATCTACAGTAACTTAGAGGTACAATGAAATTTTAATATACACAAAGACTATTACCAATTCTTATAGAACCTTCTGTATTCACCTAATATTTGTGTATATAAAGAAGTATCTTAATCTTTTTTTTTTTTTTTTGGCCAGTCCTGGGGCTTGAACTCAGGGCCTGAGCACTGTCCTTGGCTTCCTTTTGCTCAAGGCTAGCACTCTACCTCTTGAACCACAGTGCTACTTCTGGTTTTTTCTGTTTATGTGGGGCTGAGGAATCAAACCCAGAGGCTTCATGCATGCTAAGCAAGCGCTCTATTGCTAATCCACATTCCCAGCCCAGTGTCTTAATCTTTTGGTGCAGTTGGCATGCTAGAATACAAAAGTGTTTGCATAACAATACTTACAAAGCAGAATCTCTTTCTTTAGACAAGGTTGCTTCATGTAAAGCTGAAACAGCAGGAGATCTAGGATACAATTCATAACCTTCCCTTGGAGTGATTATCTGCCTACCAAGAATCCTTCAAAATGAAGAAACACAATTACAGTCACATTAAAAAAATCTAGGCATATTTGAAATAAATGTAATAGCTCTACATAGAAATCCCATATATACTTAATCTGGTACTAAGAAGGCATCCTGGGGAAAATGTCAGTCTTTACTACAGGTATGTCTTTCTCTGATATAATGGAGATGGAAAAGATAAAAACCCAGTGGTTAAAAAAAAATCCAAAGAAAAATTAAAAATGAAACAGCAAACATTCATAATTTGCCTTTCATTCTCTGTATGAATCAGCCTTTCATTCTACTACATTAATCTGAATTAAATCAACCAAAATGAATGAAGGTCTGGCCAATATAATGAAAGCTATGAGTGACTTTCTTAGAAACTTAAACCTTATGAAAGTCTGTTTACTAAATGGTTCCATTGTGGTTTCTCAGGGAAGGTCCTGAACTGCCACATGTCTGCTTTTGAGCACACATGAGAATTGACTTGCAGCAATCAAATGTATCTGTGTAAACAAATACATTTTCTGATCTTCATATTCAAATAAAGGATCTTCAGATAGCCAGATCTTAGCTACTTTTACAAGAAACTTCCACCAATTAAGTTATTTTTCAGCTGAGGCCTTATACCACATATCATATTTACATACACTAAAGACATGCCCACAAGGAGACATGTCCCTAAAGGTTCTAGACATGACTACAGTTACTAGTAGGACTTGAGTACCTGAAGTGAGGAAAGCTAGAAGTCCACTGTTGGCACTCTTCCTGTAGACTCCCAGTATGTGAACTCGACTTCTGCTCATACAGGAGCTCATCGATAGCCATGAACATTGCTTGTACTTTTTCAGTGGCATTTTGGTCAAGTTCCTAGAAGGAAGTATACCCCTCAAATGTTTAAATAAACTTGAACTTTTATAAAGAAAGAATGAAACGGTATCAGTAGCTCATTCCTGTAATCCTAACTACTTAGGAGACAGATCTGAGGATCGTGGTTCAAAGGCAGGCTTGGGCAGAAAAATCCTCAAGACTCTTACCTCCAATTAACCAGTAAAAAAAAATGGACTAGTGGTGTGGCTTAAGTGTTAGAGCACCAGCCATGAGTGAAAAAGCCAAGCAAAAGCACTAAGTCCTGAATTCAGGCCTTTGTATGCAGAATGTACTCTGATTTTGCTTTAAATATTTAGTCCCTTTAAAATATTTTATTTAGGGCTGGGGATATGGCCTAGTGGCAAGAGAGCTTGCCTCGTATACATGAGGCCCTGGGTTCGATTCCCCAGCACCACATATACAGAAAACGGCCAGAAGTGGCACTGTGGCTCAAGTGGCAGAGTGCTAGCCTTGAGCAAAAGGAAGCCAGGGACAGTGCTCAGGCCCTGAGTCCAAGGCCCAGGACTGGCCAAAAAAAAAAAAAAAATTTTTTTTTATTTACATGAAAGAAAAATTAGCTTTTATGATCTCATGGAATTTTTTTTTTTTTTTTTTTTTTTTGCCAGTCCTGGGCCTTGGACTCAGGGCCCGAGCACCGTCCCTGGCTTCTTCCCGCTCAAGGCTAGCACTCTGCCACTTGAGCCACAGCGCCGCTTCTGGCTGTTTTCTGTATATGTGGTGCTGGGGAATCGAACCTAGGGCCTCGTGTATCCGAGGCAGGCACTCTTGCCACTAGGCTATATCCCCAGCCCTCATGGAATTTTTTAATGTCCTTTCAATTCCTACTTAAAGATTTACAGAGGGCTGGGGATAGAGCCTAGTGGCAAGAGTGCTTGCCTTGAATACATGAAGCCCTAGGTTTGATTCCCCAGTACCACGTATACAGAAAACAGCCAGAAATGGTGCTGTGGCTCAAGTGGCCGAGTGCTAGCCTTGAGCAAAAAGAAGCCAGGGACAGTGCTCAGGCTCTGAGTCCAAGGCCCAGGAGTGACAAAAAAAAAAAAAAGATTTACAGAAATACCTATTTCCAAAATATAATTTTAGCTAGGCATCTATGGCCCATGTCTGTAATCCTAGCTACTCAGGAGGCTGAGATGTGAAGATCACAGTTTGGAGCCAGGCAGGAAAGTCTGTGAGCTTCATCTCCAGTTAATCACCAGAAAACCAGAAGTGGTGCTGTGGCTCAAGTGGTGCTGTGGCTCAATTGGTAGAACACTAGCCTTGAGCTGAAGAGCTGTATTCAAGCCCCATGACTGACAATAAATAAATATAAGTATAAAATATAATTTTAATTTTGTCATTAAGGTGTTGTACAGAGGGGTTACCATTTCATTAGTCAGGTAATGAGTACATTTCTCTTTCTGGAAAATGTCATCCCTTTTCTTTCCCCCTACAGAAATATCTATTTCTTAAGGTCACATTTTGATTATAGAAACTTTATTACAAATATTTGAATAATATAGAACAGCATAAAGAAATAATAAACTATCTTTGATTTCATAACCGAGTTAATGATTGTCAATTTTATTATCTATTTAAGAATTGGATCTTACTGTGTTGCTCAAGCTGGCCTCCAACTCCTGGGGGCTTAGGTGGTCTTCTTGCCTCAGCCTTCTGAGTAGTTGGAACTATAAGTGCATGCCACTCAGCCTTTCCTTAATGACTGCTAATTTCAGTAGCCATTGGAGCTACCAATAGTTTTGTTTTGTTTTTTTAGAGCAAAAGACAGACACCTTTGTATATATAAGTTTGTATTAGGTATCTTCCACTTGACAATTTATGTTATATTCTTGCCGCCATACTCCATCCTTTAAAGAGTCTCAAGAATAACTAAAATGCAGAGTTGATCATGTTATCTGTACTGAG
This sequence comes from Perognathus longimembris pacificus, assembly GCF_023159225.1. Lineage (NCBI taxonomy): Eukaryota > Metazoa > Chordata > Mammalia > Rodentia > Heteromyidae > Perognathus > Perognathus longimembris. Next base: position 48,154,912 of record NC_063162.1, on the reverse strand, counting down.
TCTATATTTATGTACTGTTTTATATACCACTGGAAGAAAAGCTATACCTCCTTGTAAGTGTAATATGAGAACTATGTATTCTCACTTTGTAAGAATGTAAATCAGCCTCTATCTAGTAGAACTTTACCTGAGAGTTTCTTTCCCAATCTGTTTGTCAACTTGTTAGAAATATATCACTTTTTTGTTTGTTTGTTTTTTGGTCCATTGTGGGGCTTGAACTCAGGGTCTGAGTACGGTCCCTGAGCAATTTTTTTTTTTTTTTTTTTTTTTTTTGCCAGTCCTGGGCCTTGGACTCAGGGCCACCCTCCCTGGCTTCTTCCAGCTCAAGACTAGCACTCTGCCACCTGAGCCACAGCGCCCCTTCTGGCCGTTTTCCATATATGTGGTGCTGGGGAATCAAACCGAGAGCTTCATGTGTAGGAGGCAAGTGCTCTTGCCACTAGGCCATATTCCCAGCCCAACCCCTGAGCTCTTTTGCTCAAGGCTAACTCTCTACCACTTTTCACTACTACATCGCCACTTCTGGTTTCTGAGTGGTTAATTGGAGATAAGTGTCTCACAGGGACCTTTTGGCCCAGGCTGGCCTCCAGTCACAATCCTCAGATCTCAGCCTCCTGAGTAGCTAGCTAGCTGATTCTTCTTCACCTTCCAGGTCTCAGCAACTCTTCATTTCTCGTTCTTTAGCTGTTTCTCTTGGCTCTATCCTTCAGTTCACTATTATTTTGTTTCACTGTTGCCTACCTATAGACGTATTTCAAGTACTATTTACTTCTAAGAGTTAACTGGTTCCTCATGTCTGCCTGCTTTTAAACTAAAATCATTACCTACTTTGTTTTAAGCCTTCAGTAACTTTTTTAGGATTATACTTGGGTTTCAACCCAGGCTGTGTGTAGTCAGTTGACTGCTGAGCCTGTTTTGTGCTGGCTATTTTTAAGACAGGGTCTGGCTTCCTTCTCCAACCACTTGCCTGGACTGCCACCTCCCATTTTAGGTTTCCTGTCATTGCTAGGATGATAGGTGCAAACTACTGTGTCCAGCTTGTCTTCACGGAGTCTCAAGGACTTTTCTACCCTGACTGGCCTTATAACGGGATCTAAGTAGCTATGATTGTAGGTGTGAGTCACTGGTGCTCTATAAGCTTCCAATAATTGTAATGGATATTATCTTGTCCTTTACTCTTTAAAGATCTATAAATTTGATTTAACTATACCAATAAATAATTTATATATAATAAAACACACGCTTTAAGTGAACACAATGAGATTGTTTTCACAATAAAATCTGAAAAATATATCCACCCAAGTAACTACCATTTCCAAAGGAAAAAAATATGATTTTTTTCTTTGCTGTCATTCTCTCAACATTTCTCATGCCAGAAAACCACTGAGTTGGGGCTGGGGATATGGCCTAGTGGCAAGAGTGCCTGCCTCATATACATGAGGCCCTGGGTTCGATTCCCCAGCACCACATATACAGAAAACGGCCAGAAGTGGCGCTGTGGCTCAAGTGGCAGAGTGCTAGCCTTGAGCAAAAAGCCAGGGACAGTGCTCAGGCCCTGAGTCCAAGCCCCAGGACTGGCCAAAAAAAAAAAAAAGAAAAGAAAACCACTGGGTTATTTTCAGGACTATAAGAATTTCATAGAAATAGTATCATGAAGGGATGGACTTGTGTGTTTGCTCCCTTGGCTTGGGAGAATTCTTCTGAGGCTCATTCATGTTATTACATATATTGGTATTTATTACATCGTTGTTGAAAAGCATTCCTTTTAAAAATACCTCAATTTGTTTATTCATTCTACAGTAAAAGGACATTCACATTTTTCCATTGTGTTACTATGAATGTAGCTGTTATGAACTAGTCTTTTTCTATATGTTTTCATTTTTCTTGAATAAATACATAGCAGTGGAGTTTTTATAAAATGTATATTAGTAAAAGGAATTGCTAAATTATTTTGTAAAGTAGATGGACATACAATTTAACACTCCTACCAGAAATGAGAGAGAACATTAAACTTTCTCTGTATCATTTCTTTTTTTCTCTCTCTGTATCATTTCTAATACTAGCTTACTGTCAGGGTTTTCATTTTGTTTTTGTCGGTTGTATAGCTTGAACTGGCAAATTGGGCACTGTACTTGAGATCTTTTTGCTCAAGGCTAAAACTCAACCTCTTTGAAATAGCATCACTTTTAGTTTTCTGGTGGTTAATTGGAGATAAGAATCTCTCAGACTTTTCCGCTCTGGATGACTTTGAAGCATGGTCCCAGCCTCCTGAGTAGCTAGGATTAGTCATGAGCAAGCCCCAGGACTAGGAAAAAAACAAACAAAAAACCCCAGAGATATTGAAGTGAAAATACTTATTGCATCACAGTGATGAATCACATAAAATTTGTCTTTTAAAATTTCTTTTAAGGTTGAATTTAAAAAAATAATTGGATAACATTTTGTGCAAATTTCACTAGTCAATATATGGAAGCAAAACGATGTAAAAGTAAAATTAGAACCACATTCTTTTTTTTTTTTTGGCCAGTCCTGGGCCTTGGACTCAGGGCATGAGCACTGTCCCTGGCTTCTTTTTGCTCAAGGCTAGCACTCTGCCACTTGAGCCACAGCATGACTTCTGGCCATTTTCTATATATGTGGTGCTGGGGAATTGAACCCAGGGCTTCATGTATATGAGGCAAGCTCTCTTGCCACTAGGCCATATCCCCAGCCCTATATTTGCTGTTTTTACTTCCAAGTTGGAAAGGTTATGGGAAGCGGAGGAAGCAGTGTAAGCCAGTAGACACTGATCACTTAAAGGAGACAGACTGTTTATTTATTTATTTTTTTCGTGCCAGTCCTTGGGCTTGGACTCAGGGCCTGAGCACTGTCCATGGCTTCTTTTTGCTCAAGGCTAGCACTCTGCCACTTGAGCCACAGTGCCACCTCTGGCCATTTTCTGTATATATTGTGCTGGGGAATTGAACCCAGGGCCTCATGTATATGAGGCAAGCACTCTTGCCACTAGGCCATATCCCCAGCCCTTAGAACCACATTCTACATGCTATTTTTCCACCTGCTGTTTTCATTTAATAACATTTGAAATGGAGTAACAGAGAGGTTCATGAGTGGATTCAGTGTGGTAACAGAGTGGCTCAGATTCCAGACCCACAGGTGCTCTCCAGTGGTTTAAGTTAAACATCAAGCATCTCTGAGGCTCAACTACTGTATCAATAAGACAAAGCAAGTACTGAAGAAAGCAAAGGATGAATGCTTCTTTGCAACTGTGTGCTCAATTTAAAAATTAAGGTGTAAAGGAACAATACAGAAAAGGGAAGAAATAAAATATACTGACAAATCCTAGTTTCCAAAAAGTTCCAGAAATTCCATCAGACTGATTTACATACAACTCACACCATATCCCCAGGAGAAGTCTGAGCTGCCTTCTGTGCCTGTGTAACTTGGAAAAGCAGACCTTGAGTTCCCAGTGTCAGTTGACGTATAAGGTGATTCTTGGGTGATGTCAGACTCACTAAATGCAGAATTTGGAAGGAAGAAAGACAAAAAGAAAAATTCTCATATTTACTCAAGTTTCTGCTGCGGTACCTACTTGGCAACTTATCAGACAATAAGCCTAAGTACAAATATACCAGAGGAACAAGAAAAAAAAAAAGAACTTGAAATTCAAGATATGTAAGAAAATCCTACGTAATTTCTATAGAATTGATGGCAGCCATTACAAATAATTTTAGTCATAGTTTATTATTAGTATTTAATATTATATAATATAATCTAGACAACTAAAGGTGTTTCAGACATGTTTGTTTATTCTTTATCTTTTTTTGTTTTTGTTGGTTGTGGGGCTTGAACTCAGGACCTGGGTGCTGTCCCTGAGCACTTTCACTCAAGGCTGGTGCTGTACTACTTTGAGCAACAGCCATTTCTGGTTTTCTGGTGGTTAACTGGAGGTAAGAATCTCATGGACTTTCCTGTCTGGGCTAGCCTGACCTATGATCCTCAGATCTTAGGCTCCTGAGTAGCTAGGATTACAGGACTGAGCCACCAGCACCCAGCTGTTTATTTTCTTCAACTGGTATACAAGGGGGTTATACCTTAACATTTATGTACCCAGTGAGAAATATTAGTAGTTTCTCAACTTGTAATGACACTTAGTTTACTGAGTACTTTTACAGATCTTGATCTCATTTAATCTTTTCTACCTATGATATAGACTCTAACTAGTTTCACTTAAAAAACAAAGAATTAGAGATTGAGTTTGAGATTTTATTTGTTGCCAGTTCTGAGGCTTGAACTGGGCCTGGGCACTGTCCCTAAGCTTCTTTTGCTCAAGGCTAGCACTCTACCACTTGAGCCACAGCGCCACTTCCAGCCTTTTCTGTTTATGTGGTACTGAGGAATCAAACCCAGGGCTTCAGGCATGCTAGGCAAGCACTCTACCAATAACCCACATTCCCAGCCCCTCCTGCCCCTTTTATATCAGGGTCTTGCTGTACTGCGACTTGAACTCAGGGCCTTCAGCTCTCAAGCTTTTCTTGTTTACAGCTGGCACTCTTGCTACTTCAGCCACATCTCCAGTTCTAGCCTTTTGCCTCTTAATTGAAAATAAGAATCTAGCCTGGGCTAAGCTTCTAGCTCTAATCCTCAGCTCTTAGCCCCTGAGCAGGTAGATTGTAGTCATCTGTCACTGGTACCCAGTTGATTTGTATTTCTTTTTTAAATTTTTATTATTTTTTTGCCAGTCCTGGGGCTTGGACTCAGGGCCTGAGCACTGTCCCTGGCTTCTTTTTGCTCAAGGCTAGCACTCTGTCACTTGAGCCACACCACCACTTCTAGCCGTTTACTGTATATGTGGTGCTGGGAATTGAACCCAGGGCTTCATGTATACAAGGCAAGCCCTCTTGCCACTAGGCCATATCCCCAGCCCTGATTTGTATTTCTTTTTTTTTTTTTTTTTTGGCCAGTCCTGGGCCTTGGACTCAGGGCCTGAGCACTGTCCCTGGCTTCCTTTTTGCTCAAGGCTAGCACTCTGCCACTTGAGCCACAGCGCCACTTCTGGCCGTTTTCTGTATATGTGGTGCTGGGGAATCGAACCCAGGGCCTCATGTATATGAGGCAGGCACTCTTGCCACTAGGCCATATCCCCAGCCCTGATTTGTATTTCTTAAAATAATAATTGCCATTAATATTTACTTAGCACCTACTATACATGCTAAACAGTGTGTCAAGCCATTTAGACTTTTTTAACATCTCTTTTTTAAAATATACATCTCATTTAGTCATAACATCATTTAAATGTGATATACTGTCAAGTAAGTAATTTGCCCAATATAATTCAGCTAATATACAACACGACTAGGATTGAAAATCAGGTACCAGACATCTCATGCACCCAATTTCCTAACTACATAATCAGTTCTCAGAGATTATGAAAACAAATACAGTGTTGTTAACAGCTAACCCAGAGTGAAAATTAAATAGCAGTGATAGTACTGAAAATGTCTGACTCTATTGTGCAGGATGTCCTTGAACTCATAGGCTCAGGCAGTCTCTGCCTAAGCTTCTCCAATTCATAGAAATTGTTTTGTTTCACTAGCACAGACTTGATACCACTTACTTAAAAAAAAAACAAACCCTTTGCCATTGGCAAGTGCAATATGCAAACAAGTACACCGTGTTAGTACCTTTGAGAACTTGTATCCTTTTCATGGCTGTCATTGGGAGACGAAACTTCATCCACTTGCTCTGGAAGTGGATGATGATTAAGAGCAGGTTTTGTTATTCCTTTCCTGTGAAAAATAAAGCTTTTTAGTAACTTGATTTGGAAGGTAAGTCACCTACTTTCTGCCACCCTAAAACTGTGCTGTCCAGTGTGGTAGCCACCAGCCAGTTACATTGTAGATCACTGGAATTGTGTTTGAAGTGTACAGCATATTGGGTTTCAGAGTCTTAGGATAACATGAAGAATGCTACAATAACACATTAATTTTTTCTTTCTTTAAAAAAATCGTTATTATAGGGGCTGGGGATATAGCCTAGTGGCAAGAGTGCCTGCCTCGGATACACGAGGCCCTAGGTTCGATTCCCCAGCACCACATATACAGAAAACGGCCAGAAGCGGCGCTGTGGCTCAAGTGGCAGAGTGCTAGCCTTGAGCCGGAAGAAGCCAGGGACAGTGCTTAGGCCCTGAGTCCGAGGCCCAGGACTGGCCAAAAAAAAAAAAAAAAAAAATCGTTATTATAAAGGTGATGTACAGAGGGGCTGCAGATAAGTCAGGTAAAAAATACATTTCTTTTTTGGACAGTGTCACTTCTTCCTTAGCTCGCTCCTAGTTTTTCCCTCCCATCTCCACCCACAAGTTCTATAGTTCTTTTTCAACACAGTGTCTAGTGAATACTGCATTTGTTCACTCTTTGTGTCTCCATTTCTGTTCCTCACCTTACCGTCTCAAAGGCAAATAAATGAACAAACAAGGTAAGAAGGAAAAAACCCACAGCCAGATCCCATTGGCTCACATCTGTAATCCTAGCTACACTGGAGATTGAAATCTGAGGCTCATGGTTCAAAGCCAGCCCAGGCAGGAAAGTCCATAGACGCTCATCTCCAGTTAACCACCACAAAACCGAAAGTGGCGTTGGGGCTCAAGTAGTAGAGCACTGGCCTTGAAATAAAGTGCTCAACGACATTGCCCAAGCCCGGAGGTCAAGCTCCACAATCGACAAAAACAAACAAAAACTCTCTTGTTCCCATTTCCTGGAGTTGACTGTGATAAGTTTTGTTATCTTTAATACAAACTTAAATATTTTAGATATGCTGAGTCAAAATTTATTTTCATTATAATTGAAAATTCAAAATATCACATTCAAACTAAGCAACCTAATTACAACATTAAATTAACCAAAACCAGTTACAAATTCAAATTTTCTCCAGTTATCCAGTCAAAAGTGGAGCTGTGGCTCAAGTGGTAGAGCATCTGAAGCGCAAACGCTAAGGGACAGTGTCCCCGCCCCCCCCCCCAAAAAAATTCCTCATCTTCTGATGCTTAAATGCCAGGGAGTGTGCTTTAGAATCGGTTGAACATCAGCGCCACGACCTCCTTCCTTGCTGGCTGTGTTACCTTTGGCCCACCACAATGTTTAGAGCTATGGTCTTTATTTGTAGAGTGTGCAAAATAACAGTCTCAACCTGCTGTCTTCGCTGCTACGATTAAATGAATTAATGCTTGTGAGCATCTTTGCACGTGTCTGCCTCCAGCTGCATTCAACTCTACAGTAACATTCCGCTAGGAATAACTTCTGGAGCAGTTGGTAGCCACAGACGGTAGGGCCCGACGAGGAGATCGACTCCCAAAATTCAGTTAGTACAGCCCAAGGCCAAGAGAGACACGGGTGACACGCCCCCGGCTGGAGACGGAGGGAGAGGCGGCCGCGTCCGTCAGCGTGGGCAGGGAGGAACGCTTGGTCTTCCCGCCGGGGAGCGAAGGGCTGGACTAGGAGCGTTCCTCCGACGCCCGCGGCCCGACCCTGCCTCCAGCCTTTGCCCCCACGGCCTGTCCCAGGGCCGGGCAGTTCACTCACAGCTCCAAGCTCTGCGGCACAGCCTTCCGAGTGTATCTGGAGATCATCCTCCGCTTCCTCAGCCGCGATCGAGACCGGGGCGGGTACGCCAGGGTGAGGGCGTCTGGGCCTGGCTCCCCCGCCGGCTCCGGCCCGGCGCTCTCCTGCCACCTACCGGCCCCGTCTCGCCCCGTCACCTAGACTCCGGGTCGCCACCACTCCTGAGTTCCCACCTCCCCAGTCTCCCACCTCCCAGCTTCCCCACGGGAGCGGAAGTGACGCATGTCGCATCCTCCAAGTCCTTCCGGGGACGCTCAGGAGCGAGGATACCAAGGTTCCGGGACTTAACGGGCTTCCCGCTTTCTCCTACGGTTTCCGCCGGCTGTGAGGTCCCGGGCGGCTGTGAGGCGACGGGCTCGCTCCGGAACGGCCCTCGCCGTGGGTGAGAGAGCAGACATCAGGTACCAGAGCAGAGGGTGCGGGTGAAGCCTCGTGTCCGGTGGAGGGAGCCTTCTCGGAGTGGGGAGCCCTGGCTTCCGTCGGTCCCTCGCGGCTGGCTCGCCCTAGGTGCTCACGGGCCTCTCGCACGGCGGAGCGCCGCCGCCGGTTGGGCACAGTTCGGTGCGCCAGGCGCCTGCGGGGTGTGTGGGGTGGGGGTGGGGGTAGTTACGGTTTATTCCGGGTGGTGAGGCAGAGTAGTGATTGGGACCGACTGTGGCAGGCGGGTGGCTGGATAGGAGATGCAGCTTCCCCACCAGCGCGTGGGAAAGAGGAGCACGCTTAGACTCCCAGCGCCGCGTCGGGGCGCAGCGCCTGCCTCCGACGTGGGCCGCCGGACAGCAGTAGTGGAGCTCTCTGGAGGCTGAGATCTGAGGATCGCGGTTCGAAGCCAGCCTGGGCAGAAAAGTCGCCGGGCGACAGTGCAGTTAACCACTAGAAAACCGGAAGTGGCGCTGTGGCTAAACATGATAGAGCGCTAGCCCTGAGCAAAATTGCTCAGGGACAGCGCCTAGGACCTGAGTTCAAGCCCCACGACCGACGGGGAAGAAAAAGAGCTCTCTGCTCCCACCTGTTAGAAACCAGGAGCATATTGTGTAAGACATAAAAAACACAGTTTTAAAGCAGCAGCGTATTTTAGAGGTGTAACGATTTTTATTCAACATTTAAAGGGAAAGACCCAGGAAGAGAAAAAGGACTGGAGGCATGGCACAAGTCATAGAGCCCTAGCTGTGAGCAGAGAAAGCCTGAGCACCAGGTCCTTAGTTCAAGTCTTAGTAACCCCCCCCCCAAAAAAAAAAAATGGAAGGAAAGAGGAGGAGGAAAAGAAGAAAAAAGTATTTAAATGATGTAACTTAGTGTAAGAACTAAGAGTTTTGGTAGTTTCAATAGTGGGTGGTAGGGTTGTTTCTTAAACTGCTACACATGGCACTGCTAGTTTGAGGGCAAACATTTATTTGTGTAGGCTGGTCCTGCACTGAACTGAAATCATTCTCCTGCCTCTGTATTCTGAGTAGCAGGACTATAGACACGCTAATTACATTCAGCCACATTTTTTTTTAACCACCTTTGAGGCTACTTAGATTTTGATTTACAGCCATGCACTTGCTAAGTAGGCACTCTACTACGCTCCCAGCCCTTTTTTGCCTGATTTTTCAGGTAAAGTCTCACATGTTTGCCCTGTGGTCTACTGTGCCAAAATGCAGCCACATTTAAATTTTTCTTGCATACTGACTAGCTAATTTGGAAATGTGATATTAGATTTCAGTTTGCTGTAAAAATATCAAAGTTTCCATTTAGCATAGTTTTAAATGTAAAAAAACATAGGTTTAAGTATAAAATATTATTAAAAGAAAAATATTAAGTAAACATTTACTCTGGATGATTTATGTTCAAGGCTGAAATTAATATTGGTAGGTGGTTATCACAAGTTTGGAAGCATTACCTAGAATGGGATGTTATTTCTGTATTGTTCTAAGAAGTTACTTAAATTATTGAAACTTTATGTTTAGTTTTTGAAGAATGGAGAAAAATATGAATCTTTCTAGTATGGAAGACACGGTGGAGTACCACCTGTTCCTTCTACCAGATGAAGCCAGGAGCCCAGGAGACCAAGAAGAGATTCTTCAGAAGTATATTGAGAAAATAATGACCCAGTTTGCACCTGTGCTGGCCCCTTATATCTGGCAGAATCAACCTTTTAATCTCAAATACAAACCTGGCAAAGGTAAAGTAGTCCATCTTCATTCAGTATTATCAGAAAGAGACATATAAACTTTTTGGTCATATATGCCTATTTTCATTTAAGCCCCAAGAAAAATTTATCTTCTTATTCATATTGATGAAAACTTTTTTTTTTGCTAGTCCGGGGGTTTGAACTCAGGGCCTGAACACTGTCCCTGGCTTCTTTTTGCTCAAGGCTAGCACTCTACCACTTGAGCCACAGCGTCACTTCCGGGATTTTCTGTTTATGTGGTATTTAGGAATTGAACTCAGGGATTCATGCATGCAAGGCAAGCACTCTACCACTAAGCCATATTCCCAGCCACTGAAAACTTTTTAATAGTCATTATTGTAGGGATTAGATTATACTAAATATTATGAAGTTCATGGCTATTGTTTTGAACTTTAGTTTTTTTTTGTTGGTCTTTTTTTAGGGGGGGGGTTCCAATCCTGGGGCTTAAATTCAGGACTTAGGTGGCATCCTTTAGCTTTTGTGCTCAAGGTTGTGTCCACTATCACTTGAGCCACAGCTCTACTTCTGGCTTTTAAAAAATGTTTTTATTAAAATTTTTTTTTTTTTGGTCATTCCTGGGGCTTGGACTCAGGGCCTGAGCATTGTCCCTGGCTTCTTTTTGCTCAAGGCTAGCACTCTGCCACTTGAGCCACAGCGCCGCTTCTGGCCGTTTTCTATATATGTGGTGCTGGGGAATCAAACCCAGGGCCTCATGTATACGAGGCAAGCACTCTTGCCACTAGGCCATATCCCCAGCCCTCTGGCTTTTTTTGTTTGTTTGTTTGTTTTTAATTGGAAATAAGATTCTCACAAGACTTTCCTCTCCTGGCTTGTTACAAACTACAACCCTCAAATCTTCGCCTCCTGAGTAGCTAGGATTATAAGCCACCAGCACCCAGCTTCTTTAATCTTTTTTTTTGCCAGTCCTGGGGATTGAACTCAGGGCCTGAGCACTGGCTTCTTTTTGCTCAAGGCTAGCACTCTACCCCTTGAGCCACAGTGCCACTTCTGGCTTTTTCTGTTTATGTGGTGCTGAGGAATTGAACCCAGGGCTTCATGCATGCTAAGCAAGTACTCTGCCACCAGGCCACATTCCTAGCCCCCTATAAGCTTTTCTCTAAGCAGTGCTTTTACTGAATTCTATGCATTTGGGGATGTTGTGCTTTCATTTTTTATTTGTCTCAAAATATCTCCTAATTTCCCTTGTGATTTTCTGTTTGCCTTTTAAATTTTCATGTCTTTGTGGAGAGTGCACTTGTTTGAAATTTTCTGCTCCTCCAAATGCAGCTTCCTGATATTCCTAGGATGTTCCATTGTCTGTTAAGCTCTGTGTCTGTGCACGTGCTGTTTCCTCTTTTGGGGAAGTCATCTGCTCATTTCTGCACTTCCCTCCAGGTTTGGTGTGCTAATTTAGCCTGTAGTGCACAGCTCTGCTAGGATGCTTTGCTTTGCTTATCTGTCTCATTTAGACACTGAATTCTTCAAGAATTGGCATCTTAGTCAGACTCCAGTAGTTCACATCTATAGTCCTATATACTCAGAAGGCTAAGAATTGACCGTTGAGGTTCAAGGCCAGCTTAGGCAGACAAATCCTCCAGACACTTATCTGTAAGTAACTAGCAAAAAAAAAAAAAAAAAAGCCAGAAATAGAGGCATAGCCCAAATGGTAATATGCCAGCCATGAGGGAAAAAGTCCAGCGAGAATGAGAAGCCCTGAATTCAAGCCCTTATACCAGTTGTCCCTCAAAACACCTTTCCCGCTTAAACAACAAAAAAAAGAAAGACCAGGCATTTTGTAATCTTGCAGCACCAGCTTCCAGAATAGTACTGAGAATATAGGTCTACTTAGTGTTGATCCAATTGAATGATTGTATATGTATTTTTATGTGCAGTGACAAATTTATCAATTGACTTTCTCTTTTAGGAAATGTTCCTGCTCATATGTACGGTATAACCAAGTTTGGGGATAGCATTGAGGACGAATGGTTTATTGTTTATGTAGTGAAACAGATTACAAAGGAATTTCCAGAGTTAGTAGCAAGGTATGGTAGTTATTAATTATCCTAAATGTATTATATATTTAAAACTAAGTAACTACATTTTTACCATGTGATAATTTTTGTGGGCTGGTACAAATTATTCACATTTGGGGCAGATTTTAGAAGTGTTGTTTTTTAACTTCTAATTACAAAATAACAAATGCACATGATTGTACTTTGGTTTTCTAGAAGTAATCACCATGAAATTTTTTTGTGGAGCTTAAGAAACAGCCCACTCATGTATATATTTTGCAGATATAGTTGATATGTTCCCTTCCCCTTCTACTAGACCATTGCTATATTTTTTCAGAAGTACTACACAGAAGAAATTTAAAGACCAATCAAGGCTGGGGATATGGCCTAGTGGCAAGAGCGCTTGCCTCATATACTTGAAGCCCTGGGTTCGATTCCCCAGCACCACATATACAGAAAATGGCCAGAAGTGGCGCTGTGACTCAAGTGGCAGAGTGCTAGCCTTGAGCAAAAAGAAGCCAGGGACAGTGCTCAGGCCCTGAGTCCAAGGCCCAGGACTGGCAAAAAAAAAAAGGAAAAAAAAAAAAAAGACCAATCAATAGGAAGCATTGTAATTCTTTCTTTTAAAATGGTACTGATAACATGTGATATATTAAAGGGGATCTACTTTAAACAGTATACAAATTGAGCCACTTTCAAATGTAAGGCATGGTTTCTAGACATTGTCTACCATGAGTTCATTTCCAATGAATTCTTGTTATTGCTGTTTTCTTCTGGAGAAAGTAGCTATCACAAAGAAGCTCCATAGCTACAAGGTATAGATTATTGTAACAATATAAAGTTTGAAGAATAAAGATAACTTAAAGAAAAAATTGAAGCCGAGTGTCGGTGATTTATACCTGTAATCCTAGCTACTTAGGAACCTGAGATCTGAGGATCAAGGTTCGAAGACAGCACAGACAGAAAAGTCCATGAGTCTCTTTATTTCCAATAACTCAGAAAAATTGAAAGTAGTACTGTGGCTCTTGTGATAGAGCACTATCCTTGAGTCTGAGAAGCTCAGGGACAGCGGTCAGGCCCTGAGTTCAAGGCACAGGACCAGCTCCCCCCTCAAAAAAAAAAATTGAAGAGGATGAGGTCTTGTTAATTTTCTGTAGTTGCCTAACTATGCCAGCAGAGGAGTCCACTGGCTCATCTTTTTCCTAAATGGACTCCAACATTTTTTATCTTCTACCAACTCAATTTCATAGTGGAATAAAAGAGAAAGGGTAAACACTAAAAAACTTTTTATTATGGAAAATGTAAATATACCTAAAAGTAGAAAGAATGAGTGAAAAAAGAATGAACCAACATGCATCTGTCACCTAGCTCCACCAATGATAAACTTATGGTCACTATTATTTCATCTATACCCTTCTACTCCTCCATCACACAGAAAGATATTTTAAAGCAAATCTCCAGTGTTATACCTTTGACCCTTAAAAGATTCAGCATAGGAATCTAACAGAAAGAAACTTTTATTATTTATTAGAGGCATGGTCTTACTATGTTGCCCATGCTATTCTGGATCAAATCGTCTTCCCACCTCAGCCAAGTAGCTGATACTACAGGTACTTTCCACTGTGCCTAGCTTAGTTAATTAATTAATTTTGTGCCAGTCCCAGGGCTTGAATTGAGGGCCTGGTTGCTGTTCCTGAGTTTTTTTGCTCAAGACTCATACTCTACCACTTGAGCCACAACTCTACTTCCAGCCTTTTTGTTTCTTAGAGATAAGAGTTCTTCGGGCTTTCCTGCCAAGCTGGCTTTGAGCCATGATCCTCTGATGTCAGCCTCTGCAGTAGCTAGTTACATGTGTGAGCCACGAGTGCCTGGTGTGTTTCATATTTAAGCATTCAAAAACACAGAAATACATTCTGTATGTCCATGCCAGACTTATCTTCCTAAAGTACACCATTTTCTTACTTTGCTATATGAAATTTTCATTGTTTTAGTCTGAAATTAGCCATCTTCTCATTGATTCTCAGAAGTTCTTCACAAGTAATGTAATTCTAATTTTCTAGTCTTTTCTTAATGAGTTGTCATTCTCTAAATATCCACCTCTTGTTACCATGTCTGTAGTTTTGCTTATGTTTTTCCCTCCCAAGCACATCTCTTTTTCCTTGTATCTCCACCCATTAAAAGTTGTTGTGTTTTTTTGTTGTTATTGTTGTTGTTTGTTTTTAAAGCAGCCATATACCTGTGGCTCATACCTGTAATCCTAGCTACTCAGGAGTCTGAGACCCGGAGAGTCACAGTTTGAAATTATCCCCCAGGTAGAAAATTCTGTGAAACAGTTGTTAGTCAAGCAGCAAAAAGTAAGGTTGAGAGTGTGGCTTAAGAGGTAGAGTACCAGCCGTGAGCAAATAAACTAAGCAAGTATGAGTTCAAGTCCCCGTAGAAGTTTAGCTTGGGATATATAGCAAGCTCCAGGTCTACCAGGAGTACCTAACAAGACTCTGTCTCAACAAATGAACTGGAAAAGGTTAGGGTAGTATGTAAAATGTACTATCTTTGTAGGATAGGGAAAATAACATTTGGGAGGCAGTGTCAGGAGGATCATGAGTTCAAGGCCATTCTGAGCTACATAATGAGAGTCTTTCCCACAAAATGAAATAATAAAAAGGGTGTGGCCTTTAGAACACACAAACATATAGATAGACACATTGCTGTTTACTGGATCATGCATAAGCAAACTCTAGGATAAAGAAGAAACAGCAGCTTTTTCTTTATACACTTTTTTTTTTTCCCCCGCTAGTCTTGGGGCTTGAACTCAGTGCCTTTGCACTGTTCCTGAGCTGCTTTTGCTCAAGGCTAGCACTCGACCACTTGAGCCACAGTGCCACTTCTGGCCTTTTCTGTTTATGTGGTACTGAAGAATCAAACCCAGGGCTTCATGCTTGCTAGACAAGTACTCTACCACTTTGACTTACAGTGCCACTTCCAGTTTTTGAGTGGTTAATTGGAGATGAGAATCTCATGAGGACTTTTCTTTTTTTTTTTTTTTTATTAATTGGACATAAATTTTTTTACAAGGTGTTGTGCAAAGAGGGTGCAGTTACATAGTAGGGCAGTGTGTACATTTCTTATGATATCTTACAACCTGTTTTTCTATCCCTTGTCTAGGTCAGGTTGACATATATGCAATATACAATGTATCAAGAACATATACAGTATTCACAGACTTGGTCTCTACTGTCTCTCCGTCTCCCTTTGTTAACAGTCATATATCAGGGAGATCATGCCCCTTTGTTTTCTGTGTTCTAGGCTTGTCTCACTCAACATTATTTGTTCGAGTTCCGACCATTTCCCTGCAAATAATATTTCACCATTCCTAATCGCTATGTAGTATTCCATTGTGTATAAGTACCATATTTTTTGGATCCATTCGTCTGTGGAGGGGCATCTGGGTTGTTTCCATATTTTAGCTATTGTGAATTGTGCCGCGATAAACATGGTAGTACAAATGCCTTTTTGATATCTTGGATTTTGCTGTTTAGGATAGATGCCTAGGAGTGGTATGGCTAGGTCATAGGGTAGGTCTATATTGAGCTTTTTGAGAAACCTCCATACTGTTCTCCAAAGTGGTTGTACTAATTTGCACTCCCACCAACAATGGAGAAGGGTTCCTCTTTCCCCACAGCCCCTCCAGCATTTGTTGTTTCCTGAGTTCAGAGTATAGGCCATTCTAACTGGGGTGAGGTGGTATCTCAGGGTTGTTTTTATTTGCATTTCCTTTACTAGCAGGGATGTTGAGCATTTCCTCATATGTTTCTTTGCCATTTTTATATCTTCTCTTGTGAAGTCTCTCTTTAGCTCTTTTGCCCATTTCCTAATAGGTTTATTGGGCTTGGAGGGGCTTAGTTTTTTGAGTTCTCTGTAGATGACCGATATCAGGCCTTTGTCTGTTGCTGTGCTGGTAAATATCCTTTCCCATATCGTTGGCTGTCTTTCTATTTTGGTGGCTATGTCCTTAGCTGTGCAGAAACTTTTTAATTTGTAGTAGTCCCATTTGTCGAGTCTTTCTCCTATTTGTTGTGCCCCTGGGACTCTATTCAGGAAGTTCCTTCCTGTGCCTATAAGTTCTAGTGTCTTTCCTACTCTGCCCTTCAGTAGTTTCAAGGATTCAGGTCTGATGTTGAGGTCCTTGATCCATTTTGAGTTGATCTTGGTGCATGGTGATAGGCTTGGGTCTACTTTGAGTTTTCTGCATATGGCTGCCCAGTTCTCCCAGCACCAGTAGTTGAAGAGGCTATGTTTATTCCATTGTATATCTTTAGCTCCTTTGTCGAATATCAGTTGGCTGTAAGAGTGCGGTTTTATTTCTGGGTCTTCATGAGGACTTTTCTGACTGAGCTGGCTTTGATTTTTAGACCTCAGCATCCTGAGTAGGCATGAATCACTGGTGCATGGCTAAAGTAAAGCTGTTTTGATACTTAAAGAAGATGTACTTTGGAGTATAAAATTGTGTGTTGATTTCTGTTAGGATTGAAGACAATGATGGTGAGTTTTTGCTAATAGAATCTGCTGACTATCTCCCTAAATGGTTGGAACCTGAAAATAGTGTCAACAGGGTAAGTATACTCGACATTAGAAATTGTACCTACATAAACTTCTACTTCATTATTTTCTTATGTAGTAGAGTCTTCCAGGTCACAATGAGAATGAAAATGGGCTCTTCTGCAGGTGTTTTTCCATCATGGGGAGTTGTGCCTTATTCCTGCACCTCGGAGATCTAGAGCAGAATCCTGGTTACCCACCACACCCCCAACTATCCCAGAGGCACTGAGTATCCTCTCAGAACACGCAGAAGAAGTTCTGGCCTCGGAATCCATACGTGCTGCTGTGAACAGGCGCATTCAAGGGTAAAAATAACACCAGTATTGTTAATGGAGGAGCATGCGGTTTAGATTTAGAATCCTTTTACCTAGACTAATGCTGGCTTTCATTTTACCTGAATCCCTGCTCATAAAATAGATGAACACTAGTTTTACAAGAGGGAGAGGATTCATTGTGACATTTTATTTTCCATATAATGTTCACAATGTCTCCAAATCAACCTTACCTTTCGATCTCTCTCTCTCTCTTTCTTTTTTTCTCTCTCTCTCTCCCTCCCTCTTTCCCTCTTTCTCTCTCTCTCTCTCTCTCCCTCTCTCTTTTTTCCCAGTCCTGGGGCATGAACTCAGGGCCTGGGCACTGTCCCTGAGCTGCTTTTGCTCAAGGTTAGCACTCTACCATGAGCCACAGCACCACTTCTGGCTTTTTCTGTGTATGTGGTATTGAGGAATCTAATCAAGGGCTTCATGCATGCTAGGCAAGCACTCTACTACTCAGCCACATTCCTAGCCCCTGTCATTCTCTCTTAACTTTTATGTTTTTAAAAACAATTTCAACAAGAAGAGACCTTTATATCTTTTATTTGTGTATATATATATGCATATATATACACACCACACACACACACACACACACACACACACATTAATATGGGCTATTGCTGTCTTGCCCAGACTACCCTGGGCTCAGTAATACCTCAGTCTCCTAAGTAGCTGAGTATATAGACAGGTGTCTGGCTTAGATGTGTTTTCTGCTTCCAATTCAAAAGTAAAATCCACCGCAGTATTTTTTCATTTATTTAGCTTAGATATTATAATTATTATCTACATCCCTGGATAAAAATTTAGAGATGTTTAAACATGAGACCTAAGGATACACAAGGTACTCGGATTTTGTTTGTTTAATTCCTGTGGTTCTGGGCTATATGTGAAATTCTTTGACCTATAAGGAACTCTTATTTGTTTTGTTTTTGTTGCCAGTCCTGGGGCATGGACTCAGAACCTGAGCACTGTCCCTGGCTTCTTTTTGCTCAAAGCTAGCACTCTACCTCTTGAGCCACAGTGCCACTTTTGGCTTTTTTCTATATATGTGGTGCTGAGGAATCGAACCCAGGGCTTCATGTATACAAGGCGAGCACTTTACCACTAGGCCATATTCCCAACCCCCTTATAAGGAATTCTTTGGACTTTATTCAGAAGATAAGGAAGATCTTAGCCTAGTAACATTTTAGTTTAACTCATTCAGATATGACTACCTATTATTAAAATTTAAACACCATTCAATTCTAACTAGTAAAAATAATCTCTTAGTTTTAATTATTTTTTGCTTTTTGTAGTACTGGATTTGAACTCAGAGCCTAGAGCTTGCTAAACATGTACTCTACTGCGTGAGCCATGCCTCCAGACCTTTCTTTTTTTTTTTTTAAACTAATTTTTTCTTTTCTTTTTTGGTACTGGTGATTGAACCCAAGGCCTCTGAGCTTTACCACTGAGCCACCTCCCCAGCCCCGCCACTGAGCTTTATCCCAGCCTCTGATCTTTCTTTTAGCTTTATTTTAGTATACTTTTTACAACCTTTTTTGGAAATATATTCCAAGATATAGCAGGCTTTCTTGTTTTTACTGTTATAATACTCCCCCCCCTTTTTTTTTTTTTAATAGTACTGGGGTTTGAACTCAGGGCCTCAAGCTAGCTTAGCTGGTGCTCTACCACTTTAGCTATGTTCTCAGTCCTTTCTATTTGAGGTATTTTTCACATAGGGTCCTTTGTGTTTACCTGGGGCTAGCTTCAGACCAAAATCCTTCTACTTCTGCCTTGCTTGTAGCTTTGATTATTGGCATGTGCGATCATGCCTAGATTATTTATTGAAATGATACCTCTCCAGCATTTTGCCTACAGTGGCCTTGAACTATGATCCTCCCGATCTTTGCCTCAAGTATTATGAGCCATCATGTTTGGGCCTTTCCTTTCTTTTCCATTTCTTTTCTTCTTTCCTACAATCCTAAAGTATATTATTTTCAGCTTTCCTGTCCACTTTCTACTCACTCTTGATGAAGGAAGTCAAGATGTGTGAATGGTAGAGGAATTCTAGATGTATACTATGAAATAAAAACAACACTTGCCTGTCACAGGTACCCAGAGAAAATCGAAGCCTCTCTTCATCGAGCACACTGCTTCCTGCCAGCCGGTGCTGTGGTGGTGCTAAAGCAGCAGCCCCGACTGGTGGCAGCAGCAGTCCAGGCCTTTTACCTGCGGGACCTCATAGACCTGCGGGCCTGCCGGGTATTCAAAACATTCTTGCCTGAAACACGAGTCATGACATCGGTAAGGTAGCTGTTTTGTTTAGTTTTTCTCAGTGGAAAGAGAGTTAAGACATAGATTGAATTTTCTAGAGAAAAATTGGAAATATTCTGTGTCCTCTTACCATGTTAATAGACATTTTTTCTTCTATATTTTCTATTTTAAAGACATGAATCTCTTCATCTTCATATGTTTCCCACCTATTTTTTTTTTTTGGCCAGTCCTGGGCCTTGGACTCCGGGCCTGAGCACTGTCCCTGGCTTCTTCCCGCTCAAGGCTAGCACTCCGCCAATTGAGCCACAGCGCCGCTTCTGGCCGTTTTCTGTATATGTGGTGCTGGGGAATCGAACCTAGGGCCTCGTGTATCCGAGGCAGGCACTCTTGCAACTAGGCTATATCCCCAGCCCTCCCACCTATTTTTGACTATATTTCCTACTTTATAATAAGACAGTCAGTCCATCTCTTTCAGAGAACTAATATTTATTTTCTGCCAGTTCTATACAATTCACTAGAGTAAATTTGACATATGTACGTTTTAACTCACTAAAGCTGCTATAATTAAAAGATGTTTGCATTTCCTCTGTGATTATATGAATGTGAATAGCTCCTTTGCTTTGGTAATAAGGCTTTCAATTTCAGAGACTCAGGTATTTTGTGTCCCACTGCCCAGGTCACTTTCACCAAGTGTCTATATGCACAACTGATGCAGCAGAAGTTTGTGCCAGACCGGAGAAGCGGATACGGGCTACCTCCTCCATCTCATCCCCAGTACCGAGCCCACGAACTTGGCATGAAGCTGGTAAGGTTGATCCTTAATTCTTTTATTTCTTTATGTTAAAGGGCTCTTAACAGAATAACCACACAGCCCAGCAAGTCTCAAAACATTCCCTGTGTATATGAGAATATGGTAAAGTATGGCATTTCAAATCAGGAGTTGAAAATGGACTGTTCAATAAATGATGATAGGATAACTGCGAAGAATCTGAAAAACTGAAGTCGATTCCTTCACAAAACAGTGAAATAAAATCTGAAAGAAAATACAAAAAAAACTTTTTATAAAATGAGTAAGAAAGTTTTATTGTAAGCATGACTTGAAACTAGAAATGAGGAAAACAAAAGTTGATACATTTTAAAGTCTTTTATTGTTATTATAAAGGTGATGTGCAAACGGTTACAGTTAAATGAGTCAGGTAAAGTACTTTTTTTTTTTGAGGGGGACCAATGTCATCGCTTCCATCTTGATAAGTTTTTTTTTATGTAAAAATTTAAGCCAAGTACATGAAACATGCCCACGATCATAGCTACGCAGGAGATTGAGGCAAAAGGGTCACTAGAGGACATGGGTTAGAGGCCAATATAACAGCAAAAATCCTTTTTAAGAAAGAGATAGAGCTGGGTGCTGGTGGCTAATGCTTATAATCCTAGCTACTTAAGAAACTTGAGATCTGAGGATCAAGGTTTGAGGTAAAGTGTTCGCCTCATATACATGAAGCCCTGGGTTCAATTCCTCAGCACCACATATATAGAAAAAGTTGGAAGTGGCACTGTGGCTCAAGTGGTAGAGTGCAATCCTTGAGCAAAAAAAGAAGCCAGGGACAGTGTTCAGGCCCTGAGTTCAAGCCCCAGGACAGGCAAAAAACAAAATAAAACAAAAACCAATTAACCAGCAAGAGCCAAAAGTAGTTCAAGTTGCAGAGCATCAGTCTTGAGCAAAAAGCTAAAGGACATGGTCTAGACCCCCAGTTCAAGCGTCAGTATCAACACACACACACACACACACACACACACACACACACACAAACACACAAATATCTAAATACATATGTGTGTGCATGTGCATGTATGTGTGTATATACATACATGTATATATTTGACATGCATGTAATAAGAAAGTGGTGCTGTTGTAATGAGGAAAATGAATTTCTGATTAGGAACTTTGATTTTTTATCATTTTCTCTTTATGATTTTCAAGTAGAAATTGAAAAATTAGGTATAAAATTCAAAAAAGTATTCTATATATCCACGTTGCCATATGATCAGTCATGCATTCTTAAGTGTGGCCAAATGGGAAGAAAATAATATGAAAAAATAAAACTTTCAAAAAAAAGTAACTTAATAAAAATTCTGCATATCTCCTTTAGGCTCATGGATTTGAGATCTTATGCTCCAAATGCATGCCACATTTTTCTAACTCCAAGAAGTCACTTGTGACAACCTCACCACTCTGGGATAGCTTCCTTGAAAGTCTGAAAAAGAATGACTACTTTAAGGTAGGATTTTTTTTAAGTGTACAATCCGAGGAGAAAATCAGGTTAGTGACTTAAAAGTGATCTATATTTAAAAGTGTGACATAATTCTAGAAGCTAGAGTTTATTCTAATTCACTGTACTTAAGATCTTAAAATACATGATGAGAGGGTATCTGGATTGCTTTTAACATTAGAGAATTGTTTTATTTATTTATTTTGGTCAGTCATGGAACTTGACCTTAGGGCCTGGGCACTGTCCCTGAGCTCTTTCATTCAAGGCCAGCATTCTACCACTTTTTTTTTTTTTTTTTTTTTTTTTTGCCAGTCCTGGGCCTTGGACTCAGGGCCTGAGCACTGTCCCTAGCTTCCTTTTGCTCAAGGCTAGCACTCTGCCACTTGAGCCACAGTGCCACTTCTGGCTGTTTTCTGTATATGTGGTGCTGGGGAATCGAACCCAGGGCCTCATGTATCCGAGGCAAGCTCTCTTGCCACTAGGCCATATCCCCAGCCCCAGCATTCTACCACTTTGAGCCACAGCTCCACTTCCAGTTTTCTGATGGTTAATTGGAGATCATCTCATGGACTTTCTTGTTGGGCTGGCTTTGAACCATGATTCTCAGATCTCAGCCTCCTGAGTAGCTAAGATTTCATATGTGAGCCACCAGTGCCCAGCTAAAAGTTATTGTATCTAATGAACAACTTTCAAAAATTGATAAAACAAACATGAGGACACTAAACAGGAAAGTTAACAAAGATATAACTTTTCTAAATTAAAAAAAATAATAAACAGCTAAACCTTTTTCTTAAATATTCACCCTTAGGCTTGGCACTAGTGGGTCACACCTATAATCCTGGCTGCTCAGAAAGCTTGAGATCTGAGGATTGAGGTTGAGTGCTAGCCAAATTCTCAAGATTCTTGTTTTTAGTTTACTGGAACTGGAGGCATGGTACAGATGTAGAGTGGCCAGCTGTGAACCAATAAGCAGAGCAAATGTGAGGCTCTGAGTTCAAGCCCTGGTACTGGCATTAAAAAAAAAAAAATCACAAATAGTAAAAATGAGCTTATGAGCATGATAATGAAGATAAGTTTTCTAATATGTAAAACGCTATATGAATAAGATGCAGTACAATTGGGAGGAAGTAGAATTAATACTCTCTACCAGTTGGACCAATTGTTAGTACATTGTAAATTTATAGAAATGTAATTGAAAGTAATTTGAAAGTGTATTTCAAAAGGTAGAGAAACATGTATATTTGAAACATGGTATTTTCTTTGCTAAGGAAACATCCAACAAGTAGAAACCTACATAAAAATAGAGTGATTATAGGGCTGGGAATATGGCCTAGTGGTAGAGTACTTGCCTTGCATACATGAAGCCCTGGGTTCGATTCCTCAGCACCACATATACAGAAAAAGCCAGAAGTGGCGCTGTGGCTCAAATGGTATAGTCCTAGCCTTGAGCAAAAAGAAGCCAGGGACAGTGCTCAGGCCCTGAGTTTAAGCCCGAGGACTGGCCCCCAAAAAAATAGACAGATAGATAGATAGATGTATATATAAAGATTGTATAGCAGAATGCAAAAGTACATGTGTTATTATAGCATTTTTTAAAGCATGTTATATATTAGGAATGATTGCCACTAGAAAAATACATGTAGAAATCAGAAGTAATAGTTATGGTAGGATTGTGCTGTTTGGGGTTGTGTCTTATTCTTAGAAATTAGTTGCTAATCATAGTCCCTTCATTTGAAGAAACTGGAGCCTAGGTAAGTACATTAAAGGCCAGACAGGGGCTGAGACTCCCGCCTTAGGATTTCTGAATGGTACAGCATATGCTATTGCCCTGAAAGTTACTAGTGACCAGGTTATTTTAATGATACCGTATAAACAATGTTCTAAAAGATAATCATATTTTTTAAGGGCCTGGTAGAAGGTTCGGCTCAGTACCAGGAAAGGCTTGAAACGGCAAAGAACTATTTCCAGCTTTCAGTAAACCGGCCAGAAAGGTAAATGATGGTGATTAGATAGTTTTCTTTTTATTCTTTTTTGTGCCAGTCCTGGGGCTTGAACTCAGGGCCCAGGCATTGGCCCTGAGTTTTTTGTGCTCAAGGCAAGTGCTCTGCCACTTGCTCTGACATTTTTTATAAGAGATAAGAGTCTCAAGGACTTTCCTGCTGGCTTCAAACCACAATCCTCAGTTCTCAGCTTCCTGGGTAGCTAGGATTACAGACATGAGCTACTGTTGTAGGGAGTACAGCTGACTCCATCTTGACTAGGGAAATATGGTAGGAGATGTTGGGGGGAGTAGATTAGGTCAACCTGACCCCAAAATTCTGCTTCTGTAAATGGCTTGCTCAACTTGTTTGTTGCTTGCTCTACTCCCTGTGTCAAGCTACCTACATCTGTGCTACACTTTTACCTTTATAAACCCTGATTTGAGGACTGCTTGGGGTCGCGGTGGCAGCTCCAAGTCTGCACTGTGTCCCTGGCCAGTCAGCCCGCTTTTCTTTTTTCTTTTTTTTTTGCCAGTCCTGGGTCTTGGACTCAGGGCCTGAGCACTGTCCCTGGCTTCTTCCCGCTCAAGGCTAGCACTCTGCCACCTGAGCCACAGCGCCCCTTCTGGCCGTTTTCCATATATGTGGTGCTGGGGAATCGAACCAAGAGCTTCATGTGTAGGAGGCAAGCACTCTTGCCACTAGGCCTTAGTCCCAGCCCCTCAGCCCGCTTTTCACTGTCGCAGTTCAGTTCCCGAGTCTGTGCTGTCCCTGGCCAGTCAGTTCGCTTTATGCTTCTCCAATATATCCATCTTTTTGCTTGAGACTGTCTCTGAGTGGTGGACTCTTGGAGGGACCGGGAATCCCCTCCCTTGGACCCCGTAACACTACCAGCACTCAGCTTTTTTTTTTTTTTGGCCAGTCCTGGGCCTTGGACTCAGGGCCTAAGCACTGTCCCTGGCTTCCTTTTTGCTCAAGGCTAGCACTCTGCCACTTGAGCCACAGCGCCACTTCTGGCCGTTTTCTGTATATGTGGTGCTGGGGAATCGAACCCAGGGCCTCATGTATACGAGGCAAGCTCTCTTGCCACTAGGCCATATCCCCAGCCCAGCACTCAGCTTTTTAAATAATAAAATTTATTATAAAAGTAACATAGTGGGACTGGGAATATGGCTTAGAGTGCTCACCTTGCATGCATGAAGCCCTGGGTTCAATTCCTAAGCACCACATATATAGAAAAAGCCAGAAGTAGCACTGTGGCTCAAGTGGTAGAGTGCTAGCCTTGAGCAAAAAGAAGCCAGGGACAGTGCCCAGGCCCTGAGTGCAAGCCCCAGGACTGGCAAAAAAAAAAAAAAGGAACATAGTCATTCATTATAGCAAATAAAGATATAAGAGAAAAAAGTTATACCTGAGGGTTGACCACTATTACTGACTTATTGCCTTCTAGAATTTTTCTCAATTCCTTTTTCTGTCTGGTGTCTTTTAATATTGCACCACCATCCTCACTGTCATTAGGTCCAGTTTATGTCCTGTTTATTATTATCTTGGGTCTTGGATTCTTTTTTCTTACTGTCTTACAATTTTAGTTACTTATTTCTTAAACTATGCCAATATCTAAACTTGTTTCCTGACCTCTATCAACACTTCTCTTTCAGTTCAACAATGGGAGCCAGGAAAATTAATCTCTAAGCAAGCTACACTCCCCTCTCCTTATTGTTTACATAAAAAATGGATAAGTGAGCCTGTGCACTGGTGGATCACACCTGTAATTCTAACTCTTGGGAGGCTGAGATCTGAGGATCACAGTTCAAAGCCAGCCCAAAGCCAGTCGGGCTGGAAAGTCTGTGAGACTTATCTCCAATGAGCCACCAGAAAAATGGAAGTGATGCTGTGGTTCAAGTGATAGAGCACTAGCCTTGAGCTGAAGAGCTCAGAGACAGTACCCAGGCCCAGAGTTCAATCCCTACAACTGACCAAAAATAAAAAAGTAAAAAGTAAATGGAGGGCTGGGGATATGGCCTAGTGGCAAGAGTGCTTGCCTCGTATACATGAGGCCCTGGGTTCAATTGCCCAGCACCACATATACAGAAAACGGCCAGAAGTGGCGCTGTGGCTCAAGTGGCAGAGTGCTAGCCTTGAGCAAAAAGAAGCCAGGGACAGTGCTCAGGCCCTGAGTCCAAGCCCCAGGACTGGCCAAAAAAAAAGTAAATGGATAAGTGAAGCCAGGCACTGGTGGCTCACACCTGTGATCCTAGCTACTCAGGAGGCTGAGATCTGAGGATTGTCTTTCAGTTAGCAGTTTAAAGCCAGCCCAGGCAGGAAAGTCTGTGAGACTCTTATCTCCAATTAACTACCAAAAAGCCACAAGTGGAACTGTAGCTCTAGTGATAGAATACTACTAGCCTTAAGCACAAAAAGCTCTGGACAGCACCCAGACCCTGAAGTCAAGCCCCAGGACCAGCACACACATACACACATGCACACGCACACACCTGCTCCATTCTTTAAGACCTAAAAGGAAGTATTCTATTACCTTTTAAATTTTTTCTGCCCTTTCTCCAATGAAGATAATTACTTTCCCCTGTCTATCCTTAGCATATGATATTTGCAAATATTTTTTTATTTTGCCACGTATTAAATTAGAGCTGGGATCAAATAAGAAAATGTACTTAATGTGCTAGGATAAGTTACATGTTGGCACACGTCTGTAATCCTAGTTCCTTATGTCTCTTATTTTTTAGTTTACTTGCTATGAGCCCAGGTGAAGAAATCTTAACCATATTACAGACAATACCATTTAATATAAAAGAACTTAAGAAAGAAGAGGCTAATCTTTCCCCTGAGGATGGTAAGTGATGGGCTATGATACAGCAAGAAAATGGAGAGGTCTCTTGAGTATCCCAGTCTTCCTTGAGAGGATCTGTCATGTGACATGAACTTTCCTGTCTGTAGGGTAGTAATATGCTTTCTTCTTTTTCAGATGATCAGTGGTTAGATCTCTCACCAGAGCAGCTGGACCAGCTATTGAATGAAGCTGCTGGCAAAAATCAATCAGAGCCCATTTCTAAGAAAGAGGAGGAGCAGAGCTATGACTTAACTCAGATCTCAGAGAGCATGAAAGCTTTCGTATCCAAAGTTTCATCCCACAAGGGAGCAGAGCTGCCACGGTAATTTGTCTTAAGGAATAATATTTAAATAGTTCTAATGAACCCATCCAGTCAGTAGAAAGTACCATTTCCACTTTTTTGTTTTCTTTCCTTTTTTTTTTGAGACAGGGTTTTGATGTGTTTTCCAGGCTAGGCTCAAACTCCTGGATTAAAACAACTGTTTGCTTTCACCTCCTGAATAGCTAGATACCACTTCATGGACCTGGATTTTTTTTTTTAAGTGAATTATTCTGCTTTGCCTTCCCTCTTTTGGTGCCTGATACAGACAGGCATAATTTACTTATCTGAAATAAAATTTTGAGTAGGTTGATTCTTAGTCATCTTGGAAGCAAGCCAGAATAATTCAGCAGATTTAAAAGCTGTCATCCAGAACCATGGCAGTAAACAGTGCCCTTTACTCTGTTATTTAGAGCCTTGTGGACTCTTAGCATGTAGCTCTCACCCAGCTAGGGCTTTTGATCTCCTGGTCTATGAGCAGATTGGAAGCTTCAACCTCAGAGGAAGAGGATTAAAAGACTCAACGGAGGCAGAAATGCTAACAGAAACTACATTTAACATATCACATGGAAAATAGATGGATAGAATTATTACTTGCTTGAATTGAAACCCTTTTGTGCAACTACTCAAAGATAATATTTTTAAAGAAAAAGACTTGTTACTTGCACAGCAAATATCTTTATCGGTGGCAATTTTCTTGAATCTCATGAAAGAGTAAACTTCATTTTCATCATTCACTCTTAAGAAGGCAGGAATAAGGAAATGTTCTATATTTTTGTATTTTTGGGCCACACCTGAGTTTTGAACTCTGGGTCCTGGGTACTGTCCCTGAGCTCCTTTTGCTCAAAGCTAGCACTCTCCCACTTCAGCCACATCGCCACTTCTGGCTCTTTCTGTGACTTAATTGGAGATAAGATCTTCACAGACTTTCCTAGTTGGGCTGGCTTCAAATTGTGATCCTCAGATCTCAGCCTCCTGAGTAGCTAGGTTACAAGTATAAGCCACTGCCACCTGGCTTGTTTTTTGTTTTTTTTTTTGCCTGTCCTGGAACTTGAACTCAGGGCCTGAGTGTTGTCTTTGAGCTTCTTTTGCTCAAGACTCTACCACTTAAGCCACAGCTCCACTTCCAGCTTTTTTTTTTTTGTAGATTTGAAGATAAGAGTGTCACAGACTTTCCTGCCTGGGCTGGCTTTGAATTGCAATCCTTAGATCTCAGCTTCCTGAGTAGCTAGGATTATAAGCTTGAGCCATCAGGACCTGACAGTATGTTCTTATTTATCTTTTAAGATTTGATTCTTAAAGAAATAAACTTTGTATAAATGAACTCAGATAAATAACTTCTCTTACTAATGCTAAATGTATCTTACTGAGTACAGAGTAGGTGAGTCCCTAAATGCGTAAGCTAAATGTGCATAAGTGAAATTCTTTTCTATCCTCAAACTTTTCTTTCTGTTGCCCCTCAAAGGCTAATAAACACATGAATTGTTTTTTTTTTAAATTAAGCTGCAGTTTTCCTTATTGTCCCACCTTTGGATATTTCTGTCAGTTTTCCTTAGAGTAGCACTACCTTAGAAAAAATCTCAGAGTGTGTTCAGTATAAATGAATTGTCTTTTCTCTTTAATCTTGCAGAGAATCTTCTGAGGCTCCTATCACTTTTGATGCAGATTCTTTTCTTAATTATTTTGATAAGATTTTGGGTGAGTTACAGTGTGATGTACACTACAGCATAAATCACTCAGAAGTCAAAATACCTGCTTTCTCCCCATGGTTTTGAGTGACTTTAAGCCATGAACTGCCACCTGTTAAATAATTTCACAGAGGATATCTAGGGTCCTTGCTTGACGTAGTAACTGCTCATTACATATTTGAGTGCATGAATGTTATATGGTTAGATAGAGGTTTGACCTCAGCTCCTAGATTGTGTGTGTGTGTGTATGTGTGTGTATTTTTTTCTCTCTTTTTCAGACTTACTATTTTAGAAATTAGTAAGCTAGACTTACTATTTTAGAAATTAGTAAGAAAAGGACAAACAGTGGGGAACATAGTAGAGCCCTTGCTAGCAGGCATAAGGGCCTGAGTTGATTCCCAGTAACATCGAAAACAAACAAAGGCTCAATAAAAAATAAACACAATATTGAAAAATATTCTGGGAGCTGGGGATATGGCCTAGTGGCAAGAGCGCTTGCCTCGTATACATGAGGCCCTGGGTTCGATTCCCCAGCACCACATATACAGAAAATGGCCAGAAGTGACGCTGTGGCTCAAGTGGCAGAGTGCTAGCCTTGAGCAAAAAGAAGCCAGGGACAGTGCTCAGGCCCTGAGTCCAAGCCCCAGGACTGGCCAAAAAAAAAAAGAAAACTATTCTGTGAAGAATATTTCTCTGTGAAGAAAAATATAGTCAGTAATATTTGGAAATAGTTAATTCTTCCTAGGAAACAAATACATAAAAAAAATTTAGTCCATTATATTGGGAAAAATGTAATTGATAATAACTAGGGGGGTTTTGTGTTCTCTGTGTGTGTGTGTGTGTGTGTGTATGTATGTATGTGTGTGTGTGTGCTGGTACTAGGGTTTGGACACAGGTACTGAGTGCTGTCCTTTACCTTTTACTTCCAAGGCTGATGCTATGTCATTTGAGCCAATGCTCTACTTCTGCCTTTTTGATGGTTAACTGGAGGTCTGTTCTGGGCTAGCTTTGGACCATAATCCTCAGATCTCAGCCTCTGAGTAGCTAGGATGGACAGGTATAAACTACTGGCGCCCAGCCATTAACCAGTTTTTTGTTGTCTCTGAGTAGCTAGGATGACAGGTATAAACTACTGGCGCCCAGCCATTAACCAGTTTTTTGTTGTTGCCATTGTTTTTAAGGGTTGGAAAAATGAGCATTGTCAAACTCTGGGGGGTAAAAGTATAAATTGAGTTTCAGAAAACATTGTATAGCTCTAGAACATTCATAATGTTTGACTTAGTCATTTTACTTCTAGGGATTTACTTTATGAAAAGAGATAATATGGTCTTCATAGTATTGCAGTAGCAAAAGATTGGAACATCCTAAATGTCCACCAAGAGGGATATATATCTATGTAACTTATTATGCAGAGCCATAATAAGGATTGCACTCCTGTGTATTCTAATTAGGAAGACCTCTAATATATATAAAAGCAACAGGAATACTTTGACATCTAGATAAAAAAGAAAAATGTGTTTATATGTGTATAGACCCTCATAGATTAAGGTCTATATGTCCATCACACTGTCAAAAGATAATCTCTGAGAACAGTTGGAGCTATGAAACAATACTCTATATGCCTTTAGGCATTTGCTTTTTCACTGAGTTACACTCATACTACAATTTTTTTTAATGTAAGTTTTCAAAGATGGAGTACTCTGTAGCCCACGCCAGACTGCCACAACTTTTCAATCCTCCTGCCTCTGCCTTCTAAAGTGCTGGATTACAAATGTGTCCTACCATGTCTGGCTGTTTTTATTCTTATTATTGTTGTATTGTTTTGTTTGTTTTTTAATATTCAAGAGTTCACTTTACAAAAGTCGACTGTCAGCTGGGTCCAGTGGCTCTTGTCTATAATCCTAGCTACTCAAGAGGCTGAGATCAGGGGAATGCCATTCAAAGCTAGTCCAGCCTGGAGAGTCTGGGAGATTCTTACCTCTGACTAACCAACCAAGAAACCAGAAGTGGCTCTGTGGCTCAACTGATAGAGTGCTAGCCTTGAGCACAAAAGCTCAGGGACAACCCCAGGCCCTGAGTTCAAGCTCCATGATTATCAGAAGCAAAAACAAAAAGAAAAAAAAAGCAGAAGCAGACAGCATACATAGCCCATTGCATTTTCCTACAAATATTTGCCTCCATTATGATTTCTGGAACACATATTTGTGAAACAGTTTATATTGATTCTTGTCTGTGTGTAACTCTTAATTCTTTGAGTGGTGTAATCATTCAAAACAGTTTACCAAGTGGCTCTTTTTGTACAGGGCCAGTGTCACATAAGTCAGACTCTGATGATCTGGATGAAGAAGACTTTGAAAGTTTAGACAGTGACGATGATGTAGACTTTGGAATGGAGGAATATGGTGAGGAGGCTTCTATGAAAGGAACTCTTGATAGTGTCAAGTCATACATGGCTCAGATGGACCAAGAATTATCACACACCACCATGGGCAGAAGTTTCACCACTGGGAAGCAACTAGTAAGTGTTGTTTTAGTTAGTCTCTTTCTTTATAAAGTCTATCCTGTAAGATAAGTAGAATTGTATTTTATCTTAGTTTTTCCTTTCTTTTGATTTGTAAGATTTGAAGTAAACAACAGTGTTAATTTTATTTGTTTACTTATTTATTCTCTGGTGCTGAAGATCAAACCAAGAGTCTTTTGTCCATGCCAAGCACATCACCTTTGAACTATATTCTCAGTGCCAAGAACACCCTTTTCCTAACTCTTAACTCTGGTAGCACAAAAGTTTATAGGGCTACATGCAGTGGCATATGCATGTAATTCCCCCTGCATGACATCTGTATGTTGCCAGTACTGTCTAGCCCTAGACGGAGACATTCTAGAAAGAACATAGACCTTGGAGAGTTTTCATGGATCAGAATTTGAAACCTATCTCGGCCCTCCTCTGTAAATGTATCCATTAACCAATAATCCTCATGTCATAGAATTAAAGGGAGAACCAAAAGAGTTAGAGGTAAAAAAGCCCCTAAACTATATTTAACTATATTTAAAACTACAGTTGCTTTCAGTATTTCCCAAACATAACATCTGTTAGTTATCTAAAGTAGTATTTCCTAAATGTCATTGTGAATATAATGTCCTAATGATCTTGTTACAGTACAGATTTTGCTTAAGCAGGTCCTGGATGAAGCCTGAAACTTTCTGCCTCCAGCAAGTACTGCGGGATGCGGATGCTGCTGGTTCATGACCACATTTTGTACCTCAAGGATAAAAAAGTCTATAGATCAAGCTGCCGACTTTCATATTCTTTCCCCACCTGTGAAATCAAGTGGCCCAAGTAACACTTTTCAGAGCCTGAACCCCCACAAAGCCTTATTTTTACTTTAAGCTTTGTCACAGAGGGAACAAAAAAGAAAATCTAAATTATCATTTAAAAGAAAATTTAGATTCCCGTCTCTTTTTAAAAAAAAAATTTTTTTTTTTTGGCCAGTCCTGGGCCTTGGACTCAGGGCCTGAGCACTGTCCCTGGCTTCTTTTTGCTCAAGGCTAGCACTCTGCCACTTGAGCCACAGCGCCCCTTCTGGCCCTTTTAAAAAAAATTTTAAGTGCTTTTTTCCTTGAAAACGCATAGGCAAGCTATGAATGTACCTCCTTAAATCTGGTTCTTTCCTTTGTGCTATTTCAAAACAGGGATAGACTTGCTCAATTTGTAGAAATTTTTTAAAGGAAGTTTTGTTTTGTTTTTTGCCAGTCCTGGGGCTTGAACTCAGGGCCTAAGCTCTGTCCCTGGCTTCTTTTTGCTCAAAGCTAGCAGTCTACCACTTGAGTCACTTGAGTCACAACGTTACTTCTGGCTTTTTCTATATATGTGGTGCTTAGGAATTGAACCCAGGGCTTCATGTATACGAGGCAAGCACTTTACCACTAGGCCATATTCGCAGCCCCTTTAAGAAAATTTTTAGGGGGCTGGGGATATGGCCTAGTGGCAAGAGAGCTTGCCTCGTATACATGAGGCCCTGGGTTCGATTCCCCAGCACCACATATACAGAAAACGGCCAGAAGTGGCGCTGTGGCTCAAGTGGCAGAGTGCTAGCCTTGAGCAAAAAGGAAGCCAGGGACAGTGCTCAGGCCCTGAGTCCATGGCCCAGGACTGGCAAAAAAAAAAAAAAAAAAAAAAAAAAAATTTTTTTTAGAAAATAAGTATGTCATCTTCAGGACTAAGTTTTTATATATATATTAGATTGCATAGTTTATTGTACTTCGTTTTTACTTTATATTAGAAAGTGTGACATGTTTCAGTTTTAATTTGTAATTCATATGTACACTATCACTTAATTCTTTCTTTTTATTATAAATAACATTCACCCAAAAGGATATTAACCCATAATAATTTCTTTTCCTTCCAGAGTAAGGAGCCCCCATCCCAGAGTAACAATAGTCATTCAGAGGAAGATTCTGCAGCAGGAGATTCTGGAATGGGACCAGTAGATATAGACCTGAACCTGGTTTCAAATATATTAGAATCCTACAGCTCTCAAGCTGGACTGGCGGGACCTGCTTCTAACCTCTTGCAGAGCATGGGAGTACAGCTGCCTGACAACACTGATCACAGCCCCACAAGTAAGCCAATGAAAGATTAACCAGCACAGCTACACTGATATTTTGGTTTTTTTTTTTGTTGTTTGTTTGTTTGTTTGTTGTTTTGTTTTCTTTTTGTCAGTCATGGGGCTTGAACTCAATGCCTGGGCACTGTCCTGAGCCTCTTGGTGCTCAAGGTTATATCTTTACCACTTGAACCATAGTACCACTTCCAGTTTTTGAGTGGTTAACTGGAGATAAGAGTCTCATGGGAACTTTTCTGCCTGAGCTGACTTCGAACTGCGATCCTCAAATCTCAGTCTCCTGAGTGGCTATGATTACAGGGGTGAACCTGGCTCCATTGTTCGCTTTTTAAATAATGAGTGTGTTCCTTTCTAGTTTAGATACTCATTTAATAAAAATGTTCCTTTATTACAAGTTGCATAGGTTCTCTTCTAAGCCCCAAATGTTGCCCTCTCTGCACAGGTACCTAGGAGTTTTTGTTGTTGTTTGCCTTACCTTTTAATGCTTTTTTTTTTGTTTTTTTTTGCCAGTCTTGGGACTTGGACTCTGGGCCTGAGCATTGTCCCTGGCTTCTTTTTGCTTGAGGATAGCACTCCATCACTTGAGCCACAGCACCACTTCTGGCTTTTTCTATATATGTGGTGCTGAGGAATCGAACCCAGGGCTTCATGTATATGAGGCAAGCACTCTACCACTAGGCCATATTCCCAGCCCTTTTATTGCTTTTTAACTCAGGCTCAGCTTGAACTTGGAATCTTCCTTCCTCAAACTCCCAGTTGTTACAGATGAGGTTTTGGAATTAGCAGGATAAAATCAAGTTAGGACAACTTCTGAGATGAGATTTACACATGCTATATTAACGAATCACACAGCCCTTATGTTTATTTTTTAAAGATGATCCTCCTGTTTCTCCTGAAATGTGTCAAGTCATATCTACAGATAGCTCCATATAGTATTTATTTTTTATAATATAATGAATATTTTTCTAGTTGAGGTGGTTTTCCTTTAATGTCCTTGTATGCACTAAAAAGGTGCTCTTACCTGTGTGTCTTGCCCTGTGAAAGTAAATTAATGGAAATACAGTGGTCCCACAGTATCCATACCAAAACCTGTGGAGTCTCAAGTCCTTTATATAAAATGATGTGTCTGCCAATAGCCTTTGTGTATCCTCTAGTCAATTCTAGGTTGCCTAGATACCAAATACAATTCAGATGCTATATAGTTAGTGGTTAAACTACACTTAGAGGATGACAAAATGTGCACTATATATGTTAACGAGTGTTGTTTTTTTCCAAAATACTTTTATAATTGTTAAACCCAAGCATGCAAAATCCATGGATACAGAGAGCCTAGTGTAATTCCATACTGCTCCCTCTCCATTGACAATGGAAGGAATTAGAATGGTTGTAGAGTTCCTATTGGGGATCCTGTACTGCTACCCCTTTCTCTTTATTTCATAGCAGTGTTGATTGAAATGAGCTGAGAAGAGTGAAAATGTTATACACAGATATAAGAAAGCTTTAGATGAAATTGTTTCTTTTCTTTGCCTGGAACTGGTGCTCAAGCCTGTAATCCTACATATTTAGGAGGCTGAGATATGAGGATCACAGTTTGAAGCCAGCCCAGGCAGAAAGTCCCTTATCTACAATTAACCACTCAAAAAACAGGAAATGGAGCTATGGCTTGAAGTGGTGAAGTGCTAGCCTTGAGCCAAAGAGCTCAGGCTCAATGCCCAGGCCCTGAGTTCAAGCCCCACAACTGACAAAGAAAAAAAAAATGTTTCTTTTTATTACACAGGCAATATTTTAACATTTTAAATAGTGCTATTAATTTAAAATGTATTAAGTAAACATTCTTTGTGTTTGCATCATGTGGCTATATGTACTGGCACTAGAGTTTGAACTCAAGGCTTTGCATTCTCTTACCTTTTTCACTCAAGGCTGGTGGTCCAGTACCACTTAAGGTACCTATACCTCTTTCTTTTTGCTGATTAGTTGAGAATCTTGAATATTTGCTCGGGCTGGCTTTGAGTCTGGATCCCCAGATCCAGCCCCCTGAGTAACTAGGATTATAGGCATGAGCCACAGGTACCCAGCTAATATATTGTTATAATTTGCTTTGAAGTTACATTTTACATATTAAGAATGCTACCCCACTTAAAGTACTAACTGACCCTGGCTTCTTGCAATGAAAGCCAAGACTTTGTGAAACAAAACTTCTTTCTTTCTTTCTTTCTTTTTTTTTTTTTTTTTCAGTTGTGGAGCTTGAACTTAGAGCCTGGGTGCTGTCTCTGAGTTCTTTTGCTCAAAACTAGGCTCTACCACTGTGAGCCAGAGCTCCACTTCGGGTTTTCTAGTGGCTAGTTGAAAGTAAGAGTTTCTTGGACATTCTTGCCTAGGCTAACTTTGAACTGCAGTCCTCAGATCTCAGCCTTCTGAGTAGGATTACAGGTATGAGCCACCAGTGCCTGGCCAAAACTTACTTCTAATGGTGTATAATTAAGGTATATATCTCATTGTTTCAAATAAAATAAACAAAGGAAAACAAAAATAAGTACTACCCCAGCTTGATTACTTGTGGTACATTAAATTTATTTTCACTGAGGATTAAATGTTGGGTAAAGAAAGGGAAATAGAGCTGGCCACCAGCGGCTCATGCCTGTAATCATAGCTCTGCAGGAGGCTGACATCTGAGGATCATAGTTTGAAGCCAGCCTGGGCAGGAAACCCTGAGATTCTTATCTCCAGTAAACTCAAAAAAACTGGAAGTTGGGCTGTGGCTCAAGTGGTAGAGTGCTAGCCTTGAGCAAAAGAAGCTCAGAGACAGCACCCAGGCCCAGAGGTTAAGCCCCAGGACTGGCAAAGGAAAAGAAAAGAAAAGAAAGGGAAATAGCTATTACTAAGCTCTAGTCAACCAGAGTCACTCTGATGACAAATATGTTTGGCTTTCCTCATCTGCATCATGGACTCAGCTGGATTCTATTCATGCCACGTTTATATTATACCTGTGCTAGTTTATCTGACTATCTTCAGTGTCACAGCCCTGCCTTTTGCCTCAGTTTCACAAATTCAGAATTTAAAAAAGCCCTTTGCCCTACTCATGCTTGGTAAACAAAGCTCAGTGTTGCAGCTTCTCCTATTTGCTACCCATCTTTTCTTTTCTTAAAAACACATTAGTCAAAAAGCAAACATTTACTCCCCAGTTACGTTTGAGAAACTCATAACCAGGAAGCTGCGCACTTCCCTTTCTACCAATGTTTTCAGGTTGGGAATGTGTACACATGTGCTCACAAACACACCCCCGGAGATGGAAATGATAGGGAGACAGTAATACACATGGACCCTGAACTGTTTTCTTCTGACTGCAAGATATGAAGAAATCTCAGGCTCTCTTTCGTGAGTGCTTTTTTCTTCTCCAGGGTTCACTCCAGGTAAAGGCAAACTGCCAACCTAACAGGACACTCAAGTCCCAACACATAATAGCCTTCAACAATGCCAGAGGAAAGTACCTGAGTTTTCCCAGAGCAGTGATGATTTGCCAGCAACAAAGACAGTAGTGCCCTTTGAGATTGAAAGGAAATTTAGAGCTTCAACTTTTCTTATTCTAGAATCTTGTTTTGGTTAGTCCTATGGGAGACAATTTGTGAATAAATCTAGGATCTCTGGGGCTTATATCTTAATTACGAATTAGTGCCTAAAATCATCTAAAGATAGTACTTCTGCACACTGTCTCATTTGTGCCAACTTGGAACCTAGACTTTGATTGTTACTCCAAAAAGATCTTTTTTTTGTAATCAGCTCCCTCATTCTCACTTTCTAAAATTTCCTGGATTCATTGGACAGAAAAAAAAATCTGAACAGAAAGTGCAGATATTTCCTTTATTCCCTCCAAAAAAGGTCTTCTTCCTTAAGACTGGTTCAGAATGGCATATTATGAGGAGGATCCTGGTTTTGCTTATCTCACAGGGCTGGAAAAATGGTACAAATTTAGGAAAACAAGGATGGCAAAGCGATGATCTTTTATGTAGGTCACAAACTGAGTAAATAATAGAGCTGAGAACAGAAAGTAGTCTCTCTCTTTTTTTTTTTTTTATACTACTGGAGTTTTTGGATGGTACTCTGGTCCTTGTGCCTACTAATCGGGCACTCTGCCATATTAACAGAACCTCATTGCCGCCCTCATTTACTACAAGAACATTCTGAGGAAGACTATCTCTCTATCTCACTCTTTCCTAATCCCTTCAAACAATTTAAGAGAAAAACTTTTGGGCCAAGGGTATAGCTCAGGGGCAGAGCACTTGCATAGCATACATAAGGCTCTGAATTCCATCAACACTGGAGAGAAGGAAAAAAAAAAATCAACAAATCCTCTTATTTAGCTACTATGTACAAGAATGTACCTATACACAGATTTGAAAATGTTTTTCCTAATTCAATAACCGATTAGTAGCTTGAAGTTGGTTATATATTTTCCATGTTAAGATATACATCTTAACCATAATTACTCCAGGCACATTTTGGTGGTTAATATAAACACAGCATTAACAAGACACATGCCAGATGTTTGCTTCTAAGGTCTTGGAGAAAGTGGATTATGAAGGGCTTACATAGAAACTAATCTCTACTCTTACTCTGATTTTTATAGTTGACACAGTAACAGCTTTTTCTCTTACTTTAGCTTTTTTTGTTGTTTTTTTTGTTTTCTTACTATGTAGCCTCCTAGGCTTGCCTGGAACTGGAAACCAACAGGCCTCCCAAGTACTGGGGTTATAGGCATGTGCCACCACTCCTAGTGTGTTTTTGTTGTTGTTTTATTTAAAAGAGGAAGTTCTTGCTATGTTGCTTAGGCGGGCCCCAAACTCCTGGGCTCAAGCAATCTTGATACCCAGCCTTCCAAGTAGCTGTGACTACATACCCAGTGTATATTGTCATTCTTATTGCCTGTTCATAGGAGTGTCTTGCGCTGACATGGCTGACCCGAGATAGCTTTCTTTAGGTTCACCTTCACCACTTAATTATGGGATTGGCCTGTTGCTTTTGTTACTTCTCCTTTACAATGGATCTCTGAAGGCATGCCCTTCAGCCAGAAAGAATGTAGATGTCCTGGGCTAAGCAGGCAGAGAACAGGCCTGTTTTTCCACCCACTCCTTAATCAGGTGGTGGGCAATGGCTAACTTAGGGGGCAAAGAGAATGGGGAAATCTTGTTCTGTTGCTGAGTATAAGGGCTCTCTCCCCTCAGTGCTGTGACCACCTCATCATGACTGAACCAGGCAGCTGCCTCCAGTTCTTTCAAGTTCACCTGGATCTAAAAGACATAAGGAAGAAAAGAATGTTAGGTTAGGAACTCTAAAAATTTAAGTACTAAAGCCAAATATGGGAAACTGGCTACTATAGCACTTGGTGCCAGGCACTGGTGCTCTCCACCTGTAATCCTCGCTACTCAGGAGGCTGAGACCTGAGAGGATCAAGGTTCCTGCCCAGGCAGGAAAGTCCATAAGACTCTTATCTCCAATTAACCACCAGAAAACTGGAAGTGGAGCTGTAGCCCAAAGTGGTAGAACACTAGCCTTAAGCAAAGCAGCTCAAGGACAGTGCCCAGGTCTTGAGTTCAAGCCCCACAACTGGCCAAAAATAAAAAGAAAATATAATTCGTGGCATATATAGTCAAAGTGAAAGTCAGTTCTAGGTATTGTCTAGAAACCAAAGAGGTATAAGAAAATTATGAGAATTAGGGCACATTGAAAAAAAAATTCTAAAAGAGATACATTCTTTTAATAAATTCTTTAACTATAGGCTGGGGTGTAGCTTAGTAATACCACATATGTTTATGCAGGAGGCCAGCATCAAAGGGGCAAAAATATCTGGAAGTATAAATTATACTCATTTTTCTTTGTGACTCCATTTATCATAATAACTCTGAATTTAAAATTGTTATTTTTTTTAATGGGTAAGAGTTAATGATAACCAAATGCAAGGATCAGAGTAATGCAAACTTTGGCCACAGGAAGCTTACAAGTGATTCAGTGGTTTAAAAAAGAAATCACTACTGGGTGCTGGTGGTGTGATCACAGCCTTCCTATTTGGAAGGCTGAGAATGGAAGGAATGCATTTCAAGACTACTCTGGGCACAAAAGTTCACAAGACCACCTCTCTTTCTTATGCCTCTTTTGTTTCTGGGCAATATCTAGAACTGACTTTCACTTAGCCTGTAGATGCCACGTGTTATATGTTCTCCACAGAGGGAGAACACATTGGCACATGCCTATATGATCCTGCAACATTGGGAAGGCTAAAAGTAGGCTGCTTGTAGCCCAGGCACTGTGGGAAATGAGAACCTAGCTCAGAAATAACCAGTGAGGGCTGGGAATATGGCCTAGTGGTAAAGTGCTCGCCTTGTATAGATGAAGCCCTGGGTTCGATTCCTTAGCACCACATAAACAGAAAAGGCTGGAATTCATGCTGTGGCGCTCAAGTGGTAGAGTGCTAGCCTTGAGCAAAAGAAGCTTAGGAACTGCTCACACCCTGAGTTCAAGTCCCAGTATTGGCGAAAAAGAGAGAGAGAGAGAGAGAGAGAGAGAGAGAGAGAGAGAGAGAGAAAGAAAGAAATGTACTCATTACTGGACTTAGTTAACTGTAACCCCTCTGTATACCACTTCTACAATAAAAATATATATATATTTAAAAAAATAACCAGTGAAAAACAGGGCTGGAGGCATAGCTTAGTGGTATCAAGCCAGAGTAGCAAATGTGAGGCCCTGCATTCAAACCCTAGTATTACAAAAAAGTAAAACAATTAAAAGTCACACAATAGTCAGATTTTGGCATGCTGTCACAACAAGGCTATCCATCAGAGATCCTCCAGATGAGCAAGATGAGGCTAGGAAAGACAACATCAAAGTCCTTTTCAACTAGAATTCCTATCATTTTGTATCACTAGTCCCCAATATCCTGATCTTGAGCTCTAAAACCAATCTCAAAGTCAGTCATTAAATTTGATATATGTGGTCAGGTATGGTGGCTCACACCTGTAATTCCAGCTCATTATGAGGTAGAGATTGAGAATATCAAGATTTGAGGACAGGGAGGCAAAAAGAGAGACACCTGTCTCAACCAATAACCTGGATGTGGTGGTGGTCCTGTCATCCCAGTTACATGGAAGTGTAAATAGGATTTGGGGCATAAATGTGAGACTCTGTCCCCAAAAAAGAAAAAAAAAAAAGCTGAGGGTGTGGCTCAAGTGGTAGAGTGTTTAATACACACAGGCCATGAGTTCAAATATGGTATTGTAAAAATAAAAACTAAAAGGTAATTGATTCACATATCATGTGCTAATTATATGTTAGGTAATATAAGCTGAAGGGGAAAGATAAATTGTCTCATATAAATACTTTAGAGACAACTGAATATCCACATGCAAAGGAATGAAATGGGACTCCTCTCACACCAATGATAAACACAATTTAAAATGGATTAAAGGCTTAGTGAAAACTTGAAACCATAAACCTCTTAGAAACAAAAGTAAAGACTAAGGGGATTTTTTAGATACTACACCAAAATACAGGCAACAAAAGCAGAAATAGATAAGATTACATCAAAGGAAAAAGCTTCTGCCTAGCTAAGGAAATAAAATGGAAGGAGAGAAAAATATTTGCAGACCATAAATCTGATGAGAGGTTAATATCCAAACTTTTACCTGGCTATCTCAATAGCTAAGAAACGACCCCAATTTAAAAATGGGCAAGGGGTTGCAAATAGGGTTTGCCAAGTATTAATGAAGCCTGGGTTCAACCCCTAACACTAGAAAAAAGGAATAGACAAAATACCTGGTTATTTCTCAAAAGAAATTAAGGGATCATTGATTTTTAAAAAGTTCAACATCTTAATCATGAGGGAAATGGCAAAGTAAAACTACAAAACCTGCTAGAATGGCTACTATCAAAAAAAAAAAAAATGAGGGCTGGGAATATGGCCTAGTGGCAAGAGTGCCTCGTATATATGCCCAGGGTTTGATTCCCCAGCACCACATATGTAGAAAATGGCCAGAATTGGCACTGTGGCTCAAGTGGCAGAGTGTTAGCCTTGAGCAAAAAAAGAAGCCAGGGACAGTGCTCAGACCCTGAGTCCAAGGCCCAGGACTGGCAAAAAAAAAAAAAAAAAAAAATGAAGCCAGTCATTGTGCATACCTGCACACTTGGGAGGCTGCAACAGCAGGATCACAAATTTGAGACCAACTAGGACTACATAGTGAGTTCAAGACCAGCCTGAGCTACATTGCAAAATCTTGACTTCTCAACAAAAGAAGAGGATAAGAGATGCTGGTAGAGATGTGGGGGAAAGGAGACCCTTACCCCCAAGTAACCACCAAAAAGCCAGAGGTTAAGCTGTAGCTCAAGTGATACATCTCCATCTTTGAGCAAAAAGCTAGTGGACAGCACCCAGACCCTGACTTCAAGCCCCAGTATCACCAAAAAAATCCAACTACGAATACACTGAGATTAGGTCTAGGTTAATTGTTCTAACCATCAAAAGAAAGGAAGACAATGGAAACTTTTGAAAAATGGCATAAGTTGATGACATGGACTACGATGACTCGATGGTTCACCTGTATATACTTATCTCCAGACTCATTAAGTAGTATACATCTTAATGTATACAGCCTTTTGTATGTTAATTAGACTTCAATAAAAAGTGGTTAAAAAATGAAACTGTCTCATGACTGAGATATGTTTAAGGGAGAATGGTGATTTGTTTACAAGATTGCAAATTCCTTGGTATAAATCATATCTTCCATATCTCTGTAATCTACACAATACTGGATAGAGGAGTGCTCAGTAACTACTTCCTGCCCAGCGGATTGGATAAAACAAAGGAAATAGTCACAGCATAAGAGAAACATAAGAACATACCTCTGTCTGCCCTGGTTTCACAATTGCATGACAAGCAATCATGAGAGAACTATTAGGAAAGGGCCAGTGCTGGGATGCAGAGTACTGGAGGCTTTCCAACTCCAACCCCACCTCTTCTGCAACTTCACGACGGACAGCGTCTTCTATACGCTCACCTGCAAGCAGATTAAATGAGGACAGCCATGGAGCAGAAAGTTTGTGTATCATAGGTCTGTAGCAAGGCAGCTTATTTGAGAAAGGAGTACAAAATAGGCTCTAAATTAGAGTCAATGAAATGTTTTTGGAAGTGTTCCAGCAACAGGATGCAGGTCTGAAATTTGATGTTGGACTCCAGTGCCAAGCCTACTAGGTTTGAATGTAAGGTAAGTGTAGCAGTGGTTAAAGCTACTGCTGCCTTCGGCTTTAGAACAATTCTGCTTTTCACTGTAAGCCTTACCACAACAGACTAAAAACCAAAGCCCTACAAATAAACAAAAAGTTCTAGTTAATATTCTGCATGCTGAAATATTTAGGGTGGAGTCTTAAGTTAATGTAGCAAAAAAAATTGTAGGAGTGTTCCAGTTATACTGTATGTTTGAGAATGTGTCTAATGCAATGCTAGAGAGTTAAAATGCTAGAAAGCAAGATAGGAAAGAATGCGCCTGGCAAGCACTACAACAGAACAAGTACCTACTATTAATAAGGCTTTCTATTCTCCATGGTCACCTGTTTTTTCCTCTAAACTTACCTATATCACAAAACCCTGCTAGGGCAGAATATAGTCCCTTGGGAAAGGAACTCTGGCGAGCAAGCAGGCATCGGGCCCCATCTGACACAAGAACGATCACCACAGGAGCCATCTAGGAAGGGAGAATGGAGACACTGGCATTTTGGATCCTGTTAACAGGCAGAAAGAATTGGTAATTGAGGAAGCTTTTGATTGTACAGGTCTCCTTCCCCAGGACAGACGTGTGTCCTCAAAGCACTTTACCTGTGGATAATAGATGATCTTATTAGAAGGGCACACACGCTTGCTGCCAGCCATATTCTTCTTAGTGGGCTGCCCACTTTTGCTGCAGAACTGATGACTGTCATGCCAACGGAGAAGAGCCTGAGCCTAGAAATACAAAGATGGCTCTCACTTCATTTGGAGAAAATGGATTATAATGGTACTGAGTCTACTATCTAGAATAATTCCTAGGGAAATGCCAGCCTTTTTCCAGCTTACCGACTTGAGGTGGTTACTAACATATTCCCCTAGTGCCAGAAATCTAAAAAGGAGTCATGTTACTTATTTGTTTCTGGAATTTTGTGTGTGTGTGTGTTGAGTCATGCACAAAATAGGCAAATGTTCTAACACTCTACATCCTTATTCTAAAGAAAGCATTTTAAAATGCGTTGAGTTGCTTAAAACATATAAAATATGTAAAGTAAAAGATACTTATTCATGATCCAGCATATAGTTGCATATCACAGTATTCCTTCTTAGTGAAGCTGGAATTATTGGGGGGGGAGGGGACCTAATTTTTCCTTAAAATAAATAATCACAACACCACAGCAGGGACCAGACATAATAGTCCACACCAGTTGGCAGAGACAGAAGGATCACAGTTCTAGGCCAGCCCAAGCGAAAATCAGCAAGACCCTCTTTATTAAGCAATCTGAAAGCAAAAGGCTTGGGGGTGTGGCTCAAGTGTTTTGGAGTAATTAGGAAGTAATGTAAGGCCCTGAGTTCAATCCCCAGTACCGTAATCAAAAAGAAAAGCAAAACAAAGAACAAGCAAAATCTAAAGTTGTAAAGACAAGTCATTAAAGCAGTGTAAAATTATTTTTCATACAAAAACTATGATTTATGTCATGGTGTGGGTCACTTTAAATGTTTATGAGGCTGAGAGACCCCACTGTCACAGAGCTACATGTTCTTTTGAGAAAACAGTCAGCAGTTCTACCAAAAGAAAAGGCAAATCAGGGAAGAATAAGCAATCTTCCTACAGCACATTGTCCCACCAAGGTTTATAGAAGGACTGTGGTCTACAGAAGAGATCAAATGTCACTAGCTTTTGTGTATGCACACATCCCTACTATATACATATTTTATTAAACTTACAAAAATGAGAAATAACCTACTGTGAATAGCAAGGAGGAATCCATTGAATTCAGCTTTAAAAGAGCCTTCCTCAGTTCAGTGAAAGACCCTCTGAGCTCTGTCTCCATTTCAGGTTTTGGTAAGGAGGCTAGAAAATTAAAAATAGAATGAAACTAAACAAATGTCAGATTTTGCCTCTGAGCCTCTCTAGTCCAGCTTGTTACAGCAAAGTTTCCCAAACTTGCCTACTAAGACTCCACTGGGATTTGGAAAGAATGCAGATTCTTGCGTAACATCTGTGGCTTACACTTAGCTAATCAGGAGGCTGAGATCTGGAGGATAAAGGTTTGAAGCCAGCTTGAGCAGAAAAGTTCATGGAGTT
Source organism: Perognathus longimembris pacificus (assembly GCF_023159225.1). Lineage (NCBI taxonomy): Eukaryota > Metazoa > Chordata > Mammalia > Rodentia > Heteromyidae > Perognathus > Perognathus longimembris. Next base: position 48,110,895 of record NC_063162.1, on the reverse strand, counting down.
CTATCTCCAAGAAAGTCATTAAAAAGTAGTACTGGAGGCACAGCTTAAGTGGTAGTGGTATACTACCGGCTGAGTAAGAGCCAAGTGAGTGCATAGATCCCAAGTTCAAATCACAGTGCTAAAAACAAACAACAAAAAAGTCACAAAACACAGGTTCTCAAGTGCCTACCCAAGGATTCTAAGGAAGCAAGTGTAAAATGAGGCCCAGACTTTTTTTTTTTTAAAATAAGCACCAGGTAATTTTTAGGCCATTTTGGGAAACAGCATAGTGTTTCTCAAGATCTTTAGGGCAACAAGCTGATTTTCACTAACCACACTTTAGAAAAGAGATGAAATGGGCTAAGCTAGCTAAATCTCATTTCCAGCATCATGACATTTATCCCTAAACCTTGGAGAGAAGGAAAGCATGATAGGCGCTGCAAACCTAAGCAAAGTGGTTCCCAAATGCAGGCCTTAGGACCCAGGGTAACATTTCTATTTTTCTGCATTGGTAAGAGAAATAAGAATGGTGCTATATTTTTTTTTCTTTTTTAAGAATGAGTCTCACTCGGTAGCCCAGGCTGGCCTTGAACTCATGATCCAGCTGCTTCAGCCTCCCAAGTGCTGGGATGAACTGCCATTTCCAACTTGATGTCATGAGTTTTTAGGAGTATATGAAATATTTAAAACATAAAATATCTAAATGTACGGAGAATAATGCAATGAACCAGCTGGAAAGAAAACACTAAAGTGTCCTTTCTTGGGCTGGGATTACAGGCTAGTGGCAAGAGTGCTTGCCTCATATACATGAAGCAGTGGGTTCAATTCCTCAGCACCACATATATAAAAACAGCCAGAAGTGGCACTGTGGCTCAAGTGGCAGAGTGCTAGCCTTGAGCAAAAAGAAGCCAGGGACAGTGCTCAGGCCCTGAGTTCAAGGCCCAGGACTGGCAAAAAAAAAAGTCCTTCTTTTAAATGGACTTAGTAGATGATAGTATTTTTATGTCTTTATATCCTTATTATAAAAAACAAAAAAAGTTGATAATATTTTATATTAGTACAGTAAAGTGGTATTATATGAAATCCCCAAATCTATAATTGCTGAGAAGTGCCCATTAGGAATAGTATTATGTACCATATATGGAAGATGAGCTATTCAGACCTAAGTCCAGAGCAAACCAAGCTTCATGCTGGTCAGAGCATCCAATCAGCACAGAATCTTCTACTCTTTGTGCATCCTGTCCAAACTTACCCAGGAGCCTTTCCAGCTCTAAGAAACAGAAAGGACAGGGGGGAAAAAGCAAACAGCAAGATTTCAATCACTAAAACGTAGAGGAAATCATACAGTTTTGCTTAACATATACAGTTGTCCCTCAGTTCCTGTGGGTGAACTGTTACAGAATACTTCAGAATACCAAAATCTGCAGATGCTCAAATTCCTCATATAAAATGGCGTAGTATTTTAATATAAATAAGCTATAAACGTCCTATATATTTTACCTATGCGAACAGTAATATGCTGTGTTGTTAGGGAATAAAGACAAGAGTAAAAGTCTCTATTTATACAGATGTCATTTTTTTCCATTATTTTTTTATCCATAGTTGGTTGACTCCAAGGATATGGAGACCAACTGTACTTGACTTGAAGCCACTGCCCTGCAGTTTACTGTGTAACTTTGGTCTAGTAACTTAGCTATGCTTGATCTCTGCCTTTCTGTTTTTTTAAACTCTTTCACTTTCATTAAAGGCTCTGACAATGAAGAGTTCATACATGTTATTACCTTTTATTTGTTTATAATAGCCACCTATTTCCAAGTAGGGGGCATAAGATGTAGTAGAGTAATCATTTTAATAATAATTCTGAATTCTTTCTCTAAGAAGATTTGGCTAAAACACAAAGCATCCTTTTAGCCAGGAGCCTAGTGGCTGTAATCCTAGCTACTCAGCTCAGGATAGCTGAGATCTGAGGGTCATGGTTTGAAGCCAGCCCAGGCAGAAAAGTCCATGAGACTCTTATCTCTAATACACTACTCAGAAAAAGCCAGAAGGGGTGCTGTGGCTCAAGTGGTAGCATGCTGGCCTTGAGCACAAAGGAGCTCAGGGATCCTAAGTTCAAGCTCCAGGACCAGCACATGTGGGTGCACATGTGTGCACACACATACACAGTCCTTGTAAACTAGCAATGTAGCTTCAGGAGCTTACAAAAGATATCTCCTGAAGGAGAAGATAATCAGTTCGTTCCCACTGGAATTGGAATTTCCTTTGGTTGAGTGAGATGAACTAGATAAGCTAGGAAGGAGCAGCACGTGGCTAGAAAAGAACAGCACTTGACGAGGACTTCCTCCATGTCAAGCCCACAGCCACCTAATGACTGATACTATAGGAGGAAAAAAAAAAGCAATATGCTCTTTCTTTAGAAGTAATGACAGGAGAAGATGATGCTTAAAAACAGTCCTCTTTCTGAAGTCCAGAAAATGGGTAGAGGTCATAAATGGGACATGTTGAGATCCTTGTATGTATAACACCATCTTCAGCTGTAAACTCAAATGCAAACAAGACTTAGATCTGTAATTCTCTCAAACATTTCGTTGCTACCACACAAGGCTGCCAATTGCACTTGGATGCAAAGACTTAACTCTTCCTAATTGGGACAAGCCAAGGCAAAAACTCTGCTTTGGGGACTTGGTACACTGCTGCTTCCAGATGCCACTGGTGGGACCCACTTAGGTTTCTTGCCTGCAGATGGAGGACTGCATATTTGGGCTGGTTTCCTGGTAGACTAGGTAGAAGGAATATGCTTCTTGGGTGAGGACTCAGATTTCAATTTAATGGAGCAGATGCTGCTGACATCACCAGAACATTTGAATTTACTTTTCTTTCTATTGGAGATTTTGCCTTCTTTCTTTTTAATTTCCTTAGATTTACTTTTTGTTACACTGTGGTCTTCATTCTCATCAAAATCAGAATAGTTTTCAGAATCTTCACCTTTTGGTGGCAAAAATAGACTTCATACTTGACATCTCAGAAAACACATCATGTATGGTTGTCCCACTTTGCTTGATGCCAGCCAGAATAATGTAAAGATTCTCACCAACCTGTTGAAGACCTTCACCTAAATCAACGGTGTCAGTATGATCTTCAAACCATGATTTCTTTGTTATTCTGTATGATTCTGGCTTGGTGTCATTAACAGTGTCACTATCACTGCCTGCCAAGAGTAGCTTCCTCTGCTGAGCTGTCACAGCTTTAGACATTGCTTTTTCTTTTCCCTTGAACACCAAGATCATCATCTTCTACCATAATCATGTCTAAATCTGCATAATTACTGACTGTACTGCAATTAGAGATACAAGGAGACTTACTCATTTTACTGTTACCATGGTTTCAATACCTTTGTCTTGAGACTCATGCACATGATTGTGAGTGTCAGCTCCTTGATAGAAAGGTACAGCAACTGCTAGGCTTGTCTGAGAATTCTTATCATCCAAAGCAACCCCCTTGTTTAGAGGTTTGTTTTTTTTTTCCTCTTGCAGTAGGATATCTTCTTTCTGGAAATTATTCATTAGCTTTTGGGTTTTCTTTTAACTCCTTTGATACTGTTCTCGATTTCTTGTTTAAGACTCAAATCATCTCTCTTAGAGTCAGACTATGAGTAATTGACTGGTTTCTTATTTCACACTGGGCACACCATGGTCCATTTAAGAATGGAGGTCTGAGCTGGCTGGCTAGCCATTGGTGGCTCACACCTGTAATCCTAGCTACTCTTGAGGATCACACTTCAAAGTCAATCTAGGCAAAAAAAGTCCATGAGACTCTTATCTCTGATTAACCACCAAAACCCAGCCAGAGCCACTGTGGAGCAGTGGCTCAAGTGATAGAGCACCAGCTTTGAGTGAACTCAGTGCCCAGGCCCCGAGTTCAAGTCTCAGTATCAGTACACACACACACACACACACACACACACACACACACACACACACACGCACGCAAAGAATGGAAATCTCCAATTCTCTAGATAGATGACAACAGTGTTAATTTTTTATTCCTCCCTAAAAATAGACATTATTCTCCCTGCCCTGGTGCTGTTAGCTGTCCAATCACCAGCAGTCAGGCCTCTGCTTTCTTACCAGAAATTTGAGAAGTTTCTATCAAAGATGGAATTCTATGTATCTGTAACTACTGTGATTGTACTGTGATTGTACTGTGATTGTGTACTGTGATTGATACTAGGGACATATCCTTATGTTAAGTCTTGTTCATAATATACATGATAGTTAACTTAGAAGCCCATTGAAAAAGAGAAGTGTTATACTTAAGAGACAAGTCTAGCTCCATAATTAGCTTCCAGACTGTGTTGCTTTGGTAGACCAGTGTGGAATATTCAGTTGAGATCCTGGTCTATGAAAAGGAAGTGCTATCTTTGTAGGAGGAAAACCTGTGCATTAAGGACTCATTTATTTGCTCACTATACAACATAACATTGCTAAATCTCTACATGAGATATTTGCCTTCGAACAAAGTCCTTGTATTCTTCTGCATTACTGGAAACTTCCTGTCTGGGTGCTCCAACACATGACCTGTGAGGAAATTCACTGGCAGTGTATTTAGATGTTAGTATATAGTGACTAACTGTATTTATATGTCAATATAAAACTGAAAGCTAATATTTGAATACCAAATTCCAGCCTGTAGTCTTAGCCAAAGAAGGTTGAGGCCAAGAGAACCCATCTCAAAATAAATAAATATCAAAGCCCAAAATATAGTAAGAAGTCCTCATATTAACTCATTGTAAATTTTAATACTCTAATAAAAATTAAGTTAGGATACAAATCTTAAACTGTGTAACTGCAACTTCACTGAGGCAGAAGTTGTCACTTTTCACTATAAAGAGATACTAATTTTGTTATGTCTTGTGAGTGATCCAGTCTTGGTTAAAATCACCCAACTGCCCTTGTATTAGGGACATAAAGACAATACCAACAGACAAGTAGGGCTGTGTGCCAACAAGAATCTTATTCACAAACCAAGTAGCAAGTCCAATTTAGATAGCAGTTTTGCTGACAGGACAACAAAGGTCCATACAGTACTAAATTTAATTGGCAGAAGCAGTTAATAAGCTTGAGACTCAGAATCTGTCTGAGAAATCTAGACTCTAAAGTTAAAGATATTTTGGAGAGATCCAATATGGTTTGAATTTAGCTTAGTGGCCACAGGCTAAATCGGCCACCTGTATACCCTGAGCTTACCTAATAGGCTAAGCCGGGGGACCAGGTATCCATGTTCTGCTGTCCGAAGTAAAGGAGCCAGGCCATGGAAGAGGTAAAATGCTCCTGTCTGCTGGGCTTTTTTACATGCATCATCATCTTCCTTCAGTTCAAATAAATACCTATATTTGGGAAATTATTAGGTCATAAGACCAGGCTTAGTTATTTGGATAGCATTCATCTTTGAGAATTCTCCTGCATCCTTCTCCTAGCATGGTTATTTCCTTTATTTATTTTCATCTTAATTGTTCCAAAAAGGATTTGAGCAGCCTCAAGCCTTCGTCATTCGCTCCACCCCCCACCCCCCAACCCCTGTTTGCCATGGTTGTGTGTGTAACTGTTTCTTTCCTTGGAAGACTATGATCTTTTCTTGAGGGTAGCAGCTACCTTTCCAAGCTCTGCATGTCAATCAATGGCTCAATTCAGTAAATATTTATTGACTTGAACTTCAAGGGTAGTAAACATTGAACTTCATGGTATTTTGCCAATACTACACCATAAGGCAAGAAATTACAGGTAGTGGAGTGAAAGGAAAACATATACAGAAAACAGCCAGAAGGGGCGCTGTGGCTCAAGTGGCAAAAAGAAAGTGAGCAAAAAGAAAGCCAGGGACAGTGCTCAGGCCCTGAGTCCAAGGCCCAGGACTGGCAAAAAAAAAAAAAAAAAAAAAAAAAGAAGGAAAACAAGTATTATGACGAAAACATCAACTACAGAAAGCCTAGAGATGGCTTCATGAATGTGGACAGAGTGCATGGTGTTCAGTCAATCCAGGGAAGGTAACTCCCATCCTTATCTATGTGGACTGAAAGGGACCACTGATTAAGCCATAGCTGGCCAAGTTAAAATAATAAAAGATATTTTCTTCTTCTTGTTATTAAGTAATTGTTCAAAAGGGTACAATCCCATGGCTGGGAATGTTGCTTAGTGGTAGAATGCTTGCCTAGCATGCATGAAGCCCTGGGTTCAATTCCTCAGTACCACATAAACAGAAAAAGCTGGAAATGGCTCTGTAGCTCAAGTGTAGAGTGCTAGCCTTGAGCAAAAGATGCTCAGGGACAGCTCCCAGGCCCTGAGTTCAAGCCCCTGGATTGGCAAAAAAAAAAAAAAAAAAAAAGGTACAGTCTCATAAATTAGGTAATAAGTACAATGTGTCTAGGTCAATGTCACCTTTCCTTTGTTCTCCCTCTTTTTCCTCCTCCCATACCTGCCCTCAAGTTATATAGAATGTTTATTAAAAATAGCAAAAATTAAAATATTGAAAAAAATCAACATGTCAAAAACATGTCCCCTTATTAATAGGAGTTAATAACAGAACATATCCTAGTCTTTTCCGGTACCTATATTAAGGGTGGTGTGAATCTACAGTCTTTGGAAATGGAGGCAGAGTCCATGTAATCAGTATAGACTGAATGTGAGTTATCTTGGGGCTTTGGGATAAAAATCATTAATAACCATTTGACCTGTCAGAACCCTAAAGCAGCTAGGCGCCAGTGGCTCACACTTGAAATCCTAGCTACTCAGGAGACTGGGATCCTGAGGCTCACGGTTCAAAGCCAGCCCAGGCGGAAAAATTCCCATGAGACTCTTAACTCCATTTAACCACCAGAAAACCTGATGTGGCACTATGCCTCAAAGTGGTAGAGTGGATCCCTGAGCACGAGCTCAGGGACAGTGCCCAGGGCCTGAGTGCAAACCCCACAACTGACCAAAAAAAAAAACCCAAAACAGGGTAGGGGACTGCAGCTCAGTGGCTCAGCACTTGTCTCACAAGTGATCAGTTCAATCCCAACATTGAAAAAAAACAAAAAGTACTAAAGATTCTCAGGTAAATGAGAAACAGTTTATGGATTTTTTTATTTTATCTTTTAGGGTCTGGGAACATTTGTGACATCAGTAGACAGAGTTGGCCCAACATGAAAATACAAAGCAAAATGATGAACACACCCAAATAGCCATCTTTAGGAACCTCTTTTGACAGTGTGATAAAAGGAGTTACAATGAGCTCCTTATAAACACATAACAAAGGAACCTGATATTTCAAGACTTGTAATATTTTCAAACTTATTTTGAGTAGCCACAGCATCATGGGGCAAAGACTCAATGTATGTCAAAGGAGAAAAATGTGCCATTCTGGTTACCAAATATAAAAAATAAAACAAACACTGCTAGCCTTCGTAAAGAGTAAGAGTGGCACAACCTGTGCTTTGTCCTAATGACCCTCAAAAACAAAGATACCTCCCCAAACACCCAGGTTAAGATCTTAAACCCAAGGCCTCAGCAGACTGGCACTGAGATCCCTGAGTCCTTTATACTGTCCTCAATGAGGAACTTTTTTAAAACCTTATTTTCTCCCTTTAGTTACAATAGCATGGACCCAAGATTTTCAAGGATAAAAAGATGATTTTTAAACTTTGGCAATATTTTTCTTATTATAATAGAAAAAATAGACGTTCTTTAAAAATCAGGTGATATAATTTGTGTGTGTACTGGTCCTTGAACTCAGGGCCTGGGCCCTGTCCCTGAGCTTTTATACTCAATGCTAGTGCTCTACCACCACTTGAACCACACCTCCACTTTTAGTGGTTAATTGAGGATAAGAATCTCACAGATTTTCCTCCTGGGGCTGGCTTTGAACTGTAATTCTCAGATCTCAGCTTCCTGAGCAGTTAGGATTACAGACATGAGCCACCAGCACCTGGCTCTCAATAATCAATTCCTCCAAGCAGAAATAATCACCATTTATAGTTGGAATTCTCCAAACTATCATCTTAATGAATCAGTGCACCATAACTAGTTCTGTTTATATGCCTATGTATTATAGCGTGTGTGTGTGTGTGTGTGTGTGTGTGTGTGTGTGTGTGTGTATGTTTAGAACCAGTCAAACCTTGGCTTTTGTAGCCTTTTTTTCTTAAATATTTTTACATCATAAAATACTAGGTGGTAGACTTAGAATTTTTATTCATTTCAAATATGCTTAATCATTTTAGATACTTATTTTTAGGCTCAGTAATACTATTATTGTTCTTGGAGTCTCAGCCTGAGAAGCACAGCAATCTAAATGTCCAATAATATCTTAGACAAATTCTGCAATCATTTGTGGATTCATTTTTGCTCATGCAGAACCTTGTAGACATTTTGGTCTGAGCACTCAAGCTTGGGAGGTCTTTCTGCATAGGAAACCTTGGTTGTGTGTCTAGAACTCCTCTAAGGGTTATATTTGCATCCAGAAGGTGCATCCCCCTGAGGGATGAGTAGTCCAGGATTAGCACACACTTCATCTTGTGTTGAGAGTTCCTAGTCCACACTAGACAGATGCTGTTAATGGAAACACTAAGTCTGGGCGCAGGCTAGCTGATTCCAGATTCACAGATTTCACATTTCTTCAGGCTATCACAAAGCTCTTTATCATCTTCCCATGTTCTTGTAACTTTCTTTTCTTCTACCTTTCACTGAAGTTTGTTTCTTGTAGGGGAGGAACAGTTTAGTAATTACCCACATTTATTTAAGAAATGTCATGAAACACTCACTATTCAGAATAGTTTGTAATGTATTTATGGTTCTACTTAATCTAATTTCTCCTTTACTGTAAGTTAATTTGACAATACTTCAGTGCTGTACTATTCACCACTTAGGCACTAAAGGTACCTATAGTGGAAAAGTCAAAGTTTTATCTTTACTGGCAGCATAATATGGCTTGAACTAACCTTCTGCTTTCTAGGCAAGCATGGTACTACCTGAGCCACAATCCCAGTTCTTCTTGCTTTGGTTATTTTTCATATAGGTTTTTATGCTTTGTCCAACACTTAGCTCAAATTTTGAGCCTCCTATGTTAGCCTCTCATGTAGCTGAGATTACAGGCATGAATTACCTACCACACTAAACTTGTTCTTTGAGACAGATCCTCACTAACTTTTTTTTTTCCCTTGGGCTGGCCTTAACTCACAAAACTTCTCTCTCTACCCCCCAGATAGCTTAGAATACAGGTATAAGCCACCATGCCAAGTCAGATGAAGCTTTATTTAAATAGAATTTAAAAGAAGTTCTTATTTAAAGCTTTACTTAAATAGAATTTATATTCAAGAATGTGACATTATAGGTATTTTAGATATTATTAGAAACTTCAGTTTGTTTAAAAATTTGTTTAAATAATTTGCAATTGAAAAAAATGTAACCCAAAAGAAGGAACATTATCATGGGCATTTTTTTTTTAATGGGGCTTGAACTCAGGGCCTGGGCCCTGTCCCTGAGCTCTTTCTCTCAAGGCTAGCATTCTACCACTTTGAGCTACAGTGCCACTTCCAATTTTCTGGTGGTTAATTGGAGATAGGAGTCTCGTAGACTTTCCTGTCCTGGCTGTTTTTGAACTGCAATCCTCAGATTTCAGTCTCCTGAGTAGCTAGTATTACAGGCGTGAGCTACCAGCACCCAACTGATGGGCAATTTTACCATACATCTTCAATCCTCAGTATGGGATTTTTGAGATGGTTGCTTTTATAATTTAACAGAATAATCAGAGCTCAGGTTAGTCAAAACTCACCGTGTCTTTGTGACATAGGTTGACAGTAGCCTATAGCACCAAAAAGATTTTCTCTTGAAAGCAATTCCACAGTATAAAGACATTGTCAAGTCCCTGCAAGAAAGAAGAGTTAAAAAATAAAAAGAATTATAGTAAGTAATGAATTACTAAGAAAGTTACATTTTAAGCCAGGATAAAATCACTTTACAAATAATTAAAAAAAAATTAAAAATTAAATTAAATAAAAAATTACTTTGCAATACTAAGGAAAAAGAAACTAAAGAGTCAGATGACCTGGATTCTACCACTAACAAGCTATAGATATCAAATTCTCCATGCATCTTCCTCAGTCTACAAAACTGAAACCTGTTCTGCTAAGCTAGTAATCTGTGAGTATAAGCTAACATCAAACTTCCTGCTCTAATGTATCTAAACAATTGAAAGTGATGTTTCCCGTTTTTTCCTTCCTGCTCATAGAACTCCAAGGGGTCATTACAAGAAGCCCAGATCCTTCTCCCACATGTGTGGGAGAAAAGTCACCCTCTGCACTAGACTATTTGTGAGTGAGAAATAAACGTGTGCCATATTGGCTGGCTGGGGGGGTAAAGGTGGGGTTGCTCAGTGCTAGAGGACTTACCTATCATACACAAAGCCCTAGGCTCAATCCCCAGCACTGCAGAAATAAAATAATAATTAAAAAGAAATTCTCATATTAAGATATAGAAATCTTTTTTTTTTGGGGGGGAGGGATAGAGCTAGAGGTCAAACCAAGGGCTTAACACATGATAAGCATATACTCTGCATGTAACTCCTAGCCACACTAGCCACTGAACTCTTACCTGTTAGAACAGCTAGCATTATCCCAAAAGATTAAATAATAAGTGTGGTATATCTCCCAAGTTTCTAAGAATACACAAAAATCATCCTTCTGAGAAGTAGGAAGGAAGATACACTACACATAAATTTAAATCCTGGGCATTAGAAACATGTTTCAAAAGGCAACTATGTAAATTCACATTAATCCAAACTCTTTTCTTTTCTTTTTGTAGCTCAGTGGAAGAGGGAAAATAATTCTGTATTTGAAAATCCAGTTTGTAGGGGCTGGGAATATGGCCTAGTGGCAAGAGTGTTTGCCTCATATGCATGTAGCCCTAGGTTTGATTCCCCAGCACCACATATATAGAAAACAACCAGAAGTGGTGCTGTGGCTCAAGTGGCAGAGTGCTACCCTTGAGCAAAAAGAAGCCAGGGACAGTGCTCAGGCCCTGAGTTCAAGGCCCAGGATTGGCCAAAAAATAAAAATGAGGGGCTGGGGATATAGCCTAGTGGCAAGAGTGCCTGCCTCGGATACACGAGGCCCTAGGTTCGATTCCCCAGCACCACATATACAGAAAAACGGCCAGAAGCGGCGCTGTGGCTCAAGTGGCGGAGTGCTAGCCTTGAGCGGGAAGAAGCCAGGGACAGTGCTTAGGCCCTGAGTCCAAGGCCCAGGACTGGCCAAAAAAAAAAAAGAATAAATAAAGAGCTTTATTAAAAAAAAAAAAAGAAAAGAAAATCCAGTTTGTAGAAGATGGTTCCTTTTATTTATTTATTTATTTATTTATTTTTGTTTCTTTTTTCAGTGCTGGAGCTTGAACCCAAGGCTTCATCCATCCTAGGCACTCTACTACTGAGCTATAGCCCCAGCTCAGTTGTTCCTTTTAAGCTGTAAATCAGTATTTCCTTCCCCATTCAAAATACTTTTCACATTAGTAGTCAAAATGTCAAGAAATTCCACTGAAATTAATGAGAAAACCAGTGTAGTTAAATAACCAACCATCTTTTAACTATGCCAAACAGAAGGAAGCTTTGATACTGACCTACCAAGAACAGCTGAAGTTTAGACCTACTTCTTGGTTGCATAATTATGAGTCACTGGTGAGTAATCCTTGCATAGTTTTGGCTACAATCTATGTCCTAGGCAAGGGTAAAATATATTTAGTAAATGAGAGTCAACAAAATACTTATTGAGTACTGACATTATGCAAGATCTCTTTTTTTTTGGCCAGTCCTGGGGCTTGGACTCTGGGCCTGAGCACTGTCCCTGGCTTCTTTTTGCTCAAGGCCAGCACTCTGCCACTTGAGCCACAGCGCCACTTCTGGCCATTTTCTGTATATGTGGTGCTGGGGAATCGAACCCAGGGCCTCATGTATATGAGGCAGGAAATCTTGCCACTAGGCCATATCCCCAGCCCTGCAAGATCTCTTAAGAAATAAAAAAAAATACATAAAAGATGAAAATCCCTGTCCCCATGGAACTGTTAGAGGAGAAAGAAAACAATTTTCACAAAAAGTAGTCTGTGATATATGGGTTTCAATAACCCCAAGGACTTATGTGAAATATTGTTAGAATTTTCCTAGCTCATATACAACTCAGAAAAAAAAATATATATATATGTAGTATTGGGGTTGGGGTTTGGGCTCTACCACTGAGCTGTTCCTCCAGGCCTGTCTTAGTTATTTTGGAGATAGGGTCCTAATTCCTGCCCAAGCCCACCTGGATTCTAATCTACCTATAGTAGACTTCCTGTAGTTGCTGGGTTGACAGACTATACCCTCCCTCTGTTGTGATTGAGTCTTGAGGATTTTTCTTCCCTGAGCTGGCCTAGAATCTCAATCATCCCAGTCTCAGCCTCTTATATAGATTAGGATGACAGGTATATCCACTGAGCCCAGTTATGAGTTGACAAAGAATCTTGTGAAATCTGCCTCGGCTGGCCATGAACTGAAATCTCCCCATTCTCAGCCTCTCAAGTGCCAGGATTACAGGCATGAGCTACTGGTGCCTGCCTTAATGTAGTATTTTAAAGATTAATTTAAGAATATTTAAAAATTTTTAAATAAGCAGCCCTTTCACATAACAATTCCACTTCTAGGAATTTATTTGTCTGAGAAAGGAAAGCATATACAAGAATGTTAAAAGTTACAGCGAGTTAGGAATGTAGCTCAGTGGTAGAGTGCTTGCCTCGTATATTTAAGGCTCTAGGTTCCATGTTCCATCTCCAGCACTTACCAAACAACAAGAATAATACAGAAATGTTAAGTATAAAATAATATATAGTGAAAAGTATGTATTGTGACAGAAAATTAATCAGATTATATTAAGTAAAAAAAAAAAGCTCAGGTGGCAAAGGGCAGATGTTGGTTAAAAGGTACAAAGTTTCACTTAGATTATATAAGTTCTGGAGACATATTGTACCACATGGTGACTAGAGTTAATAGTAATGTGTTGAATATCTAAAAATTACTAAAAGAATAAGTCTTAAGCTAGCTGCCAATGGCTTACTCTTTAATCCTAGTTATTTAAGAGTCTGAGACCTAGAGGATTAAAGTTTTGTGAGTCCAGCCTGGACAGAATCGTCCAGAATTCTCTTATCTCCATTTTACCAGGAAATTGCCAAATTGGAGATGTGGCTCAAGTGATAGTGCAACAACCATGAGCAACAACGATGAGAGAGAGCTTGAGGCCCTGAGTCCAAGCCCTAGTATTGAAACCAAAAAAGGAAGTACAAGAAAAAAATCGAACATGTCTTAACAATTTTTTTTTTTAAATGACCAAGTATCTGGTTGCCAGTGGCTCATGCCTGTAATTCTAGCTACTCAGGAGGCTAAGATTTCAGGGTCATGGTTCAAAGCCAGCCCCGGCAGGAAAGTCTGTGATACTGCTATCTCTAATTAGCTACCAAAAAGCTGGAAGTGGAGCTATGGCTCAACAGGTAGAGCACTAGCCTTGAGTAAAACTCTCAGGGACAGTGTCCAGGCCCTGATTTCAAGCTCCAGGACCAGAGCACACACACAAGACAAGTATGTAAGGTGACATATCTAATAAGTAGCTAGATTGAATTCCATAACATATCATGTATGAAAACATGAAACTGTAGTTCATAAATATAAAACTTCTATTTTTCAATTATACTTTAAGCTGGAGGGAAATAAAAAGAAAAACAAGTAATATTTGGTAGCAAATTTATAAAGAAAAAAAAGACATATGGAAGCAGCACTGTGGTAGAGTACTAGCTTTGAGCACAGAAAGGCTCGGAGACAATTCCCAAGCCACGAATGCAAGCCCCAGGACGTGGGGAAAAAAAAAAAAGATGTGCATATATATCCCAGTATGCACAAATTAGTTATGTATTTATTTATATGTTTCAAATGACCCTAAGTACAAATACTAAAGTAACCAGTGACTAATTTTGGAGAAATATAAAGATTGAAAAAAGTACTTATTTTTCTTTTAATAATTTCTGTACTTAAAAATGTAAGTGTAAGCCAGGTGCTGGTGCTCATGCCTATAATCCTAGCTCCTCGGTAGACAGATCTGAGGATCATGGTTCAAAGCCAGCCAGGGCAGGAAAGTACATGAGGTTCTTATTTCCAGAGAATCACAGAAAAAGCATAAGTGGATCTGTGGGTCAAGTAGTAGAGCACTAGCCTTCAGCAAAAAGGAGCTCAGGGTCAGCATCCAGTTCTAGAGTTTTAGCCCCAGGACTGGCCAGAAACACACACACAACACACACACACACACACACACACACACACACACACACACACACTATACACAATATATTCACTTTATGATATAAGCAATTAGTTGAGCACTGATGGCTCATGCCTGTAATCCTAGCTAGTTAGGTTGCTGAGATATGAAGATTAAGGTTCAAAGCCAGCCAGAAAGTCCATGAGACTCTTATCTCCAATTAGCCACCAAAAAAGCCAAAAGTGGATCTGTGGCTCAAGTGCTAGAGTACTAGCCTTGAGCAAAAACCCTCAGAGACAGCACCCAGGTCCTGAGTTCAAGCCCCAGACTTAAAAAAAGATTTAAACAAGTAAACTCGGCATGATGGAGCATACCAACCTAGCACTTGAGAGGCTTGGATAGAAGGATCTTGAGTTTGAGGACAGCTTAGCCTTAGGCTACATAGCAAGAGTCTACCCTCTCCCCCCCGCCCCCCAAGAAAAAAAGCTAGCTGCAGTGGCTTATGCTTGTAACATAAGCTGTAAGAGGCAGAGATCAGCAGCAACATCATGGTTTGAAGCTAGGCATGGCAAAAAGTTATGGAAACACTGCTTCAAACAACATCTGGGTATGGTGATATATGCCTATCATCTGAGCTATATCGGAGGCATGAATGGGAGGATCATGGATGATCCTATTCCTAAAATAACTAGTTCCTAGGACTAATTGCTTAAACTATTTCTAAGCTCCTGCTCCTAGGAAACACCTCACCATATTCTCTGTGAGCCAAAAGGGAATTCCTTTGGTAAGATTCTGAGATCTGGGGAGCTACAGCAACTGTTTGATTTGGTTGTAAGTACTAACTAATCTGTGTTCACTGTACTTGGCTTCCTGAACTCTTGCCCAGTTACTGTTGCAACTAAATTAACCATGGCAAACTGTGGTTTATGGTTACCTGTGGACTCAGAAATTGGTAGACAGAGAGCTATTTATGTTTTTTTTTCCTCAAGTAAAAAGACCAAAATTAAGAACTAATTAAAGATTAAATTAAAATTAAGAATGATGAGGCAACCTACTGAAGATTAAGAATTTCTCTGAACCCTCTGTAATAAACGTTCCACACCCATTCCTTATCCTGTTCATCTTTCCAGAGGAAGGATTCATTTATAAAGCACAAAAGCATGACAGTAATGCTCATGGACAGTAATGCTCCAGTCCTCATGGCAACTTTCCCTGCAAAGAGCCCTGGCTCTCAAGTGTGGGGAGAGCCCTTTTGAGAGAATCCATCTCTCCATGACTGTGACCTCAAAGGGACGTGGAAATATGCATGGGTGACCTAGGAAATAGACTTCAAGGTCTCAGTGACCTTCCTTATATGAAAAACATTTGATTTTTCTAAAAGATTCTTTTTTTCTTCCCTTAATTTAAGAAATTAAGGCAAAAGATAAGAAGTCAGCAAAGTACATTTTTCTAAGGAACTCTCAAAAATATATACATATATAATAATCAGAAAACGATTACCTTTTAGTTAATGAGATAGCTCCACAAAGTCAAAACCGGTCAGTCCCCTGGTTCTGCAAGAGAGCAAAGAGAAGAAGCTAAAATTGTAAAGTGCTATTATCAAGAACTGTTGTCAAGTTCTGATTATACCTCCCTTTAATGCCCTACCTAATTTGGAATGTTAAACAGGTCTCTGTTTCACTGTGCTCACACTGAAATCTTCTGGGGAAGCCTTCCTAGGATTCAAGAGTCGGCAGAAACCAGGAAACCCCAAACTTTCAAGTTCAGAAGGTTTTCCTTTCCCTAGGGGACCATTGCTGCTTCTGCCACACCTCCCAGAATCCTCACAAAGATGCACTCTGGGAAATGTAATTTAATCTGTGCCTGCTAAAATTAATTGTGCTTGGTTAAAAAAAAAAAAGTACTTCTGCCACACTTCCCAGAATCCTTGTAGAGGTGCATTCTGGGAATTGTAGTTCAACATGTAGTTTACTATATAATCAAATACCAACGGAATTACCCTATCTCGGAAAAAGAAGAGCAGGTTAGATTCTTTTTTTTTTTTGTTATTAAATATCATGGGATTACAGTGAACTAAAGGGAAAAAGGGAAATCAGATGTCTTTTTTTTGTTTTTTGTTTTTTGGGTTTTTTTTGAGATAGGGTCTTTGTATGTAGCCACACTGTGCCACTGAAGCCTACCCCAACTTCCTGGGATTACAGATTTATATCACCACAATTCAGGCTACGGGCTTACTCTAACCTTTCTGTAGCTCTTATTCTCTCTCTAGTCACTTTAGAAGTAGCTCTGACATGCCATGATATCCTGCCACTATAAAAGGGCAAGACTATGTCTAGGTATGTTTGAGCTTTTGGTAGTAGAATCCAGCCAGGCAAAGAGCATAACATTGGACTGAAAGCTATCTCCCAGAAAAATTGCTTGGATGTTGGTCATTTTTCTACTGGAGTTGCTTGTTTATATGATTTTTTGATGGTTATAAGTGCTTTCTTTTCTAAAAAAAAAAATGAAACCAGAGGATGTTGCTTTTTCATATTGGATGGCCAGTCTTATTACTAAGATGATATTGAGGCAAATATGTTGGGGATATAACAGGAGAAGCCATGTTGTTATCTATGGGAAAGGATTTATAGACAGAACAAAATGAGCATAAGTAAAAGCCCTGGGGTAAGAATATGCCTTCCAGGTTTGAGGAGTGACTAGGACAGAACTTATACATAGTATCAGAGTTGAGGCCAAAGAATAGCCAGGCATTAAATCACTTAGGGTCTTACAGGTGTTTGTTTTGTTTTTGTTTTTTGTTTTTTTTTAACAGTTCTTCTCCGCGCCCCGCTCCCCCCCCCCCCCCCACAGGTATGGAAGTTGGAATTCAGGGCCTTGCACCTTTCCCACTTGAATTGCTTCTCTGGCTCCTTTTGCTTTAGCTATTTCTCAGATAGTGTTTCAATCCTTTTTGCATGGGCCAGGCCTTAGTCCACGATTTTCCTACCTTCATCATCCACATAGCTGGAATTACAGGTATGAGCTATGCACTGGCCACAAATCTTAAATTTTTATAAATTGGTTGTAATGCTTTTGGCTCCTACTCCAATAGAAATGAGATGTCACCAAACAGGTTGAGTAAAAGGGTAAGGTAATTTAACTTTCATTTTAATTTCCACATAATGCCGAAATTAGACTGTAGAGGATAAGGTCTTCAAATTCTGAATGCCACTTTTCATCTGCAAACCACACCTGGTTAGTTGTCCAATCATTTCTTTTGGATTTCTTCCATTTGACATGAATTGAAGTTGTTTTTTACTACTGGAATAATTATCCTTAAGGGAGGCATAGATAATCTGAGGAAAACAAGCTACAGAGTCAGCAAATTCCAAAGAATTGGGGAAGTACTCCCAGGGAAAAAATTAGACTCTAATAATTTAAAAAATACATAGCAAGGGGCTGGGAATATGGCCCAGTGGCAAGAGTGCTCACCTTATATACATGAAGCCCTGGGTTCGATTCCCGAGCACTACATATGTAGAAAGCAGCCAGAAGTGGCACTATAGTTCAAGTGGCAGAGTGCTAGCCTTGAGCAAAAGAGAAGCCAGGGACAGTACTCAGGCCCTGCATTTAAGGCCCAGGACTGGCAAAAAAGAAAAAGAAAAAAAGAAAGGAAAAAAAAATACATAGCAACTGTGTTAATCTCTATGAACAATAAACATAGCTAAGGCTGTTTGCTGAGTTCCAAGCATAAGTCTAAGTGTTTCACATATTTATCATTAAACTTCGCATCCTCTGAGATGTATTATTATTTGTACTTTACAGACAAAAAAAGAGGCTAAACAAGTAATTTGTCTATATTTATATAGATACTCAGAAGAAGGGCTTGTATTTCTAACCCAAGCAAGGCTGTCTAGCTTTAGATTGAAATGTGCTTTTGGTCACCATAATGTACTATAGATCTGAGTTGTATCTCTGATGGGGTGAGGGGCAGGGAAATGCCACATAAACACTGAGAAGCATTGGAAGGTAGGAATCCTATGTTCATTGAAGTTAATTTTGTAAAGATGGGAATGTTCCTCTGATCTTCACCTCTTGAAAGCTGGAGTTACAGATATGTGTCCCCATGTCCAGTGATCTGATATTCTATGTTCTTAATGGTGGATGAGGACCTGAGTGCACTCATTCTGTTGGTGCACCTTCCAAACAAAGAGTTACTCTTCAAACTAAGTCCTGAATGAGCTCTGGGTCCCAAACTCAGAGCCTTGCTTCACCAAATAAAGCTGAAATTTCTGGCATTCTTGCTGACTATGTTTGAGCTCTTGACAAGTTCATTTGGGTGGAAGAATGTGTGAATCAGCCAAGCTCTACAAATCTTTGAGACAGCCAAAGCAGATTTTGTTTTTATAAACAGAAGCATTCTTCTCCACTGTAATGTCTCGTTTTCAGTAAAATGTTGTTTAATTTGCAACCATATTCTGTGCTTGATAGACTAGCTATTGGCTATTTCCCTGAAATTTGTACAATTTGAAAATATTTAATATTCACAACTCAAACTATTTGTATTAAAGGGTGCTACATCACTAAGGAAAGATAAAATAGGAGCAAATGAAATCTGTACAATTTCATGGTATCTATAAATCTTCATACATCCAAATGAACTAAGACAGTTCTTTACTCACCACTGTATTTCTAATACCTGAAACAATGCCAGATTACATTGTAGGTGCTCAGAAAATATTTTTTTTAACTAATGAAGTAAGTAAAATCTTTCTTATTGCAACAATTGCTGAATAACAGGAATTAGAAACTTGTTTCAAAATACAGTAATGATTGAGGGCTGGGAATGTGGCTTAGTGATAGAGTTCTTGCCTAGCATGCATGAATCCCTAGGTCTGATTCCTCAGTACCACATAAACATAAAAAGCTGGAAGTGGTGCTGTGGCTCAAGTGGTAGAGCGCTAGCCTTGAGCAAAGCTCATGGACAGTGCCCAGGCCCTGAGTTCAAGCCCCAGGACTGGCAAAAAAGAATAAAATAACAGTTGAGAGCTGAGTTGGGCTTTATCTTAATACTAGTGCTAGGAATTGGTGTGGTATCTAGGCTCTAAAATGCCAGTAGTCAGGAAGCTGAGGCTCCTAACTGACATACTGGCCTACATTTGTCATTTAAAATTTTTGGTGATTCCTTTTTGCTCTGCTGAAAGTCTAAATTAAGTGTCTGATTTCTCCTTGCAATTCAGGTTACTTGGTTGTCTTGTGATATCATATGTCCCCAAATATTATTCTATAGAATATTTTGTAGAGTTTTTAAATTGTAAGTATGAAAGCAATTCCCAGACATTGGCTACATCCTAAGGAGAAATCACAACTGAACTGAAAGACTAGGCATTCCAGAAAGTCTTAGTAGTGGAGGACTGTGGACATTGATAGGCAACACAGAGTTTCTATGTCAAATACAAAATAGGATCAACAACTACTTTTTTGGTGGGGGGGGGTGCCTGGGGAGGGGTACCTAGTCTTGGAGCTCTAACTCAGGGGCTGGGTGTTCCCCTGAGTAGTTTTCTTTTTTCTTTTCTTTTTTGCTCAAGGCTAGCGCTCTACCACTTGATAGCTTGAAACACACGTATCAAGAGCTACATAGTTCTGTATCTCAGATATCTGACATAAGCCTTATTGGGTAAAATGAAAAAGAAATGCTGAGCTGGGCACTGGTGGCTCATGCCTGTAATCCTAGCTACTGGGAGGCTGAGATCAGAGAATCAAGGTTCAAAGCCAGCCCAGGCAGGAAAGTCCATGAAACTCTTATCTCCAATTAGCCACCAGAAAACCAGAAGTGGAGCTGTGGCTCAAAGTGGTAAGTGTAAGCCTTGAGCAAGAAGACTCAGGGACAGAACCCAGGCTCTGAGTTCAAGCCCCATGACTGACAAAAACATGCATACATGCATTTCTTTTTGGAGGCTCTAATGAGAGAATTACATTCCTTGCCTTTCTAGCTTCTAGGGGCCCCCACATTGGCTATCTTTAGAGTCAGGAATGCAGCATGTATGTGATCCCAATTCATCCTCACCTCTCTCTGACCGTGACTAGGATGATAGTTATCACTGGATTCACCTGGCTGATGCAGGCTGCTCTTTCTTTTCATCTGAAGGTCCTTAGTTCAATGATACTGACACGATTCTTTGGCCATATATTTGTAGACCCTGGGGATTTGGATGTAGCCATCTTTGAGGCGTCTTACCCTGCTCACCACAGTGAGCACCCCATCCCCACTGAGGCCACATGGTTTGGCTGTTCCTGTGCCAGCCATTTTCCACAATGTCACCTTATCAAGGTGTTAGGCCCAGAAAAACTTACCAGTTTCAGCTAGATTGAGGATTCTAGAATCTCATGAGAGAGGAGAAGGGTTTTACCAAAACTCTTGTTCACAAAATGTATCCTCTTACATTGCATTTTAAAGATAAATAATACGTTACTCCACTGCCTAAAATACTTTAGTGCTTTCTCATTATACTTGTTACAGTACCAAAAAGTCCCCTTTGATCTAGTGTTTCCATACCTCACTAATTTTCTCTTTTAGAAGTTTCTTTCTTGCATACGGTACATAGCAACACTTTTCGTTAGTTTCTCAAGTGAAACAAGGATTTCTTGTTACGTGGCCCTCTGCATATTATTTCCTCTTTTATTTTTCCTTTTTGTTTTTCATTCATGGGGCTCAAACTCAAGACCTGGGCCCTGTCTCTAAGCTTTATTGCTCAGGGCTAGTGCTTTGACACTTTGAGCCACTGTGCCACTTTGAGCCACTGTGCCACTTCTGGTTTTCTGGTGTCTAATTGGAGATGAGTCTAACAGCCTTTTTTGCTGTGCTGGTTTTGAATTGCAATTCTCAGATCTCAGCCTCCTGAGAAGCTAGGATTACAAGTGTGAGCCACCAGTGCCCAGTCTATCTTTAAAATCTCTCATTCATATACTCCCATATGGATAACTCAGTTCTTCAGCCACACTCCTTGAGTGTGTCTCTCATTCCTTCTATTTTTCCTAACATTTCCTTAGTATTTTCATTTACAACGTGCATGTATGTATTTCCTAATTTTGTATGTTCTTGGTTTTCTTAGAAGGAACCCAGATTTTAAGACAGCGGCAATCACATACCTAGTACTTAGCATACTCTAGCTTATATAGTTAGGAAAATATTTAGTTTTTAGTAGATGAGTAAATTAAGTTTTAACTCTAGTAAAATTAAGCAGAGATATCCTCACTAAAGCTTCATCTACATCCCAGTAGAAGTATTGTAGATAAACAGTATGTTCCCTAAGTATTTATTCAAGGAATCTTAGATTCCACCTTTTGTTCTTCTAACTCACATAACATTTTTCTAAAATATTCCTTCCATCATCATCATTAATTGTCCAAAGAACTGCTATTACCTATCTTCTTTTCTATTCTTTTCTTTTCTAGGTCCAAGACTGGGACTCAAACTTGGTACCTGATGTTTTCACTCACTGGCTGACGCTTTGCCAACTAAGCCATGCCTCCAACCCCACTATTGCCTCTTTTTATCAAATTTAGTTTTTTCATTCTTCTAACTCTGAAGTATATAATATATTTCACAATTCTTACAATTACCTTACTATCTCAAATTAGTTCTAATGGTTTCATGTATGTGAATATAAATTGTTTAAAAGCGCCTGCAACTATGCTGGTTTTCTGTTTTGGCATGCCCTTTTTTTTTTTTTTTTGCCACACAGATGGTTAAAGTTAAAGAAAGAGACCATTATTCAAAAATGTGAAATAAAAACAAAGCTGACTTGCTTGCTATGTGTAAAAGTCCTGTTTAATATAAGCTCTCTGTTGAGTGTGTGTGTGTGTGTGTGTGTGTGTGTGCGCGTGTGTTCCTGGGGATGAAAACCAGATCATCCTGCATGCTAGATGAGCAAGCTCTACCACTGAGCAACACTCCCACAGAAAGTTTTAGGGACTGGCTGACTTTGGAAGTGAAAGTGGGTACATGTGAGGCTTAAAAGTATGACTACTAAAACAAGACTGTTCCTATTTGGCTGACTTTAAAAAGTATGAAGATCACCATTGCTTGGTTGTTAAAATAATTTTTTTAGCCAAGCACTACCTCAGGAGGCTGGGATCTGAGGATTGTGATCTGAACCCAGCCCAGGTAGAAAAGTCTCCTTTGAGACTCTTATCATCACTCAGAAACTGAAGTGGTGCCGTGGCTCAAGTGGTAGAGCGCTAGTCTTGAGTACAAAGAAACTCAGGGACAGTGTCCAGGCCCTGAGTTCAAGCCCCAGTACTGGCAACACACACACACACACACACACACACACACAATAACCACAAAAAAAAATGGTGTTGGTGGCTCACACCTATAATCTTGGCTACTCAAGAGGTTGAGATCTGAGGATCACAGTTTGAAGCCAGCCAGGCAGAAAACTCATGGAAACTCTTATTTTCAATTAACCAAAAGAAAACAGGAAGTGATGCTGTGGCTCAAAGTGGTAGGACCCTAGCTTTAAGCAAAATTGCTCAAGGACAGCATCCAGGCAGGCCTGTGACTGACAAAACAACAACAACAAAAACCTGAAACAATATTTCAATAATAATAAATAATTCAATAATAAATAATAATTAACAATAAAATGTTAAAAGTTGCACACACACGTGTATGCTTACAAAACCACACCTGTGTATATTTACAAAAACAACTAATAAACAGAAGATATTCTTTATTTTCATGCTGGTACCAGGACTTGAACTCAGCTTTCTGGCTCATGTCTGGCACTCAACCACTTGAGCCATGTCTTCCATATGGCTTACTGGTGGTTAATTGAAGATGAAGTCTCAGACTGTTCTGCCTGTACTGGCTTCAAATTTCCACCTTCCAGGTCTCAGCCTCTTAAACAGCTAGGATTACAGATGTGACCCACCTGGGTCTAGGCTAGCAGAGATTTAAACTGAATTAATAGTTCAATAACAACTTGGTTTAGTAAATAAGTCTATTAATTTTTTTTTGTTTTGTTTGCCAGACCCGGCGCTTGAACTCAGGACCTGAGCACTATCCTCGGCTTCTCTTTGCTCAAGGCTAGCACTCTACCTCTTGAGTCACAGCACCACTTCTGGCCTTTTCTGTTTATGTGATGCTGAGGAATCAAACCCAAGGCTTCATGCATGCTAGGCAAACACTCTACTGCTAAGCCACATTCCCAGCCTTATTCTCAACTTTTGTAGATGCAGAAGAGATTGCATCTAGAGTGGCACTGCTTTTTTGCTTTGTCATTCAGAGGACAGTTAATGTTATTTATTTTCTACTCTTTCAGATAACTCTCATTTTCCTTTTATTTGTTGAGGACTGAATCCAGGGCCCCCAAAACCTCCAGACCACACTTTTTTTTTTTGATGCTTGAACATAGGACACATTCAGATAACCAGAGGTCTGGCCCTGTACCTTTCCTGTTTACAGTCCTGGGTGGGTCAGCACAATGGGTGGTAAGAGTATTCTTGGAAGCCTGGGACAGTTGGCATAACTACACATGGAAGAGACTGTGGGTTACAAAAATATAACTCACTAAACTCAAGCCAAATGTAACCCTAATTCAACTTTAGCTATATTTAAGAAATCCTTGCTAGCTACTCCAACACTAGATAAGAGGAAGCTTGGCAAAGAGGAAGTCACTGAGGACTAAAGATTGCTGTTAAAATATCTGACTTTTACAGATTTTACAAAAGCATATAATTGTGTGAGTGTATCACTAGACTCCTTCCAGGGACTTGGGAAAGGGACAGTGCTAATGAGTTCTGAAGCTGCGGCTTCAGTAAATCTGTGCCAGAGACTAGAGCCATTCTTTAGTCTTTGACTACTTTACTCTCCTAAAAAGTATTTGAGAAATACCAGAAGTTTTGATGTGGGTAATATCTGTCAACTATTACCTGTATTAGGAGTTAAAGCATATAAAATACTCATTTAGGCCTGGGAATGTGGCTTAGCGGTAGAGTGATTGCCTAGCATGCATGAAGCCCTGGGTTCGATTCCTCAGTACCACATAAACAGAAAAGGCCGGAAGTGGCACTGTGGCTTAAGTGGTAGAGTGCTAGCCTTGAGCAAAAAAAGCTCAGGGACAGTGCCCAGGCCCTGAGTTCAAGATCCAGGACTAGCAAAAAAAAAAAAAAAAAGAGCTACTTAAAACACTCATTTAAACACACTTGTCGGGAGCCAAACTTGCAGCTAAATTCTTCCTGACCTCTGGCTGTTTTTTCAAGGACATGCAAGGACATGGCTTAATGGAAAATGCTTTACTATGTCTGCCATGAGTCCATTCTTATGTTAACCATCCTCACCCTGTCTTAGCTATGTCGGGTATTGCTAACTTCAAGCCTTTTTGTGTTCTGGAATTTTAAGCCTATGCTGTTTCCTGGTTTTCAAACTGCATTTATCCTGTAAGTTAAGAATAAACCTGGCGGCAGTCTTGAGTTACAATCTGAAGATACAGACCTCCCGTACCCCATCTTTGCCTCGTGTCTTTTTTCTCTTGTCTTGTATTTTTCCTTCTCTTTAATCCTCGCCCCCCTCATTCAGGATTCCCTTTTCACTGCTGGCTGGCTCGGCAGACACACTGATAAATGTCACATGTTAGCAAACTTTTTCTTCAAGAAAGGTCACATGCAATTTATTAACATTTTGAAGTTTCATTTAAATGCTCAGCACCATTTATACTACTGAGGTCTTGCGAAAATGCTTCCCAGTATTTAAATTTGTTGTAAGCATTCTCAGGGACCTTAATGCCTTTGATTGTCCTTAACGTTTGAGTATATTGGCACTACTATTGCCAGCTTTATATATGCTTCTGCATATACACATTTAGGTAAGCTGACTCACTGGCTTTGTAAATTTTTTAATGAAGAATTTACAGAGAAGTGGGGGTATTTTAACCATTTCTGCAAAGCTTTTTTTTTTTTTTTGCCAGTCCTGGCACCTTGGACTCAGGGCCTGAGCACTGTCCCTGGCTTCTTTTTGCTAAAGGCTGCACTCTGCCACTTGTGCCACAGCGCCACTTCTGGCTTTTTCTATATATGTGGTGCTGGGGAATCGAACCCAGGGCTTCATGTATAGGAGACAAGCGTTCTTGCCACTAGGCCATATTCCCAGCCCTCTGCAAAGCTTTTTAATGTCCAGCTGAAGGTTCTCCTACCGGCCCCACATGCAGTCCATTGCAATAGCACAAACTAGGCAGTCTCTGGAAAAACTCCATTGTATTGTCATTAGAGTGAAAAGGACAGAGTCTTATCTTTGACTTTGTTAACCTCTTGACCACATTTTGAAAGCTACTGATTTAGATATCTCTACTTTGTAGCTGCCTGGAGCTCTCTAGCATCCTTTTATCTGTTACTGTTACTACCTACGGAACCCTACCTCCCAGATTACTGTCAGATGTTAATTATTGCTTTGCTTTTTAAGCATCTATGGAAAATTTTAGAAGCATTTTTTTTAATGAATAGCTCTTAGAGAAGTTTTATTATTGACAAGGGGGAAATTATCTTCACAGTCTGCTCCTCTTAGTGTGACTCTTAAGAAAATGAGTAAAACCAAAGACCACATCTGCTGCCTTCACGAAGTACTTCATAGTTTCCTTCGTTCCTACCAGTCCGGGCCTCCCCAGCACACACCACACACACCCACCAGAGGTGCTGAGATTGAACCTCGGGCCTTCAAGTCTGGCGGATAAGTGGTCTACCTCTGAGCAACCCTTAATTTAACCACAGATTCTAATATTTACCAAGGCCTTTCGCGACGCTAGGCCACGTGGTAAGCACTTTACATGATTTAATTCTCAGAACAATCCTAGGAGGCAGATACTACTGTAATTCCTATTCCAAACGAGATAATACTCAGGGCTGTATGACTCTGGAGCTGTCAACTGATAAACGTTTAAAAGGTTGGGAGACAACGAAATTCCAGTAAGATAAATGTAGGGGGCGGGGAGCACGTTTGAAAGCAAAAAGGCTCAGGGGCCATCACAGCCGAGACACCAACACCAAACGCACCACATCACTTCTCCCTCCAATATACCTTTCTGTTTTATTTTCTACAGTTCTATAAACCTCTTCCCATTTCCAAGGAATGTTTTTGCTGGCGGCGGCAGCGCTTAGACCGGACGGTGACCCTGAAATTAAAAGCGCTAAACTGAGGGGAGGGGCGGGGGTGGAGGAGAAAGTCCCGAGGTAACCACGGAAACGGCAGCGTGGCGCGCGCACTACGCAGGCGTGCAGCCTCCCGGGCGCGCCTGCCCCTCCCCGGCGCGCCTGCCCCTCCCCGGAGAGGGCCAGCCCCTATCCCATCTCCCGGGCCATGAGCTCCACCAGCGGCGAGAGGGCGGCCAGCGCGGGACGCATGCGCACTCACGGGGCGCTGGTGTGACCGCGCTCACGTAGCGAGGGCTGTAGTCGCCTCCTCCCCGGCGCTGCCGTCGCGGCCTAGAGGTTATAAAAGGGCTGACGGGCTCCCTCTGCTGCCCAGTCGCGCCGCCAGCGGGCTGAGGGCACGGGCTGGGTAGCCGGAGCGAGCGCAGCCTACCGCGGCTCTGGAGCGTGCCACCCTCTCTGTCCCCAGGTGAGGCATTCCCCTGACCTCGGTGTCGAGGCGCAGGCTCCGGGGCGGCCCTAGACCGTGCGGGGAGGCCGCAGCGGCCGGGCCTCCTCACTCGGGTGGGATGGCTCGGGGGCGGGGGTCGCCCGGGGAGCCGGAGACCCTTCGCTGAAGAGCAGGCCCCTCGCCAGCGCCCCGCGACCCCCGGCCGCCCTCGAGGCCCGGCCGCCCCGCGTCGCGCCCCCTCCCCTCCTCGGACCCCGTCCCGCCCCCGGGCCGTCGGGGCTACGGCAGCCCAGTCCCCGCCCCGGGACTAGAACCTTCTTGAATGTTCCTTCGCGGGAAGGACTCGCCCCGTGGGTGGTGGCGAGCTCCGTCCGTACCTGGTCCTCCCGGCGAAGCTGAGGGGACCGCGCGGGCGGGGCGCGGGCTCGGGGCCGCCGCGGCCGCAGATGGTTCCCAGATGGCGGTGGGGTGCGGGTTTTAAAGCTCGGAACGGGCGCTCGGGCTCCCCGGGCCGGGGAAGCGGACGTACTCGGAAAGTTCGGGCCGCTCATCTGTTGCTCGCCGCGCGGTTGCCGGAGCCGCTGGACGGAGCCTGGGGCGCGGGATGAGGCCGCTGAAGGCGGGAGCGCCTGT
The DNA here is from genome assembly GCF_023159225.1 of Perognathus longimembris pacificus. Lineage (NCBI taxonomy): Eukaryota > Metazoa > Chordata > Mammalia > Rodentia > Heteromyidae > Perognathus > Perognathus longimembris. Next base: position 48,083,413 of record NC_063162.1, on the reverse strand, counting down.
CACTTCGCCCCGCGTCGGGGGTCTGAGGGGAAGCCGGGCTTCTTCCTACCCTTTTCCTCGCCATAAAGTCCGAGAGCGTCTCTCCTCTGCCCCCTCCCCTCCTATTTCTTTCTCCCCCGCCCCCCCCCCCTCCCGCGATCGGTATCTCCTTTCTTCTTTCTCGTCTTTGCACCGTGGCCCACTCCAGAAAACATTACATAGTTACGTGCGAATTTTGAGTTGGGTTAGGTGAATGGACCCCAGATGTATATTCCAAGGGGGAGGAAGGATGGTGCAAATACAAGACTGTCTCTTAAATCGAACCAAATTGAGTACAAATCAAGTTTTAGACGCTAGCATCTTTATTTTTGTATTTTATTTAATTTTGCATTTGTAATGACAGTCTCATTGTGGCATTGATGGTAATAGGAGTTCTGCAAAGAATGGAGAAGACTGCGAAATGTGCACTATTTTAAGAAAGGGATGAAACAGCAGCTAGATCCACTTTTAGGAACGGATCAAAAAAGGCCAGAGGCTTAGCAATTTCGACTTAACTGCTTCTCTGAGAGTTGTGGCTCTTGGAGTTTTCCTTGGAATGAGCTCTGAGGGGTTGAAATAGCCACTACGTGAGTGGGGGAGGGGGAGAGACGTGGCAGCAGTGTTCTTTCATCAACTTTTTGCTCACTTTTTTTTTTTTATAAAGTTCTGGAAGAAACGTATTTTCCCTTTTAGCTTATGAATGGGGCTAGACTTCTAAAATCAAGTGAAAAATTAAGTCTGCATAGCAGTAACACTGGAAATTAAACACAGATTTAAGGAGAATTTTGTGGGTTTTTGGAGCCGAATTCTATGAGCTGAAAGGGAAGAACCTTGAATATATTTTGCCTTGATTTACAATATGAATTTTTTTTTTTGGTACTAGGGTTGGAACTCAGGATATTGTACTTGCTAGGTAAGCACTTTGCCACTAAGCTACATCCCAGCCTCTATGAATTTTTTTTTAACTTTGGTTTTTAGTCTGGGTCATTTCAGAAGCTTTTGAAAATGTAACCTTTTTCTTTCTGTGGGAAGCATAGGTTTGATCACTTACCCTTAAAAGTCATGTCAGTTGTTGGTTTTGTAACATTGTGCTGTAAGTCCTTTTAGTGATCTTGATAGCTGATGGCAAAGGTTTCTTACAATTATGTAAACTAGGAAAAGTTCTACTTTTGTCTCTTTTAGGTGGGTTATGCTTTTCATTGATTTGCTGAAACGAGTTACTTTGAAGCAATGAAAACAGGAAATTTGATAAGAGGTTAATTACATTGACCATTTTGTGTCTTGAGAACTTAGCTGGTAAAACCAATGAAAGTATGTACAACTTTTAATTACTACAAGAAAGGTTAATACAAGTGATGATTGCAAAAAGAAAGCTTCATATCACTGGTATAGTCTACATTGTTGGAGGAGCTTGGCTTTTGGTAAGGAGGCACCAATTTTTTCTAATACTGTAGAGTCAGTTATGTACTGACAAGCCAGTGTGTCCCAGCTGGCTCTGAACTGTGATCCTGATCTCAGCCCCGTGAGTAGTTAGGATTGTAGGAGTGAACCACTAAGCAACCAGCTGACCCTAATAAATTTTTCCTGAAGTGTTTTAACAAAAGTTAATAGGTTGTGGGGCTGGAAGTGTAGCTTAGTGGTAGAGTGCTTGCCTAGCATGCATGAAGCTCTCCCTGGGTTCGATTCCTCAGCACCCCATAAACAGAAAAGGCCAGAAGTGGCACTGTGGCTCAAGTGGTAGAGGGCTAGCCTTGAGGAAAAAGAAGCCAGGGACAGTGCTCTGGCCAAAAAAAAAAAAAAAAAAAATAGGGGCTGGGAATATGGCCTAGCGGCAAGAGTGCTTGCCTTATATACATGAAGCCCTGGGTTTGATTCCCCAGCACCACATGTATAGAAAATGGCCAGAAGAACAACAAATGCTGGAGGAGGTGCGGGGAAAGAGGAACCCTTCTCCATTGTTGGTGGGAGTGCAAATTAGTACAACCACTTTGGAGAACAATATGGAGGTTTCTCAAAAAGCTCAATATAGACCTACCCTATGACCCAGCCATACCACTCCTAGGCATCTATCCTAAACAGCAAACCCCAAGATATCAAAAAGACATTTGTACTTCCATGTTTATCGCTGCACAATTCACAATAGCCAAAATATGGAAACAACCCAGATGCCCCTCCACAGACAAATGGATCCAAAAAATATGGTACCTATGCACAATGGAGTACTACATAGCAATTAGGAATGGTGAAATATTGTTATTCGCAGGGAAATGGTCAGAACTTGAACAAATAATGTTGAGCGAGACAAGCCTAGAACACAGAAAACAAAGGGGCATGATCTCCCTGATATGTGACTGTTAAGAAAGGGAGACACAGAAACAGTAGAGACCAGGTCTGTGAAACCAAAAACTGCTTGTCAAATAGTATTTCCAACAGGATTGGGGCAGCGACCCAACAGTATGTAACTAAAACCAAACAATTACTCAACACATAAAGGTCAAAAATTGACCTCTCAGGGGAATACAATAGCTCAAAATCTATGTATGTACGTTCATATAAGACTACTATGGACATATTGTCTAATATTGACATTGCATTTAAAGCCCTAGGCGAATTTTCTTGGGCCTGGCCATGTGGCTACTCTATATGTTCTTGATACATTGTATATTGTATATATGTCTACCTGACCTAGAGAAGGGAAAGAAAAACAGGGCGTAAGATATCACAAGAAATGAACACACTCCCCTACTATGTAACTGTACCCTTTTTGCACAACACCCTGTCCAAAAAATTTGTGTTCAATTAATAAATAAATTAAATTAAAAAATACAAAAAAAATTATCTGCTTGTATATTCAGTAAAAGAGCAAAAACCTAATCATAGTTGGAGTACTTATACATTAAAGATCATTTAAATAAAAATTTTAAAAAAAGGGCTGGGGATATGGCCTAGTGGCAAGAGTGCTTGCCTCATATACATGAGGCCCTGGGTTCATTTCCCCAGCACCACATATACAGAAAATGGCCAGAAGTGGCGCTGTGGCTCAAGTGGCAGAGTGCTAGCCTTGAGCAAAAAGAAGCCAGGGACGGTGCTCAGGCCGTGAGTCCAAGGCCCAGGACTGGCTAAATAAATAAATAAATAAATAAATAAATAAATAAATAAATAAATAGAAAAAAGTTAATAGGTTATTAGAATGTTGACTTGCTCAATTGTTAATCAATGAAAGTTTATTATATTCCAAGTTCTCCCTCCATATTGTAGCCTGTCTTTGTTTTTCCATGCTGAAGGTGGACTAGGCATGAAAACAAGCAAAAATTAAAAAAAAAATTCATTGCCCTTGAACTGCTCTTCTTGCTGTGAGATCGTGTGTGTGTGTGTATTTCATTTTGTGCTGGCACTAGGGCTTGAATTTGGGGCCTAGGTGCTATCCCTTCCCTCAAAGCTGGCACTCTGCCACTTGAACCACAGTTCATCTGGCTTTTTGCTGGCTAATTGGAGATGAGTCTACCTGGGCTGGCTTCAAACTGCGATTCTTAGATCTGTCTCTTGAGTAGCTAGGATTATAGGCATGAGCCACTAGTGCCTGGCTGAATCTTATAACTAAACCATAACGAGGTTTGTGTACATAAATACATGAATATGAGACAAGCTGAATAAACTTGTATAAATAAGTGAAACAAAAGTTGTGTTTGCCGTACTTAGTGAAATTTGTTTACATACGCTGAAGTTATTCTGACATTAGTTTTCCTTCAGTTCTCTGAAGAAACTTAGATTCAAATTACTTTTTTTTTTTTTTTTGCCTCTCCTGTGACTTGAACTCTGGACCTGGACGCGGTCCCTGAGCCTCTTTGTACTCAATGCTAGTGCTCTACCACTTTAGTCACAGTGCCACTTCCAGCTTTTTTAAAGTAGTTTATTGGAAATGAGTCTCGTGGGGACTTTTCTGCCAGGGCTGGCTTTGAACCTGATCCTCAGATCTTGGCTGCCTGAGTAGCTAGGATTACAGGCGAGAGCCACCAATGCCCAGCTTCAAATTACTCTTATTTAGGCTACACCAGCAGTGTTTGAATTTGATGTAATGAAAACATTGCTTTTTCAAAGGATTTGATTATCTATAGAGGTGATCAAGATGACTTTTAGTGTATTGGCAAAAAATACATTATGGAGATTCATGCTTCTTACATAATTTTGACCAGTGAATGAGTACTATTCTTTGGCTTCCTCTTCCTGCTAGTGCTTTGTGAGCTACCGACTCCTGGCTGAGCGTCTTTTCTTTGCTCAAGGCTAGCACTCTACCACTTGAGCCTCAGTGCCACGTTGGGCCTTTTCTGTTTGTGGTACTGAGGAATCGAACCCAGAGCTTCATGCATGCTAGGCAAGTACTCTATCACCAAGCCACATTCCCAACCCACAGGAGTATATTTGAAAGTGATGGTTACGTGGTGATATGGGAAGCCAGAACAATTCATGGGGGAGGCTCATTTTTTTTGGGGGGGGGGGCTGTCCTGGGCCTTAGACTCAGGGCCTGAGCACTGTCGCTGGCTTCTTTTTGCTCAAGGCTAGCACTCTGCCACTTGAGCCACAGTGCCACTTCTTGCCGTTTTCTACATATGTGGTGCTGGGGAATCAAACCCAGGGCTTCATGGCAAGCACTCTTGCCACTAGGCCATATTTCCAGCCCCAGGCTCATTCTTTTATTGCAACTCTTGTTGAAATAAATTTACTTTAAGACCATTATTAATCCCTTCTGAGGGCAGTGTCTCCAGTGACTCATTAGATTCTGCCTCTTAAAGTTGGCACCACCACTCATTACCATATGGGGCACCAAGCTTCCAGTGTATAATCCTTTAGAATATAAACCACATTCAAACTATAGCAGTAGCTTTCCCATCCCTAAAAGAATCTCCTGTGGATTGGACTGGGCTCTAAAGAGATTTGGAAAGTCTTGCATAATCTGCCAGATGAGTAAAGCACCTTAAGTAAAGCACTTCAGAAAATGTTGCCATCCTCCTGTGCTAGGAGGCAAACTCAGGGCCTTGTACATGCTCTGTAAGCCCCTTTCCACAGAACTACATCCCTAGCTCCTGTAACTAGACTCTTGGGTTAATTCTGTGAGGAAGTTTTATATCAATTAAATTTTAAAAATAGACTCAAAAGTCTGGTAATTTGTTCAAGAACATAGTAATGTCAAAACTAAGACTTGATTATAGGTTATTTACTGATAAGACTCATTAGAATGATTTACTGATAAGATTTACTGATATTTCATTAGACTATAATGAAAAAATCAATTTAGTAACAAAGTCAATTTAGTAACATATTTACCAGTAGAAACTATATTTACTACTTAAAATGCTTTCAACATGTAGAGCTGAAGTAAAATATCCTCAGTAGTAATGAACATAATCATCTCACTCAATTTAATTAACTTTAAGTGTTTGGGATTAAATCTAGCACCTGCTAGACAGTAACTGCTCCACTCAGCTACATCTCCAGCTTAATGAACACTTTAAAAGCATAATGTCCCAGTAGACTATAGAAGAATCAAGAGTGATGGGAAGTGTTTCATAGGACAGTTAGGACATGAAAGTTACATAATATATCAACTTCATGCTATTACTCCATGTAAGAGCTGAATGAAAACATGTAGATTACATCCTCATATACAACCATATTATCGGGGTTTTATCCTGTGTGTGTTTTGTGTGTGTGTGTGTGTGTGTGTGTGTGTGTGTGTGTGTGTGTGTGTGTGTTTTGCCAGTCCTGAGGCTTGAACTCAGGGCCTGAGTACTGTCCCTGGCTTCTTTTTGCTCAAGGCTAGCACTTTGCCACTTGAGACACAGCGCCACTTCTTGCTTTTTCTATATATGTGGTGCTGAGTTATCAAACAAGGTGAGCACTTTACCACTAGGCCATATTCCCAGCCCTCCTGTGTGGTCTTAATGTTCATCTTTTCCTCAACTTGAGAACTTTGGAACTGGTATTAGAAAAGAGGGGACTAAAGCCAGGTGCTGGTGGCTCATGCCTGTACTCCTACCTACTCAGGAGGTTAAGATCTGAAGATCACAAAGCCAGCCCAGACAGTAAAGTCTGTGAGACTCTTACCTCTCAACTAACAACCCCCCAAAAGCAGGAAGTGGAGCTCTGGCTCAAATGGTAGAGTGCTAGGGCTGGGGATATAGCCTAGTGGCAAGAGTGCCTGCCTCGGATACACGAGGCCCTAGGTTCGATTCCCCAGCACCACATATACAGAAAAACGGCCAGAAGCGGCGCTGTGGCTCAAGTGGCAGAGTGCTAGCCTTGAGCGGGAAGAAGCCAGGGACAGTGCTCAGGCCCTGAGTCCAAGGCCCAGGACTGGCCAAAAAAAAAAAAAAAAAAAAAAAAAAAAAAAAAAAAAAAAAAAAAAAATGGTAGAGTGCTAGCAAAAGAAGCTCAAGGACAGTGCTCAGGCCCTAGGTTCAAGCCCCAGGACTGGTTATCCACCCCTGCCCCCCCCAAAAAAAAAGAAAGGGGAACTAAAGGCTAGAAAGACAAGAGGTTGACTGGTATAAAGAAAAGTGGAATTTAATTCAAGTGTAAGGGTGTATACCTATAATCCTAGCACCTAGGACATAAAAAGCAGGAGGATCACAAGTTCAAGGCTAGCCTGGATTACGTTGTGAAATTCTGTGTCAAAAAAAAAGAGAAGTAGGTAGGCAACACTTTTGGGAGAATAACCCTGGGAGAAATAAATTTAAGGTATACTTTGGCCTCCAAGCTGTTTATCCATGTATTAGAAGGAGAGCCTTAGGATACATGTCAAATCCATGTATTATTAGCCAATTTGACTTTTCTTCTCTGAACTAATGAACCCTGGCTTGAATTGATAATATCCTTAGGTAAGAGCATGCATATCCTCTTTCATGTTACGAGTGATATTTGAGTAATAGGAGATTTTGTCCCTCATATAAACAGTGAGTCAATCAAAAAGTTCCTCAAAGTGTTTCCATTATAATAATTAAACTTTGATTTTGGAACTCCATTATGACTCAAGAATTGATAGTCTACTACTATTGTTATAAAGGGAAAGGGCACTAACTAGTATATGAAGCATCAAATAAGAGAATAATATAGTCTCCTCCCCTTTTTCCCTGGGAATACATTCCAAGACTCACAGGGGATTCATTAAACTTTAAATAGTACCAAACCCCATATATAGTATTTTACCTATGTCCCTATGGTAAAGGTTAAGTTGTAAATTAGGTATAGTAGGAGTTTAACAACAGTAACTAAAAATAAAATATAGATTGTAATAATAGACTATAGTAAAAGTTAAATGACTGTGTTCTTTCTCTAAAAATACCTTATTGAATTCTGCAACTTTTCATTTAAAGGAAAGTACCTCATGGCACTTTTTTTTTTGTGCCAGTCCTGGGCTTGAACTCAGAGCCTGGGCACTGTCCCTGAGCTTCTTTTAACTCAAGGCTAGCACTGTATCACTTGAGCACAGCACCACTTCTGGCCTTTTCTGTTTATGTGGTACTAAGGAATCGAACCTAGGGCTTCATGCAATCTAGGCAAGCACTCTGCCACTAAGCCACATTCCCAGCCCTTCATGGCACTTTCTGCATATCTGAATTGCCAGTGTCCTCAAAATATCCCAATACCTTGTGCTCTACAGTAATATTTTTGGACCACAGTTGATCATGGATAACTGTGAAGCCACAGAAAGTGAAATGAGGATACAGGGAGACTACTGTATCCTCCTGTGCATATCTACAATGACAGAAGTGGACTGTTGAAGAAGTTGCTTTTTGTAAGGTTTCCAGGGAATAAGAGAAACGGAAACTTGTAAAGCTTTAATCATGGATTTAAAACAAGTTTAAACATTAACTTCAAACAAGATTTTGTTTTTCTATGATTTTTTTTTTTTTTGGCCAGTCCTGGGCCTTGGACTCAGGGCCTGAGCACTGTCCCTGGCTTCCTTGTGCTAGCACTCTGCCACTTGAGCCCAGCGCCACTTCTGGCCGTTTTCTGTATATGTGGTGCTGGGGAATTGAACCCAGGGCCTCATGTATACGAGGCAAGCTCTCTTGCCACTAGGCCATATCCCCAGACCTGACTATGATGTTTTTAATTAAAAATTATCTTTTTGTTGTTGTTGGTCATGGGGCTTGAACTCATGGCTTGGAGGCACTGTCCCTGAGCTCTTTTGCTCAAGGCTGGCACTCTACTACTTTGAGCCACAGGGCCACTTCTGATTTTCTGGTGAGTAATTGGAAATAAGAGTCCCACAGACTTTCCTGCCTAGGCTGGCTTCAAACCATGATTCTCAGATCTCAGCCTCCTGAATACTAGGAATACAGGCGTGACCCATTGATGCCCAGTTTTTAATGATCTTTAGTTCAACAAAGGGGTTTTAATTTATGAGTACATTGTATTTGTTTTTTTGTTTTGGCCAGTCCTGGGCCTTGGACTCAGGGCCTGAGCACTGTCCCTGGCTTCCTTTTGCTCAAGGCTAGCACTCTGCCACTTGAGCCACAGCGCCACTTCTGACCATGTTTTGTATATGTGGTGCTGGGGAATCGAACCCAGGGCTTCATGTATACGAAGCAAGCTCTTTCGTCACTAGGCCATATCCCCAGCCCCAGTACATTGTATTTGTACGATTCTTTACCTCAGTCCCAGACTCTGTTACCAAAATAAGTTCTCATGCTTTCTAACCTTGAATTCTCTGATTTTTATTTTTATTTTTGGTCGGGGGGGCTTGAACTCTTGGCCTGGGTGCTGTCCCTGAGTTCTTCAGCACAAGGCTAGTGTTCTACCACTTGAGCCACAGTGCCACTTCAGTTTTGTTTTTTTTTTTAAATGATTAATTGGTGATAAGCGTCTCACAGACTTTCCTGCCTGGGCTGGCTTTGAACTGCAATCCTCAGATCTCTTCTTCCTGAGTAGCTAGGATTACAAGCACCAGCACCCACCTCTCCTCTGAATTAAAAAAAAATAATTATTTCAGTTGAGAAAAACATTTAAGCTCTCGTACAACTATTTACAAATAATAAAGTTGTATATACAAATATGGACTAGTGTTTAATTTTAGGGACACTATCCTGAAGATGTGATCAGTACTGAACAGTGTACTGAAAGAATTTCTCGAAATACAGAATGGAAAACAGTTATATTTGTATGTCTTAGAGCAAATACTAATTGGTTTTACATAAGCTCAGGATTTCTCTTAACCTTTTCTTACACTTTAGTTATATACTAACTATATTTGCATATCCAGTTCTTTAAAAAATCATATATTTAGGATATCAAAGCATTACTTTCTGTGTTAACCTTTGTTTTACTCAATTGTTCAGATCATTGCTCTGCTATTTTTTAAAACCCAGACAAGATTTTATTCATATCCAAATGTTGCATGAAGACATTTTGAAGATTTCAATTTTTAGCAGTCATTTCTTTCAACTAGCTCAAAAATATTTTTACAGTAGATCTCAATTTACTATGCTTGAATATGCCACTGTGCTGCTGTGCAATGTGCTTTCACAGTCACCAGTTCTGCTGCTTCAGTTGTTGCTAATCTTGCTTCATTGTTGTTGCTGCTATCACCACCACCTCTTTGCTTTTATTTGTGTTACAGGCTCAGCCACTGCATTAATGGTAAAAATCAAAAGCAGGAAAGGCAAGGAGAGACCTTTTCTTATGCCTAAAGTTGTAACATTCTGTGGTAGCACAGCTGATCCACAAAGTGAGCTGAAGCTGGGCTCTATTGGCTCACATCTGTAATCCTTGTTATTGAGAAGGTTGAGATCTGAAGATTAAGGATCACCATTTGCCATTCCAGTCCAGCCCAGATAGGAAAGTCTATGAGACTTATCTCCAATAAACTACCAAAAAGCATTAAGTGGAGCTGTGGTTCAAATGGTAGAGCGGTAGTCTTAACCAAAAAGAAGCTCAGATATAGTGCCCAGGCCCTTAGTTCGAACGCCAGGACTGCCACAAACATACCAAAAAAAACCCCAAAAACCCCACAAAGTGAACTGAACAGTCTATGTAACCACAAAGAGGATGTGCTAAGGACAGCTAGAACAGTTATGGAAGTCCCTTTATACAAATGAAGGATTGTGATTGCACCAGTCATGGCATAGGAAGCTACTCATGGTGGCAGTCCTTATGCAAAGGAAGTACCTACAGGCCTTTTGCTGGGTTATCAAGGAAAGTGATTCACTCTGGCCTGCAGGGTCATCTGAGTTTGATGCAGTTGATGTTTTCTGCCACTGTGCCTTGAGGAACTGGAGTTGCATTTTGGCAGCATGCTGTGGTTGTTGAGTAGCTTCCTCAAGATATCCATGAAGTGAGTATTCAAAGCAGATGTCACTGACATTAGGGCAGTCGGGCTGCTTTAGTGGCAGCCCTTTTCTCAAGGTAGCCTGGCACACCTTAAAGGCTATTCAAGTAAGAAGTTAAATTGCAAGAATTTATTTACAAAAGGATTACATTAAAAGGAATGCTTACAATAAAGACTTTTCATTAATATTAACAGTATTTGAACAGTATTTAATGTTCTAATAATGCTATCACTGTCTCAAAGTCCTAGGAAATATGGGTCCCTATTGTCTTTGTCATTGAGCATTCATGTACAGATCTTATGCAGAGGGCGTGTGTGTGTGTGTGTGTGTGTGTGTGTGTGTGTGTGTGTGTGTGTGTGTGTAGGAATGGAATAGCTATATCATACAATGATAGAGAATATTTGGTTTTCAGTTACTAGTTGGTGTGTTTTGAGGAGTGAGAACTATTCTTAGACATGTATATGTAGAAAATCTGAAAAGCTGTTTAAAAAATTTCTAGTGAATGAGTTTGCAGGACAGAAGATCAATATACAGCAGTCAGTTTTATTCCTATAGGTAACAAAAATTGAAATTGAAACTTCATTTCAATAGTACTACAAACATGAAATACCTAAAATAACTACAAAATACATGTAAGATGTTATAAAACTTGGAAAGCAATGTTTTTGCAAGATTTTACAGAATTACAAAATACAGCATGTTGATGAATTCATTGACAGAATTTTAAGATGTCTATTCTTTTAAATGAATCCTAAGATTCAATACAATATCAGGCTAAATCTCTGACTTCTAGTCAGACGGGCTGTTTGTTGATGGGCTATTTATTCCCTCATGCTGTTTTGGCCCTGAATTGAGCTTGAACTTTGCACTTTTCCAAGTCTTTTCCTTTCTATGCCCCTAGAGACACATTTGATATTAATCCAGCTATCCTTGATTTCTTGCCCCATGACAAAAGTAACATTTCTTCAATGTCATCTGTTTGCCTGATATCCTAGGCACTTTATATAAATGATAGATTTTGGTGGAATGCTAGCTATGAACAAAAAAGCTCCAGGACCAGCCCCCCCGCCCCCCCCAAATAAAAGTAGAACAAAGTCATATGTACTCATAAACTCTATCATTGATATGGAAGTAGCATTTATTGAGTGAACTCTTTTTTTTTTAAGGTAAAAAATCCTTTTTATTAGAGTATGAAAAAGAGGTGATGGTAGACATGAATGCTACTACACACAGAAATAAATATCTTAAATATCACCATTGTGAAAATAGTTTCTATATCCATATTATTTTTACATACATAACCTTCTACCCATATGGTTTCTTTTTTTTTTAAAGTTTTTATTATAAAACTGATGTACAGAGAGGTTACAGTTTCATACGTTAGGCATTGGATACATTTCTTGTACTGTTTGTTACCTTGTCCCTCATACCCCCCTCCCCCCTCCCCCTTTCCCCCCCTGAGGTGTTCAGTTCGCTTACACCATACAGTTTTGCAAGTATTGCTTTTGTTGTTGTTTCTCTTAATTTACCCTTTGTCTCTCAATTTTGGTATTCCCTCTCAATTTCCTAATTCTAATACCAGTATACACGGTTTCCAATATACTCAGATAAGATTACAGAGATAGTGTAGATACAATCCAAGAAGGTGATACAAGAACATCATCAACAGTATAAACTACAGATACACATGGGATGTTGAAAGTAGTTACAACTGTGATATAACAATCATTTCCATAAAATGGAGTTCATTTCACTTAGCATCATCTTATGTGATCATAAGGGTATTGCTATTGGGCTCTTGTGATCCTCTGCTGTGGCTTGCCTAATCCTGTGCTAATTATTCCCAATAAGGGAGACCATAGAGTCCATGTTTCTTTGGGTCTGGCTCACTTCACATAGTATAATTTTTTCCAAGTCCTTCCATTTCCTTACAAATGGGGCAATGTCATTCTTTCTGATAGAGGCATAAAATTCCATTGTGTATATGTACCACATTTTCCTGATCCATTCGTCTACGGAGGGGCATCTGGGTTGGTTCCAGATTCTCGCTATGACAAATTGCACTGTGAACAAAAAAGCTCCAGGACCAGCCCCCCGCCCCCCCCCCAAATAAAAGTAGAACAAAGTCATATGTACTCATAAACTCTATCATTGATATGGAAGTAGCATTTATTGAGTGAACTCTTAAGCAAAAATGTAAAAGTATCATTCAGAAGTAATTAATTGAGTGGAAAGGAGTGAAGTATGTGATAGGGTTAAATATGAGAATTAGATGGACACTCATGCTTGTAATCCTAGCTGTTAAAGAGGCTGCTGACATTTGAGGAGCTAGGCTTAAAGCTAGCAGGGACAGACAAATCTGAGAGACTTAACTCAAATTTTAAGAGAGGTGTACCTAGATCTCATTGGGAGCAGAAGTATGACTGGAATTCATGGAATCAGGTTTAAAAAAATGACATTTTTCTGGAGTATTATTTGGAAGAACAGAAATGTAACCTAGTTCTGTTAGTAATTGCCCATAGTTGTCTTGGAAAATCCATCCTGCTTAGTTTGAAAAAGTGCGGTCTTATTTCTCTCTCTCTCTCTCTCTCTCTCTCTCTCTCTCTCTCTCTCTCTGTACATGTACTGGTATTGTGGCTTAAACTCTAGGTGCTAGGGCTAGTTGCTGCTGTCCTTTATCTTTTTTGCTTAGGGCTGTTGCTCTGCCACTTGCAGCAGTTCTACTTCTGACTTTTGAGTGGTTAATTGGAGATAGAGACTTTCCTGCCTGGGCTGTCTTTGGATCTCAGTCCTCAGTTGTCAGCCTTCTTAGTAGTTAGGTAAGCCACTGACACCTATGTGCCAAGTATGTACATGGCACATTGTGATGGCCTGCTTTAGAACCTGAATTCATGTGAATCATGAAAATTGTCACACAAAAGAATAGAAACACAGATATCAAGAGAACCAAGAGTTAATTTTGAGAATGAGGAAGAATAACCAAGCTGGAGTGCTCAAAGTGGTTTAGAACAGTCTGGTGCTGATTGAGGATCATGGTTCAAAGCCAGTCTGGACAGGAAAGTCTGAGAGACTCTTGTCTCCAATTTTTAACTGCCAAAAAGCTGAAAGTGGACCTGTGGTTCAGGTATAGAGTGCCAGCCTTGAGTGAAAAATGCTTAGGGACAGCTCCCAGGTTCTGAGTTCAAGCCTCAGAAGCAGTGTGTGCTTACACACTGTGCTTACACACACACACATTAGAACAAGTGTGGAAAGTGTGAAGAGATTGTTAAAAGGTCCCTGTGAAAAAACCTTTAAAAATAATGTTATGTTATTAAGGTGTTCTACCAAGGGATTACTATCTTAAAAGTCAGGTAATGAGTACATTTCTTTTTTTGGGTAATGTCACCTCTTCTCTTTCTCCCAGTCTCCCTCTCCTGTCCCTGCCCACAGTTATATAGTTAATTTTCCTGTGGAAGATTTTTAGTGTTTTAAGAAGGTTTAGAATATCAAGCATTCTTTAGTCTCCCTTATTAATTTTTAGATGATTTGTCTGGAAAAGATGAACTTTTTTAAATGTTGCAACTTTTTCTTGGAGAAAAAATGTGAATCTGAAAGGATAATAGAATTATTTGCCAAGAGTTCTGGTCTAGAAATTCATTGAATAACTTGTACTTAAAATTCAATGAATCCTGATAATTCAATACAGGAAATATTTACAGTGTAGTAGAACTATTATAAAATCTATGCCCAGGCTTGAGTTTGTAAAGCTGGACTTCCCTGGGAAAAATGCTGTAGAAAGTTTTGTGTTTGGGTTAATAGTAACTTTGCAATTTATTTTTTTCCAGACATTTTGTTCTTTAAGATTTTTTTCTTGTTCTTTTTTTTCTCCTTATAGTTTAAAAAGTAGTGTATACCGTAAACATTATGTAATATAAATGTAGGTTTCAAAATTAAATGATAGTTTATTTAACAGATTGGAAAATTTATTTAATTATTAATAATTTTTTCACAACCTTACAGCACTAAGTTTTATCCCAGTCTAAGTTTATCTTTGGGTCTTTAACCTTGGGCTTTCTTTTCTCTTGCTCTTCCTACCCTCTCTCTCTCTCCCCCTCTCTCCCTCCCTTCCTCCCTCCCTCCCTCCCTCCTTCCCTCCTTCTCTCTCTCTCTCTCTGTCTCCCCCTCTCTCCCTCCCTCTCTCTCCCCCTCTCTCTCTTCCCCTCTCTCCCTTCTTCCCTTTCTCTCTTTCTAGTCCTGGGCACTGTCCCTGAGCCTCTCTGTGCTCAAGGCTACTACTCTAGCCACTTCCAGCCTTTTCTGTTTATGTGATACTGAGGAATCGAACCCAGGGTTTCATGCATGCAAGGCAAACACTCTACCACTAAGCCACATTCCCAGCCCACTTTTTGCTTTTCTTTTTCTGTCTGGAATTTGTCTCTTCAAGTGGATTGCATCTACATTGACCCATTTAAATTCTCAAGCTTGTTTGAAGATTTAGAACAGGACTTTTCTTCCTGGGGTGGTTTTGAACCAGATACCTACTTTCTGAGTAGGATTAGAGGCATGAGCCACCAGTGCCCAGCATAATTTAATAATTATTAGTTTCATGGGTCAAGATGCTATCTTATTTAATTTTTGTTACTGGTTGCAAGTTTGAGTTTTATTTTGTTTATAGTTCCTCTTTGTGAGTTTCTAAATTTGTTTTTTGTTTTCAGTAGTAGAGTTTGAACTCAAGGCCTTATGTGTAAGCTGGCTCTAGTCTCAGAGTTTATAAATTCTTTAGCAATTTATTAGCCTCTTAGTGGTTTTGTTAATTTGCATGAACTCTTTAGAAGAGCTCTTTTCTTAAATGGTTCCTTAGTTTGTAGTTTTTTCATAAACTTAAATTGTTTCATATCTTTAAGTCTGTCAGGCTTTTGATAGGTTACTTTCTTTTAAGTTTTAAAACTCTTTGCTTTTGAAGATCCTATAGCTTTACTTTTTTTGGTTAATAATTATTTATTCTGGGCTGGAGGCATGCCTGTAGTGGTAGAACGCCTCCTTGGCAAACATGAAGCCCTGAGTGCAAACCCCAGTACTACTCTTTGGGGGGGAAAAGATTGAAAACACTGTTTGATCTTGCAGAATTTATTTCAAAACATGGTAAAATGTAAAGGTGTATTTACTCATCTGAATAATGCTTTGGCTTGTTATATGAGAGCTGTCTTAAATGTAATTCTCACATTAATACATTAGAAAAATGTCACCTGAAGCTGCCTTTTAAATTATTATTATTATTATTTTTTTTTTGGCCAGTCCTGGGCCTTGGACTCAGGGCCTGAGCCACCATCCCTGGCTTCTTTTTGCTCAAGGCTAGCACTCTGCCACTTGAGGCACAGCGCCACTTCTGGCCGTTTTCCATATATGTGGTGCTGGGGAATCGAACCCAGAGCTTCATGTGTAGGAGGCAAGCACTCTTGCCACTAGGCCATATTCCCAGCCCCTTTTAAATTATTTTTGTAAGCTAATGGTTCTTGATTCATTGTGAGGTTTAAGGACCAAGGTGACAGACTCTTTCATGATAATATATTTAGCAGTGAAGAAATAAGAAATGGGACTGGGCGGGGGGGGGGGGGGGGGCTGGGAATATAGCCTAGTGGCAAGAGTCCTTGCCTCGTATACATGAAGCCCTGGGTTTGATTCCCCAGCACCACATACATAGAAAACGGCCAGAAGTGGCGCTGTGGCTCAAGTGGCAGAGTGCTAGCCTTGAGCAAAAAGAAGCCAGGGACAGTGCTCAGGCCCTGAGTCCAAGGCCCAGGACTGGCCAAAAAAAAAAAAAAAAAGAGAGAGAGAGAGAGAGAGAGAGAGAGAAAAGAAAGAAAGAAAGGGGACTGGGAAATATGGTCTAGTGGCAAGAGTGCTTGACTCATATACATGAAGCCCTGGGTTTGATTCCTCAGCACCACATATATAGAAACTGCCAGAGTGGCACTGTGGCTCAAGAGGTACAGTACTAGCCTTGAGCAGAAAGAAGCCAAGGGGCTGGGAATATGGCCTAGTGGTAAAGTGTTCGCCTCATATACATGAAGCCCTGGGTTCGATTCCCCAGCACCACATATATAGAAAATGGCCAGAAGTGGCGCTGTGGCTCAAGTGGCAGAGTGCTAGCCTTGAGCAAAAAGAAGCCAGGGACAGTGCTCAGGCCCTGAGTCCAAGGCCCAGGACTGGCAAAAAAAAAAAAAAAAAGAAAGAAGCCAGGGACAGTGCTCAGGCCCTGAGTCCAAAAAATAAATAAATAAATAAATAAAATGAAGAAGAAGAAGGAGAGAAGAAGAAATAATTAAGAATATCTGGGAAATTTAAACTCTCATTAGAACTAAAAGTTTAGGCAGCATTTGTGATTAACATTCTACTGATATAGTGAAAGTTTATTTTCTGGAAATTGTATTCAAACAGAGAAAAAGTTCTAGACTCTTGAGACAGCCTAGGATTTTGAGAAAGGCTTGTGCTTTGGCAGGAGTCCAAGAGAGGAAGTGTCTGCATCTGCTGCATTCTAGAAGCCTTCCCCAAAACCACTGTAAGGCAGCCAAAAAAGCAGTGTATTTCACTACTGTGCAGTTCTAGAAGTATCTGGAAACAGCCTTGAGGGAGGAGATTTAGGAATTCTTCCAGACTGTCATCATATCGTGATCTATTTTTTATTGAGGTTCAAGTTAGGGGGAAAGTGAGGTTATTGCTGTTTGGCCTACGTTGAGCCTATTGGTTTAAATGAAGTCATGTGGGAAGAATCTGGTGCCTGCACAAAGAGGAACAAGGTGGCAAGTCCAAGTATCCAATGGAAGTCTATAATAGTATCTGTACTATAATAGTAACTTACTCTCTTGTAAGGGAATTAGACCTGTTTGTGGCAGAGGAGCACAATAAGAATGTTAGCAGTTTTAGCTGGGTGCAGGTGGCTCATGCCTATAAGCCTAGCAGCTCAGGAGGCTGAGATCTGAGGATCATGGTTTAAAGTCAGCCCAGCAGGAAAATCTGTGTGGCTTAAAGTGGTAGAGTGCTAGCTTTGAGCAAAAATGCTCAGGGATAGCATGCAGGCTATAAGTTCAAGCCCCAGGGCTGACCATAAAAAAACATTAGCAGTTTTTTTGGAAATAAAGCCTTTCTGTGGTTTAGTTATCTTTCCATAAAGAATCCTCACTGGGAAATTCCATTCCCAGGGACAGAGAGAGCAAAAGGACAGAAGGGCTTTGCTAGCAGTAAAAAGAAAGGGAAAGGAAGAAACCAGAGTTGATGGCTCAACCATGTAGTCCTTGCTACTTGGAAAATGGAAATTAAGGTGTTTTTTCTTTTGTTGTTGTTTGTTTTGCCAGTTCTGGGGCTTGGACTCGGCCTGAGAACTGTCCCTGGCTTTTTTTTTTTTTTTTTTTCTCAAGGCTAGCACCCTACCTCTTGAGCCACAGCACCACTTCCTGCTTTTTCTGTGTAAGTAGTGCTGAGGAATTGAACCCAGGGTTTCAAAGATGCTAGGCAAGCACTCTACCACTAAGCCACATTCCCAGCCTGGAAATTGAGGTTTGAGGCCAGTTTGGACATAAACGTTCTTTTTTTTAAAAAAAATAATTCATTGTCAAAGTGATGTACAGAGGGGTTACAGTTTCATATGAAAGGCAGTGGGTACATTTCTTGTACAATTTGTTACCTCCTCCCTCATTTCCCTCTCCCCCTTTCTCCCCCCCCCCCCATGAGTTGTTCAATTGGTTGATACCAAATGGTTTTGTAAGTATTGCTTTTGGAGTCAGTTGTCTTTTATCCTTTATCTCTCGATTTTTATATTCTCTTTCCCTTCCCTAGTTCTAATACCAGTATATACAGTATCCAGGGTCCTCAGATGACATACAGTGATAGCTGGACATACAAGTTCTTGAGATTCCTCAACCAGTAGCTGGGTGTGATGATGGGTGCTTGTTTATCTATCCTAAGCTATTGGGGAAGCACAATGGCAGGTACACTGGTGTGCCTGTCATCAGAATGATGAAGGGAAGCACAAATAGGCAAATAGTAGTCCAGGCCAGCCTGGGCACAGAGTGAGACTCTATCTTAAAAATAACTAATACAGGCTGGGAATGTGGCCTAATGGTAGAGTGCTTACCTAGCCTAGCATGCATGAAACCCTCTCTTCGATTCCTCAGCACCACATAAACAGAAAAGCCAGAAGTGGCGCTGTGGCTCAAGTGGTAGAGTGGGAGCCTTGAGCAAAAAAGAAGCCGGGGACAGTGCTCAGGCCCTGAGTTCAAGCCCCAGGACTGGCAAAAATAAATAAGAGTGACTGGCAGAATGGCTCAAGTGGTAAAGCGTTTTTTTTTTCTTTTCTTTTTGTCGTGAGGCTTGAACTCTGGGCCCCGAGCTCTTCAGCTCAAGGCTAGTGCATTACCACTTAAACCACAGTGCCACTTCCAATTTTCTGGTGGCTTATTGGAAGACTTGTGGACTTTCCTGCCTGGGTTGGCTTTGAACCTCAATCTTCAGATCTCAGCCTCCTGAGTAGCTAGGATTACAAGCCTGAGCTGTCAAGCCCTGCTCTTAAGCACCATCTTAACAGACGTGAAGCTCTGAGATCAAACCCTGGTGCCACCTCTCTCAAAAAAGTAGCATTATTGAGATAAAGTTCATATACAGCTTACGCATTTAGTATTCTTGACTCAATATTTTCCCAAAGATTAACAATCGGTCACTTCAGTTATAGAACATTTTCAGGTTTCATCTCAAAATCCTCAACCTTTAATTGAATTTATTCAAACTGTATAGAGGAAAAATGGCACAAGTTAGGAATTTTAAAGATTAATCAGAAAGTTCTGAAATATTTTTGTTTGCTTTAAAACATTCTAACATCTAGGGGCTGGGGATATAGCCTAGTGGCAAGAGTGCCTGCCTCGGATACCCGAGGCCCTAGGTTCAATTCCCCAGCACCACATATACAGAAAACGGCCAGAAGCGGCGCTGTGGCTCAAGTGGCAGAGTGCTAGCCTTGAGTGGGAAGAAGCCAGGGACAGTGCTCAGGCCCTGAGTCCAAGGCCCACGACTGACCAAAAAAAAAAAAAAAAACATTCTAACATCTATAAAACCACCAGTAATATTTAAATTATTACAATAAGTACATGTTATAAAGTGTTATAATAAAGTATATGACTTAGCTCTAAATCACAGGGAAAGATTACTTTTTCAGACTGCATAAAAAGTCACCACTGTTTAGTTACTCATTGTAATAGAACTAAGGAAAAGCAAGTAGGTTGACTGTGTGTGCTTGGATTCAGGGACTGGGTGTTGTATGTACCTAAGCTTTTCTGCTCAAGGCTAGCACTCTGACACTTGAGCCACAGATTGTCTTCTGGCTTTTTGGTAGTTTATTTTAGATAGGAGTCTCACAGAGTTTTCTGCCCAGGCTGGCTTCAAACCGTGATCCTTAGATCTCAGCCTCCTGAGCAGATAGGATTATGCCTGACTGGGTTGACTTTATTTTTGCTTTCTTTTTTTTATGGTCCTGAGGAATCGAACCCAGGGTTTCGTGCATGTTAGGCAAGCACTCTGCCAGTAAGCCACATTCCCAGCACTTGACTTTATTTTTAAGACTGTTTTCCAATAGTAGCAAACATGTCCATTTTTCTCTGTTTAAAAACATCAAGGCAGTATTCTATATGAAAACTAAGAAATTAACTATAGGATTGCTGAATCAGTTTGTACAGATTAATTGAATCAGTTTGTACAGACTAACATCAATTCTATAGGCAACCATGGAGCCTAACTTTTTTTGTTCCTGGGAATAGTAGGTAGCCATTCCTTTTTTTTTTTTTTTCCTAACAGCCATATTTTTCTTGTAGGTGTGTGAACCTGTAAACTTTGTCTTCTAAGATGATTTGGTATATTGTACTTGTTGGGACACTACTTCCCAGGTCTCTGGCCCATCCAGGATTTTTTACTTCAATTGGTAAGTCTTACCTATTTTTTAAAAATTTATACTGTTTTGCATTTTAAAATGCTAAATTTTTAGTATTTTTAGATCAGTGAAAACATGTAAGTATTCCCAAAGACGGAAGTATTTATTGGTTTACTCTGTGCTCATCTAAAAGGGTCCTCATATATGTAGATATATATGTATAAAATTTGTTTTTCTTTAAATTATTTTAATGTTATTTTAAAATTATTTTTAAATGTTTTGTTTCTCTTTAAATTACTTTGTTATTTTAAAAATATTATAAACCAACCTACTTTCCTTCCTTCCCTCCCTCCCTCCCTCCCTCCCTCCCTCCCACCCCCACAGCGCCCCCCCCCCCCCCCATCCTGGGGCTTGAACTCTGGGCCTGGGCTCTGTTCCTGAGCTTCTTTTGCTCAAGGCTTATGCTCTACCACTTGAGTCTCAGTGCCACTTCTGACTTTTTTCGAAGTTGTTTGTTGGAGATAATAAGTCTCACGGACTTTCCTACCCAGGCTAGTTTTGAATCGTGATCCTCAGATCTCAGCGTCCTGAATAGCTAGGATTACAGATGTGAGCCACCAGTGCCCAGCCTAAATATTATTTTCTAACATGCTTTTTCCATTTGAGAATTCATTGTGAGCCAGGTGTTGTGACTCGTACGTGTAATATTAGCTACTCAAAAGGCTAGGATCTGAGGATCTCAGTTCAAAGTCAGCCAGGCCGACAAAGCCCCAAGACTCTCCTATTAAACAGCAGAAAGCCAAAAGTGGATGTGTGGCTTAAGTGGTAGAGCACCAGTTTTCACCAGAAAAATCCAAGTGGAGCACAAGGCTGTGAGTTGAGGCTCCAACACACAAGAAAACAAGAAAAAAAAAAAGAGTGGAGAGGTAATAATGAAGAAACATTGAAAACACAATTTGCTAACATAATCCAGGCTTGTAAAATTAAGTAGCTTGAAAACTAGAACTGGAACACATGATCAGAGAAATTTGGCTTTCAGTTAAATCCTCCCATAGGATGAAACGTTTTCAGTTCTTCTTATACTAAAATACTTATGTTAATGACTATGAATATTTTGATAACCTTATTTTTTTCTTTCCATTATAGGTCAGATGACTGATTTGATTCATACTGAGAAAGATCTAGTGACTTCTCTAAAAGATTATATTAAGGCAGAAGAGAGTAAGTTAGAGCAAATAAAAAAGTAAGTAACATATGTGTTATTTACTATGACTGATCTGTGTGTGTGTGTAATTTTGGCTAAAAATTCTTTGAGGAGAATGAAAGTAATCTGACACTCTTGCAAAAAAGCCAATTAAGTGTCTAAAACAAGGCTATAGAAACATGATCCTGGGGCTAGGGATATATGGCCTAGTGGCTAGAGTGCCTGCCTCGTATTCATGAGGCCCTGGGTTCAATTCCCCAGCACCACACATACAGAATATGGCCAGAAGTGGCGCTGTGGCTCAAGTGGCAGAGTACTAGCCTTGAGCAAAAAGAAGCCAGGGACAGTGCTCAGGCCCTGAGTCCAAGCCCCAGGACTGGGCTAAATAAATAGATAGATAGATAGATAGATAGATAGATAGATAGATAGATAGATAGATAGATAGAAAAAGAAAAAGAAACATGATCCTAAGCCTAGGCCAGAAATCATGTATGTCTTAGTGACAACATCTTAGGGGAGGAGAGATTGAGTTTAGGCTCACAGTTTTAGATTCAGTCCTTTATGGGTGGAAGGACTCAAAAGAGCTCACTTCGCAGCAGTCAGGAGACAGAGTGCCTCCATTACCTGCCACCCCTTCCCCTTTTACTCCGTCTAGGACCTGAGCCTATTGGCATGGTGTTGTCCACATCCAGGGTAGGTCTTCCTTTCTTAATCATCTCTGGAAATTGTTTCACAGACACACCCAGAGGTTTGCTTTACTAATCTCTTAGAGATTCTCAGTTTAATCAAATTGAAAATAAAATTTAGCCATGTAATATTGTCAAGATTAACCATACAGTATTCAAGAACATGGAATAAAATAAGGATATGAATGGACATGAGAAATTGGCTGACAATTTTTAAAGTGGTGCTAATATCTTCTGTCCTCCTGTAATCTCTCCAATCTACCTACCTGCTGGAGCATTTTTCCAGATCGACTTATCCTTCACTCCTAGGGTTTCCACTGTAGAGTTTATGGCAATAAGTATAATTAGTAGACGGTTTTTCTGCTGTTAATTTTGTTGACTTAGGTTCATAGTCATTTCTGACTTGAAAATTTTTGTCCTATAATAAGTACCTCAGAATTGAAGCTTTTATTTTAAAATATAGTTTTTGTTTCTTAATGGAGGCACTATTGTCTAAACTAAAGTGAGTTTAGTGGCATGTACCCATACTTCTAGCTACTCAGGAGGTTGGGCAAGAGAATAATTTGTGGCCAGCCCGATCATTAAAAAAATTTTTTTGAGCTAGGCATAGTGGCTCTCTTCTGTAATCCTAGCTACTTTGGAGTCTGGGATCTGCTGGAGGTTTGAGACCACCCCAGGCAAAAAGTTTCTGACACCCCATTTCAATCAATAAAAATTAGGTTTAGCGATAGATGCCTATCACCTGAGCTGCACGGGAAATGTAGATAAGATTGTGGTTCAGGCAAAAAGAAAAAATTGATGTTAAAAAGAGTAAGAACAAGGGTTGGGAAAATGGCCTAGTAGCAAGAGTGTTTGCCTCATATACAAGAAGCCCTAGGTTCAATTTCTCAGCACCAAAAAACCCACACAAAAACCGAGAAAAAAACAAAAAGCCCCAAGAAGGTGTAGGTATAAGTTATAATTCACAAGCCTTTAATCTCATCCCTTTTTCCCAAGTGCAAAATTGTGTTTTCCATTATTAAATGTATATTTACTGTATTTTTATCTTCTGCAGATGGGCAGAGAAGTTAGATCGGCTAACTAGCACAGCAACAAAAGATCCAGAAGGGTTTGTTGGGCATCCTGTAAATGCATTCAAGTTAATGAAACGACTGAACACTGAGTGGAGTGAATTGGAGAATCTGGTCCTCAAGGATATGTCAGATGGTAAGTCTAATTATGAGCCAGCTTTTTTTTGGTAAGTTCAGTTTCTAGTACATCAAGTGTTTAGTATTGTGATTGAATTATTGTTGGGGTGCATTTGGTTTGACTAGAATTAGTTTGGTCAAGATTCTGAATTCTTTGAAAAAAGTAATTTCTGCTAATGGTAACTACCTTGGTGATTTTTTTTCAAGTGTAAAGAAATGAATACTCAGCATATAGTTTCTTAGGGTGAAGTAATTTTTATTTTAGGATTACTTCCAGTATGTCAAAACTGTATGAAATTTTAGTTTTTATAATACTAGTAGTACTATAAAAGAAGTAACAGTTCTACGTACTGTTTTTGTTGTTGCTTTGTGCTATAGTACTGGAGCTAGAATTCATGGCCTGGGTGCTGTCTCTTAGCTTTTTTGCTCAAGGCTAGTGTTCTACCATTTGAGCCACATATTTACTACTTCTGGCTTTTTTGAATCTCACAAACTTTTTTGTCTTGGTTGGCTATTATCCTTAGACCTCAGCCTGCTGAGTAGTATAATAGGTCACTGGTATAATGTAGTATTATATAAAAGTAATATAATGAGCCATTGATGCTTGGCACTAGTATTTTGAGTTTAGGATTGTTTTACTTAATGTAGGCCATAAAGTGAAAATCTGAGGCTACAGATATCAATAACAAGTGTAAGTGAAATAAAATTGTAGTTGGAATAAATATTGAGGTGTATAGATACTTTACCAACAGACACAGAAAGTAGCCTGGAATTTCAAGGAGTAAAAGGATTAGTACAGAGTGGAGGCTTAAATATTTGTTAAAAAATGAAGGCACCTTCCCTCATTCTGCCTCCTTATCCCCCAACCCCAAAGAAAGGAGAGAGCTACCAGGCACCAATGGCTCATGCCTGTAATCCTAGCTACTCAGGAGGCTGAGATCTGAGGATTGAAGTTCAAAGCTAGCCTGGGCTAGAAATAGAAAGTCCATGAGATTCTTATCTCCACTTAACTACCAGAAAACTGGAAATGGCATTGTAGCTCAAGTAGTTGAACACTAGCTTTGAACTGAACTGTTCAGGGACAGCCCAGACACAGAGTTCAAGCCCCATAACTACCGCCCCCCCCCCCAAAAAAAAAAGAAAAGAAAAAAAGTAGAGAGCTGAGCCTAGCTATAGATTAAATACTCCTATGGGTATTTAGTGGTGTTTATAAACAGTGAAATAAACTGGTAATTTGCCCATATCTATCATTTTGCATTCTGCAGTTTTGGTTAACTGTAGTCTAAAAATACTAAATGGAAAATTCCAGTTTATACTTTTAAACTCTGTGCCTTTTTCCCCTTTCCTTTCCTCTTGTAGTGGTACCATGGTTTAAACTCAGGGTCTCCTGATATCTCACATACCTTTTTTGCTCCCACCTGGCACTCTGCCACTTGAGCCACATCTCCAATCTAATTGTATGTCTAAGTAGTATGATGAAATCTCACACTATATGCCCTGTCTTGCATGGGATGGGGAATCATTCCTTTGTCCTGAACATCCACATACTACCTGTTCCTAGTCACTTAGTAAGTAGCCTCTCTGTTCTGAGATCATTGCTGCATTGTCATAGTGCATTGTGTTCAAATTGAACACAAATGACCAAAAAGAGTTTTAAGTAAACAAGTGAAAGTTTTTTAAAAAGGTGAAGTTCTTAGTTTATTAAAAAATGAAAAATAAATCATATGCTGAAGTTGCTAAGGTCTCCAGTAAGAATGAATTTTCTAGACATGAAATTGTGAAAAATAAGAAATTTATTCAAGTTTTACTGTTGGACCTCAAGTTACAAAAGATGTAATAATCACAGTGCATGGTACTAAGTTAAGAAAGAAAACACATTAAATTTATGTATATATGGTAAACATACACATGTGTTATATATATAGTTCATTACTGTCCATGATACTTTGGTAGTTTAGAGTGTATATTTTTGGGTAAAGGGGCCACTACTGTATTATGTGTTGGGATCTGGACGATCCCTTTCTCCCCCCACGGGGAGAATGGTAACCACAAACTCTATGAAAGAGCACTCAGCCTGGCCCTCCGCCAGCGGAAGGCCAAAGGCGTGCTCACATGGGCAAGCGCTAAGTTGAGGACGGGTTGCTGAAGCTTCCCCTCCCCCCAGTCCCCCCACATGTTACCGAGGGCGGAGGCGAAAAGGAAGGCATCAGGGACACGCTGCGGTGGTGGAAAGCGTCTCAAAGACTTTAATATGGAAGGGCACTTATATAGAAGTAATGGCGGGAAAGAAAGGGGGCTGGCCAAAGGGTCAGTCATAGGCTAGGGGTCACGTTCATCAAGTGACATCACGAAACTTCCCTTTGTGGGCGGGACAACCCCATCATGGTGGCACGCACGTTTTCACCTCCCAAGGGGTGGAGGCCAGAAGGTGGGAGGGACTTCCATTGTCCCAAGGCTGGTGGAAGGGCAGCCTTTCCCAGGCCATAATAATCCCCAACATTATGTATAGGAAAGGAGACCATAAAGAGAAAAGTAGTAAGTACCTGTGAATGCTTTATTGCTGTAAGAGGGAAATAAATACCTGTGATTATTTTCTGTACTATATAAAACCCTGGCAATATTTGTAAGGAAATACACATCTGTCTACTGTTTTTCACTGTTCACACTCCTCCCATCCATACAATGATCCATTCATTCAGTCATCCATTTATTCAAAAGTAATGACCTCTGTAGTTCTTTTATGATGTTAACATTGAGATTTTAATCTGTGGTAGTTATCCCATAATACAATAATACAATTTTTTCCATCTTGTTATTAGGAAGGACTTTAAGCAATGTCTTAGGTTTTGTTTTGAGGTATAAGAAACATTTGTCTTTTTGCTCAAGGCCAACACTCTATCATTTGAGGCACAGCGCTACTTCTGGCTTTTTCTGTATATGTGGTGCTGAGGAATTGAACCCAGGGCTTCATGCATACTAGGCATGCACTCTACCACTAGGCCACAGTCCCAGCCCCCGCAGATAGCATTTTGAGTGACTTAATATTAGAATGGGGTTAGTAAAATTGAACAAGGGTATATCAAATCTCATTCAATATATTTCCTTGTTCTTTATAAATTTTAATTATACAGTAGAAAATAATAGATCTTGAAAAATCCTCATAAAGACTGAAATCCTCATAAAGATGCTTACAAGGTTCTATAGCCCCTCTCATCCTTTTTTTTTCTTTTCAAGGCTTTATCTCTAACCTAACCATTCAGAGACAATACTTCCCTAATGATGAAGACCAGGTTGGGGCAGCCAAAGCGTTACTACGACTCCAGGACACCTACAATCTGGATACAGATACTATCTCGAAGGGTGATCTTCCAGGTATGATCATTCTTGCAGTATATCAGATGCCTGTTGCCTAGCCCTTCTATTCAGTTTACTAGGAAATGTTAGTATAGAAGTATCTTTAAGATTTTAAAGTATAATTTGTTTCATAGTCTTTTTTTTTTTTTTTTTTTGGTTGATCATAGAACCTGAACTGGGGCCTGGGCATGGTCACCCCTGAGCTCTTTTGCTCAAGGCTAGTGCTCTACTACTTTGAGACACAGTTCTATTTCCGGTTTTCTGGTGGTTAATTGCAGAGAAGAGTTTCATAGATTTTTCTGTCCAGGCTGGCTTTGAACCTTGATCCTCAGATCTCAATCTCTTGAGTAGCTAGGATTCTAGAAGTAAGCAACCAGCTTCTGCGTGTTTCATAGCCTTTGAGAACAAAAATACCCTCCTTTTCTCTAAGACTAATAGTGGTGTAGTGGTGGATATGCTCCTAAATTGTAACTGAAAGCTCATACCTATTATGACTAACTAAAGTTAGGTAATTTTTTTTAGTGTGTAAGAAAAAAGCACAAGCATTTTCCCAGAATTTTTAAGAGCATCTCTAGTAATACCTAATTGCGTTATGTATTATAAAACTAAAGGAATTGACCAAGTTTGTATGTTCAGTAATTAAAAGCCAAGATGTTCTGTAAAGACAGTTGTTACAGTATTTTATAGTATAAATCATCCTTCTTTCTGACTTATTTTTGGAAAAATTCCCTTTTTAAGTTATGTCAGATATTTTTTTCCCCAGGGCTTGGGCTCAGGGCCTGGGCACTATCCATGAGCTTCTTTTGCTCAAGGCTAGCACTCTACCACTTGAGCCACAGCACCACTTATGGGTGTTTTTTTTCTGTTTTTGTGGTACTGTGGAACCCAGGGATTCATGCATGCTAGGCAAGCACTCTTAACACAACCACATTCTCAACCCTATCTCTGATTTTATGATTGTTTCTCTTAACTTTTTTCTGAGTCCTTTACTGTCTGTCTTCTGTCATTAACTATCACCCAGAGAAATAAAATATGTTGTTTCTATATTTATACTGAAGTTGGTAAGAATGAAAAGGAGAATGAGTTGTTCATAGCTGTTTATAAAGGTGTTTTTGCTCATCTCCCTTTTTTGGAGATGAAGATGTCAAGTGGTAAAACTCAGCCTGGCATATTATAAAATAGAATTTCTATGAAACTGAAATACTTCTGAAATGTACAAGTGTGTTTCACTCTTCTGGAACGATGATTTCTAGTGCAATTTTGATTTAGTTTCAGAACTTAACATTCAAAGGAAAGTATTATTAGGTAAATTGTATTGATTGTTTGGATCTAATTTTGCTATTTTTCCTCAAGCTTTTTTCATGTCACAAAGAGCCTTTCAATTTTGTTTATAAGACATGAAAAGAGCACCATAGAACCTGACTTTCTCCTTTATATTGTTTTTTGAAGATCTTATTTTGGAAAAATATCAAACTTCATACACACACACACCATCCCCCCCAAATGAAAGTAATAACACAATCAGTGAGCATCAGATATTTTTTATTTTTTGCTAGTATTGGGACTTGAACTTGGGGCTTTTAGCACTTGTTTAGCTTTTTTTTTTTTTTTTGCTCAAGGCTAGCACTCTGCCACTTGAGCCACAGTGCCACTTCTGGCCGTTTTCTATATATGTGGTACTGGGGAATTGAACCTAGGGCCTTATGTATGCAAGGCAAGCACTCTTGCCACTAAGCCATATTCCCAGCCCTTGCTTAGGTTTTTCATTAAGGGTAATGCTCTACCACTTGCACCACACCTCGACTTCCAAGTTTTTGTTGGATAATTGAAAGTAAGAGTCTTCAGATTTGACTGCCCAAGTTGGCCTCAAACTGTGATCCTCATATCTCAGTATACTTAGTAGATAGCATTACAGGTATGAATGGTGCCTGGTGCTCAGTTGTCATTTACAGTTGGTTTTCTTGGTTGTCTGTCAAATCTTTATTCCTTTCATTTCTCCTCCTTCCTCCTTTTTCCTCCTTTCTCCCTCCTCTTCCTCCTTCCTCTATCCCACCCCACCCCACACACTGCCCCCATAGTCACTTGGGAAACCTAGTTGTTTGTTGTTAGTTCAGTGTAATACACTCAAATTCTGTAGTTGGAAGATTTCTTTGGTAATATTTAAAATTGTTCTAACTTCCGTGTTTCCTACAAATTGGTTAGACCTAGAGGTTGTTAGATTCATGTTGTTTTTAAAATTAGCTCCATAGGTGGCGCTATGAACTTTGAATTGAATTGCATGACTCCTGGTTTAAATCTCACTACATTTTTTTGTGATGCTGATGGATTACAAATGGGTTCAGGGGTTGAGAGCCTAATACCTACTTATAATGCACTCCCTGAGTTTCATCAGTTTGTGAACTAATTTATTAGAGGGGTGCTAAATTACTGATTTTCTTTTTTCTTTTGGTCATCTCATTCTAATTTGGTTAGCTGGAGTTTTATAATCAATTCTTTGAGAAACTAGTTACCCTGAACTATAGTTTATACAGGAAAGGCAGGATTAATCCTTGATTCTTTATCAGTTTTCAGAGTAATAAATTTATGCCCTAATAACTTTCTGTAATGATGATTAGTGATCTTTAAGATATCATGAATTCATGGATCTGTATATACTACTGTATATATATTCGGCATTTCAGCCCATTCTTTTTTGGCGGGGGTGTGGGGGGGCTTGAACTCAGGGCTTGTGTGCTGTCTCTGACCTCCTCTTTTTTTTTTTTTTTCTTGCTCAAGGCTTGTGCTCTACCACTTAAGCCACAGCTCCACTTCTGGAGCTTTGAGATAGTTTGAGGTAAAAGTATTATGGACTTTTCCTGCCCAGGCTGGCTTCCAATTGCATCCTCAGATCTCATCTTCCTGAGTAATTAGGAGTATAGGTGTGAGCCACTAGCACCCAGCTCTCATTATTTATTTTAACGTTGAGATTATCCAGATTTTAGTTAGTGGGAACTTCTTTATGTTAGCTCATTATTTTTATCTTTTTGTGATGATCGTACTATTTATTTATAACAAGGAAACTTATTTGAGACCCCAAGGTTAAGCCCTAGTGCCACCAGGATAAAAAGGTGCAAAAACAGATCATAAAATGGAAAAAATAATTGATTTTTAAGTGATAAATTGTATACAAAAGTGTGTAAAAATTCAAAGCAATAATAAAAGCAACTGCATGGTTGTTTCTTTTTTTGAGGGGAGGGTCCTGGGGCTTGAACTCAGGGCCTGGGCTCTGTTCCTGAGTTCTTATGCCCAAGGCTAGTTCTCTACCACTTTGATCCACAGCTTCACTCTGGTTTTCTGGTAGCTAAAGAGTCTCAGGAACATTCCAGCCTACATAAATGGTAGATGTACACAAAAAGATACTCAACATGATTTGTCATTAGGGAAATGAAAATCAAAGACATGATGAAATAACACTTTATTCCCACCAGAATGTCTTAATGAAAGAGGATGTAGTACTAAGTATCAGCAAAGTTGTAGAGAAAATATACAGTTGGCAGGAATGCAAAATGATATAGCCACCTTGGAAAATAGTTTAGCAATTTTTCAAAGTGTTAAAGCAGAATTGCCATAGGATCCAGCAGTTTCACTGATACATATATTCTCAGTACATGGAAACAAATCTCCATAGTGTTCATAGTAGCAGTGTGTATAAAAGCCAAGGAACCCAAATGTCCATACACTGATAAAATATAGTCTGCCTATACAGTGTATTATTTGGCAATGAAAGGATGATACAACATGGATGAACCTTGGAAACATACTGAGTAAAGTGTTTAATCACAAAATTGACATCTTGCATGGCTCCATTTATATGAAATGTTCAAAGTAGGTAAATCTGTAGAGATAGAAAGTGGTTGTCTAGGGTTGGGGAGCTAATGGATAGTAATGGTTGGTGACAGGATTGTGTGTGTGTGTGTGTGTTTGTACCAGTATTGGGGTTTGAACTCAGGGCCTGATATTCTTGTTAGGCTTTCTTACTCAAAGCTGACACTCTATCATTTGAACCACACCTTGTTCCTGGGATTTTTTTTAGGGTAATAAAAATTATATTGTGGTAATTGTTACATAACTGAATATACTAAGAATTATTATAATTTTTAATGAACTCAGTGACATTTAAATTATGTATCACTTATACCATTAAAAAAAAACTAGTCAACAGGTTTGCCTCTCTTTGTATACATCCATCTCTTGCCTAGATTATTGATCAGTAATAACATATATTTCATGTGATTTCTGCTATATTAGAGAATGGCCTATTTCAACTTAATCATTTTTATTTTACATTGATGGCTGCTATGTCTTGGATTCTTTAGGTGTCACGTGGCTACATTGCTTTTTAGATTTTTTCTTTGTCTATAAAAAACAGGGGGCTGGGAATATGGCCTAGTGGCAAGAGTGCTTGCCTCATATACATGAAGCCCAGGGTTCGTTTCCCAGCACCACATATATAGAAAATGGCCAGAAGTGGCGCTGTGGCTCAAGTGGCAGAGTGCTAGCCTTGAGCAAAAAGAAGCCAGGGACAGTGCTCAGGCCCTGAGTCCAAGGCCCAGGACTGGCAAACAAACAAACAAACAAAAAAAACAGATAAATTTACTTTTTCTACCTCAGCATTTTTGTAAAGTTTGAATGAAAGTGAAAGGCTGGGAATATAATATGGCTTAGCGGTAGAGTGCTCACCTTGCATGCATGAAGCCCTGGGTTCTATTCCTCAGCACCACATAAACAGAAAAAGCCAGAAGTGGCACTGTGACTCAAGTGGTAGAGTGCTAGCTTTGAGCAAAAAGAAGCCAGGGACAGTGCTCAGGCCCTGAGTCCACGCCCCAGGACTGGCAAAAAATAAAATAAAGCAAAGGAAAGTGAAATAGAACTTTTAAGTACAGAATACTATGAAGATTCCTAAAGTTCTCTGTATTTTCTTTTCACAGGAGTAAAACACAAATCTTTTCTAACAGCTGAGGACTGCTTTGAGTTAGGCAAAGTGGCTTATACAGAAGCAGATTATTACCATACAGAACTGTGGATGGAACAAGCACTAAGGCAATTGGATGAAGGCGAGGTTTCTACCATAGATAAAGTGTCTGTTCTAGATTATTTGAGCTATGCGGTATACCAACAGGGAGACCTGGATAAAGCACTTTTGCTCACAAAGAAGCTTCTTGAACTAGGTATGTTATTTGAGCCTAATTTAGATTATATTGAGGATATGTATTATTTGTGTGTCCATCCATCCATATACCTTTAGAGATTTGTTTGAAGTCAAGAACCTTATCTGTTAGACATACTTTGTCCTCTCACTGTTTATTCACAGTAAATGGCTACTGACTTTTCTCCCCTAATAGTGCTGTAGTGGCGACTGCATTCTTCCACTCTCCAGGAAGTTCAAAATTGGATCTAATCTAACTAGTCAAAAATGTTTTCTTAGCCTATTGCCCTATTAAATGCTAACCAGTTTCTTTTGAAGGATGTTACTGGTTTATTGCCCTTAATATTCAAATATTTCAAAGTGTGATTTTAAGAGAAATTTTACCACTAGTGCTTTGAACAGAGATGGAATATTTTTCTAAGTATGATTCAAGGACCATATGCATCATAATTACCTGGGTACTTGGTAGAAATGATATTCAACCTATTAAGTAATAATCTTTGGAAAATTGAATCCCAGAGCTTATACATTAATAAATTTAGGTAGCCTTTTGTGTATTATGAAGCTTTAAAACTTTTAAGATGGGTTTTTTTTCCTATGTATAGGAAATATGTATGTGTAAGTTTGAAAAGTCAGTTCAAAAGTATGGATCATCTAAAAGTGAAGGTTTTTTTGTTTTGTTTTTTTTCTGGTCCTGGGGCTTGAACTCTGGGCTTGGGCACTTTCGCTAAGTTTCTTTTTTTCAAGGCTAGCGCTCTTACCACTTGAGCCACAGCACCACTTCCAGCTTTTTCAGAGCAGTTTATTGGAGATAAAGAGTCTCATGGACTTTCCTGCTTGGGCTAGCTTCAAACTATAATCCTCAAATCTCCTGAGTTAGGAGTACAGGCATGAGCACTGGCACTCTGGCAAAAGTGAAGTTTGGCTGATTGGCTTATTTCTTAGGTGAATAAATGGAGATACAAGTTCAAATAGTTTTTTTTTGCTTTCAATATTTTCTAGTGAACTCTCTTCCTGATTTATAATGTATCTTGTACTCATTGTAAAACTCTGTTAATACAGAAAAAGATACAGAAACCACAAACCAGTCACCCAAAGATACCCTTTTGTGTCACTGTAGTATATACTTCCTTCCTATACATGGACACTTTCCCTTTTACAAAATAGGTTTTTATGATGTATATACTGTGAATATTCTGAAGAATAAGACATGCTTACACTCTAGGGCTCTAGGGTTAGATTTCCTTTTTTTTTTTTTTTTTTGGCCAGTCCTGGGGCTTGGACTCAGGGCCTGAGCACTGTCCCTGGCTTCTTTTTGCCCAAGGCTAGCACTCTGCCACTTGAGCCATAGCGCCACTTCTGGCCTTTTTCTATATATTTGGTGTTGAGGAATTGAACCCAGGGCTTCATGTATACGAGGCAAGCACTCTTGCCACTAGGCCATATTCCCAGCCCTAGATTTCTTAAATACCTTAATGTCACAGTGACATGTCTGTTTAACTGGTCTGCAATTTTTATTTTTATCTATGTGGTGGTTTGGATTATTTTCTTGTCTAGATGGGTGGTGTAGTTCTCTTTTCCTTTACTAAAAGGTAGCTTAAAAATTATCACTAGGAATTCTGAGGCAGTTAGTGGATTTTGGCTTATTTGAAAATTACATCTTTAGTTTCTTTTTTTCTTCTTAGAAATTTGGTGCTGAAACCAACTCATTCTCAGACATAAACGGTTCTATATTTATAATGTATCTGTGATAAGTGTTTTTGAACTATATATGTTGTGACTACATAGTGATTACTTATGATTGCCTTTCAGACTCAGAAAAATCTTTTCATTGCTTGAAATAAGTATAGGATGAGTAAGATTTTAAGATGTATTTGACATCAAATTGAGCCTAGTTTCTTTGGCTTACTATAAGTTCTCAAAGAGAAGCAATAATTGTTGCCTTGGAATAAAAGGCTGTTTATATCTCCAGAACTGTTTTTATACAGGAAGATTCTATGTCCTGGTTTACTTGAGATAGTACTAGTTCATATATATTGTATGTATGTTTATTGTATAATGTTTATTAGTGCTTTCACTCTCAAAAGCATCTTGATTTAGAAAATAAAAGAATGGTCTCCTATATATTACTGTAGTCTTTTGTTTGACTCTAAACTTACCTATATGAATATACTTTATATTTCTTGTACTAGATCCTGAACATCAAAGAGCTAATGGTAACTTAAAATATTTTGAATATATAATGGCTAAAGAAAAAGACACCAATAAATCTACTTCAGATGATCAGTTTGATCAGAAAACTACACCAAAGAAAAAAGGGATTGCTGTGGATTACCTACCAGAAAGACAGAAGTACGAAATGCTGTGCCGTGGGGAGGGTATCAAAATGGTAAAGTGGAAAAGTCAATTGTGTGTGTGTGTGTGAGTGTGTGTGTTATGTGTTTGTACATAGTTCTAGAGAGCCTGAGAGTTCTTCTGTATTTAAGCCTACGTGAAAAAATCAGAATATTGTATAAACTGTAATAGTCCACATCACCTTGTTTTGTATGTCACACTTAACATGCTCCATTTGTTTTGCAAGCTCTTCAGACATCAGTAGATAATTAGGTCCAAACAAGAAAAATCCTATTTAAAATTAAAACATTGAACATTAGTGTTTTTTAAGACTTCTTGGAGCTTTCTTTTTTTTTTTTTTTTTTTTTTGCTACTCCTGGAGCTTGAACTCAGGGCCTGAGCACTGTCCCTGGCTTCTTTTTGCTCAAGGCCAACTTGAGCCACAGTGCCACTTCTGGCCTTTTCTATATATGTGGTGCTGAGGAATTGAACCTAGGGCTTCATGTATATGAGGCAAGCACTCTTGCCACTAGGCCATATTCCCAACCCCTTCTTGGAGCTTTTTATTTTATTATTTTTTTTGGCCAGTCCTGGGCCATGAACTCAGGGCCTGAGCATTGTCCCTGGCTTCTTTTTGCTCAAGGCTAGCACTCTGCCACTTGAGCTACAGCGCCACTTCTGGCCATTTTCTGTATATGTGGTGCTGAGGAATCGAACCCAGGGCCTCATGTATATGAGGCAAGCACTCTTGCCACTAGGCCATATTCCCAGCCCATTCTTGGAGCTTTTTAATAGCAATGTGCATTATGATATACATTGTTTTCCCAAAAGTAATTGGATTATGGGTGGTATCATTTGTTTGGGACTGGTGTTCAGTTGAATAAAGGCTCAGGTTGGTGGCTCAAGCCTATTATCCTACCTACTTAAAAAGTAGAGATCACAATGCCAGAAAAGAGTACTTTACAGACTGAGATCTAAGAATCTCAGTTTGAAGCTGGCCATGGCAGGAAAATCAGACTATTCTCCAGTTAACTACCAAAAAACCAGAAGTGGATGTATGAGTGAGCTCTAGCCTTGAGCAAAAAAGTCAGGGACATAATCTTGCCCCTGAATTCAAGCCTACGTCTGGTATATGTGCACACACACACACACACACACACACACACACACATAAAACAACAACAATAACAACAACAAACCACTGCAAAGCTAGGTGCTGGTGGCTACTGCTTAAAATCCTAGCTACTCAAGAAGCTGAAATCGGAGGATCAAGGTTTAAAGCCATCCTGGGAAGAAAAGTCTACTGGACTGTTGGGTCTAAAGTGTTACAGTACCAGTGTTGAATAAGAAAGTGGAGAGAGAGAATGAGGCCCTGAGTTTAATCCATAGTACTGGTACCCTCAACATTTTAAAAAATAATTTTCAGCCAGGCACTTGTGGCTCGCACCTGTAATCCTAGCTACTCAGGAGGCTGAGATCTGAGGATTGCAATTCAAAGCCAATGTGGGCAGGAAAGTCTGTGAGACTCTTATCTCCAATTAACCATCAGAAAACCAGAAATGGCACTGTGGCTCAAGTGGTAGAGTGCCAGACTTGAGCTGAAGAGATCAAGCATAGCACCCAGGCCCAGAGTTCAACCCCAAGGCTGACCAAAAAAACAAAAAAAGTAATAATAGTTTTTTAAAAGCTGGTGCAAAAAGGGGCTGGAGGCACCTTAAGTGGTAGAGCAGCAGCATCAGAGTTCTGAATTCAATCCCAGTACTGCAAAAAAAAAAAAAGGTGAATTTTTAGACTAAATATAAACAATTGTGAAGTACTTTTTCTTCACTAGTAACTAAAGTTTGAACATAAATACTTTCATAGCTGGATCTCTCTGTCTATTGAGGTGCTGAGGCTAGGCTTTATGCTTTGATATTGATGAGTGTTGTCACCCTAACCAATAACAGCAAAACAAGAATATATCTTTGTTGGTACTTTGGGACCTATTGAACACATGTAAAGAATAATAAATTTTGTTAGACTTTTTTTCATTTTCAAATACTTTAGTAGGTATGTTAGTCAGCTTTTAACTACTGTGACAAAAACACCTGGGATTAACAAAAGGAGCAAAGATATATTTTGGCTCCTAGGTTCATAGATTTCAGTGAGTGGTTTGTTCACATTATTGGTTTGGGCTTGTGGCAAGCCTAACATCATGAAGTAGAGAATGTAGTAAAACAGACTAGTAGTTTCATCTTATGGTGGCCAGGAAGCAGAGAGATTTAAAGATGGGGTTTTCTATATGTCCCTCAAGGTACACCCACGGTAGACTTTGACTAGGCCTAATTCTTGGTGGTTCTGCCACCTCCTAAATACCACATGCTGATTGACCAAGCCTTTAAGTACATCTAGATCCAAACTTTAATAGTATTTATCTCTTAAAAATAAGGACTCAAACACAAAGCCATATGAAACCTAAAAAAATTCACAATACTTCCATGGCAACATCAAATTTCTAACTAAGCAGATTTGTGTGTATGTGTGTGTGTGTGTGTGTGTGTGCATGTGCTTGCACCAGTCCTAGGGCTTGAACTCAGGGCCTGGGCACTGTCCCTGAGCTCTTTTGCTCAAGGCTAGCACTTTACCCTTGAGCCGCAGCTCTACTTATGGCTTTTTTGGTGATTAATTTGGAGATTAGAGTCTCACAGACTTTCCTGCCTCAGATCTCAACCTCCTGAGTAGTTAGGATTACAAGCATTAACCACCAGTGCTCAGGAAGCAGATGGGCTTTTTCTTTGTTTGTTTTGCTTTTTTGCCAGTCCTGGGCCTTGGACTCGGCCTGAGCACTGTCCCTGGCTTCTTTTTGCTCAAGACTAGCACTCTGCCACTTGAGCCACAGTGCCACTTTCTATATATGTGGTGCCTGGGAATTGAACCCAGGGTTTCATGTATATGAGTCAAGCACTCTTGCCACTAGGCTACTCTCCCTTTCTTAACTTGCTCTTAATAGCTTTTAAAGAAATCAGCAAGTAGGACTATTGGTACAAAACAGAAGCCTGATAATTTACCAGTTTGTCAATGAGACACATACATGTCAACTCTGCCCATAATATGTGTAACATTTTTTTTACAGATGTTTAAATTTATTTTGTTATATAGAAGACTTAATTGACATAAAGCTTTATATTTGGCCCTAAAGTGCATGAGTAAAAAAATGAATTATTATGTTATATTACTTAATTAAAATTAATCATTCTTTCCTCATATTTGATGTACTTAGAAGAATCAAAAGTTGGGCAGGCTAATGAGTGCCTATAATACCAGCACTAAGGAAGCTGAGGCAGGAAGATCATGAGTTCCAGGCTAGCCTGGTTATATACCAAGACCCTGAGCTGTTGCCTTCCAAAAAAAAACACCAAACAAGGAGTCAGCAATATAATGACTTATTACACTGATATACATATATATGTGTGTGTATATATATATATATACATATATATTGAAAGGAACATTTCATTGTTCGATATTTACAACTTTAATGCAGGAATGGTTAAAAAGGAAGTCCTGTCTTTTTACTTATTCTTAAGGTGTCCTATCTCTCCCACTCAAAAGAAGTTTTTTTTTTCAGGGCTCTGGATTTACCCAGTGCCTCCCACATCCTAGACAAGTGATCTATTGCTGTGTGACACCATCAGCCCCTAGGAATCATTAATATGATTATTTTTTATTCTAAGATTCATGTTTGATGCAAAATATTTGCAGTATACTACCACTTTTGTATATTCTAGTAACACTGCATATGCTAGCGTATTTTTTTTCTTATCTACACGGGATAATTATTAAAAATATTATTACTCTTAATATATTTTTCATTTTTTTAGACTCCACGAAGACAAAAAAGATTGTTTTGCCGTTACCATGATGGAAACAGAAACCCTAAATTTATTCTGGCTCCAGCCAAGCAGGAAGATGAGTGGGATAAGCCTCGAATTATTCGTTTCCATGATATTATTTCTGATGCAGAAATTGAAATTGTCAAAGATCTAGCAAAACCAAGGGTAAATTTAAATTTTTTTCCTCAATTTACTGTACATCTCTGTTAATTTCTCCTTTGTAAGATGACAGGTTAACATATATACATATATAAATTTTTTTTTGTGTGTGCCAGTCCTGGGTCTTGAACTCAGGGCCTGCACTTCTGGCTTTTTTCTGTTTATGTGATATTGAGGAATTGGACCTAGGGCTTCATGTATGTATGCTACCACTAAGTCACATTCCCAGCCCCCCCTTTTTTTTTGATAGTTTATTGGAGATTAGAGTCCCACAGACGTTCCTGCCCAGACTGGCTTCAAACCACTATCCTTAGGTGTTTCAGCCTCCTGAGCAGCTAGGATTAACAGGCATGAGCCACTGGTACCTGTCTGGAGAACTATGTTATATTATTTTGTAGTTTTTATCTTAGATATCACTCAAAGCTCAACTTTTTCATATCTTATAATATTTGGATTATTTTAATTCCCTTTTAGGCACATTAATATTAGGAACCTATAATTAGTCATAAAAGCATCATGATAATTTTTAAATGTTGATGTCATTTAAAAATTCTGATTTTAATCTACATTA
Organism: Perognathus longimembris pacificus; assembly: GCF_023159225.1. Classification (NCBI taxonomy): domain Eukaryota; kingdom Metazoa; phylum Chordata; class Mammalia; order Rodentia; family Heteromyidae; genus Perognathus; species Perognathus longimembris. The sequence continues at coordinate 48,044,623 of NC_063162.1, read as the reverse complement.
TTTTAGTAAGAAAAATCATGTAATGTGAATTAAACAGTGTAATGTGCATTAAAGCTAATCCTGTGTGTGAGAATGTAGGAGACTATGCTCTTGCCTTTTACGATCATCTTGCTCTTAAATACTTCATTTTATTGATAATAAAATATAAACTATCACTAGGCATATTTTTGCTTTCTTATTACACAGAGTTCAAGGTAGTGAATATTTTTTAGGCTTTGTAGATCAAATAGTCTCTGCTACAGTTATTCTGTCATTATAGTGTAAAAGCAGCCCAAGAAAATAGTTAAATAAATGAGTAGGCTATAGTCCAATGAAATTTTAATTCTAAAAATAGGTGGCAGCTGAATTTGGCCCAATGGGTTTGCTGATTCTTATTATAACCATAAAATGGAAATATCTCAATATCTTATTTGAACTTAGAATTTTTATTTTCCAAATTAGTAATTTTCAAGTTTTAAAAATTATTATTAAATATTCCAGCTGGGTGCTGGTGGTCCATGCCTATAATCCTAGCTACTCAAGAAACAGATCTGAGGGTTGATGTTTGAATTCAGCCCTGGGCAGGAAAGCCCGTGAGACTCTTTATCTCTAGTTTACCAGCAAAAAGGCAGAAGAACAACTGTGTCTCAAGTGTAGACTACTAGTCTTGAGCACAAAAGCTCAGAGACGGGCTGGGGATATAGCCTAGTGGCAAGAGTGCCTGCCTCGGATACATGAGGCCTTAGGTTCGATTCCCCAGCACCACATATACAGAAAACGGCCAGAAGCGGCGCTGTGGCTCAAGTGGCAGAGTGCTAGCCTTGAGCGGGAAGAAGCCAGGGACAGTGCTCAGGCCCTGAGTCCAAGGCCCAGGACTGGCCAAAAAAAAAAAAAAAGCTCAGAGACATTGCCCAGGCCTTGAGTAAGCCCCAAGACTGGCACAGTAGGAGGCTGAGATCTGAGGATCATTGTTGGAAGCCAGCCAAGGGTAGGAAAGTCGGTGATAACTCTTTATCTCCAATTAACCACCAGAAAACTGGAAGTGGCACTATAGCTCAAAGTGGTAGAGCATCAACCTTGAACAAAAGAGCTCAGGGACCACATCCAGGCTGAGTTCAAGCCCCATGATCTACAAGAAAGAAAGGAAAAAAATATTTTTTTTAAAGAAAAATATTTTATTGTAAAAAACAAGATTGGTCTAATGCATATTGGTGATAAGGTAATCCTTTTAACACTGCCAGTCAGAATGCTACTTAATATTTGTATCATACTCTTCTTTTAAATTTCTATTTTAGTCTCTTGTGATTAGCAGACAGTTTACCACTGTCAGTTTAATATTCATTAAAAATTCCTGTCTTGATCTTTTTTTTTTTTTTTGCCAGTCCTGGGGCTTGAACTCAGGGCCTGAGCACTGTCCCTGGCTTCCTTGAAATTCCTATCTTATACTCAAGAATGTAGTGTTTTGGGCTGGGAACATGGCCTAGTGGCAAGAGTGCTTGCCTCCTACACATGAAGCTCTCGGTTGATTCACCAGCACCACATGTATGGAAAACGGCCAGAAGGGGCGCTGTGGCTCAGGTGGCAGAGTGCTAGCCTTGAGCTGGAAGAAGCCAGGGTCAGTGCTCAGGCCCTGAGTCCAAGGCCCAGGACTGGCCAAAAAAAAAAAAAGAATGTAGTGTTTTCAAAGTAAGGCTTATTTGTTGCACTTTGGATGTTCCCCAACCCCTGTGATTTCCTCAAATATGAAATAGGGGGAACCCAACTGCATAATTTGTGATAGTAGGGGCTATGTTTGTGCTTTGCACTGGTAGAGTGCTTGTCTAGCACTGTGGCTCAGTGGTAGAGTGCTAGCCTTGAGCAAAAAGAAGCCAGGGACAGTGCTCAGGCCCTGAGCCCAAGCCCCAGTACTGGCAAATAAAAAGACAATTCTGTCTCAGATTGAGAGCTTATAGTATTTCATTCATTCATTCATTCATTCATTCATTCATTCATTTATTTATTTATTTAAGCTTGGGTGCTCTCTCCCTGAGCCTCTGTATGCTCAAGCCTAGTGCTCTGCCACTTGAGCCACGGTGCCACTTCCGGCTTTTCTGTGATTAATTGGAAGATAGTCTTGTGGATTTTCCTGCCCAGGCTGGCTTTGAACCATAATCATCAGATCTCAGCCTCCTGAGTAGCTAGGATTATAGGTGTGAGCCACCGGCAACTGGCTCATTCTCTCAGTTTTTTAATAGTCTGAAGTAATTGCCTTGCTTCTCATCTTTTTCCTATTGTCTTTAAAATTCCTAAGTTCTTTACATTTGCCTTTTTGCTAACAACTGTTTTTTTTTGTGTTTTTTTTTTACTGTATATGTTGAGTAGACATCTTGAAAGGATAAAAGATTGACCATAAAGCAAATTTTAAACAGTATTAGCCCTTGGAAACAGTTCTACCATGAAGATTTAAAATTAGAGGTTTTAGAGAACATTAATTACAAATAGCCATTCTTATAACAAATTACACTTCAAATTTTAGAAATTTTCCTTTATTGTCATATCCTCTAACCACTGAAGAAATATAATTTGCAGACTTTTGTTGGTGTATCCTCTATTCGTGCAACATAAAAACAAGTAAATTTTTTAAAAACACAAATATCTAAAAAAAAATACACTTCAAGGCCCAACCAAGGTGACTGGAAGTATATGGTTCTATTTTCTCTATTTGCATTTCTTTGTTGAAAGAAAAGAAACCCAGCATTCTAACTGGTTAGATAATTGTGATTCAGTTTTTGTCTTGTAATGCAACTATTCTGATGGTTGGCTCCACAGCTGAGGCGAGCCACCATTTCAAACCCAATAACAGGAGACTTGGAGACGGTACATTACAGAATTAGCAAAAGGTAAGAGATGTGTGTGCTGCATATTTTGCCATCTAATGAATGCTTTGTACATCCTACAGGATTTTTTTTCGTTTAAGGGTCATTTTCAGTCTCCAGCTCAAGTGGCCGCCTCATACATAAATAGGACAACACAAAGACTGCTTTGTGTTTCACAGGTTTTTTTCCTTAAACTAGAAGTTCGATAATATGTAATGAAGTTCTTTTAATATGTGGTCTGTTACATTTAAGGAATTAATATACTTGTATTTTTCTAAGGATCATGTATCATATCCAGGAAACTACTTGATACTTGTTTACTTTTTCCCTTTGTTGCTAAAATGGGAAATAAACTTCTCAGAAGTCTTTTCTCATACAATTCTCCGACAGTCACCAGTCCTGCATTGATTCTTCTTATCCTTCATGGTGATTGTATTAACATTTGTTCCAGCATTTGTCCTTAGCTTATACAATATCATTGTCATTATGGAGTATTTTGTATTCCTGTTGGATTTTAGTTTTGAAAACCTGGTGACTCAGTTGGCTATGAAAAGAACAGAGTTAACGTTCAGAACTCAGTCTACAAACTACTTGTGAACTCAGTTGCCTTTTACTTGGCAGAGAAACTGAAAAAAAGTTTTATCTTGGTGAGAGTTTTTAAGAAAGAAATGAATTTAAAGAGACAAATTTTTACTTTCAAAATATTTGAAGAACATTAAATTTCTAGTTCTGGGAAAGTTCCTGTGAAACTCAGTGCTATAAGTCATTTACATACAGCATGAAATGATTTTTTTTTAAGTGAGAGGACAATAAATCTACAACAAATATCTCATACTATTTTTCTCTTACTTAGAAGTGGTTGTTCTTACTGCCACATTTCTAAATGTTTTTGCTGATTTGGAAACATTACCTATCACTAGGGCCAATCTGAATCCTTCCAATCACCTGTGGCTTGGCAAAACAAAACAAAACAAAATGAACAAAAGTCCAAAATTGCCTGCTACTGGATTTTAAGTCCTCGTCCTTTCTCTCTCTCTTTTTTTTTTTTTGTTTTGTTTTGTTTTTGTAGCTGAGCCGAGCTACAGTACATGACCCTGAGACTGGAAAATTGACCACAGCCCAGTACAGAGTGTCTAAGAGGTAAGGGAGCAATGGAGAGACCTTTAGTCATATTTGAATTATTGTCTTCTTGAGAATCTTAATTTCTGCAGAATACATAGTTTAGTTTCTAAACTTTGGCTTTTAGGAATGGGTATGCCAAATGGTGATATCTATACTTGAATTTTCATGATGGATCAGTAAGCAGACATGGTTATGGGTTATTTAATAGACTATTAGGTTACAAAATAGCTGATGAGGCTTCCCAGACCCTGTAAATGAAATTGTACTTTATATTGAAGTAAGAGACGTTTCCAAAGATTCCTTACAAAACAAGGCCTAATTTGGACTCCCTTGTAAAGCAGGAGTTTACTATAAAATAAATACTTTGAATCAATACATAATAAAGCCTTTTCAAGTCAGTTTGAAATTATTTGCTTTTATAGTGTTAAAAAGAATTTAATGAGCTGATATGTTAGTAAAATAACATTTAAAAATAGATTACGCTGTAACTTAGAAAAAAAGCTTATAGAATTGAGGTGTAATGAGTTAATTATTCCAATAGAATTCCTTTTCTATTGGCTTACTTACATGAAAAAGGTTTCTTTGCTATCTTAAAAATGAAAATAGAAATATAATTGCACTAAATACTTTTTAATTCTAAACCTAAGTAATATTTAGCCATATTTAAAACCAAATACAAACCCTATCCATTTCATTAGGAACATTTAAATATATTTTAAATTTGATAGTATTAATCAGTGTTCATTAGGTTAATGTAGGTTAATAATAATTCTAATTCAGTTTGAAATCCTGTTTTTCAACATGGGCCTTTATGGTATAGAAGTTCATATTTTGTCAGTTACATAAATATTTTTTATTTTAGAGAAATACAGTGTGATGAAGAGTTTGAAGTATAAAAATGTATGTCACTCCATAATGACCAGCAAATTCTCACAGTTATACTTTTCTTTTAAACATAGAGGGGTTAAAACAACTGAGAACACTCAGAAGCGCTGAATGGGAAACAAAAATGAAAATTTGTTTTTACAATTCTTTAAAGTGAAAATATATTTTTCTTCCTTACATTAGGTGTTAGAGCCTACTCAAACCAAATTTCAGACTGTTCTATAAAAACATATCCAAACTTAAAAATTGGTCCCTAACAACTTCATCATTGTTAACGTTTTCTAACTCTTGAGTTAGAGATAACTCAACATAGATTGCTTGTCTAGTTTTCCTTTGATTCCCTAACTACAGTAAAAAAATTACCTTAAGTTACTTTATGAAATAAACAATAAATGTTTGAAAAGACAGTGAACTTGTGGTACTTATAACAAAAATGTTTAAAGTACATTGGATTATTAGCAAGTAATGATTAAATAGATATGTGTATTTAAGTAAATAAGGATATGCGATCGTTCCTAGTTGGGGATGAAAGAAATGTGTCAGTATCATCTGGGTGCTTTTAAAAAATAATAATGAAAAATTGTTTTAAATTTGAAAAATGTATATCACTCTAAAGCAAAGTTTCTCAACCTTGACATTTCTGAATAGTTCTTGGTTGTTGAGGTCTTTTTTAAGCTAATGGGATTGTGTTTGTGTGTGTGTGCACATGTGTGCGTGCACACATGCCCATGCACGTGTGTGCGTGCACACATGCCCATGCACGCACATGCCCATGCATGCTGGTCCTGGGCTTGAATTCAGGGCCTGGTTGCTGTCTCTGAGTTTTGTGGTCAAGGCTAGCTAGCGTTATACCACTTGAGCCACAGCCCCACTTCCAGCTTTTTTTGATAGTTAACTGGAGATATAAAGTCTCATGGACTTTCCTGCCCAGGCTGGCTTTGAACCATGATCCTCACATCATGGCATGTTTAACAACATCTCTCATACCCATTACATGTCCCTAGCACCAGTCCTTCAGTTGTAACAATTAAAATGTCACCAAACATTGCCACATGTGGGAAAAGTCTCTACCACCATCACTTCTAGGGACTCTACCTCTCTGAGAGCCACTGTTCTAGGATAAGAAAAGAGTGAAAATGTAAGTTCATACACACACACACACACATATTATAACATACATAATATATAATTTATGTATAATAAAATTTCCAAGAGCTAAACAATTTTGGGGGGGGGGGAGGGTATTGGTACCAGAGTTTGAACTTAGAGCCTCATTCTTGCTCAGCTTTTTTGCTCACAGTTGGAGCTTTGCCACTTGAGCCACAACTCTAGCCCTTATGTGTTCATGTTGTTTTTTTTTCCCCCATGGTAGGTTTTGAACTCAGGGCCTGTGAGCTGTCCCTGAGCCTCTTTGTGCTCAAGACTAGCCCTCTACAACTTGAGCCATAGTGTCACTTCAGATTCTTTAGTGGTTAATTGGAGATAAGAGTTTTACAGGGACTTTTCTGCCTGGGCTGGCTTTGAATCCCTATCCTCAGATCTTAGCTTCCTTAGTAGCTAGGATTACAGGCGTGAGCCACTGGCACCTGACTATGTTTATGGTTGTTGTTTTTTTTTGCCAGTCCTGGGCTTGAACTCAGAGCTTGGGCACTGTCCCTGAGGTTTTTACTCAAGGCTGGCACTCTACCATTTGAGCCACAGCACTACTTCTGGCTTTTTCTGTTTATGTGGTGCTGAGGAATGAAACCCAGGGCTTTATGTATGCTAGACAAGCACTCTACAACTAAGCCACATTCCCAGCACCCAAAATATTTAAAAAAAAAATATATATATATATTGTTTTGGCCAGTCTGGGGCTTGAACTCAGCCTGGACACTGTCCTTGAGCTTCTTTTGCCCAAGACTAGCACTCTATCACTCATGTATTTTTTGTTTATTTATTTATTTTGTGTGTTGTGGAGTTTGAACTCTGGGCCTGGGTGCTATCCCTAAGACCTTCAGCTCAAGGTTAGTGCTCTGCCACTTGAGCCACAGGGCCACTTCAGGTATTCTAGTGGTTAGTTGGAGTAAAAGTCTCATGGATTTTCCTGCCTGGCTGGCCTTGAACAGAAACCCTCAGATCTCAGCCTCCTGAGTTGCTAGGATTAAATGCATGAGCCACCAACACTTGGCCCACTCTTGCATTTTTGATTATGGTAGATATAATATTACTGTGTTTACCATCTACAGCTATGTTAAAAGTGAATAATTTTCCAGCATTATATATTTTTAGCAAAACAAATCATTTGGAACTAATTACTACTATGAAAATTTTAGTTGTAAACTAAAAAAAATGCAGACATGTTGTAGATATTAACAAGTATTTTAGGAAGTATTCAAAAAATCTTTTGAGAGGCATGATATCCCTGATATATGACTGTTAACAAAGGGAGACGGAGAGACAGTAGAGACCAGGTCTGTGAAACCAAAAACTGCTTGTCAAATAGTATTTCCCACAGGATTGGGGGAGCGACCCAACAGTATGTAACTAAAACCAAACAACTACTCAACATATAAAGGTCAAAAATCGGCCTCTCAGTGGAATACAATAGCTCAAAAGCTATGTATATACGTTCATATAAGACTACTGTCGACATATGGTCTAATATCGATATTACATTTAAAGCCCTAGGCGAATTTTCTTGGGCCTGGCCACGTGGCTACTGTATATGTTCTTGATACATTGTATATGGTATATATGTGTACCTGACCTAGAGAAGGGAAAGAAAAACAGGGCGTAAGATATCACAAGAAATGTACACACTGCCCTACTATGTAACTGTACCCTTTTTGCACAATAAATAAATAAATTAAATTAAAAAAAATCTTTTGAATATTACTGGTGTAATTTGGGCATTGGTGGCTTATGCTTATAATCCTAGGTACTCAGGAGGCTGAAATCTGAGGATCAAGCTTTGAAGCCAGCTCAGGCAAATTCTTCGAGGCTCCATCTCCAGTTAATTAGCAATATGCCAGATATATTTGCTAATCACACAAATGTAAATCTGAATTTTTAAGACTCCTGTTAGTAAGATAAATGAACATTTTATTCCCTTCATAAACTGTAAGATAAATGATAAGAAAAAGGAATCACAAATATGAAATGGAAGAATTTGTTTTCTGATGTCAGTTAAATTTTAACCCTTTAGCTTTGGGAATATATGCATTTGAAAAGTTCCATAGAGGAATTTATATTTATGGAAGTTCTAAGTGATGTTCTTTTTCTCCTGTGGAAGCACAAGTTTATTCCAGCAAACAGAATTTTCTTTAGTAAAATATATGTCAAAATCCTTCATTGTAAAAAAAAAACAACAAAAACCTTTAAGCCAAGCATGGTGGTATATACCAGTAGTCCCTGCTAACTCAGAAGCTGAGTCAGAATTGCTTGAGCTCAGAAATTAAAGGCCAGCCTGAATTTTCATTTCTATTACATCACCATATGTTAACTTTTGGCTTATCATTTGGCAAGTACTTAGGGAATAATCATTGGCACTTTGAACCTTAAATTTCTTTCCCTTTTTTTTGGAAAGAAATAACTGGCTTTATATCAGCTAGTTCTAAATAGTTTTGTATGCATTGGGTTAGAAAATAGTGATTATATTCAAAAAAACATATTACTGACATTTTTTTTGGGGGGGGGGTGGTCTGGGCACTGACTAATGGCTCATACCTATTATCCTAGCTACTTGGGAGGCTGGGATCTGAGTATCACCAGAAGCCCAGGCAGACAAATCCAGAGATTCTTCTTATCTCGTTATTAGCAAAGAGCATTGAATGGATGTGTGGCTTAAGTGGTAGGTACAGTGCTTACTTTGAGTGGAAAAAGCGAGCTGAGGGCCCAGAGTTCAAGCCCCAGTAATTTGAACATTAAAATTTTAACTAAATTAAGTACTAAATTATTAAACATTGAAAATTTAAATAGTAAATCTCATTTTAAGAAAGGAAAAAGGTGGAAAGATTACTTAAATGCACTTTTGTTTACTAAGGCCAAAAAGAAGATTTTTTTCGGGCTATATTAATTTTTGTTTCATTTTGTGGTACTGGGGATGAACTCAGCCTCATGCTTACTGGGCTTGCTAGATTAGTTCTCTGCTATTTGGGCCATGACCGCAGACCTTGCATTTAGTTTGTTTTTCAGAGAGGCTCTCATATTAACTTTTCCCAGGCTAATTTTGGACAATGAGGATCCTTCCACCTCCACCTCCCAAGTAGATGGGACCACTGATGTGCACCACCATGCCTGGCTTGCTTGAGATAGAATATTACTTTTGCCACAGCTGACCTTAAACTGCAATCCTCCTGTCTCCACCTCCTCAGTAGTTGGAATGTGTGCCACCATGCCCAGCTGCTAATTTTTTTCAATCCTGGGTCTTGAATTCAGGGCCTGGGTGCTGTCCCTGAGCCTCTTTGTGCTAAAGGCTAGCACTCTACTACTTGAGCCACAGTACCACTTCCAGTTTTTGAGTGGTTAATTGGAGGTAGGAGTCTCACAGGGACTTTTCTGCCTGAGCTGGCTTCAAACCACAGTCTTATCTCAGCTTCCTGGGTAGCTTGGATTACAGGTGTGATGCATCGGTGCCCAGCTCAAGCCACTAGTTTTTAGTGGGAAGTTACTTTGAGAAAGAGTTTTTTTCCTCCTAGTACTAAGTTGGGTTTATTGTACAAGAAAAATTAGATATTTTCAAAAATGATTTTTCCTATTAAATATTGTAACCAAATTGTACTAGAAGACATTTCTAATGATTTAATGCATAAGACTTCCCAGATCTATGAGAATCAACAGACAACATAAATTACAGAATTATTTCCATTGAATATTTAGCCAGGTTAGAAACAATGTAAATTCAGAGCTCAAGTCTTAGACTACCTGCTAGATCTACAATAATGTCAGTGAAGACACTTTAGCAGTAATGACTTGTTAAAAGTGAGATTCAGATGAATAAAATGTTTTAAGTAAATATAGTTCTTCAGCTAAGAAGGAACTTTTATTTTGGAGAGATTTTTACATGAGAATTTAAAGTAAGTGCAATAACTTGCCCATGCATCACTAGAATTACCTTTTACCCCTTTTTTTTTTAAATAAGTAGTTGTGGAAACAGCATTCAGTTCCAGAGGATTATGAAGACAGTGCATTTGATGTGTCTCCTCTTACATTGTTTTCCTCCATAGAATGCATTCTCTAATTCCTTCAGGCCTATACCCAGGAGTGGTATAGCTGGATAATAGTTCTATGTCTGTTTTCTGAGGAAACTTGTATACTGGTTGTTTTGGTTTTTTTGGGGGGGAGGGGAGGAGAACCACTAATTTGCATTTAGCTTCTAAGAATTTCTTTTCCCCTACATCCTCACTAGCATTTGATTTTGTTTTCTTTTTCTTTTTTTTTTTTGGGGGGGGGCCAGTACTGGGCTTTGGACTCAGGGCCTGAGCACTGTCCCTGGCTTCTTTTTGCTCAAGGCTAGCACTCTGTTTTCTTGGTAGCCATTCTAACTAGGGTGACATAGAATTTGAGTATTGTGATTTGCATGTTGCTGATCATTAAATATTTTTAAACATTTGTTCATGTGCTTATTGGCTATTTGTACTCATTTTTAAAAAAGAACTGTTCAGTTTATTGAACCATTGATTGATTGGATAACCAGTTCTTTATATTAGAGTCCTGAGTAACTGGAAGAGATGTTCTACCATTCTGTAATTTCTTCACTCTGGTAATAGTTTGTTTTGCTGTGCAGAAGTATCTTAATTTGATGCGACCCTGTTGATTTATTGGATTTGTGTTTTGTTTTTTGTCGGTTGTGGCGCTTGAAATTTGGGCTTAGGCACTGTCTCTGAGCTCTTCAGCTCAAGAATAGTGCTCTACCACTTGAGCCACAGCGCCACTTCCGCTTTTCTGGTGGTTAATTGGAGGTAAGAGTTTCATGGACTTTCCTGTCCAGGCTGGCTTTGAACCTTGTTCCTCAGATCTCAGCCTCCTGAGTAGCTAGGATTATAGGCATGAGCCACTGGCACCCAGCAATATTATTGTTGGTGGTGGTATAGTGTGCGCGTGCACGTGCACGCTGGTACTGGGCCTTGAATTCAGGCACTCTCTTACTTGAGCCACAGCTCAACTTCCACCTTATTGTTAATTAACTCCTGGGAGATAGCTTCCTGAGATATCACCCTCCTCAGTAGCAGGATTACAGGCATGAGCTCCTGGTGCCTAGCTACCTGCTTATCAATTCTCCATGTTATATGAGCTGTTGGAGCTGCTTATACCTTTATCTTAAAATACTTTGCCTATATTGTCTTACACTAGTTTCAGGTCTTACATTAGAGTCATTGATCTACATTAAGTTGAATGTTGAACAGAGAGACACACACAGAGAGAGAGAGAGAGAGAGAGAGAGAGAGAGAGAGAGAGAGAGAGAGAGAGAGAGAGAGATCTAGTTTGTCTTCTACATGAAGATGTATTTTCCTCGGTGCCATTTTTTTTTGTCAGTCCTGGGGCTTGAACTCAGGGCCTGAGCACTGTCCCTGGCTTTTCTTGCTCAAGGCTAGCACTCTACCCCTTGAGCCACAGCGCCACTTCTGGCTTTTTCTATATATGTGGTACTGAGGAATTGGACCCAGGGCTTCATGTATATGAGGCGAGCACTTTACCACTAAGCCATATTCTCAGCCCTCAGTGCCATTTCTTAAAGATACTTTATTGTATATTTTTGGCATGATTGTTGAGAATCAGATAGTAGTCTGATACATGGTCTTCTATTCCTTTGGTCTTTGTATCTATTTTTGTTACTATGGCTGAAATCGGGTACACTTCCTAATCACGGCTTGTCAAATAGCCAGAATTATAAACATGAGCCACCAGCACCTGGCTCTGTAAAGTTTTTTATGTGGCAATAGCTCATATATATATGTATGTATCTCCTCGGTGCCATTTTTTTTTTTTTTTTTTGCCTGTCCTGGTCCTGGGGCTGGCACTCAGCTTGAGTGCTGTCCCTGGCTTCTTTTTGCTCAAGGCTGCACTCTACCGCTGGCACCACAACATCACTTCCAGCTTTTTCTGTTTATGGGGTGCTGAGGAATCGAACCCAGGGCTTCATGCATGCTAGGCAAGCACTCTACCTCTAAGCCACATTCCCAGCTCATAGCTTTTCTGTGTTTACAAAGAAGTAGAATTCCTGAGCCATATTATAACTGTGGTTAATATTTTAAAGAACTTCCAGGCAGTGGCTGTACCATTTCAGCTTTCCACCAACAGTGTTTGGGAGCTACAGCTTCTCTGTCAGCATTGTTTTCTCTCTCCACATCCTTCAAGACTCTTCCCCCTTCTTTTTCTTTTTCCCTCTTTCCAGTTCACGTCTTGATCTTAGGGCCTTCAACTCCTGCCTTTTCTGGTCACACTGTCACTCTGCCACTTGAGCTATGTCTGTAAACCATCAATATTTTTTAGAGAATATTTTTGAGTGCTCTAATAAATTGAGGCAAGTTGGTTTTATTTCTTATAAAAAAGCATTGTGGGAACTGGGAATGTGGCCTAGTGGTAAAGTGCTTACTTCATATACATGAAGCCCTAGGTTCTGTTCCTCAGCACCACATATATAGAAAAGGCCAGAAGTGGTGCTGTGGCTAAAGTGGCAGAGTGCTAGCCTTGAGCAAAAAGAAGCCAGGGACAGTGCTCAGGCCCTGAGTTCAAGTGCCAGGACTGGCCAAACAACAAAAAAAAGCATTGTGTACATCAGGCTAAAGTTCCTTTGACTTCCAACACAGTTCCTCTACTTTATATGGAAGAAACTATTGTCTTCAGTTTGTCATGTATTTTTCTAGAATGTTTAGAAATTCTTGAATGTAAGCCTGTAGTCACAGCCACTCAGGAGGCTGGCGCAAGGGAATGTAGACCTCAAGACATAGGGGAACGAGAAAGAAAGAGACTTGGGAAGGTGACTTTTCTAACTTCTAACTGTAAAATGTGACATCTCTTAAAAATTGTATTATGAGGAAAACGAAGGAAGGAGTGACATCCAAAAAGAATTGTACTCATTACCTGACTTATGAAATGGTACCCCCTCTGCTTAACACCTTAATAACATTCTTAAGATTCAAGAAATAAGCCACCACACCTGGCTAATTTTGTTCTCTTTTTAATACCCTGGAGATTACAGTTCAAAGTCAGCGCTGGCAGGAATGTCTGAGACTGTATCTCCAATTAAACACAAAAAAAAAACCCCACCATCCCCAGAAGTAGAGCAGTGGCAAGTGTTAGAGTGCTAGCCTTGAACAAAAAGCCCAGGAACAGTGCCCAGGCCTGGAGTTCAAGCCCCAGGATTGGCACACACACACAACATTTTATCGAATCTAAGTGCTTATTGTCTTGTTTAAGCATGGTGGCATACACTTGTCATCCAGCGTTCAGAAGGCTAGGGCAAGAGGATCATAAGTTAAAGGCTAGCTTGGGTATTTATAGTGAGACTCTGTCTTCCAAATCCAGGGGTTGGGGATGAAGTGTAGCGCGCTGCCCCTGAGCTCTTTTGCTCAAGTCTAGCGCTCTACCATGTCGAGCCACAGCTCTACTTCATTTACTGGTGGTTAGTTGGAGGTAAGAATCTCATAGATGTGCCTACCTCGACTGGTTTCAAACTGCATTCCTCAGATCTCAGCCTCCTGAGTAGCTAGGATTACAGGTGTGAGCCACCAGTGCCCAGCTAGGTGTTTTTGTGTGTGTGTGTATGTGTTTTTTTTTTTTTTTTTAATGAATGAAGCAATACCAGTAAAACTAGTATTTTCTCTTTTTGCCCTTAGTGCTTGGCTTTCTGGCTATGAAAACCCTGTGGTGTCTCGAATTAACATGAGAATACAAGATCTAACAGGACTAGATGTGTCCACAGCAGAGGAATTACAGGTAGGTAACCATATTATCCTTGTTAATTTTTCACTTAAATACTTAGGTGATTATTTCCTGACATAGAACAGATAGCTCTGACTTGCATCATAGCTTGGGCCACCATACCCAGTTTTTCTTCCTTCTTTTGCCATTAGGACATTGTCATAGTAAATGAAGTGGTGTGAACTTTTCCTCTTTATGTAAGAAAAAGGTTTAATTATACTGGGAGTTTGCCAACATTTGAGGCTTTGGGAATTTTTAAAGCTTAAATTCCAAAAGAAAATATTTGGGAAGAGAAAATGGATGTCTCAAAGTTGGCTAAAGAAAAACATTTAAGATTCTCAAAATAGCATCTAGCTTCTAGTTTTTCATCTATTTTCTTAGAAACATTAATAGTTCATCCATCCATGCTTGGTTTTTGTTGTGTTTTTTTTAGGTAGCAAATTATGGAGTTGGAGGACAATATGAACCCCATTTTGATTTTGCACGGGTAAGTAAATGAAATGGAGCCCATAACAAATTTACAGTGTTAGTTATTTATGGTGGGGCCAGGTCAGTGGTGTAGGAGCCACTGCTTAACTACAAATACAGTAAGGAAAAAATTTTTAGCTAGGGGGTAGAGTTCAGTGAATGGAAAATTCCTATTGGGAAAAGAGCATGGTAGCTAAATCAAGCTATAAGGTAGAACATGAGGAACATGATCACACAGTAAGGATAGAAGGTTCTAGCTGGGCTGGGAATATGGCCTAGTGGCAAGAGTGCTTGCCTCCTACACATGAAGCTCTCAGTTCAATTCCCCAGCACCACATATATGGAAAACGGCCAGAAGGGGCGCTGTGGCTCAGGTGGCAGAGTGCTAGCCTTGAGCGGGAAGAAGCCAGGGATGGTGCTCAGGCCCTGAGTCCAAGGCCCAGGACTGGCCAAAAAAAAAAAAAAAAAAAGAAGGTTCTAGCTAAGTTGACTTAGTGGGGCTCATGGAAAAATTGGACAATGCAGAAATAAACATAGAAGCCCAGAAGTTATAAAGTTGAGAAGAGAGCTCAGAGGAGCTATCATCTTAGTCAACATGTGGATTGTCACTTTGCTATTAAAATATATATATATATATATGTATATATATATATATATATCCTGCCGGGAATTAGTATCACTGTGAAGACTTCAGTATTAGCAAATAAAGTACATCTTTTGGTTCTTCAGCCTGGAAAAAAACTTATCAGACAGTTGAAAAAAAGAGGCTGTGGACCCATATGCCTCTAGGAACCTAGAGCTCGGTATTGCCAGCTCTGTGCAAAGCCCTGCCCCTGACTTACTGATGGACCCGAGAGAGACCCACCTGGAGATCACAGCTTTTAAAAGGCAGGATGGGTTTGGGAAAAACAGATCTCTGTGAGAACCTGAGTCAGTGCCATTTGTGTACATGCTGTCTCACAAGCAGCACCTGCCTGGGTGACACAAGTTTGAGATCAGCCTTCATGTGAACCTGATTTGAAGTTTTACTGCCCTCATGTACTAACACATCTGCGATTTTCTCTAATGTGCTTGAGTGGTAGTATATACAGTATGAGACACTGAAGGGAGTCTTTTGGAGTTATGTTTGGCAAAACTTTCAGATTATTAGTGTTTCGTTGGATTACTGAATTTTTATACTTTTATTCACAGAAAGATGAGCCAGATGCTTTCAGAGAGCTTGGGACAGGCAATAGAATTGCTACATGGCTATTTTATGTAAGTTATGACAAAAATGTTTTAAATTGGTTTGATCACATGACTTGTGAAATGGAGATGGAAAATTAATTTGTTTTCAATTTATGATACAGATGTTCATTGTAGAAGCCTCAGGATCTGAAAAAATGAATATATCAGAAATATATAAATGTATCAACAAAGTGCACGGTGTATATATAACCTGTTGGCACCTGGATCAAGAAGTAGTACTTTATAATACCCCAGAGGTCCTAACAGTAAACCACTTTTTTTTGCTTGGTCACTGTCCATTGAGCTCTTCAGCTCAAGGCTAGCACTCTACCATTTGAGCCACAGTGCCACTTCCGGTTTTCTGGTGGGTAATTGGAGATAAGAGTCTCACAGCCTTTCCTGCCCAGGCTGACTTTGAACCATGATTCTCAGATCTCAGCCTTCTGAGTAGCTAGGATTACAGGTGTGAGCTACCAACACCTGGCAAAACTTTTTAATGTTTTTTATGTGTGGGCCTGAGCGCTGTCCCTGTTAGTGTTAAGGCTAGTACTCTACCACTTCCTATAATGTACCACTTAATAATAATTAAATTCATTGCATTTTGTGTGTTATGCTGAGGATGGGACCTAGCACCACCTGCATCGTAAGCGTATACTTTACCACTAAACTACTACATGGTCAGCCCCCAAATTGTTTTATTCGTTCCAGTTTTCTATTGCTACAATTGAATCTCACAGTAAAAGAATACTTTTAATAGATGGAGAGTGGCTCATTTCTAGTGTGCAAATGACCTTTGGACAGTATTGGGATATGTATGAAATAAGGGCCTCATGCTTTGGTACTAAGCTTATCTCTTAGTTCCTGTCCCAGCTGTCTGGCTCTGTGGGAAGTCCTCTGGAAGGTGTATTTATCTATTGCATTCTGGCCTCAGGGACACCCAGATGTAACAAGCATCCCAAAAGAAACACAATGTTTCTTAGTGTCTGCTGCCAGGAAATCAGAGTATAATTTTTGCTATATTTTATAAATGCAAGCTGCTCTGCCCAGCTTCCAGTTGAGGGAATTAGGTATTTACCCTGGGTGAGTGTGATTGTTGGGTAAACCCTATACTGGTGGGGGCATCTTGCAGTGGTAGAGCACTTACATAGCATGCAGGAAGCTGCAACCCTGAACACTGCTTAAAAAAAAACCAGAAAATGCAGGTAGGATGAGACACATTGGAATGTATTATATTTGGAAAATACAATCGGCCATAATGTTGTAACTTTCTAATTTAACAAGATGTATCCTTAAATTTTGCTTATTTCATTATACTTTCCTTCTCTTATCCCCATTTGAATTTTATGAAACTGCATCTCTGCTTCTATGAAACTGCATCTCTGCTTCTTAGTCTTTGTATTCTTGCCTACCCTCTAACCTTTAGAAAAAGTTAATGGTGTTGATTCTGTAGCATGAGAAATTATACAGCTGATTTCAGTTTCTCTTGTTTGAATTTAAATTTGGTGCACTAAAGCTCAGCAATGAATGCAACATAATCCTTGCCTTGCCTCCGGAGATTACATTCTACTAGTACAATCAAATGCCTCAAAGAAATGCCTGTTCCCATTTTGGTTTTTTTCTACCGATTCTGTTGATCATATCCTTTTGCTTCTTATAGATGAGTGATGTGTCTGCAGGAGGAGCTACTGTTTTTCCTGAAGTAGGAGCTAGTGTTTGGCCTAAAAAAGTAAGTGGGGTTTGTTGTGGGATTTTGTCTTTTTTCCAATGAAGAGATACCCCTGTCTGTCATGGCCTAATTAGTGAATTACATTTTTAAAGATAGCACATTTAGAGACTATGTAATTTATTTGTTTTTCTGGTGTGTGTGGGGGGGCACAATTTAGAGGTGTATATAGAGGCTAGATACAATCAGGGATTACTGAAGTTTTCACTTCTAAAATTGATGTTTATATGACCACATTACTTTTCCCTCTGTACTCACAATGTTTTGATAAATACTTTTTCATGGTGTTGATCATGGGGGCTTGAGCTCAGGGCCTGGGCACTGACTCTTCCACTCAAGGCTAGTGCTCTTTGAGCCAAGCACCACTTCCGGTTTCCTGGTGGTTAGATAGTACTTCCCTCCCTGGGCTGGTTTTGAACCGTGATCCTCAGATCTCAGCCTTCTGAGTAGCTAGGATTACAGGTGTTAATCAAGTGGGTCTGTGGTGATGTCAAAACACACTCAGAATTAAAGTTATGTATTACCATAGAGACAACAGAGGAAAGTGTAAGGACTGTAAAAAGTGATTACCTGACACTATCTGGGAATCATTTTGAATTTTTCGTCATAGGGAACTGCTGTTTTCTGGTACAATCTGTTTGCCAGCGGAGAAGGAGATTATAGTACACGGCATGCAGCCTGTCCGGTGCTAGTTGGAAACAAATGGGGTAAATATTTCCTGTTATCTATGAGAATTTCTCACTTTGAAACCATTATAATCAATACTTGCTGTCTTGGATTGTGTCTAGCAGGAGGGTACAAGAAAGTCTCTTAATAAATTTGCATTCTTCAGATCAGCATTTTTATGAGCTTTTACATTTTTATGAGCTTTTACATTTTGAGAGAGGTCTATAACATTCCTGAATGCTGGGATTATAGGTATGTGCTGTTAACACCTAGCTCAGACTATTTTTAATTTCATTTCTACTTGTTATTCGCAATAAGTCGCAATCTGGTTCAGACTATATTAATGGGTAAGTCACGGTATAATGTAGAGCAAGAGCATACTAATATAAGCAGCAAAGGTAATCCCTAAATTTGGGAGCCTTCTTCAAAGCTTCAATTTTGTCACCTAAAGACAGTTTCCCAAGCCTGTTAAGTGTCAGGCCAGAGGGGCATTTCAGCAACAAAACTCAGAGCCCTCCTCCAGTCAGTGGTTGCCCACATGAACAAATGAACTGTGGATGTCCCTAGCCCCAAGTCAGGGTTCAGTAGCACTTGCCTAGTTACCAGGGTGAGAGCAAGATTTAGAAATCTCACCCAGTGCATATAACATTTAAAAACCACTGGACTGTTTGAGGAGTGCTCAAGTTTAAATACTTTTTGACCAAAATTGAGCTAAAACGGCAAAAAGGTTGGGAAGCCAAAAGTAACCTTGGGCCACAGGCAAATGGGCAGGCTTCTGTGAATACAGACTGTATGCAAGCTTTCGTGAATATAAAAGAGTGTTAAGAAATGAAGGAGGTTCAGACATACAGCCTAGCCTCCCTAGTATCTGGGATTACAAGAATGTATCTCAAAGAACAGTTTGAGCTCAGTCCAGGAAGAAAGGCACATGAGACCCCATCTAAACCAAGAAAAGGCTGCGTTCAGTGTTACTGCCTGCCATCCCAGCTACAAGGGAAGAATAGGATCACGTGGTCCAGACCAGCCAAGGCAAAAGGCAAGAAAGATTCTATTTGGAAAGTAGAGCAAAAAGGGTTAGCATGGCTCAAGTAATAGAGCACCCCAAATATGACAAGAACTCTTGTGGAAGCAAGGAAATTTAATAAGCATCTAGTAGAGATTGATCAAGTTGCTCCTCTAGAGAAGTTTTTTGTTTTTGTGCTTGGCCTGGGCACTGTCCTTGAGCTTTGTTCCTCAAGGCTAGCACTCTACAATTTGAGCCATGCTCCATTTCCAGCTTTTTGGGTACTTAATTGAATCTTAAAAACTTTCCTGCTCAGACTGGCTTCAAACCGTGATATCAGATCTCAGTCTCCTGAGTAGCTAGGATTACAATTGTGAGCCACTGGTGCCCAGCTAGTGTTCTTAAATGACCATTTTGAAAGCTGGTAAAACTATTATATTCTTTGTATATCTGGATCCTAATTCCATGGGTGGCCTTTGCAAATATATGTACTTATATATACACATCTATAAATATACATATAGGAAGGGAGAATTGATATATTTCTTCTCCTCTTACAGTATCCAACAAATGGCTCCATGAACGTGGACAAGAATTTCGAAGACCGTGCACCTTGTCAGAATTGGAATGACAAACTGGCTTCCACCCTCTCCTGTTGTACTCGAATGTGTCTGACACAGTTCCTAGTCCTAACGAAACTTCCGAGTTTACAATTGACTAACACTCCATGATTGATTCAGTCATGAACCTCATCCCGTATTTCATCTGTGGACATTTTGTTTAAAATGACCCCAAATCACCATGTGGTGTCACAGGACATAAGGCAGAGTTAAAATTGAGGTTTTTTTTTTCCCCAGAATTGGAGATTGAACCCAAGGCCTTGTACTTGCTAGGCAAATACTCTCTACCACTTGAGCCTATGCCCCCTAGCCCAGGAATTTTTAATTATGTGCTATTTTTTTAAAGAAATTTTGACTGGATAAAAATACAGTTCAAGTATTTAATTTTAGTATTGCAGCGCATGTTGGTGGGTGGTATGCCAGTGTGGACTGATTAGCAAGCAGGTAGCTACTTCACAGTGTTGCCTAGGGGTTCTGTTCATCTAGACTTCTCAGTTTCATTTTCTACATCTGCATGAACACTAGTAATCCCAATTTCCATCTGGCTCTTAGATTAAATTACTCTAGATTCCACCCCCCCTTATAAGTTAGAAAGTATTATTTTGCCTTCCTTTGTCATGGATGCTCTGTGGTGAATCAAATCTGTTGGAAAGTACTTCAATTAAAAACATTTAACAGAAAGCCCTGCCTTAACAGCACTAGGCCTTTCTAACCAAAACGCTTGTTATTTGGTCTGCTTCTCCTATTTCCTAATGAATTATTTTTGTTCAGAAATTTTTACCTTTTTCTTAAGTGCCAGTACCTACTCTGCTACAGCAGGTGGTGAGATTAGCCTTCTAGTGATTAAATACTGTGCCTTAGGAGACTGGAATTTAAAAAACAAGGTCCTTTTCAATGATGAGGGAAGTGATTTTTTAAAATAATCATTTTCTTAAAAGCCAAAATGTTTACTAAAAATTCTGAGATGTGTTATGACAATGATGTATTTATGATCTTAAATCTTTTTTTTAAAAAAATGTTTGTTTCTGTGTGGCATTTTTTATATTTAAATCTAATGTACCCTAGAGCAATAACAGGTTAATTCTAACTTACATAACTTTAGTACCCAGGGCATAGGTTTTCCCTCACACTGACATCATAATGTTATGAGAGGCTCTCTATGTTATGTTAGGCTCTCTAAAGTTTCAGCTATTTAATCAAAATGTGTTTTACAAAAACACTACGAGGTAGCATCCTATCTGGAGTAAGCATTTACCTTGCAGAACTCATCCAGCATGCGAGGCCCTGAGTTTGTTCTTCGGTACCACTGAAGACCTTCCAAGAGAGCTTCGCTGTGGTTATGGGGTCACTATGTACAGAAAGCTTTCTCCAGTTCGAAAACGAGCAACCTGTGAACTGTCCACATTTTGTAGGATGCATTAGTCACACAAGGGTTCTTTTTCCTTTATGCATTTAAAAATATTTTGGGAAGGTTTTTTCTGTGCTTTTTTACCTGTGCATAAAATGAACTATAAAGTTCCTTCCTCTCGGCTATTTTTTCTTGTATCACAACTATTTTACCAACTGAGAACTGATCATTCCCATCCTTTCAGCATTTTGCAGCCATAGATGATTTTTTTTCCCTCCAGTCTTGGGGCTTGGACTTAGGGCCTGGGCACTGTCCCTGAGCTTCCTTTGCTCAAGGCTAGCACTCTACCACTTGAACCACAGTGCCACTTGCAGCCTTTTCTGTTTATGTGGTATTGAGGAATTGAACCCAGGCTTCATGCATGCTACGCAAGCACTCTACCACTAAGCCACATTCCCAGCCCATGATCTTGGTTTTGACTGGTTGTAGGGCTTGAACTTGGGGCCTGGATGCTGTCCCTGAGCTCTTTTTGTTCAAATCTAGCACTATACCACTTTGAGCCACAGCTCCAGTTCCAATTTTCTGGTGGTTAATTGGAGATGAGTCTCACCAACTTTCCTGCCCAGGCTGGCTTTGTACTGTAATCCTCAGATCTCAGCTCTTAGCCTCCCAAGTAGCCAGGAGTACAGGTGTGAGCCACTAGCACCTGACATGTAGATGATTTTTCTTTTGATGGTACTAGGATTTGAATTCAGGCCTCGGACTTGCTAAGCAGTTACTCCTCCACTTAAGCCATGCCCTCAGCCTCCACAGTTGATTTTTAGGCTAGATGTTTAAGTACCCAGCATAAAAATAGTTCTCTGTTAATAAGAAATAGGGAAGGGGCTGGGAATGTGGCCTAGTGGCAGGAGCGCTTGTATCGTATACTTGAAGCCCTGGGTTCGATTCCCCAGCACCACATATATAGAAAATGGCCAGAAGTGGCGCTGTGGCTCAAGTGGCAGAGTGCTAGCCTTGAGCAAAAGGAAGCCAGGGACAGTGCTCAGGCCCTGAGTTCAAGGCCCAGGACTGGCCACAAAAAAAAAAAAAAAAAGAAATAGGGAAGTTCTGTGCTGTGCTGGGAAGTAGAGTAACATTAAAAGGAAGTTAATCTCAGAAGCCTACTTTGGAGGATTCTGTGGGTTTTCCAAGTGAAAAGAGAGGAAAATCTATGAAGCATCATGTTTTGAATGCTGACATTTCCAGTAAATGAGGGCTTGAACTATCCTAGAAAAATACAGAAACTCAATTTTCCTCCCCAACTATAAGCCAGCCTGTCCTTCAAGATTGAAAGTTTCACCATTCATTAACCTTAGTTGGTATTGGAAAGATACATCCTAGACAGCGGGGAAATACTGTGTTTAAATCGGGTGTTAACCTAGGGAGACCATAAGAAAGACCATAGTATTACTGAAATGGCAGATGCAATGAAGAACCAAGCAATATGGTCCTTTAAAATTAAATGAGGGCCTGGGAAGGCGGCTTAGTGGTAGAGTGCCTACCATGCATGAAGCCCTGGGGTTCGATTCCTCAGCACCACATAAACAGAAAAAGCCGGAGTGGTGCTGTGGCACAAGTGGTAGAGTGCTAGCCTTGAGCAAAAAGAAGCCAGGGACAGTGCTCAGGCCCTGAGTTCAAGCCTCAGAGGCAGGCTTGAGATTTTAGGTAGTAAAATGATGTGCATGTTACATGACTGATTTGTCTGTGTCTGAATGAAATCTTATGGATGCTGAGAAGAGTATATCACTTTACATTGGTGCATGTGAAGTCAGTAGTAGATGTCTACTCCATCCAGCTAAGAAGCCAAGAGCACAGGGAGCACAGCATGGGCTCAACTAGTGAAGGCGTGGCTTCCAGTGGACTGCCGCACACTTGAGATGAACCAACTGGAAACTACACCAAGAATAGGCAGCATTAGGAAATTAAATGTAATTTTAACCTGGATGATGAGCTAGATATACCATAGCTGGCAGAACCTCTTTCCACTATGGCAAAAGTAGGTGTTTTATTTAAAGGAAATAGTATCAAGTTAAACACCAGATGGGGCTGGGAATATGGCCTAGTGGCAAGAGTGCTTGCCTCCTACACATGAAGCTCTGGGTTGATTCCCCAGCACCACATATATGGAAAACGGCCAGAAGGGGCGCTGTGGCTCAGGTGGCAGTGCTAGCCTTGAGTGGGAAGAAGCCAGGGATGGTGCTCAGGCCCTGAGTCCAAGGCCCAGGACTGGCCAAAAAAAAAAAAAAGAAAGTTAAACACCAGAGTGTCATAAATTGCCAGGTCTATCAGAATAAAATAAATTTATATCTTCCCAGTGCCCTGCCACCCTGGTGGGGTTAACTGTTACTAAACCAGTAAAGTGTTTGGCTGTTTTAAATTTTTTCTGTGTAAATGTAGCTTGCAGTTCAATATAATCAGAGGATGTCCTGGGCTACTGAAACATGTCTCAGAGGAGCCCATCTTCCTCACTAGAATGGCTCAGCAGTGCATGAGAATACGTATTCCCCATAACTACAAAGGAAATAGAGGATAAATTCAAATAGGAATAAGGAAATCAAAATGTACTGCAAAAACTTTTAAGGAGGTCGCTAATAGTAAAAACAGGCAGAAAACCTGTAAAATAAAAATGTAAAAAGAAATCCTTAAGCTCTCTAGAAGACAAAAGTTGATATTAAGAGTTAAAAAAACAGATTGAACTACAGGTTGTAGCTACAAGAGACAATAGGGGTCAAGATAAACGTTGGAAGTAGAAGGCTGGAATTACATATTGTCTCTAAGTCCAGGGAGGTTTTTGTAAAAAAAAAAAAAAAAAATTAAAAACTAAGGAATAATCTTAATTGAAGAGGTCTCAATTTCAAAATTTGCTCCAAATCCATGCTAGTCAATTACTTCAGTACCAGCATGCAAATAATCCTGTGAACTGAGAGAAAATCCTTGAAATTAAAAAAAAAAAAAAGGTTTTTAAATGGACAAGGAACTTGAATTGCCATTTCTCTGAAAGTACACAAATGGCCACAGACACATGAAAGATAAAACATCACTAACTCTTTAAGGAAATGCAATTCAGAATGACAATAAGACGTCAAAATTGCTATTATCAAGAAAGTAAGGGCTGGGAATATGGCCTAGTTGTATACATGAAGCACTGGGTTCGATTCCCCAGCACCACATATAGAAAATGGCCAGAAGTGGCATTGTGGCTCAAAAGGTAGAGTGCTAGCCTTGAGCAAAAAGAAGCCAGGGACAGTGCTCCCATCCTGAGTCCAAGCCCCAGGACTGGCAAAAAAAAAAAAAGAACAAAAATCCTACAGATAACCCACGTACCGGGAACTCATGCCTGACACCCTAGCTGCTCAGGAGGCTGAGACTTGGACCGGAAGCCAGGCAGAGGAATCCTTGAGGCTCTATCCAATTACCCAAACAAAATAGGGCTGGAGGCGTGGCTCAGAGGGTAAAGCATGTGAGCAGGAGGCCCAAAGTTCAAGTCACAGTGCTGTTACACACGGCACATGTATGTTTGCACATGTGCACATGCAGACATGGACACAGAAACAGGCAGGAGGCTGGAGAATGAGGCCAGGCTGAGCTACATTACTCAAAAGCAAACAAAATATGAAGCACCGGTGAGGACCCCTGTACTCATGCTGCTTGAAATGTAAGATATAACCATTTTGGAAGATGGTTTGTAGTTTCTTATGAAATAAAGGTTCGCCACTTACCAATTCTGTTACCCAAGAGAAGTGAGAACATGGTAAGCACAAAATAAGTGCCCTGTGATTACATTTATTTGTAACTGTAACAAGGTCTGTGCTCAGAAACAGGAAATTGTATGCCAGGGCTGGGTGGGGGAAGGGAGAGTGATGATTACAGGGGAGCTGCACAAGGAACATTTGGTGATATGAAAAGATTCCATGTCTTGCTGGTGGTTGCTCAGGTGTACACATTTGTCAAAACATTCTGTCATTTATGACTAAATTAAATGCACTACTTTAAAGTGTATGCTTTTTTTTTTTTTTAGCAGTACTGGGGTCTGCAGTTAGAGCTTTGCACCTGCTAAGCAGGTGCTCTATCACTTGCTGCATACACCTCTAGCTCTTGCTGACATTTTTTTTTTTTGGCCAGTCCTGGGGCTTGAACTGAGGGTGCTGTCTCTGGACCTCTTTGTGCTCAAGGTTAGCTCTCTACCACTTGAGCCACAAACCATTTCTGGCTTTTTATGAGCAGTTTATTGGAAATAAGAGTTTCAGGGACTTTTTGCTTGGGCTGGCTTTGAACTGTGATCCTCAGATCTCAGCCTCCACTGTAGCAAGGATTATATGTGTGAGCCATGGTGGCCACCTGCTCTGCTTATTTTTGAGAGAGGGTTCTTGTTTTATTTTCCCCCAAGCCAACCTGAACCATGATCCTCTTATTTATTCTTGCCGCCATAACTGAGATAAGAGGATTCTAGTCAGATGGCTCTCGTGATCTGTTTGCTCCCAGCTGTCTGGAGTTGCAGCACTCCAATCTCAGTCTCCTAGTAGCTAGGATTCCTGCAGCTGGTGTGAGTGTGTGCATTCCATGAAAAATAGCAAAGTCTAGTTTTTAAAAATTAACAAATTTAGCTAGGTGCTGGTGGCTCATATCTATACTCCTAGCTACTCAGTAGTTTGAGATACAAGGATCAGAGTTCTAAGTCAACTTGAGCAAGAAAGTCTATGAGATGCTTATTTCCAATTAACCAGCAAAAAGCCAGAAGTAGAGCTGTTGGGCTCAAGTAGTAGTGCCAGCAGAGAGCAAAAAACCACAAGACAGTGCTTTGGCCCTGTGGTTAAGCCCTGGTACCAGCACACACACACACACACAATTAGCAAGCCATTGGGCAATAACTGTGAAACAAAAAGATCATAAAGTATTGTTTACCCCAAGACTGTAAGGATAGCTCAATATTTTATATACTTAATAAAATCCACATCACTAGAGATATGTTATTAGGGAAGTGTATTTAACGTTTGCTTATGATTTAAAATCAGGCAACTTGAAAACTAGAAAGGAACTTCCTTAATTGGATTAGTTCTAACTGCTATCAACTAGCAAGTCACACGCTTCACTGTGAAATTCATTGTGAAACTGTGAAATTCGTTTTGAAACATTCTGACACATGCCAGCAGGCCCAGCGCGTGCCAGCACGCTTTTCCATTTGGAATGCTTCTGGAGGTGCTGCTAAGTGTAATAGATGTACAGCGTTGCCGTCCCTGATGGGCTTCAGAGAAGTGGTAAACAAAGTAACTCCATGCCACAGAAAAGCTGCCTCACAAGAAGAATTGGAAAAGGAGGCAAGGCAGACATCTACCACCAAGCCCTCATCTTTCCTACTTACATCTATGCTCTCACTTCGCCATGCTTCATTACGACTGACCTACAGCAAGTAGCCTTCACAACCCCAATCCTGATGCACAAGTCACAGGAAAGATCACTAACCTCATGAGTAAACAAAATAAGTCATCTGCAAACACCAACGACACACACTGAAGGACCTAAATAAGAGTGAAGAATGGCCAAAGGATTAAAGCAACATTGACAGACATGGCTGATGAAATAAAGGAACAGACTTCAAAAAAAAACAAAAAACTATATGAAGCTGGGCACCCAAGGGCTCACACCTGTCATCCTAGCTATTCAGGCAGGAGACAGAGATCTGAGGATCAAAGTTCAAAGCCAGCCCAGGTAGGAAAGTTTGTGAGACTCTTACCTCCAATTAACCACCAGAAAATTGGAAGTGGCACTGTGGTTCAAGTGGTAGGGCACTAGCCTTGAGCTGAAATGCTCAGAGACAGTAACCCAGCCAAGAAGAGTTCAAGCCCCATGATCGACAAAAAAAATCAATGTGAATTCCAAGAGAAATTTGATAAGAAAACAGACAGCTAAACAAACTACAGAAGGAAATACAGGAGACTTTCATCTCAGTCAATAAAGAGGAATAGAACAAAAGTTGAAAACAATATCGGGCTGAAAATAAAACAGGAATTATATCAACAGTCAAAGGCATTGAAAATCACTCAGAGATACCAAGAGGACATGCAAGAATTTGGGACTCTGAAAAAGATCATGTCTGGGATGGGAATATGGCCTAGTGGTAAAGTGCTTGCCTCGTATACATGAAGCCCTGGGTTCTATTCCTCAGCACCACATATATAGAAAAAGCTGGAAGTGGTGCTGTGGCTTAAGTGGTAGAGTGCTAGCCTTGAGCAAAAAGAAGCCAGGGAAAATGTTCAGGCCATGTGTTCAAGCCCCAGGACTAGAAAAAAAATCATGTCTATGTATAATAGAAATAGATGAGGTAGAAGAATTAAAAACTAAAGAAAGGGAAAAGAAGTGATATCATCCAAAAAGAAGAAAGAAAAAAGAAAAGAAATATACTCATTACCTGACATATGAAATAGTTTCTCCTCTAAACAATGCCTTAATACATAAATGTATACACACACACACACACACACACACACACACACACACACACACACACAGAAGGCATTGAGAACCTATTCAACAAAACAGAAAACTTCTCTAACCTCAAGAAAGAATTTCACCCATCTGACAGGCATACAGCAATCCAATCAAACAAGACCAGAGAAGAACCATCCTTAGACACACTGTAGTTAAAACTAACAAAGTAAGGATTCATATTGAAGTCAGCAAAATCAAAGATGAGAATAACTGCAGATTTCTCATTGTAAACTCTAAATGCAAGGAGAGCCTGGACATATAATTCAAGGTCTGAAGGACAACTATCAACCTAAACTAGTATATCTAGCAAAGCTATCATTCACAATTGATGGAGAAACTAAAACCTTCCATGATTAAAAAAAAAACTAAAGGAATTCATGACCCCCTAAACCAGCACTACAAAGGATGCTAAAGGGAAGCATAGTCTCAGAAAAAGACAATCAAAATTAAAAAAATATATATATATATATATGAATAAACACTACTAGATGATGATTTGATTAGTAAAACAGGAAGGTGAAAGAAGCAAGCACCACAAAAACAAAACTTTGGCAAGAAACCCGGCATATGTCTCAATAGTAACATGAAATGCTAGTGGGCTCAATGCTCCAATCAAAAGGTGTAGAGCAGCAGCCTCCACCAAAACAAAAGCCAACCATTTGTTGTCCCTAAAAACAACTCACTGTCAAATGATAAACACAAATTACAAGTGAAGGACAGCAAGAAGACCTCTGAAGCAAATGTACTCTTGCAAAAAAAACAGGAGTAGCTCTACTGATATCTGATAAAATAGACTTCGGGATGAGAAGAAAGTGCTTCATATTAATAAAGGGAATGATCCATGAAGAAGAAAGTACAGTGGTCAACAAAGGTGCACCGAACAGTGGCATCCCAAATATATTAAACACACACTTTGAGACATACATACACTAACTGATAGACTCAACACTGGAATAGTGGGAATCTTTTGTTGGTTGTGATCCTGGAGCTTGAACAAGGGCCTGGGCATTGTCCCTGAGCTCTTTTGCTCAAGGCTAGAGCTCTACCACTTTGAGCCACAGCACCACTTCTAGGTTTTGAATGGTTTATTTATTTTTATTTATTTATTTATTTATTTATTTTGGCCAGTCCTGGGGCTTGGACTCTGGGCCTGAGCACTGTCCCTGGCTTCTTTTTGCTCAAGGCTAGCACTCTGCCACTTGAGCCACAGCGCCACTTCTGGCCATTTTCTGTATATGTGGTGCTGGGGAATCGAACCCAGGGCCTCATGTATATGAGGCAGGCACTCTTGCCACTAGGCCATATCCCCAGCCCCTTGAGTGGTTTATTGGAGATGAGTCTCTTGTATTTTCTTGTCCAGGCTGGCTTTGAACCACAATCCTCAGATCTCAGCTTTCAGAGTAGTTAGGATTACAGGCATGAGCCACAGGCACCTGGCTACAGTGGGAGTCTTTAACACCCTGCTCTCACCAAAGGACAGGTCAATCAAACAAACAAAAGATGGGGGTTCGATTCCCTAGCACCACATATATAGAAAATGGCCAGAAGTGGCGCTGTGGCTCAAGTGGCAGAGTGCTAGCCTTGAGCGGGAAGAAGCCAGGGACAGTGCTCAGGCCCTGAGTCCAAGGCCCAGGATTGGCAAAAAAAGAAGAAGGAGAAGGAGAAGGAGACAAAAGAAGAAGAAGAAGAAGAAGAAGAAGAAGAAGAAGAAGAAGAAGAAGAAGAAGAAGAAGAAGAAGAAATGTATTCACTGCCTGACTTATGGAATGTGAACTCCTCTGTACAAAAGAAAAATATAAAAAAAAAAGAGTGAGCAACAATAAAATGCTAGAATTCCCTGTATACTATCTGCTCACAATGGAATTAAGCTAGAACAACAGAAGATACTACAGAAAGGAAAAAAACACATGGAAACAGACAACACACTGTCATAAAATAGCTGGGTCACTGAAGAAAATAATAGAAGAAATAAATTTCCTGCAATCCAAAGAAAATGAAAACACATCCTAACAGACACTCTAGGATACAGCAAAAGCAGTGCTGAGAGGAAAAATATAACTCTAAGCACCTACATAAAAATAGAAATCACTCAAATAAGTTTATGATGCAACTAAGGCTTCTAGGAAACAGAAAAAAACCAAACCAGAAACTACTAGGAAGAGAAAGATGGTCAAAACTAAGACAGAGGGGCTGGGGATATAGCCTAGTGGCAAGAGTGCCTGCCTCGGATACGCGAGGCCCTAGGTTCGATTCCCCAGCACCACATATACAGAAAACGGCCAGAAGCGGCACTGTGGCTCAAGTGGCAGAGTGCTAGCCTTGAGCGGGAAGAAGCCAGGGACAGTGCTCAGGCCCTGAGTCCAAGGCCCAGGACTGGCCAAAAAAAAAAAAAAAAAAACTAAGACAGAAATTAATGAATAAGAGACTAAAATATTATAAGTAGTATTAATAGAACAAAAAATTGGTTCTTTGAAGAAATTTAACCAAACAAAGGGAAAGAGAGAGGAGGGAGGGAGGGAGGGAGGGAGAGAGAGAGAAAGAGAGAGAGAGAGAGATGGAAAAGAGAACATCACAACAAATACTCAAGGAATACAAAATCTATGAGGAACTATTTTGAAACCTGTACTCAAATAGGTTGAAAATGTAGAATGGATAGATTTTTAGAGGTACACAAGCTGCCAAAGCTGAACCAAGAAGATATAAATCACTTAAAAGGCCCCTAACATGTGATGAGATTAAGGAAGTAATCAGGAGGCTACCAACAAGGAAAAACCCAGGTCCCAATGGATTTGCAACTGAATTCTATAAGACCTTTGAAAAAGTACTAACACAGTACTCCTCAGACTTTCCAATGAAATAAAAACAAAGAATTACTACCCAACTCATCCTATGAAGCCAGCAATTCACTCATCCTAAAACCAGGCAGGGACCCAACAAAAAAGACAACTATAGACCAATCTCTTTGATGAACACATGTGAGACTCCTTAATAAAACATTTCGTAACCAAATTTAACAACTTAAAAAATCACTCACTATGATCTGTTTCATCCCAGAGATGCAAGACTGTTTCAATATATGTAAATCAATAAGCCTAATATAGCACATTAACAGAGCCAAAGACAAGAACCACATGATCATCTCAATAGATGCAGGGAAAAAAAAGCCTTTGATAAAATCCAACATTTATTTATGATAAAAGCTCTGGAGAAGCTAGGAACAGAAGGAGCAATACCTCAACATAGTAAAGTCTATCTATGACAAACCAACACCATACTAAATGGCAAAAAACTAAAACCATTTCCTCTAAAATCAGAAACACAACAAGGATGTCCTCTCTCTCTTTACTCTTTTTCAGCATTAATACTGGAATTCCTAGACAGAGCAATGAAGCCAGAGAAAAATATGAAAGGGGTCCAGATAAAGAAGCCAAACCTTCTCTATTTGCAGATTATCCTTCAACAAAAGGACTGTACCCTATACTTCTAAAGCTGGCCAATAACTGGCAAAGTAGCAGAATAAAAAAAATTAACCCACAAAAATCAGTCGCTTTTATATACATCAATAATGTGCAGATGGGGGAAATCAGGAAAACAATTCCATTTGTGGTAGCCTTTAAAAAAAAATCTAGGAATAAACCTAACCAAGTGAAGGACCTCCCTTGTGAACCAAGTGGACAGGACCTCCAACCTCCATGGGGTGACTCAACATCACAATAATTGTCATACTGTCGAATCCAATGCAATAGCCATCAAAATCTCAATAACATTCTTCCCTGAGATAGAGAAAACGATCCAAATATTCATATAGAACCACAAAAATCCCCAAACAGCCAAAGCAATTTTACGGGCGGGGGTGGGGGTGATGGGGAGGCAATACTAGAGGGCTCACAATTTCAGCCCTTAAACCTTACACAGTGCTATTATAACAAAACCAGCTTGGGCATAGCATAAAACTAGGCCCAAAGACCAATAAAATAGATTGGAAGACTCAGAAACACATGGACTTACAGGCACCTGATACTTGACAATGGAGCCAAAATTGTACATTAGAAAAAAGACAGGCTCTTCAACAGAAAATGTGGTGTTGGAAGACTGGACATCCACACATGGAAGACTGGAATTGGATCCCTGCCAGTCACCTTATACTAAGATCAACTCAACACCGATCAGACACCTCAGTGTTAGACTGGAGACACTGATAATACTACAAGGAGAGGAGGGAGACATCAGAATTTATTGGCATGGGCAGGAAATTTCAGTGAATTTCAGGGGCTCCACAAATAGATTTCAAAAATGGGATTTCATCAGACTAAAAAAATTCTGTACAGCAAAGGACATGATTGTTAAACTGAAAAGGCAGCTTGCAGACTGGGAGAAGATCTTCACCAGCTAGACAGGCAACAAGGACCTGATATCCAGAGTACACAAGGAGCTCAAGACTCTAACCCCCCAATCAATAACCCAGTTAATACATGAGCAAAGAGGCTAAACCGAGACTTCTCAGAAGAATGGTCAATAAACACACAAGGAAATGCTCAAGATCCCTGGACATAAAGGAAATGCAAATGGAAACAGCATTGAGATGCTATCTCACCCCTGTAAGATTGGCCAGCATTGAGAACATGAGCAACAACAAAGGCTGGCGGGAACGCGGGGAAAGGTGGCCAACAGAAGGCGCAGCTGGTAGGAATGTAAACTAGCACAACTACTCTGGAAGGAGGCTTGGAGTTCCCCTACAACCCAGCCATAGCGCTCCTGGGCATCTACCCAGAGCGTAGCAAGCCAGGAGACCAGAGAGACACCTGTACCTCCATGTTCACAATAGCCAAGATGTGGAAACAGCCCAGATGCCCCAAACAGACGAGTGCAGCCAAAAGGTGCTATATACACAGAATGGAATTTCCTCATCTATTAGAAATATGCCATTTGCAGGACAATGGATCGACCTTGAAAATGTGAGGTAGGTAGGCTCAGACAAACAGTGCATGCGCTCTCTCATATGTGGAAGCCAGATATATGATAACATATTCAGGGGTTTATGCACACACACACACACACACAAACTGAATAATGAACAGTTTAACAAAACAAATAACAGAAATGGAAACATATTTGGGGGGCTGTGGGGGAGGGGGAGGCACAGGAATGGAGGGAGAAAGGGTGAGCAAATGCTGTCATTATATTCAATGTACACTATGTAAAAAACAACTTTGCAATTTGAAGGTAGGGGTGACATTGATCAAGATGCATTATATTCATAACCTGACCTCTGGAGGTGAAACCGCTGTACTACTACTTGATGAGAGGAGAAGGGGGAGAAGAGAGGGGAGAGGAGGATAAGGAAAGGAGTGGAGAGGAGGGGAGAGGAGAGGGAGAAAGAGAGAGGAAGGGAGAGGGAGAGAGGGAGAGGGGGAGAGGGGGAGAGAGCGAGAGAGAGCGAGAGAGAGCGAGAGAGAGAGAGCGAGAGAGAGCGAGAGAGAGCACGAGACAGCACATAACGAACACGTGCTCATTCTGCCTCCCCTAATCCTATTTTCTTTTTTTAAACAGGCTGAGCTAAGTGTTCACACGACTTCCTTTTCTGTAAGAATCTGCCTGTATCTCGTCAGGCTTGGGCCCGAGAACCATGAGCAGCAGCATCTGCACACAGGTCCTTTGCTTTTGCTGGTGGCTCTTTCAGAGCTTCTTTGCTAGAAGCCTGTGGTTCACATCTGTAATCCTAGCTACTCAGGAGGCTGAGATCTGATGATCGCAGTTCGAAGCCAACCTAGGCAGGAAAGTCTGTGAGACTCTTATCCTCGATTAACCACTACAAAATAAAAGACAGACATGGTGCTGGACTCAAATGTTAGAGTGCCAGCCTTGAGCAAAAGAAGGGACAGCACCCTGAGTCCTGAGTTCAAGTCCCAGGACCACCACTACCAGACACAGACATATACAAAGACAGACAAATACACACAGAGTCATCAGCAGGTAGTAGTCCTAGCCATAAAAAGAGATAGTGATTAGAAGTTTCCCTGTATTTATTTGCACATTGTATAGTTGGGAATAGAGAAAAATCACATAGAAAAATTATGGTATCAGGTTTAGAAGATGTTGTAGAAGTGGAAATAAAATGCCACTTTCTGTTCAGAAGAGAAAGATGATTTCCAGCTTTGGGGTCCAGTGGTGGTAGGAGGGTGCTGAGGGGTGGGGAAGGCAGGCTGTTGAGAGATGAGGTCTTCTCAGAATGTGGACAGGCAAACAAGTGATATATCACAGTTGTAACTACTTTCAACGTCCTATGTGTATGTGTAGTTTCTATTATTGATGATGTTCTTGTATCACCTTCCTATGGTTGTACCTACACTATCTCTGTAATCTTATCTGAGTATATTGGAAACCGTGTTTACTGGTATTGGAAGTAGGAAATTGAAAGGGAATACCAAATTTGAGAGACACAGGGTAAAAAAAGAGAAATAACTACAAAAGCAATACTTGCAAAACTGTTTGGTGTAAGTGAACTGAACACCTGGGGGGGGGAGGGAAAGGGGGGGAGGGAGGGGGGCATGAGGGACAAGGCAACAAACAGTACAAGAAATGTATCCAATGCCCAACGTATGATACTGTAACCTCTCTGTACATCAGTTTGATAATAAAAATTTGAGAAAAAAAAAGAATGTGGACAGGCATTAGAACTGGAAAGCAATGGACAAGGCAGCTTAAAGGTGGGAACTGGGGGAAATGAACAGAGAACAGCACAAAGGATGAGAAGAAAAACCACAGGAAATGAGGTCAGGAGTGAGGGCCAGATCAACAAGCTGCTTCAGTCCCTGAGGGGAAGTCTTACTTGGCCTGGAAAGGGAGGAGGAAGAATGGAGGTATACTGAGCATGGAAGTAGGGGGTGGTGGTGTGTGTGGTGTGTGTGTGTGTGTGTGTGTGTGTGTGTGTATGTGTGTGTGTGTGTGTGTGTTGCCTTTGATGGCACAAGAGGCTCACCTGCAGCCACGGGAAGCCCTGCGTGGGGACAGGGATAATGAAGGAATGTCTACCGTGGAGGCCACCTTTCTCCAAGCTCACCCTTTCTCCACAGCCTCTATCCACATGGCCAACTTTAAAAATAAACAGTAGCCAGGCACCAGAGGCTCGTGTATGGAATTCTAGCTACTTAGAAGGCTGAGATCTAGGGGAGAGCAGTTCAAGACCTGCCATAGCAGGAAAGTTTGTTAAAACCCCATCCCCCAGATAACCAACAAAACACAGGGCCAAAGGTGTGGCTCAGGCAGTACAGTGCCAGCTGAGTTCAAATCACAGTACTATTCATAAACATTAAACTAGCTACTGGTGGCTCATGCCTGTGATCCTAGCTACTGGGAAAGCAGAGATTCAGATGATCATAATTGGAGACCAGCCCAAGCAAAAAAGTTCACCAGACCCCATGTATCAACAGAATAGGCTAGGCATGGTGATATGGGTCTATCGTTCCAGGTTTGGTGGAAATCATGCATATAAGGATTGCTAATAAAGAGGTCTGTGGCCCAGGCTAGCCTAGGCTAAACAGAAGTCTATCACCAAAATAACCAAAGCCTAAAGGGCTGGAAGCGTGGCTGAAGTGGTAGAGTTGCCCACCTAAGCAAGCATAAAGCACTGAATCCAAGGCTGACCAGGAAGGAAAGTCCATGAGACTCATTTCCAATAAACTACTCAGAAAAAGCCAGAAGTGGCCCTGTCAAAGGAGCTAAAGAGAGACTTCACAAAAGATATAAAAATGGCAAAGAAACACATGAGGAAATGCTCAACATCCCTGCTAGTAAAGGAAATGCAAATAAAAACAACCCTGAGATACCACCTCACCCCAGTTAGAATGGCCTATACTCTGAACTCAGGCAACAACAAATGCTGGAGGGGGTGCAGGGAAAGAGGAACCCTTCTCCATTGTTGGTGGGAGTACAAATTAGTACAACCACTTTGGAGAACAGTATGGAGGTTCCTCAAAAAGCTCAACATAGACCTACCCTATGACCCAGCCATTCCACTCCTAGGCATCTATCCTAAACAGCAAACCCCAAGATATCAAAAAGACATTTGTACTTCCATGTTTATCGTGGCACAATTCACAATAGCCAAAATATGGAAACAATCCAGATGCCCCTCCACAGACGAATGAATCCAAAAAATATGGTACTTAAACACAATGGAATACTACATAGCGATTAGGAATGGTGAAATATTGTTATTTGCAGGGAAATGGTCAGAACTTGAACAAATAATGTTGAGCGAGACAAGCCTAGAACACAGAAAACAAAGGGGCATGATCTCCCTGATATATGACTGTTAACAAAGGGAGACGGAGAGACAGTGGAGACCAGGTCTGTGAAACCAAAAACTGCTTGTCAAATAGTATTCCCCACAGGATTGGGGCAGCGACCCAACAGTATGTAACTAAAACCAAACAATTACTCAACATATAAAGGTCAAAAATTGACCTCTCAGGGGAATACAATAGTTCAAAAGCTATGTATGTACGTTCATATAAGACTACTGTCGACATATGGTCTAATATCGACATTGCATTTAAAGCCCTAGGCGAACTTTCTTGGGCGTGGCCACGTGGCTACTGTATATGTTCTTGATACATTGTATATTGTATATATGTCTACCTGACCTAGAGAAGGGATAGAAAAACAGGGTGTAAGATATCACAAGAAATGTATACACTGCCCTACTATGTAACTGTACTCTTTTTGCACAAGACCTTGTCAAAAAATTTGTGTTCAATTAATAAATAAATTAAAAAAAAAGAAGTGGCCCTGTGGCTCAAGTGGTATAACACTAGCCTTGAGAAAAAAGTTACAGGGACAGCACTGAGGCCCTGAGTTCAAGCCCCAGGACCAGCACTAAAAATAATTAAGACAAAAGGATCTGTGGCTAAAGCAATAGGGTACGTGTATAGCATATAAGAGGCATTGGGCAAAATCCAAATATGGGAGAAAAAAAAGCATTAAGGACAACAATCCTATGATCTTCTCAATAGATACAGAAAAGGTCTGGAAGAATTCAACATTCTTTCATGATAAAGCCTTGAAAAAAACTAGAAATAGATGGATGAAACCACAACATAATAAAGGCTACATATAACAAAGAGTCAACATGATATTAAATGGAGAAAAACTGAAAGCATTTTCTTTAATCACAAATAAAGAAAGAGTGTTTATTATCTCTATTCTAACCCAATATAATGCATAGAAAATCTGTGAAACTCATCTCCAATTAACCACCAAAAAGGCTAGAAGTGGAGCTGAGGCTCAAGTGACAGAGTGCCAACTTAGACTGAAAAAGCAAGCAGGCCCTGAGTTCAAGCCCTAGGAGAGGCATACACACACACACACACACACACACACACACACACACACACACATACACATACACATACACACACACACACACACACTACAAATACAGTCAAATTATCCCTAATTTCAAATAGGTCCTAATGAGATTTGAACATTCTACCAGGAAACTGTTAAAGGGGATAAAACATGCTCAGCTAACTAGCAAAATGCAAAATCAACATACATAATCAGCTTTTCTGTATACCAATAATGAATATGCCGAGAAAAAAAAAACCAGGAAAATATATCTGTAACCCTACTCAGGAAGTTAGATCTGAGGATCAAGGTTTGAAGCCAGTCTGGGCAGTGAAATCTGAGAGACTGATTTCCCAATTGACCAGTAAGAAGGTGGAGCTGTGGCTCAAGTAGCAGAACACCAGTCTTGAACAAAAAAGCAAAGGTATGATGCCCGGGCCCTGAGATCACATGCCAGGACACACACACACACCCACACACACCCACACACACCCCAAACCAGGATGTAAAAGATCACTACAGTGAAATCATTGAGGAAAGAAAAGAAGACACTAGAAGGTGGAAAGACACCCTTGTGTGTTCATAGATTCATGGAATTCATACTGTGAACATGGGTATATTACTGAAATTGATTTACAATTCAATTGTAATTCATATCAAAATTCCAATTGACATCCTTCACAGAAATAGTAAAAATAATCCTAAAATCAATACTGAAGCACAAAAGATCCTGAATAACCAAAGCAATCCTTAGCTAAATGAGCATGCTAGAATTACCAACTAACATCCAATTTCAAATTACACAAAGCCATAGTAAAAAAAACAAAGCAAAACAACAACAAAAAAAACCCCAACATGGTACTGGCAAAAAATCAGACATGTGGAACAATGGAACAGAACAAAGCCCACAAATCTACAACATCCACATCTCAACAAAGATGCCCAAAACCTATGCTGGAGAATGACAGCTTCTTTAATAAGTAGTACTGAGGAAATTGGATATCCACATACACAAGACTGAAAACTAGATTCCACCTTGCATCCTGTACAAAAAACAAACTCAGAATGGATCAAAGACCCTAATGTATGTCTTAAAGCTTTGAAAGTACTAGAGGAAAACACTAACATACAGGCATAGGCAAGACTTTCTGAATAAAATTCCAAATTCACTAGAACTTACAAATGGAATGATCTCAAATTAATTAAGAAGAGTTCTGTTCAGCAAGGAAAGAATTACCAACTTAAATTCAAGTATATTCAGTCTCCATTTATATGAATAAAC
This sequence comes from Perognathus longimembris pacificus, assembly GCF_023159225.1. Lineage (NCBI taxonomy): Eukaryota > Metazoa > Chordata > Mammalia > Rodentia > Heteromyidae > Perognathus > Perognathus longimembris. The sequence goes on along the minus strand of NC_063162.1, from coordinate 48,006,668 downwards.
ACAACATAATAAAACCCACCAAATACTGTTTGGAAAGGAGGAAGGAGAGAGGAGGGTTGAGAATATAATGGAGGTGACCTTGTTCAGAAAATACTATATTCATCTTATTCATCTATGGGGTTACCACAGTTAATTCCTCTCATACTATTAATGCATACATTTAAGTATCACAATCAAGAGACACTCTACCTACAAAAAGGGAGAAGAGGGCTGGGAATGTGGCTTAGTGGGAGAGTGCTTGCCTAGAAAGCATGAAGCCCTGGGTTTGATTCCTCAGTACCAAATAAACAGAAAAAAAAAAACAAACAAAAACAAACCATAAGTGGTGCTGTGGCTCAAGTGGCTAGCCTGAGCAAAAGCAGCCCAGGGATAGTGCCCAAGCCCTGAGTTCAAGCTCCAGGACTGGCAAAAAACAAAAAAAAGAGGGGAGGGGGAAGAAAATCTTTGCCAACTATTCATCCCACAGGGGATAAATATTTAGGATCTATAAAGAACTCAAAAAATTAAACATCAATAAAACACACAATTCAATCAATAAATTGGCAAATAAACTAAACAGAAGATTTTCAGAAGTACAAATAGCCAATAAATAAAAAAATTGTTCATCATCCTTAGTCATAAAAGGAAATGCAAATCAAATAACAATGAGATTTCATTTCAGTTGCTGCATGACCCTATATAATAAATGAACTAGAAAACTCCAAATGAATCAAGCCTGGCCAGATGCTGCTGGTTCATGCCTGTAATCCTAGCTACTTGTGATTTCAAGCCAGCAACTCCTACTTCCACGAAGCCATCAAAAAGTCAGAAGTGGGGCTGGGGATATGGCCTAGTGGCAAGAGTGCTTGCCTTGTATACATGAAGCCCTGGGTTCAATTCCCCAGCACCACATATACAGAAAACGGCCAGAAGTGGCGCTGTGGCTAAAGTGGCAGAGTGCTAGCCTTGAGCAAAAAGAAGCCAGGGACAGTGCTCAGGCCCTGAGTCCAAGTCCCAGGACTGGCCAAAAAAAAAAAAAAAAAAAAAAAAAGAGTCAGAAGTGGAGCTGTGGCTCAAGTGGCAGAGCACTAGCCCTGAGCCAAAAAGCTCAAGGGGAAAAAAAAAAAAAAGCTCAACCAAGCACTCAGGCCCTGAGTTCAAATTCCAAGACCAACACATACAATACACACAATATATATACTACATATGTACATATACAAACACACACACATAAGATTCAAACCTTATACTAATCAGATATCTAGGGGTGACTGGACATCATAGTTTTACTGCTCCCTAAGCAGTCATGATGGAAGATGGCTGAGAACCGTGGCTCTGGTGCAGGGGTCAGTGGAGCCTTGCTGTGTGGCTCTTACCCTTGTTATGATTTTAGCAAACACCATGCTAGGCTAAGTGTCTAGGCTGACTGGCTTTGAAGGTCCATGCTCATTAGCATGCATGAATCAGATGAAATAGATTCCATTGCTTTGATTCATTTCTCATGTATAGAATGAGGGTCTCCCACTGTTTCAAGAGGGAAATCAAGGGGAAGGAGGACAAGGGAAGGATCGGGAGCCAGGGATGAGGGAGGTGAACGCCTTGGCGTTCAGAACCATGCCTCCATCCTCACATCTCGTTTCTGTCTGAGGTGTCTGAGGTAGAACACCACAGTGCAGGTGAAGCATTGCTGAAGTACTGAGTGCCAGCTTCACTGACGGAAAAGCATTCTGCAAGTAAGTAATGCAAATGCTGTATCTGCTCCTATAATCTTCTATTTCTCATTTAGAAATAGAGAGCATCTTCTACTATGAGAACCAGTGGGCTGCTCAACCACAGAGGCACAAGTCAGAAAGAAAGTGTGTGTGGGCCAAGAAGGGTGGCTCGCACCTGTAATTTCAACTACTTGAAAGGTGAAGGTAGGATTCTAGTTCAAGACCAGCCTGGAAAAAAATATAGCAACACTCTATCTCAATAAATACAACATAATAAAGCCCACCAAATACTGTTTGGAAAGGAGGAAGGAGAGAGGAGGGTTGAGAATATAATGGAGGCAAGCTTGCTCAGATGTACTATATTCATCTATGGGGATACCATACGAAATCCTAGCAACCATGAGGATAGTCATTATCAAAAAGGAAAAAAAAAGCCAGGTACTGGTGGCTCACATCTATAATCCTAGATAATTGAGAAGTTGAGATATGAGACTGCAATTTCAACCCAGTTAAGCAGCAAAGTCTATGGGACTCATCACCAGTTGACCACCAAAAAGCCAGAAATGAAACCTATTCAAGTGGTAGAGTGCTAGCTGTCTATGAAAAAGCTAAGGGACAGCACCCAGGTCTGCAGTTCAAGCCCCGATGTACATACACACACAGAATAAACAGTCTAGCCCCAGTAGCTCACACCTATAACCCTACCTATGCTGGAGGCTGAGAAGCAGAGGATCACAATTCAAAACAGCCTGGGCAGAAAATTTCCCAAGATAATCAGCAAAAGCTGGCCTAGGGAGTGGCTCTAGAGGTAGCTGAGTAAGCAATCTGAGCAGGTACACTGAGTTCAAACTATGGTACAGGCAGGAAGAAAAAATAAAAGAGTCAGGTGCTAGTAGCTCACTCTTGTAATCCCACCTCTTTAGGAGGCTGAGATCTGAGACCTCAGTTTGAAGCCAGCCTGGGCAGGAAAGTCCAGGAGACAAGTCTCACCTCCAATTTTCCACTGGGGGTAGGTGGGTAGAAGCTAGAAGTGGAGATGTGGCTCAGGTGGTAGAGTGGACCAGCCTTGACCTGAAAAAGCTAAGAGACAGTGCCAAAGCCCTGAGTTCTGGCATTAAAAAAAAAGGGAAAGGAAGAAAAGAACTAGTTAGCAAGGACTTGAGTAGCTGAGCCCCTGTATCTCCCTGGTAGAAATATAAATGGTGCGGCCACTATGTAAAGCTGTGGCACTTCTCCAGAAAAAAAATAATAAACTGCCTGCTTGAACACATATGATGCAGCAAATCCAGTCCTATTGGTATAATCCCAGGAACGGAAGGCAGGGATGCTGCCAATAGTCACAGCAATGCTATCTACCATAATGAAGTATCGATGTATATGAAATGAACCTTAAAACATTGTGCTAAGTGGAATAAGCCAGACATAAAATGCTTAACTTATACATAAAATGCATAAGCCAGACGTATTGCATAACTCTATTTACACTAACTAGAACAGGCAAATTTATTAGGACTGAGAAAGAGAAGCAGGAAGAGAGTAGAGCTTGAATTTAGGATGATGAAGATGGGTGCATAACAATGTTAAAGCCTCCTCAGGACCACAGTATATGTGCAAAATCAGCTCAAGTGTAAATGTAAGGGCATACCTATTTTATCACAGAAATGAGAAAATAGTACCTTATTATCCCGCTATAGTTGGACCAGCACAAAAATCCTTTTCAAAATTAAAAACTGTGACTTCCCGGGCTGGAGATATGGCCTAGTGGCTAGAGTGCTTGCCTCCTATACACGAAGCCCTGGGTTCAATTCCCCAGCACCACATATATAGAAAGCGGCCAGAAGTGGCGCTGTGGCTCAAGTGGCAGAGTGCTAGCCTTGAGCAAAGAGAAGCCAGGGACAGTGCTCAGGCCCTGAGTTCAAGGCCCAGGACTGCCCCCCCAAAAAAAAAAAAAAAAAAACTGTGACTTCCCACCTTGCATTTGTCAACAGCAACTTCTTTCAGTTTAACTGATGTAGTTAGAAGTATAAACTTTGGTAAATGAATTTCAAAAATAAAGTGAAGGGCTGGGAATCTGGCCTAGTGGTAGAGTGCTTGCCTCATATACATGAAGCCTTGGGTTTGATTCCTCAGCACCACATATGAAGAGCCACAAGTGGAGCTGTGGCTCAAGTGGTAGAGTGCTAGCCGAGCCGGAGGACTGGCAAACAAAAATAAAGTGAAAAAAATCTTACAATCAAGCAAGATACTGCAAATTTTTAAATATATGCTATATAAAATTACAACAATTTTTGGGCTGAGAATATGGCCTAGTGGTACAGTGCTCACCTCGTATACATGAAGCCCTGGGTTTGATTCCTCAGCACCACATATACAGAAAAGGCCAGAAGTGGTGCTGTGGCTCAAGTGGTAGAGTGCTAGCCTTGAGCAAAAAGAAGCCAGGGACAGTGCTCAGGCCTTGAGTCCAAGGCCCAGGACTGGCCAAAAAAAAAAAATGTATATATATATATAAAACAATTTTTGTATTATTACTAATGTCACTATCATTCTATTATATATTTATGTATATATTTAAAAGAAAACCCTTATGTATTTATAGCATTATTTTGAGTACTAGGGCATGACACAGGCCTGAGCTTTCAATCAGTTTTATTGCTCATGGCTGAGATTCTACCCCTTGAGTCTTGTCTTGTCTTCCAGCTTTAGGCTGGTTAATTAGAAATGGGAGTCTCTTGAATTTTCTCCTGTTGGCTTTGAACCTCAACCCTCACAATTCAGCCTCTGGAATAGCTAGGATTTAGGATTATAGGCCTAAGCCATTGGCACCTGTCTGCTCTATTTTTCAGATGTCTCAAGCTGTTCTCCAGCTGCCTTGAACCTCTGTCTTCTACCTACGCATACATAGCTGGTATTACACATGTGAACCATCAGGCTTTTACTGTTGAGATAAGAGCAAGCTGTTTGTCAGGCTGACCTTGAAACATGATTCTATCTTCCAACTAACTGGACTGTATGCATGCACTACCAGGTTCTGTCCCTCCTTTTGGCATAGTGCTGGTGATTGAATTTAGGGCTTTGAAAATGCTTGGTAAGTGCTCTGTGCATGCTTGGCAAGTGCTCTGCCATGATTGAGTGGTTTCTGTATTTTGTTTTGATTGGGGCTTTCAAATTATGAGGCTGACCTTGGTCCCAGCTTTTACCAAATTCCCTGCTAGGTTTCTCATTTCCCAAATGGTGGTACTTACCATGCTTTGTAGAATTGTGTGTATAGGTTTGTTCTTCTAAATATTGGTTGGAGTTACCATTTTTCTTCATTTTAAAAATCGACACATAATTATACATATCAGTTTTTTTTTTAACCTCTACCTCTTCCTGCTGTCTTCAAACCCACACACTTTTTAAGTCAATATAGAGATGAACTCATTTGTCATTCCTATTAGGCTTTCTGGACATTTGGGAAAGAAGCTAATTGATTCATTTGATCTATAAAAGGTATCATTTTTATAATTGATTTGAGTGTTATTTCTACACAGAACTAGGCCCAAACTATAAACCGAAAAGTATGCCCAAACACTAGACTCAGTCAACCATCTTAAAGTGTCAATCACAACGATATTGCCGATGAACTCCTGGGCTTCGGAGGAAGGCAAAGCAGACACCCAGGGAGAGCAGAGGCTCCGGGCGACCGCAGGGTCCCCCGTGGAGTACTGGCCGGAGAGCTCGCAGAGAGGCCAAGGACACAGCCTAACACTGGGGGTCAGGCACAGTTAGGACCTTCCAGCGACGATGACTCAGACGGCTACGGAGGGAGCAAGGCAGGAGGGGGCCTGGGCGCTGAACTCGTGCACAGCACACGCCTTGCACACTCAGCTCTCGGGGAGATCCCTGTGGTAAAGGTGAGCAGGTGCAGGGACGGGCTCAGGGGTGTGGCTAGGACTTTGGGACAAGCTCTTGGGTAGAGAGGCTGGCCCCACGAGCCAAGATGGCAACAGCTGCCCCTCAAGCTGTGGGCGCAGCATTCAGGGGAGGGGTCCCTGCTCGGTGGGGGGGGGCAATCATCTCCACGAGGCAGGCGTGGGGGTCCCCTCCACGAGGAGGCTCCCTGTGCCGTCAGGCCCTCCGACAGGCCCTCCCACTGCCTCACCTTTGCCCCCTTTCTAATTGCTCTGATCTCAGCCCGGCCTGCAGCGCTGTTTAAAGTCCACCCGTGGGGCGCACACACTGTGCTCCTGTCGGTGGGGCCGAGCTGCGCCCCGGGACTCGCTGGGCCCCTGGCTAGGGGTAGGGGTGTTGGTGGTGGTGGTCTGAGGCCAGAAGCCGCGATTACCAACCCACCTGTGGGCAGGATGAAGCTGGCGCCCGGCGTCTGGGTGGTGGTGTGGCTGAGCCTGGGGGGCGGCTCGGCTCAGAGCGACCCCAGCCCCAAGGCGGAGGAGTCCTACTCGGACTGGGGCCTCCGGCACCTCCGCGGCAGCTTCGAGTCGGTCAACAGCTACTTCGATTCCTTCCTGGAGCTGCTGGGCGGCAAGGACGGCATCTGCCAGTACCGGTGCCGATACGGTGGGTGAGCCTTCCCAGGGCAGGTGTCCGCGAGCCCCCCGCGGGCTATACCCCACACAGGCCCCTCTCCGTGGTTAACCTGCAGGGGAGGGGGTCCCGTGGGATAGAGGCAAGCTTATCACCCCGACCCCAGCCCCCTGCGCCTGGCTGGGACGCCTCCCCTCCCCCGCGGGCAGGGGAACGGCCCAGAGCTTGGTGGGAGGCAGGTACTTGGGGGAGGAAAAATGTATGGGGTCCCCAAGGGGGACCACCCAACCCTGATCACTCAGAGGAAGTTTGCCCCCACCGCGCAGCCCCGGAAGTCCTCCCTTTACCCCCATGGTCTCTGCCCGCCCGGCCCTTACTAGGGAGCCATCTGCCCAGGGCCCAGGCTGCCCAGTGGGGTTCAGGTGCAGCCCCCTCCGCCAGAGCTAAAGGCACCATTGGGGAGCTCGGTGGGGGTACCCGCTCCTACCGCCTTCCTCCTTCTCCTCCTGGTAAGGGGAGTGGGGTGCGGGAATCCTAGGCTTAGAAGGGCCGGGGCAGTTCAGAGGCAGATGGAAAGCTTTAAAATGCGTTGCTGGGGAATGAACCCAGGCCTTGAGACCTTCTACCACCAAGCCACAGCCACAGCCACAGCCACAGCCTCAGCCTCAGCCTCAGCCTATGTTTTTGAAAGCAAATAGTCTCAAAAGTCTGATAGTTTCATTTATCCAGTGTTCCCTCACGCGACTAGAGTTGAAAATAGCAGGTCATTTGGCCTGAGTAGGAAGATCCACTTGAGAATGTGTCCAACCAACAGATAAAACTCAGCTTTCCAGAGAGACCTAGATCCGCTACCTCCTTGTCGGGCGAGAGCCAAGGGAACGGCCTCCTTACCCACTGGGGCCAGGATGCGATGGCAAACATGGCTCAGGTTTAACCACAGAAGGGTGTGGCAAACAAAGAACTCACTCAGTCCAAACCTGGGCCCCTAAGCCACGCTTGCCCAAAGAGGCCTGGCTACCCGCAGAGGCCTTGCTACTGCGTTAGGAGCACAGTCTGCACTGGGCCCCTAGGAAAGGGTTAATTCACTTCAGGTGGCAAAATCAGAACAGGTGTTTTCACTCACACTCACTAGTTAGTACAAGCAGCAGGAAGATTTTATTCTTAGGATATCAAGAACCAAGCCTTATTTCTTCTCTAAGATAATGGAATGACAAATTTCAGCACCTTGTGGTTGGTGGGGGGGTGGCGGGAGTGGGGGGGGGGCGGTCAGGGCAGATGTTCCCAGCACTGGTGGGGGAGGGGAATAGTCAACAGAGGGAACCGGAAGGCAAATAACTGCTCCCTCTCTGGACAAAACAGAACCTGTAAGAAGGGGCCGAGCAAACATTAGGAAAGTAAGGGGTTATCTTTGGAACCCCCAGAGAGCAAAGCCAGAGCTCTGTCCAAAGAGGACAAACAATAATGTGCTTTAATATTTCCAACAAAGAACACCTAATCCTTAACTGCTTCTCTGCTCCTTTTCAGTTTGTTTTGTGACTTACCTCTGGTGCACAGGCCTTGCATCACAGTAGTGGTTCTCAAACTTCATTGACCCTGCTGGCCCCACCCCCTCACATTATGATTGGCAGATCCGGCGGGCCAGTAATTTGCATATTGACTGTATCTCAGGTGGTCATGATGCTACCAGGGGTCCTGGGGCTACACTGAGAAAAACACTGTAGTTTTTCCCTTAACTGCCAGAAGAAACGGTTTAGCAAACAGCCTACAAGAAAAATATGTTCTATTGATAGACATTTATCGCTGTTTATAGCAATGGTGGCCTATCTTGTTTCTCTCTCTACATCAGAAACACCTGGGGAGATGTTAGACGTCCAAACTTGGCAAATGCCAAGGTAGTTAAGTCACAACAGCTGTGGATTGGGCCCTAAACATCAGGAGTTTTAGGGTTGCCAGGTGGTTGCAAAGCACAGTCAAGGCAAAGGCATATTAAAGAGGTTAAACTATGGCCCATGGGTTAAACTATTCAAACAGGTAAAGGTGGGTTTGCATGTCTACGTCGCTTCATGCTTTAAAACCATTTGTTTTCATATCAGCATACCAGTACTTGTCAATGGACTGGGCTGGAAACCAAGGCTCACCCCGAGTTTGGGCTGGAATGGAAGGGTCTACACCCAGTGAGGACAGGATTCCTTTGTAAAATTCAGATTTCCTTTCTCACTCTGGAGTCCGAATTGGTAGGTCTGTGGTAGGAACCTGTAGCTGCACTTTGGGGGGGTGGCAAGTGCTGGAGAGAAGACCCAGAGCTGCATGTGTGCCAGGCATATGCTACCACTAAGCTGCACCCCCAACCCTGAAACTGAGCTTTCAATGGGTGTTCCTTCAAACTTGAAGAATTTCTGATAATGGAAAACTCATAGGTTTGAAATGGGGAGGGGGGAGGAATTCTCATTGCTGGTGAGCTTGGGGAAGTTATTTAACTCCTGCAACTTAGTTTTCTCATATGCATATATAAAGAATGTTTATAAATCCCAGTAGCTTTGGCAACAACCTCTCAGCTTTTGGAAGGAATGTCTGGAAGCAATGTGATGGTTCTCTCCTGGAGGAAAGTCTCTGGAGGAGGGCCACTTTAGAAGTTCCTGGGGCCACAGAATTTACTAAAAGGATTTAAAAAAGAAGTCCTTTCCTGGATTTAGTTCCTAAGGGAGAAAATATCTTCAAGGTGTCTTTAACAGTCAAACAGGGTAGCATACAATTGTAATCTCAGCTACTCAGCAGCCTAGGCTTTGACTGTTCTGTGTGATGAAATGTCGGGGGCGCGCCCTGCTCAGGGCGCACACAGGGGACTGGCTGGAAGTGGAATGTTTGGGTGTCATGGCTCATTCTGCTCTCAATTCCCTCCTGCTTGTCTTGAAAGTGTTTTATGGCATTTCACTTTATTGAGAAGGTTTTTAAGTTTTATGAGATCAAGTTTGTCTTTTTATGGCCTCTGCATTTTAGATCTTGATTAGAAAGCCATCCTCACTTTAAGATTATAACAATATTCTGTGATTTTCTTCCGTGAAAACAACCATAATAAATATAATAAATGAATATGGCTGTGTTCCAATTAAACTTCTTTATCAGCACTAAAATTTGAATTTCAGATAATTTTCACATGTCATAAAACATTATCCTTGTTTTGACTTTCCCCCAAACCATTAAGGCAATATAAAACCCACTTTGAGTTGGCAGGTTACCCAAAGCAGGCGGTGGGCTGGGCGGAGCCATTCTTGGCCTTCTCTTACTGGAGTTTCAAGTTATCAGCCCAAGCCAGAACATCCAAGCAATTTGTGCTTCCAGCACATTACTGATGCCTGGTTCAAAGCATCAGCTGGAAAACAACCACTGCAATTTGACATGCCTGGATGTTAACCAGCACCCCCCTCCCTTTTTTTTTTTGGTAGGAACTTAAACTTTAGGCTTCATTCCTAAGGAGATTTTTCCAGTTAACATACTATATTTTATATAACAGAAATAACCTTCATTACCAGCAGGCCAGAGAATAATTCCATTCTGTTATCTTTCAAACTGTGGTATCAGAGTTGTACTTCTCATGAGGATTGGCTTTTCTTTTCTCTCTCTGTCTCTCTCTCTGCCTCTCTGTTCTCTCTGTCTCTGTCTCTCTGTCTCTCTCTCTGTCTCCTCTTTCCCTTAATGCCAGTCCTGGGGCTTGAACCTCATGCTCTTGCTTGACTTTTTCTGCTCAGCTGTGCTCTTACCATTTGAACCACAGCTCCACTTCTGCTTTTTGTAGAAAAGAGTTTCACTGACTCTTGTTCTGCCAGAATTGGCATCCAACCTCAATCCTTAGATCTCAGCCTCGTGAGTAGGTAGGATTACAGGCATGAGCCACCAGCACTAGCTTGCAAGTTCTTCTTCTTTCTTCTCCTGCTCCTTCTTCTTCTTCTTTGCTAGCCCTGGGGCTTGAACTCAGGGCCCGGGTGTGGTTCTTGAGCCTCTTGGTACTCAAGGGTAGTGCTCTACCACCTGAGCCACAGTACCACTTCTGGCTTTTTCACATTAGCTTATCAGAGTCTCAAAGATTTTTTTCTGCATATGCTGACTCTGAACTGCAATCCCTAGATCTCAGCCTCCTGATTAGTCAGGCTTCAAGTTCTTTAAGTACAAAACAGAGGAGCCAGGTGCTGGTTGTGAACACCTACCAGCCCAGGCAGGAAAGTCTGTGAGATTCTTATCTCTAATTAACAGCAGAAAACCAGAAGTGCAGTTATGGCTCAAAGTGGTAGAGTGTCTGCCTTGAGAAGAAAAGCTCAGGGATAGCTCCCAGGTCCTGAGTTCAAGCCTCATGACTGCCAAAATGAAATATAGAGGATGCTATAGGATGCCACCCATGTCTGCTTCAAATGCCTGGTCCAGAAAAGCCAAGAAGACAGTGTCTCATCATTAAATGTAGGCATTTGTTTCTTCAAATTGGTTCTGGATGTCTAGAAAGGTAGTTAATATAGTATACTTGTAAAAGAACACTCTGAGGAGGAGAGCAAAAGCGGTTGAGGAGGGCTAGGGTGTGACTAGATGGTAGAGCATGCACAGAATGCCCTGGATTCATATTACATCCCTCCCATAACAACAACTACAGCAATTCAAGAAGATAACAACGAGGGCCTACTCTGTAGTTATGTGATCAGGGCATAGGAATTTCTCTGAAAAACAATCCTAATGAAGATGAGCTCTTATTTAAAAATTCACATCCTATGAACAAATAATCCACCATGATTTAGCAGAGATTTAAAATGTAAGAATTACCCAGGTGTGGTGGTGCAGGCTTGTAACCTCTGCATTCCAGAGACTCAGGCTAAAGACGGAGAGTTTGGGGCCAGTCTGGGCTCACAACGAGACCCTGTCTTAAAAATGAGGATTAGGGTCTGGGGGTGAGGCTCAAGTGGTAGAGCACCTATCTAGCAAGCATAAGGCTCTGAGTCAAGCCTCACTATCCCAATTTTTCCCTTTTCTATAAGGACCTCCTCTTAATTTTTAGCTGGGCTCATGGCAGCTTGTGTTGGATAAAGACTCCCTTTCCTAGCCCACCTTTGCAAGTAACTATTGAAATTAAAGTGTGGCAAAAAGGAGAGGTGCTAGGTGTGACATTCTAGTGTGTGCTGATTAAAGAGAATGACTAGAGTCTTCTAACACCTCTCATCTGCTGGTAATATGATGCATTAGCTGAGCACCATCTTGGACCATGATCAAGGTGGCAGGCTGGGGCTGCTGGAGCAGAAATCTAGAAGCAATGTGGGGTCTAGAGAAGTACAGATTTCCCCTAGCCTTGTGGTCCTTCCTTACGGGTGGGAATTGTCTATTGCATTAGAAAAGCTAGGTAATATAAACACACAGTAGGTATAATAAACATATGGGGGAAATTACCACACTGTTGCAGAATTAAAGGAAGAACTAAGCAAACAGAGGAAGTACTGGGCTCATGTTCAAGAGGACAATGCAGCCTAAAAAGGCAATTGTCTCCAAATTAATCTGTAAATTCAATGGCCTTTTCATCCAAGGCCTGACAAGATTTCTTGCGGAATTTGCTAAGCTGAATCTAAAATTCAACCATAAAAGTATAAGAATAGTCCAGATACTTTTGAGGAAAAGGAAGGCAGATATAAAAACACAGACTCAGTGTCTAAAAATTAAAATATGAAGATGGAGTGCAAAGAGGCTTCCACTATACCTGAACTCTATCATTTAATTAAATAGAAGAAATATTTATAGCAAGCTTGGCAAATGTTAACATTTATTATGTTTGCATTGCATGGCTACCTACGTGTTTATTTCTCTGACTTTTCTTCCGTTTTGAAATAATAATATAAAGTAAAAATAAAATATCTGGTTGGGGGAAGATTAAAGAGAAGGAAGTTAGGGAGAGAGGAAGATTGGGAGGGTGGAGGAAGAGAGGAAAAAAGGAGGAAGGAAAGGAGGCAGGAAGAAAGGAAGGAAAGAAACAAGGAACTCTGAAATTACAAGGAACTCTATCCAGTTTCACTGTGTCAAGTCATGCAGCTTCTTAGTCCCCAGCATCCTTATCTGGATAATGAGATAAAGGCTCCTTGCAGATGATTGTCCTGAGGACTCCTCAGGTCAGGGCAATTTTTTCTTGGGATGACACATTTTTCTTGTGGTGTATATATTTACAACAACGGAAACAAAACACCATGTAGAAGGAAGCTAAGAAAGTTATTGTTTTGACTATTCCTGAGTTCCTTGATCCAAATGCCTAAAATATTGCATCCAGGTTAGCTTAAACTTTTTTGTAATATTTTGTATTGTTATTATAATGGTGATGTACAAAGGGGTTACAGTTACATAAGTCAGTTAAGAGTAGATGATTTTTTTTTTTTTTTTTTTTTTTTTTTTGGTCATGAAGGTTGAACTCGAGGCCTGGGTGCTGTCCCTGAGTTTTTGGGCTCAAGGATACCACTTTGAACCACAAAGCCACTTCTGGTTTTCTGGGGGTTAATTGGAGATAAGAGTCTCATAGACTTTCCTGCCTGGGCTGGCTTTGAGCTGTGATCCTTAGAGCTCAGCCTCCTGAGTAGGTAGGATTACAGGCATGAGCCACCAGCGTCTGGGAATCAGTAGGACTGTTAGGAAATAAGTGCTTAAATTCCTTGAGATTTGGAGGAAAATGCCAAATTTACCTGGTACCGCTCTCTGATGCCAAGCAGTGATTTTTAAAGAATGGAAAATGACTTTCAAACTTTTTATCTGAGGAATGTTCTCAAATGATTGATTTCTAAATATTTCTTCCTGTTCTTTCCTGCTTGTGCTAGGAAAAGCACCGATGCCCAGACCTGGCTACAAACCTCAGGAGCCCAATGGCTGCAGCTCCTATTTCCTGGGTCTCAAGGTTCCAGGAAGTGTATGTATTCCATTCCTGGTTCATGGGCCATAACTAAGAGTCATCCATGAGTTATCACTGATGGAAATGATTATTGATGAACTCTGACAGAATACTGTGTGATGGGGTGTTTTAAACTGGATCTGGGGAAAGAGAATTTTTTTTTTCTTTTGCCAGTCCTGGAGCTTGAACCTAGGGCCTGAGCACTGTCCCTGGCTTCTTTTTGCTCAAGGCTAGCACTCTACCACTTGAGCTACAGCACAGCTTCTGGCTTTTTCTGTATATGTGGTGCTGAGGAATCAAACCCAGGGCTTCATGCATGCAAGGCAAGCACTGTACCACTAGGCCATATTCCCAGCTTGGGAAAAGAGAATTTGCAAAGCTCTCTGGTTTCTTTTTCTCTGAGGCAACTGTCCCTCAGATAACCCTTTGCTAGAGGCTGTCTGTGATCTCCACTGTGTGAGAACACATCAGAACACAATTGAAAATAGACCTGACATGTGGTCTTGTTAGTGAGCTTCTCCAGTGAGGGGCTGGAGGAGGAGCCTGTTCAATGTGAAGTCTTGGGAGCATGGGCTCCACTGTCCTTGGGAGAGCAAAGCACAGAAACCTTCAGGCCTGCATCCTGCTGCCTGGGACATTTAACATCAGAGCTTGGCTTTCTCTCAAACTTGGGGGCCTACTCTGTAAACAAGCCATGATTCATGTCCTTTTCAAACTGTTTTTGGAAGCCCTTTGACCTTATTTTTAGAAAAGAGGACACATGTAAAACGTAGCTGGGGGTTCCTATGTAAACTATGATTTGGAATTGCATAATAATAAGATTCAACTTCATTTTTATGTTGATCCAAGGATCTGTGATTTTTACTTTGCTTTTTCTTTCTTTTTTTTTGAGTGGGGGAGGAGCTTATGCAATGGCATTTACACTTGCCCTACAGAATGCTTGGTAAATACACTCACTGTGTGCTCTGTTAGTGTTGTAGTTTGACCACAGTCTGCTTGTGGTAAGGAACCCAGTATTCTGAACCCTACTTTACACACACACACACACACACACATGCACGCACACACGCACACATACACACCCTTAAAATAGTGCTCTAGAAAATGAAAGGCTCCCTAAAAAAATACCAGTGACCTACTAATATATGGAGGCTCCATTTAAAAAAAATACTTTGTAGTCTCAGAGTCCCAGATGGAATTATTAATTTTAATTGAATCTGGATGTCCCAAGGCTCTATTGTTGACTCATCTTCTGTTCTCTGTTTCCATTGCTATTGCTGCCTTGGATTTGAAAATTACCAACATCTCAAAGAAAAGGATGAAAATGGTCTGGAGTCACTTATTAAACTGCCACTAAATAATCAAAACAGCACTCTGGGATTCCCAGGCTGTCCTAAGTGCTAGGTGTTTATAAAGCCATCTCCCTGTGTGACAGGCAGTGAGAACTGTCTGTTGTCTACTGAGGTGGGCGAGGTTGCTGATGGTGTCCATCCTTAGTCTCAACGTGGCATTTCCCCCCTGCTTTCCTCCTTCCCTTTTGCAGATGGACCTGGGCATCCCAGCAATGACCAAGTGCTGTAACCAGCTGGATGTCTGCTATGATACGTGTGGGGCCAACAAATACCGCTGCGATGCAAAATTCCGATGGTGTCTCCACTCCATCTGCTCTGACCTGAAGCGGAGCCTGGGCTTCGTCTCCAACGTGGAAGGTAGGTTTCCTAAGGACACAGGCTGGGATGGGGAGTTCTTCTGTTTCTGAGAGAGAAGGCCAGAGCCATTCACTCAGAGAGAGGGCAGCTCTCGGTGAGCTGGCCTTCTGGAAAGCTGAGCTCCAAGCAGGTTAGGTGAAGGCAGGCACTCCTTCGTGAAAGTTCTTGCTGTCTTGCCCAGGGGCTGCTGGCACAGATCTCGATGAAAAGGACCACACCAGTGCCTTTCCAGAGAACTAAGATCCATCATTTTAAACTGGAGAAGGTTGCCCAACTGGCTTGGGTTAGCCATTCTGTGAAATTATTTTCCATACACAGTGTCTCTCTGAGTTGGCCGAAACCCTTTTATTTTATTCTCAGTCTGGGAAGCCTTCAGTTAAATAGCTCTTTGTCCTTCTGTGAAGGTTTCTTCAAACTTCAGAATAATTACTTTTAAACACTGCTTAGCTGCTCAGCCTCCAGTACTGACTCTGTATTCTCTTTTTCTTAATGTCCTTTAGGGAAAGTTTTCATCTCTCAGCTTCTGAAGCCAAAACATGACAGGGCGATATTAGCATTTAATTTTGAAGTGTAAAGGCTGAACTTCAGGCTGATAAAGAGCTAGCTCTATGTCACAAGAACACTAGGGGAAGGGGGGCATCATGGATCTGGTTGGTAGATCAGTGTCTGGGGGATAGCCCTGAGGCGGAGCGAGGCCTTGGGAATATGATGATTAATGTGAGAACTCTTCATCTACAGAGGGGGCAAGATCAAGTTATTTCTCCCATGCAACAGCCTACTAATTCTTTCTCCTGGTGCTCTCCTATTTAAGTAACATTTCCACTTACTGCATTTTGGTGGCTAACTGGAGCTAAGTATCTCACAAACTTTCCTGCCTGGGCTAGCTTCAAACCAGCCTCCTGAGTAGCTAGGATTATAGGTGTGAACCACTGGCACCTGGCTTTGTCTGATTATTGTAGTACACTAACCAAGTCTCTGGGCTCCTCCAATCCATTCTCTCCATTCAGCCCAGCTATGTGTTCTTACCACAGGAATCTGGTAGCCTCCACTTCCAACCAAAGTCATTCAATCATTTTCCTTTAGTTTGGCACACATGCTTTTCCTGTTCGGTTGCAAGCTGCAACCCCCACCCCCCCAGCATCATTTTGGATCTGCTGGGATTCTCTTCTGACTCCCTACACACTATGTGGATGGGTGGCTCATTCCTTTCTATCCCTTCAGGTCCCTCTGATTGGGACCCCTGGCTCACTCATTTGCTAGTGTTGTTGAAACAAGTTGTTTAAACTACAATTCACCCATTTAAATGCTTGTTGGATTTGTTCACAGACATTATGCAATCAACCCCACAATCAATTTCAGGAAATATCCATCCTCCCCCGATGGGAACCCCTCCTAACTCCCCTGCTCAGCTCAAGGCAACCATAAATGTGCTTTCTACCTGTGTAAACATGCATACAAGTGGAGTCCTATTATGTGTTTTCCTGTGACCAATTTCTTTCACTTAGCAAGGTTTGTCTATGCTGTAGAAGGTATCAGTGTTTCACTTTTTTTTGTTGTTGTTGCTGAATAATATTCTATTTTGTAGCTTTAGCAAAACTTCTTTATCCAGTCATCAGTTGATGGATACTTAGGTTGTTTCCTTTTTTTTTTTTTTTTTGTCAGTTGTGGGCTTGAACTCTAGGCCTGGGCACTGTCCTTGAGCTCTTCAGTTCAAGGTTAGCACTCTACCACTTGAGCCACAGTACCATTTCCGGTTTTCTGGTGGTTCATTGGAGATAAGACTCTCACGGACTTTTCTGCCCAAGCTGGCATTGAACCTCGATCCTCAGATCTCAGCCTCCTGAGAAGCTAGGATTACAGGCATGAACCACCAGCTGTTTCCATTTTTGATTATTAATTCTGCTGTCATGGACATTTATGTGTAAGTTTTTATGGGAAACTGTTTTCATATCTCTTGAGTATATTACACTCTGAGACAGAAATTGCTGGCCTTGATACCATAATTCTATATTTAATTATCTGAGGAACTGCCAAACTGCTTTCCCACACAGCTGCATCATTTTATATTGAATAAAGCTTCCAGCTTATTTACATACTAGCATTCACCAGACATTTTTATTATAGACTTAGAGCATGCAAAGTAGTATCTCATTGTGGCTTCGTTTGCATCTCCCTGACAATCAGTGATGCCTTTCATGTCCTTATGGGTCATTATTTCACTGTATATACGCTTGGGAGAGATATCTCTTCACATCTTTTGTTTTCAGTGTGTGTGTATGTATATGTGTGTATGTATATATGTGTCTGTGTATGTACACACATACAGTGTATGAGCTAGTCTGAGGCAAATGAGTGTATGTGCCAGTACTGAGGCTTAAACTCAGGGCCTGGCATACTATCCCTTAGCTTTTTTACTCAAGGCAAGTACTCTACTACTTGAGCTACACCTCCACTTCTGGCTTTTTGGTGGTTAGCTGGAAATGAAAGTCTCATAGACTTTTTTCCCTGGCTAGCTTTGAACCATTATCCTCAGAGCTCAGCTTCCTGAGTAGCTAGGATTACAGACATGAGCCACTGACACATAACTCTATTCTTGTTCTTTATCCCACTTTCAGATGGCATTATTAGTGTTTTGAATTTTTATTAAGTTCAATTTATCTTTCTTTTGTAACTTGTACTTGTGCTGTCATGTGTAATAATAAGGTTTTGCGTACCAATAGTCAAAAGATTTATGCATGTTTTCTTCTAAGAGTTTTATTGGTGTCACTATTACAATTAGGTCTATGATCCACTTTGGGTTAACATTTGTGTATAAGAAAGGGATCCACCTTCATTCTTTTCCATATTGATTCCCAGGTGTTTAGATTTGATGAAGAGACTATTCTTCTTTTGTACTGTTAAAAATCAGTTGACCGTAAATGTAAGCACTTATTTCTAGACATTAAATTTTATTCCACTGATCTATGCCAGTACCACACAATCTTTATTACTTATAATTCTGTAGTAAAATTTGAAATCAAGGAATGAGACCCTTGTTCTTTGTCAAGACTGTTTTGAATGCATTTCTATTAAATTTGGCATACATTGTTGATTTCAAAGGAAAGGGGTTTTTTTTTTTTTTTGACAGGGCTTTTCTTAATGCTGCAGACCAATTTGAAGAATATTGCCTCTTTGTGACCAGTGAACAAAATTATCTTTTCTGACCGTTGAACATGGATGTTTTCATCTTTTTTGTCATCCTTAACTTCTTTCTGCAATGTTTTATAGCATAAACCGTACACTTTTTGTTTTTTTGCCAGTCGTGGGGCTTGAACTCAGGGCCTGAGCACTGTCCCTGGCTTCTTTTTGCTCAAGGCTAGCACTCTACCACTTGAACCATAGTGACACTTCTGGCTTTTTCTATATATGTGGTGCTGAGGAATTGAACCCAGGGCTTCATATATATGAGGCAAGCACTCTATCACTAGGCCCCAATCTTACACTTGTAAATTTATTCTATTTTATTCTTTTTAATGATATTGTAAATGGAATTTTTTTTTTTGTGCCAGTCCTGGGGCTTGGACTCAGGGTCTGAGCACTGTCCCTGGCTTATTTTTGCTCAAGGTTAGCACTCAACCACTTGAGCCACAGCACCATTTCTGGCTTGTTCCATATATGTGGTGCTGAGGAATCAAACCCAGGCCTTCAGGTATACAAGGCAAGCACTTTACCACTAGGCCATATACCCAGCCCCGGAATTGTTTTCTTTATTTTTATGGTCATTTCATTTGTTGACAACTGATTAAACACTGCTGATACATTTGGTTTATTATATAATCAATCATCTATCCCAGCTGAGCCCATTTAGTAGTTCCTCTAAGCCTCCAGGGACAGGGATCTTTTCTGTGGGTATTCACAGCACCTCGGGTCTCTTACATCATGGTGTGATACAACGATCAGTTGACCTGTCCATGCTGACCCCCTCTTAGTCCAAACTCTGAGATCCCTGACTTGGAGGTGATGTCTTTTCTCTCTGTATCTCTGGATTTAAGAGAATAATGACCAAATCTAACACAAATATTTTTCAACCAATAAATTATTTACATCTCACACAGGGAAAGATCTAAGAAACACAACAGTGTTGTCTAAAGAGAATTCTGTATAATGGTATAGGAGATTCTGATTATTTTGAAAAGAGGTCCAGGAAAAGAAGGGTATCTAAAAGTATACTTTATTACTTTGGATGGGAACTTATCTGAAAACCCTTATTATTCAGTTGGGCACTGCTGGCTCATACCTGTAATCTAGCTACTCAGGAGGCTGAGATTTGAGGATCATGGTTCAAAGCCAGCTAGAGTAGGAAAGTCCATGAGACTCTTAATCTTCACTTAAGTACCAAAATATAGCTGGAAGTAGAGCTGTGGTTCAAGTGGTAGAGCACTGGCCTTGAGCACAAAAGCTCAGGAATAATGCGCAGGATGGGCACAAACTTAAAAAAAGCCAGCCTGGGCAGGAAAGTCCATGAGAATCTTAACTTCAATTAAATTAACCACTAAAAAAAAAAAAAAGAAAAGAAAAGAAAAAAGAAATGGAGCCTGTGGCTCAAAGTGGTAGAGTGCCAGCCTTGAGCAAAAAAGCTAAGGAGCACTCAGTTCCTGAGTTCAAGCCTCAGTATCAGCACCAAAAAATAAAAATAGGCTTTTTCTTTTAAATCTGTATTCTGATGACAGTCCTACCCTTCCCTGAGTATCATGTTGTCCTTGGAAATACATGACCTTATCCCCATTCTACCCTGGCATGGCCCTCCCTGCTAACCTTCCTGCTTCTCTTTGTCGTTCTCAAGCAGCCTGTGATTCTCTGGCTGACACTGTGTTCAATACAGTATGGACCTTGGGCTGCCGGCCCTTCATGAACAGTCAACGGGCAGCTTGCATTTGCGCAGAAGAGGAGAAAGAAGAGTTATGAGGCCCAAGTGGCCTTTCCTGGTTTGAGTGAGCCACAGCTGTGGTCTGAGAGGCAGCAGCCAGGCATATGTGTGTCATCCTTCCTTCCAAAAGTTTGGATCCCACAAAGCAAGAGAAAGGAAACAGCAAATCCTATCCTTGGAGAGAAGTTGAGCTAAAGACATGGAAAGATGGAAGGCTGTTCTTCATTTCAACACTGGACTTCCTGACCAAGACACTTTTGCCTGGCAATCCTGTTTTCAGCTTAAAGACTAATGACCAACAAACCCTGCAATCCCAGGAATGGATTATTATATTCATAAGCAAAACTCAAGTGAGTCCAATCATTTGGATGATAATGACTTTCCTCTAGCCCATGTTTCAGTTGCCAGTAAACACTTCACATTGAATAAAGTATACTTTTTAGAAAATTTGGGAAGAGATGAATGAATTCTATTATTCACTTGTAAGAGCAGAACCCAAACTGGTAAGTTCCACCCATTCCCACTGGGGCTGGGGAGGTAAAGGCAGGTGGGTATGGATAGAGGCTCACCTGCTTAGTGGAGTGGAGGTGAGGTAGAATCAGGTCTCTCAGCTACCATTTCTTCCTCTGGAGGTCCAGATACTCAATGGTGTTAGGGTCACGCTGGGATCTGAGAAAAGCTCCCTGCAACCTGTGGGAGGGAGAGACTGACACCTTTCACCTGAGTGGTGGCTCTTAGCCCACTGTAGATTAGGATCACCCGAGAGCTATTTAAAGCAAGCCAGTGGGGGATTCGTGGGCTCAAGCCTATGCGCGCCTATTTGATAAGTGCTCCCCAGGTCATCCTGAGGCCAGCGAGAGTGGAAGGCCACCACCTGGATGAGGGATTGGCCAGCTATGTCCCTGGGACCAATTCCAGTCTGAAGCCAGTTTTTGTACAGCTTTTCAGAGTGCGGCCATGTGCCGTACTTGTCTGTAGCTGCTCTTGCTCTGTGACATTTGGGTCAAATCATGGCACAAAGAATGCATGGAAAGAGGGCACAGAAATGGAGGGACCAGGCATGAACAAGTGCAGCAGTGGTACTCACTAGACACTAGGTGGAAAATGAACTATATAACTTATGGGTGGGGCTGGGAGGAAAAAACAGGGAGAGAATGAGGGAAGAGGTGACATTGTCCAGAAAGGAATGTATTCCTTACCTGACCTATGTAACTATAATCCCTCTGTATATCACCTTTATAATAACAAAAAATTTTTTTTAAAAGAAAGACTACATGGCCCAGAGAGCCTGAACCTCCCATCACTTGGCCCCAGTTTAGAAACAGGCTGCTAACTTCTGGCCTCGGTCACTTAGTCCTTATTAATTTCACTACTTCCATTCACAACTGATCACTTCAGACACTTTTAAAAAGAATTTTTTTTCCTGATCTTTTGTAAAGCCATGGCATGAATTGGTACATCAAGAAATTGGAGCCAGGAGTGGGTGGCTCATGCCTGTACTCCTAGCTACTCAGGATGCTGTGATCTGAGGATGATGTTTCAAAGCCTATCTGGACAAGAAAGTCTGTGAGATTCTTATCTCCAATTAACCATCAAAAAGCAGGAAGTGGAGCTGTGGCTCAAGTGGTAAAGCAGAAGCCTTGAGCATGAAAGCTCGGGGACCCAAAGACCAAGTTATACACACACACAATTGGATTCAACTTCAAATAACATTGATTCTTGTGGTTTATGTTTACTTTAATAAAATTTACTAAGCACCTGTGAAATAGAGTACAGTATAATCTTATGCCTTTTTCTATTGTCTTGCTGACCCACTGGCATTGAATACTGGTTCACAGGACATCTAGGAGCACACTTTGCTTATAGTTAAATCACTGAACCACTTAAATGTTTCCTGATGACCTCATTAATATTTATTAAGTGAAATATTTCACTTAAAGCAATAAGGAAACCTCCAAAGAAAGTATTACACAAGATGAAAGCCAATAGCAGTTGATTATTATACATTGTTTTATTAATAAACTTCCAAGTCTCCTATAACTATGTTGAATTTGAATTGAAATTTCAGGGTATAATTATCATTTACATGATTCAGGAGCCATTGGGTATTTGAATTCTAGTTTAAGAAGGTATTTAATTTTTGTTTTTTCAGTTTCTAACTTGAAACCTCATACCCAGCTTCTAATTTTGAAAGTCCTCTTGAACCATTCACAGAGTCTTTAATGTGAGAAGAAATGGAGGAGTAGAGGGAGCCCGTGGCGACCCCTTGACTGTGCCCTAGAGGAAGCTGATGCCCTATCCAGGCTAGGTTGCCAGGGTTTAGCCAGCCAGGGACCGGCAGCAGTCAGTGGGTTCTAGGGGTTTGTTTAACCTTACACTGCATGGTTTAAGGAAGTCAGGGGTTCTAGAAAGTTCTCTGGTGCTCTAGAGAGCCTGGGGAGAAGGACCAGCCTGCAGTGGGGCCTAGTCCTCCCAGTCGATGATGATGGGGCCTCCACTCAGTGTCTGACTTTGTAGCCTGGCCCCGTCCTCAGAAGATCCTGCCTCACGTCGCAAGCGCCGGTGGCAGCCCTGGGCACAGCGGGATTGCTCGTCCAGCATCCTGCAGACCAGGACCTGGCAGTGCAGAAACACCTCCTGGAAAGAGGGTACCATCCTTAGTACAATCATGGGACCTGCTGTGCTGCTATGACGGCAGGCACACGGTGCTGTTCCACGTTCTCTCCCTCACTCCAAAGGGCAATCCTGAGGCAGGTACTTCCTCCCCACCTTACAGATGGGGAAACTGAGACACACAGCATAGGTTAGGCAACTTGTGGATTGGGCTGGCACAAGGGCTGGGAATAACATGGGTTCCTGTAAGACAAGTCCTTTCTAGAAGGAGCGGCTGCAGGCTTCTTCTAGAGAGGCTGGTGTCAGAGCCCTGGTTGTCGGCAGCGGGTCTGCAGGGGACATGAACTCAATGGCAGGTGAGGAAGATGTTGGCCTCTTGCACTTCCTTTGTTCAGGTGATTCAGGACTGTGACAAGGACAAGCAAACTTGCACCTTGCCACTGCAGCCCTCTGCACAGCCTCATGGCCGCTATCCAAGGAGATAGTGGTGGATTTTAATGCAGCATGTTCTATATGTACATACATTGTGGTGGCAGTTTTAACTGATGTAACAGGCTTTTTTTCTGTGTTCCTCACATTTATCATTTTAATGACTGCTTGATAGTGCATTTGACTAATGAATTATATAGACCCCTTAGTTCTGTTTGTTTGGGGGCTCTTTTTCATGGCTTCCTTAAGACAACACAACATACATATCCACCTTCTTAATTTTGCTTTTGAGAAACTTGTAGAATTGAAATTAATAGATGAGAGAATTCAGGACTTAATAACTATTAGGGATATTGTCAGGTAGCTTCCTAGAAAGTGTGCTGATTTACACTGACATTGTAAACTTCTATTTCGAATCTTGAAAACATTGCAATTTATAATTTTTCTCAATTTACTATGCATAAAGTGGTATGTTACAATTGGCATTTTAGAGTACTATTTTCTCATCCCACTCCATTATTTGTGTTTTCTGTGAATTTCATGTCTATGTAACTGACTGCCCTACTGGCTTTTCTCCTTCCCTTCCACTCCCTCGTACCCTCCCCCTTCCTCCCTCCCTCCCCCCCCTTTGCCTTTTCCTTCCTCTTTTCTCTCCTTCTTTCCCTCCTTCCCCTCTCCTCTCTCCAGGTTCTTGCCCCAGGCCACCCTCAAACTCAAGATCCTCCTCTCTGCCTCTGCATGTTGGGATTACAGGTGTGAATCACCACACCTGCCTCCACACTGACTTACAATATCTGCTAACGAAGATTTGAAATTATCCTATGGTGTTTCCTTTGAACAGCATTGCTATTGTGTGTGTATGTGTGTGTGCACGTGTGCGCAAGTGCACACATGTGATGTGTGCATGTGTGAGGTGGGTTAACTGTGACATGCGTGAAGGTGGGGAACCTCTTCACCAGTTTCACTGTGTTCTCCCAGGGGTCCTGCACATCCTAAGTACAGGCTCTTAGAATGTCAGTGTTCTGGGACACCAAGAGGAAGGCTTAGGCCCAGGGTTTATGAGGTAAAGGTATCTAGCTCACCTTGTGGTCTTTGCCCACAAACTTGAAGACAGGGACCTGGAAATGCTTTACTAGGTGATCTCGGGATGAGTACTGCTTCACGGAGTCATCTGAAACACAGCTGAAAGCAAGAGACCACAGGTGAGACTGATCATTTCCACAGAGGTGGAAAACCAAGCTTGAGCCTCACATCTGGCCTAAGAGAGCGGAGGAGAGGTGGAGCAGCCAGGGGTCCCCCAGCTTTCTGAGGATGAAGGAAAAATGAAATTCCTGAAGACGTGAAGGCATCTTCAGACACAGCCCTTCCCATAGGATGCCTTAGGCCAGCCAGCGCCTCCTGCTGGGTCAACATCAACATTGGCTTCAGTGCCCCATGTCCACTGAGGCTGTCTTTCACCTACAAGGTGGTGCAGGAATTCTGACTTTATGACGTTTGTGATTGGCTTGAGGAGGACTTTCTTAAACTTAATAAATATTTACTAGATACTTGATAGACACGAACACTGAAAGGTACAAAGTAAACAAATGGCAATTTGTAGTCAAAGAGCTCTGCACACCTGGAAGGGAATTTGTACTTCTATTGGGTGGCACTTACCACAGTTATTCTAATTCCCCATTTTTCACATATAATGGTAAGTTACAATGTGATAAAAGTTTTAGCTTAGGCCTACTGCTTACAGTGTGATTTCTGAGTTCATCTCAGGGCTGAAACCAGAGGCTGAGAGTTTAGATATTGTTTAGCATTTTTCTCCTGAAAGGCCAGGGATTACCCTCATATTATTTGTTCCATTCTAAGTTCTAAAAGAACTTTTCTTCTTCCCAAGACATAGTTGCTTTTTAAGGTAGGTAATAGTTTTTCTACTGAGCCAAGAGGAAGTGTGTTTAAGCATCAGATGTTCTGAAACAAGGTTCTTACTCCACATGCTAACTGTTCATTGCTGTTTCAATGACATTAAAAATCCAATAAACTTTTTCTTAAGGCATCTTGACTCAAGGAGTAAAGGCTGGAATGAACCATGATCCTCAGACTCAGTCTGTGAGATTCTTATCTCCAATTAACCAGCAAAAAGCAAGAATTGGAGCTGTGTCTCAAGTGGCAGAGCTCCAGCCTTGGGAAAAAAGCTAAGCAAGAGCTCGCGAGGCCCTGAGTTCAAGTCCCAGTACTGGCATACATATACACACATATATGTATGTACATATTTATACATGTATATGCCTGCCCATGTGTACATGAACTCATATACATACATGCATGCATATCCCCATTTGTGCACATGTATAAACATATAGGTATGCATACTTATAAATATGTACATACATTTGTGTTTGTTTTAGGACTAGCCCCAAATTACTACTATTAAGTACTCATTCAGTAAATTGCTTGGCTAGTATTTTAACGATCTCCACTCTACAAAAGCTTGAGAAGGAAGGAAAAAGAAAGGAATTCCTACTTTGCCATGAGATGGACTCGGAGAAGGCTTCATAGAGGAAGAAAACTACAGAATCTGGAAGGACCAGAAAGAATCACACAAGGACAAAAGGTGGGGAAGAAAATTCCACAAAGGGTGTCAGGATACTGTAAGGAACACCAGTTTGGGAACTGCTTGTAATTCTCTCTGGCAGGAGAAGAAACTGGAGGAGGCCAAGGTCGGTCAGAGAGTGAGGCAGAGAGCTGTGCTGAATCCGTTATCTCCTGTACAATGCTCGTCTGCCTGCTGCTTACAAAGCAGGCCCTCTGCTAGGGTTTCTGCTTTTTTTTCTTTTGCAGCGCTCTAAGTCTGTCTCTATCTCTCTGTCTCTCTCTTTATCTCTCCCTCATACACACACATGCATGCACATTTCTCTTTTGAAATGATTAAGGACTAGAAAAATAAATAGTGCAGTTCCTTAGAGCTGCCTCAACAAAAGAACAGTTCTTCACTGAGAGTCTGAATAACAAATGTGTAAGCAAATTTGATAAGTTTTTAGATCGTAGGTTACTACTCCCCACTAAATGAGTTGTGATTATATACTTCTTTTTCTTAAAGTAAACAGCATTTTTCTCACATTTGGGGTAAGAGAAATGTTCATTATCTTAATTACAGAAATGGTTCCACAGACCATACTCCAGAACCTACGCATTGTGCACTTTACAAAGTATATTATATATATGAATGAAAACAGCATAATAAACCCATGGGTGGTAAGAATGAGTAATATAAGCAAGTAACCCTAATCACTCAGGAGGCTGACCCTGAAAGATCAGGGATTGAAGCCAGCCAGTGGATCTGCATGGGCTCCAAAGTGTCCTTAAATAACCTAAACATCTATGCTGCTTCTCCTAGAGTCTACCAAGTATTTTGTCTTGCTGCTTCACTATCTCACTACCAAATTTCCCTTTTTTTTTTTTTTTTTTTGGCTATATTGGTGTTTGAACTCAGAGCCTTTGCTAGGCAGGGGCTCAACCACTTGAGTCACTCTACTAGTCCTTTTTTTGCATTGGTTACTTTTTAAGATAAAGTCTGGCTAGCCTGGACTGCAGTCTCCCTATTTCAGCTTCCAGATGTAGTTAGCATTCTAACACCATGGGCTACTATGGTGCTCAGCCATTGGTTGAGATGGAGTCGTGTGAACATTTTGCCTGCACTGGCCTTGAACCACAATCCCCCCACATCCACCTCCTAAGTAGTTAGAATGACACATTTGAGCCACCATGCCTACTTCCAAATTTCTTGAAAAAGGGATCTATACTTGTTTTCTTCTGCTCTTTCCAGAACAAAGGGCTCAGGGAGTTTCTCACACACCCCTGCCCTCTCTGAGAAGGCTAGCAGACCCTTTAATTTCAGTAACAGGGCCATTTGCTGTCCTCTACCTCTAGTCTTGACCTAGTTTTTGAGTCTGATAGCATTTCCAACCGCCCACTTACAGGTGTTTCAAGTTTAAAGTTACTCAATATATCAGGAGGCTGAGATCTGAGGATCAAGGTTTGAAGCCAGCCTGGGGAGACAAAGCCAAGAGACTCTTAGCATCAATTAACCAGCAAAAAGCTGGAAGTGGAGCTGTGGCTCAAGTGGTAGAGCACCAGCCTTGAATAAAAAGCTGAGACAGCATCTAGCTACTAAGTTCAAGCCTCAGTACTGACACACACACACGCACACACACACTTCTTCAGTATATTATTTTGTAGGATCAAATTCAATCTTCTTTAAAATCTCAGACCGACTTCTTTTATCTAATGTCTTTTCTCAGTGGCATCTAGGAGTCACCTGAACTAGTCTCCGAGGTGATTTTTGACTTCCTTCTCTCACTAGCTTTCACCTCTACCTCTGTAGGGGACCAAGGAGGCGCCTGTCCCTTGGGTCTAGGATGCCTGGGCCCCAGAACTAAGGAGACAGTGGAGCAGCGCAATTACCCATCGCGGATAAGGTAGTACTTGGGCATCTCGTCCATCTTGGAGGTGGGGGTGGCAAAGCAGTTCTCCACCAAGCTCTCCAGGCCGCTCACGTGCACTAGGGGCTCGATGCCGAAGTACAGGGAGTCCCGGAGCTTGAGCTTGGGCAAAGCTTCCCGGTAGGGCTCCTCAAACTCGTTGTCCTTGAAGATCTCCAGCGTGAAGGGGAAGGTGCCGTGGTTGCGGCCCATGATTTCCAGGGGCGCGTTCCGGAGGTTGGGGACGTAGCCCTCAGAGATGCTGTAGAGCCTTGGGTACTCGCAGGTCACCGGGATCAGAAGCTTGCTGGTCCGGATGATGACATCCCCGCTGCTCCCCGGGGTCTGCTTGGGGACACCCGTCACCAGGTTGCTGGCCACAATTTTATCCTCTACCACCTGTGCCAGGCCAGGACAAGGAAGGAGCTTAGGTTTATTTCTAGAATTCCCTCCCTTTGTAGAAACATCTGATGCATCAAAACACACTGTAGGGTTTTAATTTTTGTTTTGTTTGTTGTTTCTGAGTTGTTGTCCCAGTGTTGCCCAAGTCTGACTCTGAACTCTTGGGCTCAAGAGATTCTTCTGCCATCTCTGCCTGTTGAGTAGCTGAGACTACTGGCACCAAAGCTTTTCAGGTAAAATTGCTTATTTATTTTTGGTGCCTGTTCTGGGCTTGAACTCAGGGCCTGGGTACTATCTCTGAGCTTTGTGCTCAAGGACAGCTCCCTCCCACTTAGAGCCACAGCCTCACTTCCAGTCTTCAGGTGGTTAATTGGGGATAAGAGTCTCATAGACTTTCCTGCCTGGGCTGGCTTTGAACCTCAACCCTTGGATCTCAGCCTCCTGAGTAGCTGGATTGTAGGCATGAGCCACCAGTTCTCTGTTTAAAATAGTTTATTTTATTGGATTTTTGTTGTTATTGTTGCTCTCTCTCCCTAGGATAAGATCCCAACTGTTAGAAATTTTACTTACTACTTCTTGGTCAGCCCACACATTCCTTTGGAGCATAAAAACAGAGCCATGCAGACTCAGCACATTCCAAGCTCTGGTATTTTAGGAGAGTCCAGCATCCATGTGGTATTTTTTCAGAGGCCTGAACTAGGGATCCTGCTACAGCACAAGCTTGCGCTGCACTCTCCCACACTGGGCCCTCAGCGCTCCATCACTGGGGATGCTTTCCAGCTCTCCACACCAGTCCCCATGCTTTCTTGTGCACCAGCGTGCTTCCAGCCTGTGATGGGCGTTCACATTGGCTCATCCATGGCAAGAATCCATACAGTTGGCCTAAGGTGGAGGGGGAGCTACCCCTTCACCTCTCTCCTATCTCTTATCCTAGGTATGGTTAGCCTTCAAGTTTTCACTTAGTAAGATGTGTACATAAACACTCATTCACACAGATGATGGCTAAGGCTTCTGCACTGGCCTGCATCTGCATCATCTGTTCACCTTACACCCAATCAGACCACAGGTTCCATGTCCTCTGTCCCTGGTTATTCCCATCTCTGCAAGGTCAAAACTGGAAGCCTTTGCATGCAGGGCAGGTATTTGACCTGTTCTCTGTCCCATGTTCTTTCTAGTTTCATTTCCAAGTGTATATTCCTTGTCAGGCAGGAATTCCCACACTCCACATTCATCTCAGCGAGGCCCACCCACACTCCTCTCAGAGACTTTGCTCACTTATTCCCCATCTGAAAGGTTCTTTCTTTCTTTTCCTCTCTGTTTGTGTAAGCCTCCCACTTTGGCCCCAGTCTAAGTCCCTTGCTTCTCTTGGGGAAGCTTCCTGGACTCCAAGCAGCCCAGCAGTTTCACAATTCATCCCTTACTGACATTCTATGTGTGGTCATTTTGGTATTGCTATGTGAATTTCTCCTGGCAGGAATCCCCTCCAATGCTCTCCAGCACAGGGCTCCATGCAGATTTAGGGTAAAGGAATAAACTTTCCCCCTTAAGCTAGCTCAATATCTGAACCCAGAGGCTGGGAATATGGCGTAGTGGCAAAGAGTGCTTGCCTCATTTACATGAAGCCCTGGGTTCGATTCCCCAGCACCACATATATAGAAAAGGCCAGAAGTGGTGCTGTGACTCAAGTGGTAGAGTGCTAGCCTTGAGCAAAAAGAAGCCAGGGACAGTGCTCAGGCCCCGAGTCCAAGGCCCAGGACTGGCAAACAAACAAAAAAATATCTGAACCCATTTACTTCTTTACAAATAAACCACAAACTCTAAATAACCCTTTCCTTCCAGTCAAATAAGCTGATCAGAGGGGACGTAGCCAGCCTCTCCATACTACAGCAGAAAAGTATCTGTGTACCCGGGAGACTCGGCTATTAGAGAGCGGGATTAATAGTATTCTTCCTAATTCTTTTTCTTACATTGCCCAGCCCCCAACAGGGGCTAAATAGCATACTTGTTAAATGAATAACATGTTTTCGGCTCAGATTTCTCTTTCTCTCTTTTTTTTTCTCTCTCACCAATAGTGGGGCTTGAGCTCAAGGCCTGGTACTCTCACTTGGCTTTTTCACTTAAGAATGACACTCCACCACTTGAGCCACACTTCCAGCTTTTTGCTGGATAATTAGAGATAAAAGTCTTTTGGATTTGTCTGCTTGTGCTGGCTTCAAACCTTGATCCTCAGCTCTCAGCTTCCTGAGTAGCTAGGATTACAGGTGTGAATCAATTCTATTACGTGAAAGCATTTCATGTGTAACACAAGCTATGCTGCATTCCTGTCCTTCACGGAGTGTCCACAAGGGAGACCTACTTCCACCACAGTGCCGCAGGTCTTGAGGGAGAAGATGATGTTGACATGGGTGCCATTGGACACTCCTCGGCAGGAGGTGTTAGTCAGGAAGAGCTCCAGGCCACCGACCAGCTCCCTGGGGACGCTCACTTCAATGGTGCTTGACTTGCACAACACAGGGACTGTGAGAGAGGAAACTGATGTCAGAAAGGGGGACTTGGGTTTGGAGAAAGGGGAAGTGGGGTTTCTGGGGGGAATAGTTTCTCATACATCTGCATTTTTTGTTCTCTCCCCCAGGAAACCAATGGTTGAAGAAACTGGTGAAGAAAACTGGAGTTCCTAACTCCCAGAATTACAACTATTTGCTACCTTTCAAGTATATTGGTGTGTGTGTGTGTGTGTGTGTGTGTGTGTGTGTGTGTATGTGTGTGTGTGTGTGTGTGTGTGTGTCTATGGTGGTACTGGGGCTTGAACTCAAGAGTGTTGTTTTTTAGCATTTTTGCTCAAGGCTGGTGATCTACTACTTGACACACAGCTCTACTTCCAGCTTTTTGGTGGTTAAATGGAGATAGGAGTCTCATGGACTTTCCTTCCCCAGCTGGCTTCAAACCAAGACATTCAGATCTCAACCTCCTAAGTAGCTAAGATTACATGCATGAGCCATGAGCTTAATATATTGTTCTTTAAAACAGAAGTATTGTATTCAAGTGTCAATTCAACAAACACTTGGTCCAAAGTGTGGTAAGCATAACTCCACAAGTGAAACTCCTAAAAAATTAACATTTAATACCAACACAATAGATTGGCAATACAGGAAAAGCATTGCTCTGTCATAAGCTTAAATGATACACAGTCCTGCTTTCATTTCACTGTTAATTATTGCCCCATAAAACAGAGGTAATAAGCAGTGTTAGTGCTCTCAGGGAAGGGTTCCAAATTATTCTTGCGCTGCTTGGTAAGGTTGTAAACTCGGACTGTAAATTCCACTTCAACTTAACATAAAAGAGATTGCTTTCCCGTGGATGCATGCTTCTCCACACCCCGAAAGGCCTATTACAGTCAGTATCTGAGGACACATGATAACAACACAATATATTAAAAAGTCAAACAGAAGGGGGCTGGGAATATGGCCTAGTGGCAAGAGTGCTTGCCTCCTACACATGAAGCTCTCGGTTCGATTCCCCAGCACCACATATATGGAAAACGGCCAGAAGGGGCGCTGTGGCTCAGGTGGCAGAGTGCTAGCCTTGAGCGGGAAGAAGCCAGGGACGGTGCTCAGGCCTTGAGTCCAAGGCCCAGGACTGGCCAAAACAAAAAAAAAAAACCCAGAAGGTACATTAAACATTTGCTGGAGGAGTGAATTAGTATTGTGGACTTCAAGAAAAATTCCAAGAGGACAGTTTTGGGAGGATTGTTGAGATAAGCCTTTTCCCCAGCACTTCAACTAAGCTTTATGAAACTCTTCTTATTTGTCTTATTCTTCCAAATTGATATTAGCTATACTACTAGTCATAGAAATTTAGAGAAAAATCAGGTGAAAGTAGCAAAGGAAGATTCGCATTTTGGAATTCTGCAGACATCTTCTCTTTTGAATATTTCCTTAGAGGTGGCTGCTCAAAGAAATGGTATTGGGAAAGACGAGTCTGATGCACTTGGGAGATGGAGGTTAAGAGGTTCAGGGAGGAGAAACATAAATGGAGCATATGGGGCCCATCCATGTTCTACCTTGGCAAGTGTGGTTATCGTTGGACAGCACCAAGCCCCGGGGACACTCGCAGTGGTAGCCTTTCTCTGATTCAATGCAAGAGTGGCTGCAGCCACCATTGTTGCTGTGGCATCCTTCAATGTCTGCAATGGAGACCAACACAAAAGAATCAGTCCTCTTCCTCACAAGCTCCCACACTTACAGCAGGAGTCGTTCCTTATTTACGGTCGTATCCCTAGGACCTGGCTTGGTGATGGGAGACTTGTAGGCAACTCCATAAAAATGTTAGTTAAATG
Source organism: Perognathus longimembris pacificus (assembly GCF_023159225.1). NCBI lineage: Eukaryota > Metazoa > Chordata > Mammalia > Rodentia > Heteromyidae > Perognathus > Perognathus longimembris. Next base: position 47,974,694 of record NC_063162.1, on the reverse strand, counting down.
TATAAGCTATATTTAAATAGTTAAATGTACAAGCTATAAGCAGCCATCATCAAACACCCAGTTCCCAATGTAAGCTGCTCAGACATTTCATTTTGGGTATTTGATTTCGTCTGCTGTCTTTCTCATGGTTGCACTGGGATCGTAGGCATTTAGGAATAAGACCCAAAAGCTATTTCCTAGTTGCTATAACATTTGCTATAGCTGGTTTGAATTTCATAGAGTATTACTGATGAAAAGGGACTGGGTTAAAATCAACTGGATGAGCTGGTGGATAGAGTGCTAACTGGCAGGATCACTGGTCCCCTTTTAGAATTTCTAGGAACCAGAATGCTGGGGATAAATCATCTTGGCTGACAGCACACTATATAAATGAAACATGGGGGCTGGGCATGCAGCTTAGGAATAGAGTGCTTGCCTAGAATATGGAAGGCCTTGGGGTCGATCCCCAGCCCTGTAATAACAACAACAACAACAAACAATAATAATAAAACGCAATAACAACCTTGTGGGACCAGGATATCATCTTCCAGGTCAGGGGTTGTCAGTCTAACCTGTTACACATTGTTATAAATAAATTTTCATTGGCACACAGCTATGACCATTTGTCTACCTATTGTCTGTGACAGTTTTCTCACTTTAAGGCAGAGTTGGGTAGTTTTGACTGATTCTGTATGGTGCACGATGTCTAAAATATTTATCACCTAGCCTTTACAGGAGAAGTTCGCTTATCTTTCTTCTAGGTGAAAATAATGTAAAGGAATGCTTCAACTTTTGTAAAGTTATTCTTTTACAAAGAATAAATTCTCAATGAATTGTTTTTTGCAAAACTTAGAAGACATTATATTTTACCTGTTTATAAATCTATATATTTCAAAAGGATATAAGCATAGTTTATAAACTTTTTTTTTTTGGCCAGTCCTGGGGCTTGAACTCAGGGCCTGAGCACTGTCCCTGGCTTCTTTTTGCTCAAGGCTAGCACTCTGCCAACTTGAGCCACAACGCCACTTCTGGCCATTTTCTGTATATGTGGTGCTGGAGAATTGAACCCAGGGCTTCATGTATAAGAGTCAAGCACTCTTGCCACTAGGCCATATCCCCAACCCCAGTTTATAAACTTTTAAAATAGCTAAAATCATATATAAAATGTGGAAGAAAGTAAAACACATGCTATAAGATATTAAAATCAATAATAATAGCATTTTTTTGCAGCATTGGAGATGGAACCCAGGGTCTCACACATGGAAGGACTATACTACTGAGCTACACCCTAACCCTAGATGACCTTTTTATTTATTTTATTTTTATTTTTATTTTTCCAGTCCTAGGGCTTTAACTCAAAGTCTGGGCACTGGGATTCTATTTGTTTAAGGCTAGCTCTTTACCACTTGAGCCATAGTACCACTCCAACCTTTTCTGTTTATGTGGTACTGAGGAATTGAACCCAGGGTTTCATGCATGCTAGGCAAGCACTCTACCACTTAGCCACATTCCCAGCCCCCTGAATTACCTTTTTAAAGTCATTTTATTTCTCTGAGTTGTAATTTCATTATTTGTAAAACAAAAGGGTCACATTGAATGATGACACAAGATATTTTCAGGCCTCAAATTCCAAAGCACAAAATTCACTGAAAATCTAAATTGCTTTAAAGGATTTAAGTCTCTCAAGAGGATAGAGCAAAAAATGTTTAAAATGTAATTATCTGGCAAAAGGGACTGTGAGCCATTTTGTTATCTTCCTGTTACTTCTCTGTAACAAAATAAAACGATAAAAATATTTAAAATTTAAAAGGATCATTTATTATTATTATTATTTTATTTATTTATTTTTGGCCAGTCCTGGGCCTTGGACTCAGGGCCTGAGCACTGTCCCTGGCTTCTTCCCGCTCAAGGCTAGCACTCTGCCACCTGAGCCACAGCGCCCCTTCTGGCCGTTTTCCATATATGTGGTGCTGGGGAATAGAACCCTGAGCTTCATGTATAGGAGGCAAGCACTCTTGTCACTAGGCCATATTCCCAGCCCTCATTTATTATTTTTAAAAAGATATAATTAAACCAAGTTCTGGTAACTCGTGCCTATAATCCAAACTAATCAGGAGATAGAGACAGAGAGGACCAAGGTTCAACTCTAGGCTGGGCAAAAAGTTTCCCAGATTACTCTCCACACCTTTCAACCAATAGTTGGGCACAATGACACACACTTGTCATCCCGGCTACAAGGGAAGATGGGGTTGGGAGAGGCTCAGTTCCAGGCCAGCCTGGAATAAATGAGTTTGTGAGACCCTATGCCAATGGAAAAAGTTGGGAATGGTAGCATATGTCTACTCAACTATGAGAGAAACTTAAGTTGGGGATTGAGGTCCAGGCTGGCCTAGTCAAAAAAACAGATTCTATCTCAAAAGTAATCAGAGAAAAAAGGGCTGGGAGAATGGTTTAATTAACAAGGCACCTGCCTAGCAAGTGTGACCTATGAGTGCAAACTTCAAAACCATAAAATATATACAAAATACATTTTTTAAAAATTATTTTAACTAGCCCTACTAAAGAAGAATGTTAAGGGCTGGGAATGTGGTAGAGTGCTTGCCTAGCATGCATGAGGTCCTGGGTTCAATTCCCACATACGCAGAAAAAGCCAGAAGTGGTGCTATGGCTCATGTGGCAGTGCGCTAGCCTTGAACAAAAGAAGCTCAGGGACAGTGCCCAGACCCTGAGTTCAAGCACCAAGACTGCCAAAAAAAAAAAAAAAGAGGAAGCATGTCCAGACTATCAATAAAATCTGAATTTCAAATGTCACTATCACTCCTAAAGTCATACATAATTCATAAATAATAACATAGTTATAAGGATTAACTATAACAGTTCCAATAAAGTATTCATAATTACAAATAATCCTCATAAATGTTTTATTAATATTCAAAGGAGGATTCAAGAATTTATCCTTAGTCAATAAAATTTAAAACACACGTAGCAGAGAAGGTAAACAAGTTGAACAAGAAATGTTCTCACTGCCTTACATATGAAAGTGTAACCCCTCTGTATATCACTTTGACAATAAATAAGTAAATATTAAAAAAATACACATAGCCTTGCTATAAAGGGATAGTATATAGTAATGTAAACTTTGTTGCATAGGAAAATTGTGATCCTAGCCATAATTTTGTTGTGGTAACATTATTTTGAACATAAGAAGAATAAAGTAGATTCTTTTTTTTTTTTTTTTTTGACCGGTACTGGGCCATGGACTCAGGGCCTGAGCTCTGTTCCTGGCTTCTTTTTGCTCAAGGCTAGCACGCTACCTCTTGAGCCACAGCTCCACTTTTGGCTTTGTCTATATATGTGGTGCTGAGGAATAGGGCCCAGGGCTTCATGTATGTGAGGTAAGCACTTTACCACTAAGCCATATTTCTAGGCCCAATAAAGTAGATTCTTACAAGCAGTAGTATAGTTCAATTAAATCACAAATCAGTTATCCAAATCAGTACCAAAAAGCATATGTCTTCTATAAATAATGGCAGTCAAGCTACTGATCTCTTCATGTCACTCTCTACCAAGAATGAGGAAAATGAGAGTAGAAGTGTGAAGTCTTAGCTGTAATGATTTGCAAAGGTAAATAAATGTGCCTTAGAGTGGGGACATTGTCTCAGTTTCATGCAATAACAGTAGATCATGAAACATCATGTGGTGCTCTATAAATCTGTACAATAATATCAACTTAACAAGTAAAAATAGGGCTGGGTACTGGTGGCTTATGCCTAGAATCCTAGCTACTCAGGAGGCTGAGATCTGAGGATGGTGGTTCAAAGCCAGCCCGGGCAGAAAAGTTTATGAGACTCTTATGTCCAATAAGCTACTCAGAAAAGGCCGGAAATGGAGCTGTGGCTCAAACTGTAGAGTGTTAGACTTGAGATGAAGAACCTCAGGGACAGTGCCCAGGCCCTGAGTTCGAGCTCTAGAACCAACATCAAAAATAAGCAAAAAAGTGAAAATAAAAAACAGAAATAGTAGGCAATTTACATTTCAATTATTTGATATACATCAGGAACTCTTTTTTGTCATATATAATGTACATAACACCTTTGCTATTAAAGGTAGACAATTTTATTTATCTCCCAAAACATGTTAATCTTCAATAAATACAATGCATTTGTAGGGAAAATAACCTCATGTAAAACCAGTTTCCCAAACTCCTAAGACAGGGAGAATCACCTATGGAACTTGTTAGAAATATGAACTGTTAGCCAGGTGTCCTTGGCTCACACCTGTAATCCTAGCTACTCAAGAGGCTGAGATCTCAGGATCATGCTTTGATGCCAGTCTAGGCAGGAAAGTATGTGAGACTTGTATTCTCAATTAACTAGCAAAAAGCTAGAAGTAGAGCTGTGGCTCAAGTGGTAGAGTGCCATTTGTGAGCAAAAAAACTAAGTGACAGAGCTCAGGGCCTAAGTTCAAGCACCGTACTGGCACAACAACAAAATAAAACAAAACCTCATGAACTGTGAGGCCCTAGCCCTCTCTGGGGGCTTCATGGAAGACCGGTGATCCTCAGCTTCACCTTGCTCCCCGTTCTGCTTCCTGGCCAGTAGCACACTTGTCATTTACAAATTACTTGCCTTGACCTGCATCCAGGCCCCCTGAACCAGAATTTGCACTTTTAACAAAATCTTATGTGATCCAAGACCATATTTAAGCTTGCAAATCATGTGACACCTCAATTTAATTTCTCCAATAAAAATGTGGCTTGTGGCCTCCTGAAAAATTCCCCCCTGATAACTGGGAGACAAAATTAACACTGACTTCTGTCCACAGCATAAATACCCCCACTGATCATGAATCCTTCCTGTCATTTCTTGGTGCAAAGGGTCACTCCTCTAACTCTAAGGCACACTCCCAAATGTTGGACAATGAGCCAGTGGCTTCCCTTTCCCTTTCCCTTTCCCTTTCCCTTTCCCTTTCCCTTTCCCCTTTTCCTTTTCCCTTTCCCTTTCCCTTTCCCTTTTCCTTTCCCTTTCCTTTTCCCTTTCCCTTTCCCTTTCCCTTTCCCTTTCCCTTCCCTTCCCTTTCCTTTCCTTTCTTTCTTTCTTTCTTCTGCCAGTCCTGGGCCTTGGACTCAGGGCCTGAGCACTGTCCCTGGCTTCTTTTTGCTCAAGGCTATCACTCTACCTCTTGAGCCACAGTGCCACTTCCGGCCTTTTCTGTTTATGTGGTGCAGAGGAATCGAACCCAGGGCTTCATGCATGCAAGGCAAGCACTTTACCGCACGCCACATTCCCAGTCCCAAACCAGTAGCTTTCTTAGGACTCTGGACTTAAGTCCTTCCTCATGGTCTCACCTTCACAAGTCCTGCCATCGCTCCTTAGCACACGGCCAACTCCACACTGACAGCGGTGGGAGCCTTTGAGGTTTACACACATCTCACTGCAGCCCCCATTGTTCTGTTCACATTCATTTTCATCTGTAGAAGAGAAACCATACAGTTCTATCATCAAGAGACTCATCTTGTCTCAAGCTCCTGAGTAGATTCCCCACCTCTTCTCAGATCCTGCTAGTAACTCTGTACACTCCAATCACCCCACTGTGATATGGCACCATCATTTCTACCAACCTGGTCTCCCCAAGCTAGTTGTTCATATGCCTCTGTGCCTGGAAGACTTGGCACTTCCCTCTTCACTTGCCAATTCCCTCTTCTTAAGAGCAAAACTGGTCAGGCACAGGTGGCTCATGTCTGTAACCCTAGCAACTTGGGAGGCTGAGATTGAGAGGATCTCAGTTCCAGGTCAAGAGTTTGTGGGATTCCCTTCTCATCTGAGAGCTTGATATAGCAATGTACACCTCTTTTTCTAGCTATGATAGGAAGCCTAAAATAGAAGGATCATGGTCTGGGCGTGGCCTTGGACCCAAGAAAGGAGATGAACTAGAACAGAGACCCTGCTTAAGTTCAGGCTCCCTTTGCTGTGACTTGGATGTGGATTAAGTGAACCTGAGCACTTGTGTGATGGGAGCTCAGACCCCAGTGTGGCAATGCTATGAGAGTAGCAAGGCCTTTAAGAGGTGGAGCCTAGTACAGCAGCTGGGGTAGTAAGGTCATCAGGGACGTTGAAGGTGGATGAAGAGGTTCTTGTGGGATTCCAGTTGCTCTCTGGATTCTTGTCTATTATGTGATCTCTTCCTCTTCTGTGTTGTTGTGGCATAAACCATCAGCCATGAGGCATTCCCTAGAGTGGAGCCAATGCTTGTGCCATGCTCTTGAGCCTCCAGAAATTTATACTTAAGAAACCTCTTCTTTATAAGCTACCAAGCTTGACTAATGTATTTCTCAATTAAACTGAAAAGTAGACCTTTGCTAGGTTGTCCAGGGAAGCAATAAGGAGGCTATCTGCCTGAAGTTTAGGGGAGAGAAGTCGGCCATCACAAACACTGGAAAGCCCACACCAGGGCCCTGCCATGGCTGACATAGGTTTAAACTTCCCACTTGGTGAGGGCATTGTAAGATGATAAACTGATAATCTGGCCTGGGCTGGGCACATGGCTGTAATGTCTGACAGAAACATCTGCAAACCTTCTTTGTAGAAAAACTGCCTCTAACCCATGATAAGAGTGAAGAGCTACAGAAAACAATGGCAACAGAAGATGGTCTGCCATAAACAAGGACCCCAGGGAGAGGCCAGACCAGGTAACAGCATCTTTGAAGCAGAGATAACACAAAAATCCAGGAAACTCAAATATATATACTAATACCAGAAAGATAAAGAGGAAGAAAAGCAACTAAAACAGGGGTGTAAAGAAACATGATAAAGGGCTGGGAATATGGCCTAGTGGCAAGAGTGCTCACCTTGCATACATGAAGCCCTGGGTTTGATTCCTCAGCACCACATATATAGAAAAGGCCAGAAGTGGCACTGTGGCTCAAGTGGCAGAGTGCTAGCCTTGAGCAAAAAGAAGCTAGTGACAGTGCTCAGGCCCTGAGTTCAAGCCCCAGGACTGGCAAAAAAAAAAAAAAAGAAACATGGTAAAGCAATACTTGCAAAACTATTTGGTGTAAACCAACTGAACATCTCATGGGGGAAGAGGGAAAAGGGGAGGGGGAGGGGGATGTGAGGGAAGGGGATGAGGTAACAGTACAAGAAATGTACCAATTACCTAATGTATGAAACTGTAACCCCTCTGTACATCACTTTGACAATAAAAAAGTAGTTATTATTAAAAGAAAAAAGAAACATGGAAGATGTGGCTGGGAATATGGCCTAGTGGTAGAGTGTGTGCCTTGAATACATGAAGCCCTGGGTTCTATTCCTCAGCACCACATATATAGAAAAAGCTGGAAGTGGGACTGTGGCCCAGGGGTAAAGTGCTAGCCTTGAACAAAAGGAAGCCAGGGACAGTACTCAGGCCCTGAGTTCAAGCCCTACGATTGGAAAAACAAAAGAGAGAGAGAGAGAGAGAGAGAGAGAGAGAGAGAGAGAGACAGACAGACAGACAGACAAACAGAGAGAGAGAAAGAAAAAGGAAAAAAATGTAGAACTGCAAATCAGTAAATGTATAGAAGCTGTAGATGTGGAAACTATGGTCACTAAGATGAGGACTCCTCCATGCCCTCCTTCACTGAGCTGCCTGCAAAGGGGATGGTGTGAGGCTGTAGAGAGACAAGGTTATACCTGGGGTTGGTTCCCTTCAAGGGCATTTCAAGCTTGGACTGCTAATCTGGGGAATGAATTGTTTTTAATGTGGAAAACGAAACCTCTACTTATTCAGGCTATGGTTATTTGGGATTGCAACTGATAATTTGGACATCTTACACATGGAGTAAGGTGTCAGTTTTATGTTAATTTCAAGAATCCATTGAACAATACTATAAGCTGGGCCTGGTAGCACACACTTGTATTCCAGCATTCTGGAGACGGTGGCAGGAGGATCATGAGTTCAAAGCCTGAGCTACTTAGTGAGATCTGGTCTTAAAAATAAAAACAAAAACAAACAAAAAGAAAACCAAAACCAATACCATATCAGGTAGTATTGTGGACACAAATATAAATAATAAAATCATAGAAACAAAGAGCAGAATGAACTTGCGAACTGATCACTTGGTGGGTGAGGGGACATGAGGATGGAGTGGGACCACTAGATTTGTATCTGTAAAAGTACCTGTTTAAAACAGGAAGAAAGGGCTGGGGATATGGCCTAGTGGCAAGAGTGCCTGCCTCATATACATGAGGCCCTGGGTTCAATTCCCCAGCTCCACATATACAGAAAATGGCCAGAAGTGGCACTGTGGCTCAAGTGGTAGAGTGCTAGCCTTGAGCAAAAAGAAGCCAGGGACAGTGCTCAGGCCCTGAGTCCAAGCCCCAGGACTGGCCAAAAACAAAACAAAAAAAAACAAACACAAAACAGGAAGAAAAATGTAACTGTTCTTAAATCTGGAGGCATGCACATCTGTTTTATTATTATACTCTCCTCTCTGCATGAAAAAATACATATAACAAAACAAATTATGATAATTGTTTCATTTAAATGAAAACTAAATAAAAGGTAAAACTGACAAAGTCAATTTTAAACATAAAAATCTGCCTAGAACTTCAGAGATTCATGATGTCTGTGAAGTTTATAAGCCCTGGGTAGGTGCATGGGGATTTGCTAGGCAAGGACATCTAAGAAATATCAACAAGGAGGTATATGTAGGTTGCCTTTGATATAAAAAGAAAAGTCCAATAAATAAACATAGCTTTGAATTTTTATATCTGTTTATATCTGCTTGAAGAAGCCCTGGAAGCATACATAAGAAAACAATACAAGTTTTGGGAATACTGTGAAATGAATCCATCACATAGCTCAATTGGGATGCCAATTTTCATCAGAAACTTTTTTTTGGCCAGTCCTGGGCCTTGGACTCAGGGCCTGAGCACTGTCCCTGGCTTCTTCCCGCTCAAGGCTAGCACTCTGCCACTTGAGCCACAGCGCCACTTCTGGCCGTTTTCTGTATATGTGGTGCTGGGGAATCGAACCTAGGGCCTCGTGTATCCGAGGCAGGCACTCTTGCCACTAGGCTATATCCCCAGCCCTCATCAGAAACTTTTAATCTACATTTTCATTGAGGAAATGCAGACATAATTTAGTCACCTAAGTTGTTCCAAACACTTTTTGGTTTTCCAATGACTGAATCAAGAATCCATTTTTAACTTAGAAGTTGGGAAAATAACTCATATCCTCAGATCTCCAAGAACCACTAGCCACATTTCAACTCCTCCTCACCACAGAGGCCGAATGGTCACCACAGCAGACAGCACAACTCCAGACTCTCCAGGGGCTATCACAATGAAACCTTGGCTTAAACTGCAGCTGTGAACTAAAAAGACAAACACTAGTGCAAGTGTTGAGAGACAAACTGGGTCAACAATGGAGCCCTGAGACAGGCAGAGATTTCTATTTGTTTCCATGATCACAAGTTCCTAGTTCTGCCTCAAGACTTGTTTCTTACCAAAGCATGTCTGCCCATCGAGGCCTATCACGCTCCCTGGCGGGCACGTGCACTCGTCGGTATCCAAGCAGTTGTCCTGGCAGTCTTCCTCACAGACGTCATAAAAATCTGCACAAGGATAATGATCCCCTTTTGTGAGTCTAGTCGTGGGGTACCAGTTCCCAGCCATCAGCATGGAAAGTCTCAAGGTTCAAGCCTTGTGTGAAAGAGACAAACTGCTCAGGGACATCTTATGTCATTCAGATCAGTGACTCTCAGTTTCAGGTCCACAGGCCAGTAACTGGGCATATGGTTCCTATAAATCTGGAGAGTCACCAGATGTGTGTCCTCTCCTTCTATGGACTTAAACATGCTTACAGGGACTGAGGATCTGAGGATGTCAGAATAGCTCAGGGGTAGAACACTTGCCTAGCATGGGAGAGGTATAGGTTCAATCCCCAGTACTGCAAGTTAAAACATAAATGTATGTAGATTTTGATGGAAATTTGCTTAAAGGTGTAACTGACCTCCTGAAGCTCCTTCCCATTATATTTCATTTTAACAAAGTAATGGATAGTAAGCACAATAATCAGATGGATGTCTAAATACCTACCAATTGATTAACATAGACGCTATAAAAAGGGGTTCTTCAAATTCAAAAGAGGTTGGAAATACTACTTAGATAATGTAAATGAACATTTCATTTCTGTTTTGTTTGAATGGAATAAGATAAAAGATAAAAAGAATTAAGGTGGGCATTGGAAGTATATGTCTATAATCCTAGCCACTCAGGATGCTGAGATCTGAGAACTTTGGTTCAAAGGCATCCTGGTAGGAAGGTTTGTGAGACTATTAATCTCCAATTAACCACCAGAAAGCTGGAAAGTAGAGATGAGGCTCAAGTGGTAGAACAACAGCTTTAAGTGGAAAAAGCTAAGGAACAGCATCTAGGCCTTGAGTGCAAATACCAGTACGTACACACACACACACACACACACACATACACACACACACACACAGAGAGATAAAATAGAACTGATAAAACTGGTGGTTTCTTCCCCTTTCTATTTCTGTAGGAAGTTTTCAGAAATTCTAAGAACAGATCTCAGAATCATGATATGGAGGTATCATGGGTCCCAAAGGAATGTTGCTTAGGTGGAGATGCTACTGTCATCATAACTGGGTTTCAGTACCCAGGAAAGTACTCACGGCCACAGTAGACGTGGAAGCAGACACTGGGCTTAGCCAGCCGATACACATAGTAACCTCCAGAGCAAGCCTTGACCTCCACTGTGGTATTCCACAGGCAGCAGTTCCCTTTGAAGCTGGCACAGGCCTGGCGCTGCACAATGCCATTCTTTTCTGTTGGGTGGCTGCCATTGAGCCAAACAGGGGCATGGGTTCCACAGTGGTTTTCTGACACGCAGAAGGTGGGCATGGCATCGCCTGCCATGCCTGTGAAGCGGTACCACTCTCCGTCCACATGACTGTCGCATGCAGGGGGGCCTTGAGCCTCGTCCAGCTGGTAGTCAGTGTTCCTCCAGGGCTCATTCAGGCTGATGTAGGCAGAGCAGGGATCTAGGGCTAGGGGGGAAGAGAGCAGCTCAGAGGTACTCGATGACATTGTAGATGGTGGGGCCAGTAGCCTGAGAGCCTGAGCCTATCTCCTTAGCTTACATTTGGATCTTTTTTCTTTCTTTCTTTTTTTTAGTTCAAGAAGGAAATCACCTATGGATCCTATGTGGAAAATGAACTATACAACTTGTGGAAAGGACAGGAGGAAAAAACCTGGAGAGAGCAAAGGAAGTGATGACACTATCCAAAAAGAAATACACCTCTTTATCTGACTATGGAACTGTAACCCTTCTGTGTATCATCTTTACAATAACAATAAATATTTTAAAAAAGAAATAATCTACAGTCCCAAAAAGGAGCTGTCTAAGATCTCTCAACTTGATTTAAACATCTTTCATAAATGCCCTCACAACATTGTTTGCAACCGACTTAAGGCTTAGTGTTGGCATTGGACTAAACTTTGTATCCAGAGTAATCTTTCAGTGCAAGTATTGTCATTTATATTAAATTATGGTCTGCAACTGAGCAGACCATACTTTTTTTCATTTCAATAGATAGCACTGTAAATGTTCAGAGGAGTTATACCTTTGTGTTTCTCTCCTAAGTATCCTTTAGTTAAGCAGACCATATTTTGAGTAATGTGTTCATACCTGGAGGCTGCATCTTATGAGAAGATGGACTGTTTGTCTAGAGGAAGTTAGCCAGCCTTTGAAGGGTCCTAAGCACTGGTTACTAGAGATGAGGCCGAGAATTAGAGCTTGGAAAAAAGATGGAAGAATACACATGTTAGTTTTCAAAACTTTGGGATGGGGGCTGGGAGTGGGAGAGCCTGAGTTGAGCATGCACAAGGCCCCATGTTTGATCCTGGAACAGGCCTCGGAATAGGAGTTAGGGATTCCATTATGAGAACTAAGTCAGACTACTGGACAAAGCACATTTCAGTTCAGCTATCCAGCCATCCAGCCACAGGAGAAGCTGTGGGGATCACAATGTAGTTGGCTCCTCACGTTTAGATGACATTCTGTAAAGAAAACTTCCATATCAGTGGCAAATTCCACATGATAAACAGTCTCTAAAGCTCTTTCCACTGTTAACTGCTTTGCAAGCAATACACAGTCTACTGGCAAATGGTTCCCAGAGATAGTATGACACTTTGGGACAAGAAGTAAGTAGGATATTGAATTTTCTGGAAAGAGCTGGGGATGGCATGAACAAGCTTCCTTTTAAAATGTCCCTAAGGTGCTTCAATGGAACAGTGTGATGTCCATGGAGGGAAGAAATGTCCCCTGCCTCTCATCTCAGGGGAAAAGATGCCCTCCTTGTTCTCTTGGCTGTCACTCTTTTGCTAAGCAGGGACTCCAGAGCAATTTCACAGGTGATTATTAATCCACAGAAATATGCCTCTTATTTCCTTGGCTCTATAATTTTATAAGGAATGGTTAGATATTCAACCTTTAATGATTTCTGCAGACATTCCAATAATGAATATTCCATGATTTATAAAGTTTCTCTTCAAGTTAACTGTCATTTCTTATGCTGTTAAAACATTCACTTCCTCTGGGCATGACCCATCAGCTTCTGGCCTTACATTTCTTTTTAAGACCTACAGTCCTTTAATAATCTGATCTTGGTATTAGATCCTCTTTTCAAGTTGGGTGCTGGTGTAATGCCTTACCTACACAGGAGTCTGAGATCTGAGGATCACAGTTCAAAGCCATCCTAGGCAGAAAAATTATGTGAGACTCTTATTTCCAATTAGCCACCAGAAAACTAAAAGTGGAGTTGTGAGCTCAGGGACAGAGCCTAGGCCCTGAGTTCAAACACACACACACACACACACACACACACACACACACACACACACACACACACATTCATGTTTTCAGCTGCAATGTGAGCCCAGGATTTAGTATTATGCATATTAACCCTATATTAGGATACACTCTCTTCAATCTAAAGTGTTCAAAAAGGATAGCCCTGTGGGTTTCTCCTAGCCTCAGTGGCTCACTTGTTCCCCTGGGCTCCTGCACTGCTTGTGTCTCTACCCTTTAGTTTCAGGGATGCTCTAACCACTAGTCATCTCAAGATCGTCTCCTTCATTGGCTCTGTGTCCCACTGGATTTAATGCCCCTTCCCTTTCCTTTTCTCCCCTGCTCATCCCCCTTAGTGTCCTGTTCCTCTCCTTCCCCAGCCTCCTCACCCTCTTCCTTTCTCACTCCCTCTTCTCCTCCCAGGTCAGCAAATGTCAGCCTGCAAGCTACCTCTAGATCTCACTTCTGGCACTGAGTCAAGTGCTGGGTGCATTGTGGGGAGACACAGGAGGATCTGGAGGTTATGAGGTGTGTGAAAAGGGAAGTGGGAGAAGCCTGAGCATGATTTGATGCCTGAGCACTCTTAGTTACTTCAGCAGATTTAGGGTGATTAATGGTAGATCAACAGTAGACTTGAAGCCTGAGCACTCTTGGTTAGTTACTGCAGTAGCTTCAGAGTGATTAACATGTAGATCAAGCCTATTTTACCAGACAGTTTTGACTTGGAGATGAGTTGAAAAGACAGTAGGAAGAGTTCCTGTGTGTTCTGTTCCAGTTTCTTCTCTCATTCCCACTGTAGACACACAGGTTAATCTTCATTAGCATGGCATCTGGGCCACAATCAATGAACTATTATTGTCCATACATTACTTTTGACTTGTCTGACTGAGATTTATTTAGATTTCCTTAGTTTCCCCCCACTTCCCCTAGGATCCCATTCAGGAAACTACATGCATTTAGCTTTCATGTCTTTTGGGGTCCAAAACTTTTTTTTTCTTCATCATGGGGCTTGAACTCAGGGCTTGGGTGCTGACCCAAGCTTTTCTGCTTACGGCTAGCACTCTACCACTTTTGCCACAGTTCCATTTCCACTTTTCTGGTGGTTAACTGGAGATAAGAGCCTCAACAAATTTCCTGCCTGGGCTGGTCTTGAACTGTGGTCACCAGATCTCAGCCTCCTGAGTAGCTAGGATTACAGGCATGAGCCACTACCTCCAAGCATTCAAATCTATTTTTAAAGTGCATCTTAAAACGCTAGAACTTATAGGCACAGGAAGGAACTTCCTGAATAGAGTCCCAGGGGCACAACAAATAGGGGAGAGACTCGACAAATGGGACTACTACAAATTAAAAAGTTTCTGCACAGCTAAGGACATAGCCACCAAAATAGAAAGACAGCCAACCATATGGGAAAGGATATTTACCAGCACAGCAACAGACAAAGGCCTGATATCTGTCATCTACAGAGAACTCAAAAAACTAAGCCCCTCCAAGCCCAATAAACCAATTAGGAAATGGGCAAAGGAGCTAAAGAGAGACTTCACAAGAGAAGAAATAAAAATGGCAAAGAAACATATGAGGAAATGTTCAACATCCCTGGTAGTAAAGGAAATGCAAATAAAAACAACCCTGAGATACCACCTCACCCCAGTTAGAATGGCCTATACGCTGAACTCAGGCAACAACAAATGCTGGAGGGGGTGCGGGGAAAGTGGAACCCTTCTCCATTGTTGGTGGGAGTGCAAATTAGTACAACCACTTTGGAGAACAGTATGGAGGTTCCTCAAAAAGCTCAACATAGACCTACCCTATGACCCAGCCATTCCACTCCTAGGCATCTATCCTGAACAGCAGGTCCCAAGATATCAAAAAGACATTTGTACTTCCATGTTTATCGTGGCACAATTCACAATAGCCAAAATATGGAAACAATCCAGATGCCCCCCCACAGACGAATGGATCCAAAAAATATGGTACCTATACACAATGGAATACTACATAGCGATTAGGAATGGTGAAATATTGTTATTCGCAGGGAAATGGTCAGAACTTGAACAAATAATGTTGAGCGAGACAAGCCTAGAACACAGTAAACAAAGGGGCATGATCTCCCTGATATACGACTGTTAAGAAAGGGTGACGAAGAGACAGTAGAGGCCAGGTCTGTGAAACCAAAAACTGCTTGTCAAATGGTATTTCCCACAGGATTGGGGCAGTGACCCAACAGTATGTAACTATAACCAAACAACTACTCAACATATAAAGGTCAAAAATTGACCTCTTGGGGCTGGGGATATGGCCTAGTGGCAAGAGTGTTTGACTTGTATACATGAAGCCCTGGGTTCGATTCCCTAGCACCACATATATAGAAAACGGCCAGAAGTGGTGCTGTGGCTCAAGTGGCCGAGTGCTAGCCTTGAGCAAAAAGAAGCCAGGGACAGTGCTCAGGCCCTGAGTGCAAGGCCCAGCACTGGCAAAAAACAAAACAAAACAAAACAAAAAAATTGACCTCTCAGTGGAATACAATAGCCCAAAAGCTATGTATGTACGTTCATATAAGACTACTGTTGACATATTGTCTAATACCAACATTACATTTAAAGCCCTAGGCAAATTTTCTTGGGCTTGGCCACATGGATACTGTATATGTTCTTGGTACATTGTGTATTGTATATATGTCTACCTGACCTAGGGAAGGGAAAGAAAAACAGGGTGTAAGATATCACAAGAAATGTACACACTGCCCTACTAGGTAACTGTACCCTTTTTGCACAACAACTTGTCAAAAAATTTGTGTTCAATTAATAAATAAATTAAATTAAAACAACAACAACAACAAAGAAAAAATAGTGCATCTTAAAGGTGCCAGTGCAAGGCCTAGGTTACTGTAAAAAAATAAGTCAGGGACAAGTCAGAGTTACACAGAAAAGTGTGGTATGGTTCTATTATCTGGCCCACACCCACTCTTCTAATAAGAGCTTATGCTCTATTGGAGAAAATAAAAGGGAGAGAAAAATTAGTAACTGGAACTTAAACTTCCCTTTGCCTCGCTGGCCAGATTTGTGCCAAGTCTGAGACAATTTCAGAATTTCTTGGACAGTACAAAAAGTCATACATATTTTTAAGGTCAAAACAACAAAGTCTGTTTTATCCAGCTCCGTCCCTTCATGAGGAAAGAGCTTTTAGCTTTGCATTCACAAAAGCAAATACTCAATTCTGAGTTACAAAAATTATTTTTGACTCTCTATGTTGGAACCATAAAAGTATCTAAAAGAAATATTTAGCTCATGGAAAGGTGTTGCTAGGAGCCCTGCAAAGTGTGGAAGCTCAGAAAAGAGTTTAAATGGCACATGGAAGAGAAATTCTCTGAAAACACATTTCCATAGAAAATGGATTTTCCTTATTCAATTCTAGATTCACATAGCCAATTGCAACCACACGTCTACTGTGACAAGTTTTTGGTGGGAGACTCACCCATGGGCGACACCAAGGTGACAGAGGTGATGAGAAAGGCAAGCAGCAGTATCCTAGGCATCTTGCTGGATCAGCCACCAGAAACCAAATGGAAATCCTCTCACTATGTTTTCCCTTCTCTTCTTTTCCAGTGCTTAAAAGAAAGAAAGAAAGAAAGAAACTTCTACGCGCTTATAAAGAATGACTTTGTCAGTACAGGCTGGGTCCTTATCGGAGGAAGAGGATGAGTGGGATAAGGAGTCCTTTGCTCTGGCCTTGACCCCAGAAAAGGTCACTGTCCACTGTCAACAGGGTTATTTTATTGATATTTTTCTTTTGTGGGGGGAGCCCTCACAATCCCTCATCCTCTGATTGTTTTCTCTCAAGAATTCCTTGCAGGGGGCTGGGGATATGGCCTAGTGGCAAGAGTGCTTGCCTCGTATACATGAGGCCCTGGGTTCAATTCCCCAGCACCACATATACAGAAAATGGCCAGAAGTGGTGCTGTGGCTCAAGTGGCAGAGTGCTAGCCTTGAGCAAAAAGAAGGCAGGGACAGTGCTCAGGCCCTGAGTCCAAGCCCCTGGACTGGCAAAAAAAACCACCAAAAAACCCCACAAAAATTCCTTGCAATGAAACCTATCCAGACGGGAACTCTAAGTGGGAAAAGGTCTCTCATGCTGGAATATTCTGTGATTTCTAGGAGTTGGTCTCAGGATTCTGAACTGAAGTGGTGCCCAGTGGGCCTGGGACAAGCCACCAGAAATGACTTGGGGAGAAGGTCAAGGAGCTGATAATAGCCACAAAAAAGTAGTGATGTCTGGGACAGGGCCAATATCCTCTTTTTAAGTTCTATTCTTTTGGCGAAATTGAGGTGTGAACCCAAGATCTTGTGCTTGCTAGGCAGGTGCTCTATCACTTAAGCTAAGGCCAAGATTCTCTATTTTATTATGGTCTCTAGTCTCAAAACTATTTTTTTTTTTGCCAGTGCACTGTCCCTGGCTTCTTTTTGCTCAAGGCTAGCACTTGGCCACTTGAGCCACAGCACCACTTCTGGCCTTTCTATATCTGTCGTGCTGAGGAATCGAACCCAGGGCTTCATGTATACGAGGCAAGCACTCTGACACTAGGCCATATTCCCAGCCCCTCAAAACTTCTTATAGAAACTAACCCTGTCATGCTTTTGCTAGTTCAGTCTGTGTATTCACAGCGCTTTCCTCTCCAACATGACCAGTGATGCTTCTGTCTTATTAGTTTCACTACCACACTCAAATGGGGAACAGGAACTTAAAATTCAGAACTACTCATTACATTACTAAGACTCCAGAAAGTTCAATATTTACTGGGGTTTTGCTTTTTTGCCAAGGAAGGAAACTATAAGGACCTGTCAGGTATAAGGTAACTAGCTCACTTACCTGAAAAATGAGCAAGCAATAAGGCTGAAGATAAGAGTGAAAAGGAAGGGTAAAAAGGAGTGCAAGGAAACACATGGCTTTTAAAATACTATCTATCTATCTATCTATCTATCTATCTATCTATCTATCTATCTATCTATCTATCTATCTATCTATCTATCTATGGGGCTTGAATTCAGGGCCTTATACTCCCACTTGGCCTTTTTTTTTTCCCCTCAAGGCTAGCACTCTTTCACTTAAGCCATACCTCTACTTTTGGCTTTCTGCTGGTTAATTAGAGATAAGAGTCTCATAAACCTTTCTACCTAGGGCTGGTTTTGAACCTCCATTCTCAGATCTCAGGGTCCTGACTAGTTAGGATTACAGGTGTGGGCCACTGGTGCTCAACTGTTTAATACTATTGTAAACCAAGATCTGGGGGAATTAACCTTTTTCTCTCCCAATCCAGTTTCCCACCACAAAGCTTCTTTGGTTTCTACATTCTGTCATTTGTGTTTCTTTTCCTAGTAACTAGACTTTCTTGTGGCTGGGACAGGAACACTGTCTTTATGAAGCAACTTGCTGTTGCCTCTTCTTCTAGGGCCTTGAGTTTGGCAGCACACTGTTGCTTACTAGCAGCCAGGTACCAGGCTAGTTAGGACACATTGACAGTGAGTGTGGGAAGTACCTCCTCCCCACCCTCCCTCGCCCCCAGCTGCTTCAGTCCAGTAAGGGGCTTCTCTCCATTAATCTGTGCAGTCAGTTGCTTTCTCCCCATGTTAGCAGACTACAGGCAATCCAGTCATTGGTTTATTAAATTGCTTTTTGATGGCAGCCATGGGTGACTCTGGGACCATCTCATGGCAGGGTAGAGCTGCTAAAGTGTCAGTGCTTTTAACAGAAAACACAAATGCACACAACTTCCTGTCCCTGAGAAGCCATCTGAGTGCTTTGTATGTGTGTCAGGGAAGCAGAGGATGTGTGGGAGATAAACCCAGACTTGCTGTTGGGAGTCAAGGACTGTCACCAGATAGCCCTTCGCCCCTGCAAACACAAGTCCCAGGATGACAGGGTTTCTTTTCCTCTGCTTTCTATTTTTTCCTTTTGGGTTGACTTGTCTTTTTTTTTTTAATGGTGAAAAATCTTAAGTATATACAAAAAATAGAAAGAGTAATAAGGAACATCAAGTTGCAATAATTAACATTTGTTGTTCTTATTTCATTTACATACCGGTATGCATTTCTTTTTAAATTTTTTATTTATTTATTGTATTTTATTGTTATTGTAAAGGTGATGTACATATATGGGTTACAGTGACATGAATCAGGTAATGATTTTTGAACCATGTCCCCCTTTCCCTTGCTCTCTCCCAGGTTTTCCCTCCTGTAGACCCACAAGATGTGTAGTTCATTTCCACAGTGTCTCTAATATGCAGTTCTAAGAGTCTTTTTTATGTAACCATGTCATTATTATAACTATGAAAATAAATAATAATCCTCTAATGCCTAGCACTCTCCATATTTAAGTTTCTTCAGTAGTTTCAATTGTTTCTGTTGTGGCTGGTTTGAGTCAGGATTCAAACAAGTTCTATTCTGCACATTGCATTTGGTCACGCCACGTTTCCTTGTTTCCTTTCATCTCTAACAGACTCTCACCCCCATGTCATTTCTTCAAGAAACTCAATCATCTCTCCTACAGAATGCCTAACATTTTAGTTGTTTCCTTTCCTATTTTTTTGTCTCTTTGTAGTATGTGGGTTTCTCTAGATCTTCACATCCTAAGGAGCTGGGATTACCAGCATGAGCCATGTGCCTGAACTAATTTTTTTTTTTTTCATTTTTGGTGCTAGTCTTAGTGCTTGAACTAAGGGCCTGGACACTGTCTCTGAGCTTTTATGCTAAAGGTTAGAGCTCCATCACTTGAGCCACAGCTCTACTTCGATCTTTTTTTGGTGGTTAATTGGTGATCAGTCTTATGGACTTTGCTGCCTAGGCTGGCTTTGAACTGTGATGCTCAGATCTTAGACTCCTGAGTAATCACATAGTTCTAGCTGAGCCCCAATACCCAGGTTTCATGTTTTCCTTTTTATTTTTAGGTCTGAAATGGAACTCAAACTTGGTTCCTGCTGCTTTTGCTCATTGGCTAACATTCTACCAACTGAGCTGTGCCTTCAACTCCTATGTTTTTAAAAGCATATACAGGGCTGGGGATATAGCCTAGTGGCAAGAGTGCCTGCCTCGGATACATGAGGCCCTAGGTTCGATTCCCCAGCACCACATATACAGAAAACGGCCAGAAGTGGCGCTGTGGCTCAAGTGGCAGAGTGCTAGCCTTGAGCGGGAAGAAGCCAGGGACAGTGCTCAGGCCCTGAGTCCAAGGCCCAGGACTGGCCAAAAAAAAAAAAAAAAAAAAAAAAAAAAAAAAAAAATAAAAGCATATACATACTTACCAGGGCACTCTGATCAACAATGCATTGGCAGATAAGAGCAGTTCTGGTTATATCTTTCCTATTTACCTTAATCACATACTCACCAATCCTCCAGTCCCTCAGTCAGGTATGTGATTTCAGGATTCACTGGTGAGAAGCGATGCAAATGTCTTCTCTGTGCCTCAGTTTCTCACTGTTTAGAGAAAGTCTGTCTAGATCAATGGTTCTTATCAGAATCACTGCACTAGACTTAGATTGTCCCTCCATATCTAGATTCTATCCCAACAGAGTCCGAGAACCTGATTTTCTAGTGATTCCCAAGATGCCTGAGGACCACACTCAGAAGGCTTCCTTTTCACTATAGCTTTAAAAGTCTACTCCCTCAGCAAAACTGTATTACCATACTCCAGAACAGATTTCATGCTCACCATGATCACTACTGAAAATTCACTATGCTTTATTGTGGTAAATGTATGCATGTTACAGAAAGTTTCCAACTGGAATAATTTGTTTGGTCAGATAGCATTAAGTACAATCACACTGTAGACCCACCAACACCACCCACCTCCATAACCTTTCCATCTTCTCAAACCAACACTCTACTTCCATTACACAGTCATTCCCAGTCTCCCTAATCTACTTGGTTGATACAAGTGGAATTATAAAGTATTTGCTCTTTTGTGTTGGCTTATTTCATCTAGCACATCTTCAAGGGTCATCCATGAAACAGTCTGTCAGAATCTCATTATTTTATGGTTGAATTATATCCCACTGTGTTTACAGACCACATCTGTCCTTCTATTGATACATTGTTGGGCACTTGGACTGCCTCTGTGTTGACTCACCAATACATATGACTTGGTGATGGATACATAGGGGCTGCTGATGGATACCTGGTTTGCTCCTGTATTTTGGCCATGATGAATAATTTATTATTTTTTTTGCCAGTCCTGGGGCTTGAACTCAGGGCCTGAGCAATGCCCCTGACTTCTTTTTGCTCAAGGCTAGCACTCTACCACTTGAGCCACAGTGCCACTTCCAGTTTTTTCCATATATGTGGTGCTGAGGAATTGAACCCAGGGCTTCATGTATATGAGGCAAGCACTTTACTACTAGGCCATATTCCCAGCCCCTATGATGAATAATTTTGTTATGAACTTGAGTGTACAAATGCCTGGTTGAGTCCCAACTTGCAATTCTTTTGGGCATATACACAGAAGTTGTTGTTTAACTTCCTAAGGAGCCATCATATTGTTTTCCATATTAAACATCCCATTTCACATGTTCCCCAGAAGTGTAAGCTTCTGGTATCTCCACTTCTTCACCAAACTTGTTTTATTTCCGGGATTTTTCTTTTTTCTTTTCCAGAGCTGAGGACTGAACTTAGGGCCTTACACTTACCAGGCAAGTGCTCTTCCACTGAGCTAAATCCCCAACCCCTTATTTTCTGATCTTTAAGTAAGAACCATCTTTATGGCTGTGAAGTGGTATTTCATGGTAACATTTCTGATTTGTCTTTTTCTAATGATTAGTGATGCTGAGACATCTTTTCATGTTTTTGGCCATTTGTATATCTTCTTCTGCTTAAAACTTTTCCTTTTTTTTTTTTTCCTTTTGGTATGTGTGCCAGTACTGGGGCTTGAACTCAGGACTCTTACTCTTGCTTAGTTTTGTTGCTCAAGGCTCTACCATACTTCCACTTCCAAAATTTTGCTGGTTAACTGTAGATAAAAGTCTCTTAGACTTGTCTTTCCATGCTTTGAACCTCAATCCTCAGATCTCAGCCTTCTGAGTAGCTAGAATTATAGATGTGAGCCACCAATGCCTGGTTCCTTTTAAAAACCAGTTTTTTTAAGTTCACTATTTTGAAATATACTTTAAATTTTAAGTTCTGGTAGGCAGAAGTCATATATTTTTTCTTTTCTTTTACTTTTCTTTTGGTTGGTCTTGGGGCTTGAACTCTGGGCCCTGGGCATTGTCTTTGAGCTCTTCAGCTCAAAGCTAGCATGTTACTACTTGAGCCACAGTGCTACTTCTGGTTTTCTGGTGGTTAATTGGAGATAAGAGAGTGTATGGACTTTCATGCCTGGGATTGGCTTTGAACTGTGATCCTCAGATCTCAGCCTCCCGAGTAGCTAGGATTACAGGTGTGAACTACCAGCACCTGGCTCTTTTCTTGAACTCTTGCTCTTCCAACCTCAGCCCCCAAATGCTAAATTACAGGTAGGCACTATCACATCTGGATGTTTTCCTTAAAAAAAAATTCCCTGCAAAGTTTAACAGAAGATATTACTTGTTGAGTACAAACGATGGTGAACATTTTCAATCTTCCCTTTTTATACCTGTCTCAGGTAGTCTGTGAGGCTGACGTAAGCCGCTGGGAAGCAGGACCTGAGCTATGGAGGCTCTCTGAGATTCCCTCCTGGGGCATTCATGCAATCACACAACCTTACACGTGCTTTCTGCCATGCCTTCCAGAAATGAGGCAATGTGTGATACTTTTCCTGTTTAATGGTCACTGAAGATTCATACAATCTCTAAAAACAGTAAATATTTTATGTTGGTTTATCCTTGAACATCTTTCTGGAGGGTAACAGGGAAGGTTTAGTATGACAGAGATTTTCCTGAGGGTCAGATGAAGATACCAGTTTCAATGCTGCTGATAACCATCTTAATGATTATTGGTCACCTGACCTCTTGATGCCTCTGGAAAATTAAGGATCTATTGACCCTCTTAAACTCAGAAGGAATTAATGAAGTGTCTGTTTTTGAAATATAGGATGTGGGAAGGATGCTTATTTTGATTATGATATTTTTATAAAACTGAAGTAAAAATCCTCCCACCCAGAATCATAGGAAAAAAAGTAAGTTCCTTTCTAGTCTGGTTTTAAATAATGCGATTCTATAATTCAAAAATTGAATAGGTATTTATTGTTCCAGAAGGTACATTGCTTTTTATACATATTTCATAAATGATACAGGATTGTACACATGTTCAATATTTTGCTATTTGTAAGGACTTTTCTCCACGTCCTCCCTCCCTTCCTCCCACACCCCCCGAAGGATTTGCTCATTGCACTGTGCTGTTTCTTCAAATTCCTGTGCACAAACAGGATAATGGTTTAAAAATAATCGGCACGACAGAAATACCGAGGAGGGGGCTGGAGGACAGGAAGGAAGTGGGAGGTGGGCGGGAGTGGGGACATGCATCCTTTCATTCTGTCATGCCAGTGAAGGGGTGCGGGAGCGGCGCAGTCCTGGCTGGCCTTCAACTCTTCAAGGCACCTGGAGTCTGGGCTTGTCACTTCAAGTTTCTGTCACACACACTGACCCCAAATGAAGAAAAGGAAAGCCTTTCCCCATGAGGAGGGATGAATCATGTGAAAGAAAAGGGCCAATCCGCCTGGTAGCAGGCCCTGTGATGTCTTCATCCTGCCCCCAGAACTCTTAAAAACAGGATGTGACACA
This sequence comes from Perognathus longimembris pacificus, assembly GCF_023159225.1. Classification (NCBI taxonomy): domain Eukaryota; kingdom Metazoa; phylum Chordata; class Mammalia; order Rodentia; family Heteromyidae; genus Perognathus; species Perognathus longimembris. Next base: position 47,951,122 of record NC_063162.1, on the reverse strand, counting down.
CAGATTCCTTTGATTCTCCAAGTGCAGATGCCATCTGGAAATCTGCTAGAAAACGTTTTGATAGAATACAAGATTAATTCTTCTTTCTCTGAAGATAAGAAAAAGCCAGGATGAAGAAGGCAGGCTAGAGGAAGCCATAGAAACGTATTCCTGTGTAAAGATAAGTGGCACCCTTGGAAATCCACACCCTGTTTATGGCCTGCAGTGGGGTGGGGAGGCTCCTGAGGGAGCTGCGGTGGGGAAGTGTATCCCTGCATTGGCTAAGCTTCCAGACATGGCAGTGCCATCTGGGAGCCTGCAATGCTGTCACCAGCAGATAAACAGCAATGAGATCATTCTCGTTCTGAAGTGGCTACTGAGTCATGATTTTTAGCTGGTTTGTAAACCTTACATCTTCCTGATTTGGTAATACAGCTGAACACACACCCTCTGGTCTGAGTTGTGCAGGGAGAGGGGAGTATCAATGGGATAGGCGCAGAAAGGGGAAGTCTCTCCTCTTCTGAAAGATTAATTCATTATTGCCAATGATTTCTAGAAACTGATTTAGAGCATTGGGATATGCAGACATCTAGGAAGGTATTGGGGACAATCTAAGTATCAATAATCAAACAGTCATAAATTGGTTTCAGTAATCATTTGGATAAAGTTAGTGAGACAGACAGGACAGAGGTCAGAAAAGGGATTGTGGGGTAGAGGGGAGGAAGACATTCCTGGCAACTTTTCAGAGACTGGGTCCAACTAAAAAACAAATGTGAATTACATGGGCATAGACTCTGTTTGCCATCTACATTTATGAGGATTTCCTTTTCTGATATATTCATTTACTCCTATGTCAAAAATAAGAAATGGTAAATTAAAAACAATAGAGCTGAGTAGGGTGCTGGTGTGTGACTGTTTTACTGACTCCATGAAGGAGATGCAGGTGAACAGCCCAGCAGCTTTTCTCTTTAGTGTCAGCTATGTAACTGCATCATTTTATCCAGACACTGGGGTGCTTGATTAAGACAGGATTCACTAAGCCCTTGGAGCTTACATTCTACAATGCTTGATGCTCTCTTTCCTAAGATCCCTTTGTGTTTGTTTTATAATTAAAGGTAAAAACCCTCTACCCCCACATGGCTCCCAGCGTCCACCTGCAATGCTTTAATTAAAAAGGCGAGAGTTATAAACAGGCGTTCTTTCCACCGGGATCCACAGGCTCTTTGTAGATCAGTCTTTCTCACCAATCTGTCGGAGGGGCAGATGAACTTGTAATGGGTCTCTCAGTCTCTTAAGGTCCATTTCTGCCTAAAATAGAAACAGAAGGTTAGGAAAGTGGCCAATGAAGCTTTCAATGACACTACTGCCTGCGGAGAAAATAAGTTGTCTGTCCTCCTTTACTGACTCAAACAGATAATCTCAGGTACTCTGAAAATCAGGTCAGTAAAGGCTGTAGCCATGGCCAGATACAACAAAGCCTCTAGAAAAGCAGTGCTATCCACTATGCACAATTTGCCATGCTATCTACTAGTTGCTATCCACTATGCTAGCTGCTCTCCCAAGAGAAGGACTCCAAGGTAAGAGGATGTGGGGATCCTCTGAGTCTCATACACTTCTTCAGTGAGAAGCTCTGTCACAGCCTTTGAGGGAATCACACATTTAATTCATGCTATTTAAGACTGTGTATCCGATATCTGTTTAAGTTTTCCACTTAGCCAATGGGTTTTAAGAAAAGGTTGTGTAGTTTAGACTCTCCCATGTGCTTGGGCCTTGCCCTGGGTTTGTAGCTAGGGAGGAGCTGAAGTAGCTGCACTTTACAGCTTCAGAGATGATTCTGACCATCTGAGAATCACACTCACAGTAGAAGACAAAGTACAGTACATGCAGGTCACATGAACAGAGGGACTGAGCCTATTAAAAGCCTACACTCATCAATAAGGGACAAAAGAGGCAAAGAAGGTGTAGAGACAGCAAGTAGGTATTAATGAGGACAGAAAGGCTTCTTGCACTTCTAAAGACCTTGAAGTCACAAAGGACTGCAGGAAAGGATTGAGGATTTATTCTCCAAAACAACCATACTGGGAAGGCTCACCCAGAAGCTCAAGAAAGGTAGAGTGTGTGTGTGTGTGTGTGTGTGTGTGTGTGTGTGTGTATATATATACTCATGTATAGACATACATACATACATATATGTATGTATACACACACACTTCTTTCTGACACCTGCATTTTACTTCTACTTCATTGCTATCACACATTTCAGGTGAAAGGTTTTTGGGCAGTTATTGTAAAAAGATTAAAAAGAAGAGAGAAAAGAAGACAATTCCAAAGAAATGTAATGAAAAGAAGGACAAAGTAAGTCTAAAACCTTCAATGTGCTAATGGTAACAGGACAGAGAGGGCCCTGCATCTCTTTATCTTTTTATATTATAAAGCCTTCCAGAAAGGGCTGCTAAAATTGGCATTTTTAATAACTAAAGGAAAATTTATGTAGGAAAAAGGAGGGTGGATCATTATTTACCCATACAAAGTACTGTGGATATGGACAACAGTGACATTATTCACAATAGGGCTGGATTGGCTTTAATTTTTTACAAAACTTACCTGAGCAATTGCATCCTTGAGTTGGTTGTATTTCTCTAGGTCAAAACGTGATTTTTTGGCTCCTTTATGGAAAAATAGTAAGTACTGTCTGTCTCTGGCTTCTGGATAAACATATTCCTACACAAGTAAAGAGGAAATTTCCTTGTTAGTCTTTTGCATACTATCCTCACAAAATAAGGTTTTAGTATCTGTTGTTTAGCTGCCACACATGCACACACAAAAACCTACTGGGATGGGCATGGTGGCGGCTCATGCCTGTAATCCCAAATACTTAGGAAAGCAGAGATAGGGAGGACTGCAGATGTAGGCCAGCACAGGCTAAGAGTTAGCAAGACTCCATCTCAATATCTCAACTGCTATGCTGGGTATAAAGGGTGCATGGCTGTGGCTCCAGATATGAAAGAGGAAATAGGTAGGAGGACTGCAGTTCAAGGCAGGCCCTGAGCACACACAGACCCTATGAAAAACAGCAAGGAAGAAGGGCTGGGAGGGTGGCAGAACCTCTGCCTGGCAAATGCCAGGTCCTGAGTTTAAGCCCTAATACTGAAAATAAGAAACAAATAAAAGGTACCCTGTCATGTGTCGTATTAAATATTTAATCACTTCTTAAATTATTTTTGTATTTTGAGACAATTTCTTGCTATGTGGCCTAGCTGGCCTTAAACTTCTGGGCTCAAGAGATCCTCTCGCCTTAGTCTTCTGAGAAGCTGGTCCTGGGGCTTCAGCTCAAGGTCTGGGTATTGTCTGAGAATTTTTTTTTGCTCAAAGCTAGTGCTCTACCACTTAAGCCACAGCTCCACTTCTGGTTTTTGGTAACTGGAGATAAGAGTCTCATCTACTTTCTGCTAGGGCTATCTTTGAACTGTGATGCTCAGCTCTTAGCCTCCTGAGTTTCTAGGATTACAGATGTGAGCCACTGGCACGTGGCTCATATGTGCTGTTTTGTATAATACCTCCAACTTACCCTAGTAGGACTGATCTGATTATCTAATATGCCACAATGGGAAGCAGAAGTAAATATTTAGTCACCAATGATTAAAAATACAAAGTGGTAGGTTGAAGCATCCATGGGACTATCCCTGAGTTTTTCACTTAAGGCTAGTGCTCTACCACAGTATCACTTCCAGTTTTCAATTGGAGATATGAATCTCATGGACTTTTCTGCCAGGGCTGGCTTTGAACCATGATCCTCAGATCGCAGCCTCCTGAGTAGCTAGGGATACAGGTGTGAGTCACAGGTACCTGGACACTGTGGAAGACTTTTAAAAAATTGAGGTCTGAACCAGTGACACTGGGCTGAAGAAACAATAAGTGAAGAAACAATAAGAACTTGAGTTAAAGCCCTCTACTGTCATTTTCATTGCAACCAGGTAACTTACCTCTCTTTGCCTAAGGTGTATATATAAATTAAACTTATGCAAACCTATTCCATGTTCTCTCTTTGGGGAAGTAAAACTGTCATGATTTGACTATTAGGAGACATACAGAGATCTCAATTATGAGACTCAGAGGGGGGGGAGGAAAAAAACACAGGGAATACAAAACTTAAACTGCAATAAACACAAGGAACAGAGCACATGGCGCTGCTCCTATCAGGAGGCTGCACCTCTTTCTCTGAGCTCGAAACCATTAGTGTTAAAGTAGATCCAGATAGAGCTAAGCTACCAAGGTTTGGAATTAGAAAGCTCCCATCTGTGTGTTAACTTCAATTTTCTATATGTAGGAGGGAAGGTTAAGGATAAGCTGGAGAGCATCATGTGAATTCTTCAAATAACAGCTGTGAGGTTAGGAGAGAAGGAAATAAAATTAGAAACACAGCAGGGGCCCTTTTATACTCTGACATGGTTTTCTTCTGTCCTGTAGGCTGGAAAGTCTGTGGAACAGTTCTGGTAGAAAACCAAGGGGACAGAGGTTGTAGAATAGGAAGGAGAGAATGGCTACAGGTCTAAGTTAGATAGGAAACAGTAAAGGAGATATGAAATGGCAAAGTGAAGAGAAAGATGTCAGTGGGTTAAAGTGCTGGATGAGAACAAAAGATGTAGGATGCTATTGTAAAAATTTAGAAAAGTTTAAATGAGGTTGAACAGGCACTTTGTCTCATGGGGTTCATTACCAATATTGGTAAGGGAAAAAATATTAAATGCAAGAGATTACATTTTATTTGGTTGATGTTTTCCTGTCCATAAGGGAAGAGTGACTGAACTGTTTACTACTGCAATCTTGCAACTTGTCACTTGGGGGCAGCACTAATGTTCTGGGAAACGCAGAGGTAGAACATTTAACAAGCTGGGCAGATAAAAGTATGGTAGATCCAACCACATCATAAGAAGCAAAGAAGTGCTGATATTGTGTTCAAGTGTAATACTTGTGTTAACCTCTAGTTCCAGAAAACAGTTATGAAACAGTGCTTTTTGTAAGCACTAATTATTTCCCTGTACCATATTTTTATTTCTAGTGTAGAATCATATTAATTACACTTTTCTAAATGAGGTCAATCAAAGGAGTGGAAAGAGCAGCCATGGAGCAAGACACAGTGGGTTTCACAACTGGTTTTGTGGTTTAACATGTGCCAGGTTACTCAGCCACGTGCGGTCTCACTTCCTCTTTCATACATACCCTAGTATCTATGAGCTCTATACTGCAATGGTTGAGAGCAAATATATAAATATATATTTATCCTACTAGATGTGAAATTCCTGCCACATAGTCCCCCTTAGAAAAGGGCACTTAATAGTAATGACCAAGTAAATGACCTGGGCATTCACCAAAGTGGGAGGAAGGTTTGATTCCCCCCCCCCCCCATTTTGGGGCTTGAACTCAGGGCCTGATTACTGTCCCTGGCTTATTTTTTGCTCAAGGCTAGCACTCTGCCACTTGAGCCACAGCACCACTTCTGGCCTTTTCTGTTTATGTGGTACGGAGGAATCAAACTCAGGGCTTCATGCATGCAAGGCAAGCATTCTACCACCAGGCCAGATTCCCAGATCCAGGCTTGATCTTTTTAATAAGTAAAGAAAGGCAGAGTCCACAAGGAAATACGACTTATACTTACTTCATTGATTGGCAAGAGATCCATCAAAATGTGTCTAGAGTTATGGTATATCTGGAAATCTCCAGTGTGTGGCTGTAGGCTGTCATTTATATGTTCAGTTCAGTTCACTTTCTCTTGTATATATAAGGTACTTTTTTTTTTTTTTGGTCAGGGCCTGAGCACTGTCCCTGGCTTATTTTTGCTTAAGGCTAGCACTCTGCCACTTGTGCCACAGCGCTACTTCTGGCCATTTTCTGTATATGTGGTGCTGAGGAATTGAACCCAGGGCTTCATATATATGAAGGCAAGCACTCATATTCCCAGCCCCTATAAGGTACTTTTTAAAGATAAAGTTGAGCAAAACTGAATAGACCAAATATTCTGCCTTAAAAGATTTTATAGTCTAGTAGAAGGGAAAACACAGTGAACAAATTATTGTGACACAGACTACAGACTAAAAGGAGATGAACAAAATGAGAGGTACAATGTATATAGTAAATGAGAAAACAGAGATTGAAGTCAGGGAGGAAATGGTCAAAGGTTCGTGAAAGATGGGTACTGGTGGTTCACTCCTGTAATCCCAGCCGTCAGGAAGGATCTGAGGATCACAGTTTCAAGCCAGCCTGGGGAGACAAATCTGAAAGACTCTTGTCTAATTAACTAGCAAAAAAAAATAAGAATTAGAGGTATGGCTCAAGTGCTGGAGTGTCATGTGTGAGAAGAAAATGTTGAATGAGAGTGCAAGGCCTGACTTCAAGATCCAGTACTGGTGGGAAAGAAAAGCACTTAAGTAAAGATGATATGTAGAGATCAACAGGTGAAAGTGTCCAGTTCAAAGAAAGATGTGAATGAGGTGAGGGAAACAGAGGCAATACAGAAGATAACTTGGTTTGTTTGGAACAGAGATTTGGGTGGGTATTTGAAAAGGACAAAGAAAGCAGTTATGAATATACAACAAAAGAACACCCAGAGAAAAAGTCTGTGTTCAAAGTACTGCATAAAAATGTGTGGAGCAAATGTCAGCTTTCCTCTGAAAAATCAGGAAAGTAGTGTCTCAGCTATCATGTGTTTATTTTTCAGGGACTTCCAGGTTGGATGTGTGATGGGATCACAGACTTCAAGAATACCACCGGGAGTTGGGCAGTCCAGCTCAGTGGGAGGGGCCCTGGGCTCAATCACCATATTAAAAAGAAGTGATAAATCCCTCATACTTCCCAAAGTGACTATGATTTCCAAAATACTTAAAACTGGAACTGGCAACAAAAATATAATTCTATGTTTTCAGTAAACAAGACATGATTGATACAGAACAGACTAAGAATATAAAGTAAAGATTAGGTACATTGCCTCTCCTGCAGTAAATAACAATGAAACACCATTTAACATATGTAGTAGTTTAGAGTTAAGTTTAAGTGCTTGACTAATTATCACCATTGGGAGAACGCAATAAAAAGTAGGCAACATTCCTTATTCAACTGTTAACATGACTCATAAAAAAATCCAGTCAGTAGGGCTGGGGATGTAGCTCATTGGTAGAACACTTGCTAGCACATATGCAAGGCTCTTGGTTTCACCCCCAGTACCCCCCAAAATAACAATAAAATCAAACCAACACAAGTAAATAAGTTTCCCTATACGAGCTACATTTTTTTTTTTTTTTTTGCCAGTCCTGGGCCTCCAACTCAGGGCCTGAGCACTGTCCCTGGCTTCTTCTTGCTCAAGGCTAGCACTCTGCCACTTGAGCCACAGTGCCACTTCTGGCCATTTTCTGTATATGTGGTGCTGGGGAATCGAACCCAGGGCTTCATGTATACGAGGCAAGCACTCTTGCTACTAGGCCATATCCCCAGCCCTACTAGCTACACTTACTTCTTGTCTTTTCTCACTCCGTTCTTGTTCCAGGCTGCTTTTCTGCATGTAGGGGCTTATGTGGCTCTTGGTGGTCTATGGACTTCATAAGGACAGAAGCCAAGTCTTAGCACTACCTCTCACAAGTGGCAAACACATGACTCACACTCTTGTGCACCTGCACATATATGTCTGTGTATAAACAATATACACTTAAAGAACTGGCCTTGGAAAAGGTATGAGAGAAAAGAGAGTGAATTTGACAACCCAAACCTCATTAATGTCCCATAAAAACTAACCTGAGAGGGATTCTTACCTGGCGAGTCATTACAAAATATGCATACATTGCCATGGCACTTCCATAGGTGATGAAGTAGGTGACTGGTTCCATGATGTCCCAGGAATATTCCCACCAGGTCAGCCGGGCCAAGATGCCAAACTGTGTGGCCATGTAGGCAAGACCACCCCATAGCACCAAAGTAGTTCTCTTTTCAGCTTTTCTGCTAATCTCAATTCGTACCTATTGGGCATATGTGCAATGGTGAGACATCTGACATGAACAGTCTCATTCAGACTACTGTATGTCCATTAAAGAAACAGAGCTTACAATCAAGACACAAGTTAGACTCAGTCCTTGTGAACATAACTTGCTTTCTTAAATAGTAACTGTTGTTTTCATTGAAAGAAATATCTTAAAGGGATAATGAGAGGTTTTTTTGTATTTTAAAGTTTTACACTAGGAAATATGGAAGTGAGTTTCAACAGGTCATCATCTAGCCACAACATTACCATCTTTGTGTGTGGCAAATTTCATCTCCTGTCAGTTTTAACTACACAATACTTATACTGTTTATGTATTTACTACACTATACTTTTCATCACTGTTTTGGAGTGTATTCCTACTGGTGAAAGTTTACTGCCACCGTGTGAGTACCTTTTTTTTTTTTTTGCCAGTCCTGGGGCTTGGACTCAGGGCCTGAGCACTGTCCCTGGCTTATTTTTGCTCAAGGCTAGAACTCTGCCACGTGAACCACATTGCCACATCTGGCCTTTTCTATATATGTGGTGCTGAGGAATTGAACCCAGGGCTTCATGCATATGAGGCAAGCACTCTTGCCACTAGGCCATATTTCCAGCCCAGCACCTTTTAAAATTTAGGTTTGCTAAATCTCCTGACTGCACCAAGTGAGATAGATGCCCAGGGACTGACCTGCACCACTAAGTTTGTATAAATGTATTCTATGGTGTTCTCACAATGCAATCCTGAGACACATTTCTCAGAATATATCCATCATTAAGTGACCCATGACTGTAATTTGCATCATCATAAAAAAATTAAGGGAAACATATGCTCACTACACTACAATCCAAAAAGTGTAAAAAAGGAAAATCAATCACAACTACACTGCTCATTAGCATTTGAGAATATGTTCCTTCTGATTTTTGTGTGTGTGTATTTTATGTGCACATACACATGAATATGTATTATATGAAGTATGCATTGAAAGCTGGATCATAGTATATATACTGTTTTAGAATTTATTTTCTATAATGTATTATAAATCTATGGCAAATTAGATTAAATCATAATTCTTAATAGCCTTATTGTATTCCAAGCAATATGTGCTTGGCTAAAGTCATTATCTACTACAAAGAAAACCTTTTCTGACCAGCGGTAATTCCAATGTGTGTGTGTGTGTGTGTGTGTGTGTGTGTCTGTGTGTGTGTGTCTGTGTGTTTGGTGTTACTGACATTTGAATTCAGGGCTTGGGCACTGTCCCTTAGCTTTTCTTGTTCAGGGATGGTACTTTACTACTTGAGTCACAGCTCAGTTTTGGCTTTTTGCTGGTTAATTGGAATCTCATGGACTTTCCAGAGTGGGCTGGGAGGCTTTGGTTTTAGTCTCCTGAGTATCTAGGTGTGAGTCACTGGCACCCAGCTCCAAGTTTTGTCTCTAAGGTGATAAAATTGGTTAAGAGTGGCAGATTTATACCTCAAAGAGCTTTCAGTTTAAGATCAAACCTCCAGACAAGGTTCCAGACTTTTTTGGTTTTTGTTTTTGGTATAGGGGTTTTAAGTCCGGCTTTCACACTTAATAAGCAGGTATTGTATTCTAAAGCCACAGCCCTTCTTTGAATTGGTTATATTCAGATATGTGCCTGGACTATGATCTGTCATTTTTGGTGGTGGTCGTCGCCTCCTCCTCCTCCTCCTTCTTCTGTGGGTCATGGGGCTTAACTCACTGTCCCAAGCTCAAGGCTAGTGCTCTACCATTCTGAGCCACTTTCACTAGCTGCTTCTGTCGAGAAGGAGCCTCAGAGTCTTGTGGCCTTTTCTGTCTGGGGCTGGCATAGAGTTGTGACCTTCCCAATCTTAGTCTCTATGAAGCTAGGATGAAAGGAGTGTGCACCACCATCCACGGCCAGTTTACGGGTAGAGAAGAGGGGTCTCATAAACTGTTTTATTTGTGCTGGCCTTGAATTGTGATTCTCCAATTCTCAGCCTCCCAAGTAGCTAGGATTACAAGTGTGAGCCATTCCTTTTAATTGGAACATTTTCCTGTTAAGTCTTATAAACTGGTGGGGCAATCTGATTGAAGCGATTGACTTATATAAAACTAATAAGACATGTGGCTGGGTGCTGGTGACTCACACCTATAATCCTAGTTACTCAGGAGGCTGAGATCTGAGGATCATGGTTTGAAGCCAGCCCAGGCAGGAAAGTTCGTGAAACTCTTATCCCCATTTAACTGGAAAAAACTGGAAGTGGCTCCATGGCTCAAAATGGTAGAGTGCTAACCTTGCGCAAAAAAGAGCTCAGGGACAGCACTTAGGCCCTAAGTTCAAGCCCCATGAGTAATAACAACAAAAGAACACATGTGCTCTGGAAAAAACAGGTGAGAAAAGTCTGAGGACTTTCACCTTCTCCAGGGGAGCAAGCTGCTCTTTGAGGACCTCTAGTCTCTCGATAAGCTCCCTTTCCTTGTTTAACTGGTGCTGCTCGATGCATAGTGTGGTATAGAGCTGCTGGACCAGTGTCTTCACGTCATTCAGTGTTGCTGCATTTTCATGGCTTAAAAGGTCTGAAAGAAAGGGTAACACTGTTTAGAAACTTCCTAGAAGATTTGAAAACTACTGATGACCAGGTAGGCCCATCCACTGGATTACCCCCACCTACAGAGTAAAACTAAAAGTAAATCTAGAAAGTAAATTCACATTATGGAAACTCAGAATTTGAAACAATTGTTACTGCTGTATTATTGGAGGTATAGTTGCTAAAATGTGGCTGTTTAAGGGAAACATTAGGAAAAATGATTGTAAATAATCTCCAGAGTTGGGGGTGCAGTTTGGCAATTCAGGTCCTAGCTTTGATTGTCAGAACTGAAGAACAAAAACCATTAGACCAAGATAAAAAGTTAAAGGAAATGTTAAAAAGTAGTAGAAACTTGGGCGCATTTAGGGTGGCTATAGAAAGGGGTCATAATGGTAACCCTGTTGGATAACTACTTAAAGGTAATAAAAATGTAGGTTAAAAAACAAAAACAAGGGGCTGAGAATATGGCCTAGTGGCAAGAGTGCTTGCCTCGTATACATGAGGCCCTGGGTTCGATTCCCCAGCACCACATATATGGAAAACGGCCAGAAGGGGCACTGTGGCTCAGGTGGCAGAGTGCTAGCCTTGAGCGGGAAGAAGCCAGGGACGGTGCTCAGGCCCTGAGTCCAAGGCCCAGGACTGGCCAAAAAAATAAATAAATAAATAAAATAAAAAAACAAAAACAAAAACAAGAGCGCCAGGTCCTGAGTTCAAGCCCTGGTATCAATAAAAATAAGATGTAAAAATCTAAAAAGTATTAGTAAAAGAGGTTTAAAATCAATCTGATTATGATGCTTATTAAAATGTTGGTCTATAACCTATGTCTTGCCATTTTAGTTTTTCACCTTTAGAAACTCCAGAAGGAAAAAAAAAAGCAGAATTTTAAGTTTCCAAATACGAAGGCATAAATAAAAATAACATCAGTGTGATAATCTTAATCTCCATGCATCCCTTTTCCAGCACAACAACTTTAAATTCCTGCTGAGGAAAGGCAGAGTCCAGCTGTGGGGTCTCAGTATCATGCTCGACAGGAAAACGTTAAAAGATTAAGTTCTTTGATTCAATATCCTTTACTGTAAGTAGTATATGTTTCCAGAAGTCTAAAAATTATGTTTTTAGAATCTAATAAAAAAACTTACTGATCTTGGCTGTTGAATTAAGAAGAAAAAAAGCACCAGATATAGAGCTTTTGTTGTATAATCTTACTAATTTTAAATGTGACCTTTGTTTCATATGGTGTAGGTCAGCTGTCTTTTAAATAAAAACAAGCCACAGTGAGAATAAGCATATTTGAGTATATACTTCAAGGATGTCCTTTAGTTTATTTACCACAGAGATTCAATCAATGCAAAGTTGTGCATAAGGCTAGCAAACTGGATTGGAGAAGAGCTGATGTTTTAAATGAGACCCAGCACCTAGCACAAAACACATACACTTCAAGTCAGGTGTTGAATTAATAGGAACAGGTAAAAGAACTGAGTGATAGAAGTCTGTTACATCAGCAGGGTGTTCCTGGTAACAGAGCTACAGTTCACACCTGCAGAGAGCTGCTGACTCTTCAGTTACCAGATGAAGAATCAGCATTCTGCTAAGGACTGGTGGCTCTGGCCTGTATTTCTAACTACTCAAAAGACAGAGTTTGAAGCCAGCCAGGCAGGAAAGTGTGTGAGACTTTTATTTCCAATTAATTACTAAAAACCCAGAAGAGCTATGGCTCAAGTGGTAGAGTGCCAGCCTTGAGCCAAAAAGCCCAGGAACGTTATCTAGATCCTGAGTTGAAGCCTTAGTACTGGTGCACGCATGTGTGCACGCACGCACACACACACACACACTCCTTTATTGGATACTATGTGTCAAGAACCTCAAGATCAACTATCAGGTAAGAAAAATCACTACACATTTAGTAATTTCTATGCCTTTTCAATCCGTGTAACTGTCATCAGCTTTCCCAGATTATCCTTCCCTCTATTGTTTTGAGTTAGGGATGGCCAAAAGAGAAACTGAGATGAGACTGTGGAAGGCAGATGTGAGCCAGAGGCTTACTCTGCAGGCTGGTAGTGTGGCGGATATGGAGGTGCCTGCAGTTACCAGCCTCGCCTGCCTTCCTGTGCATTGGGTCCAGCTCTCTCTCTGACTGTTACTTCTGTTGATAAGAGCCTCGTGAAGATCTCCTGTCTACTATGGACGTTTAGTATTTATTTTTTTACTATTATCTTATATTGAAAAAATATAAAAATTGTATATATTTATCATAAACATGTTGTGTTGAAGTACACAGTATGTGGACTAGCTAAATGGAGCTATGTAAAACCTCATACACCCAAGTTTCTGTGATGAGAACACAAATCTATTGTCTGACTACCATACCAGACTACCATACATTGTTATTAAAGTTACCATTCTGTAGAAGAGAGCACTTAGGATTCCTTTCCTAACTGAGATTTTATGTCCTTTGGCTTAATATTTCTACAACCTCCCATGTGGCATTGAAATGTAAAATAAAGACAGAATTAAAAACTCACTTCTTCAGTTATGCCAGTCCTATTTCAGTGCTCAATGTCCATGGTGCAGGAGGTGGTTACTGCACCATAGACAGTGCAGAAATAGAACATGTTTAGGATCCTAAAATGTTTCTTTTTCTTTGGTGCTGGTGTTGAACCCATCATTTTTTTTTTTTTGGCCAGTCCTGGGCCTTGGACTCAGGGCCTGAGCACTGTCCCTGGCTTCTTCCCGCTCAAGGCTAGCACTCTGCCACTTGAGCCACAGCGCCGCTTCTGGCCGTTTTCTGTATATGTGGTGCTGGGGAATCGAACCTAGGGCCTCGTGTATCCGAGGCAGGCACTCTTGCCACTAGGCTATATCCCCAGCCCTGAACCCATCATTTTGAACCAGAAAGTTCTATATAACAAGATTAAAGAATTTATCTATGAGTGAGGTGCACAGTTCTAGCATAAACAATGGTGTGCAGGCCTTCCTGACTCCCTGGTGAACTCTGACTTGTGCACTTGTGTGACTGCTTCAAAATTATTTCTCTTCTGGTAATCCCAGCCAGCCTTCCTTCCTTCCTTCCTTCCTTCCTTCCTTCCTTCCTTCCTTCCTTCCTTTCTTCCTTCCTTCCTTCCTTCTTTCTTTACCAGTCCTGGGGCTTGGACTCAGGGCCTGAGCACTGTCCCTGGATTCTTTTTCCTCAAGGCTGGCATTCTACCACTTGAGCCACAGTGCCACTTCTGGCTTTTTCTATATATGTGGTGCTGAGGAATTGAACCCAGTGCTTCATGTATATGAGGTGAGCACTCTACCACTAGGCCATATTCCCAGCCCCCAGCATTCCTTTCTGCTTCATCTACTATTTGTATGTGGTCTTCCTCCTACAAGCAATCTCTCATTCTATAATATTTATGTGGTTGGTTTTCCCAAAACAAACCCTGACGGATACAAACAGTATTTATGGCATGAACTATTTGCATAAAAAGGAAATGGATGTATTCACATTTGCTTGTGAATGCACAGACTATCCTGGTGGAGACATAAGAAACTAAGAACAGCTTGCTGATACAGAAGAGAAAAAGGTAACTGGGGAATCGGGATAAGAAGATAATTTTTTTTTTTGTCTTTTCTTTTTTGGTACTGGTGAGCAAACCCAGAACTCTGCACTTGCTAGGCAAGCTCTTTACCACTGAGCTACAGCCCAGCCCAAGAAGATAATTTTTATGCAGAATTCCTTTAGATTTTTGGAATTGAACCTTATGAATGTATTATCTATTCTAAGTAACAACAAAATACTGTGCACCACAATATCTTCTAACAGAAATAAAAAAAAAATAGAAAGTAGAGGAGAGGAGAGGGACTCGCGGTCCCTGGCCCTGCTGCCCGCTGAGGCCTGGGCCGCCGGGTGAAGGCGTTGGCAGCGTTCACAGGCGAGCTGCTCCTCTCCCGGGTGTGACAGTGAGTGAGTGGTTCTCAGTCTGTGTCTCCTTGGGAACACGCGTGCGGGGACACCGGTCTGGGGTCGACATTTTAGAACTGAAAACAGAGGTTTGAATGAAAGACTTCATTGAGTCTCAGCCGGACGCCGGGGGTGGGGAGGGACTTGGAAGCAACCTAACAAATTAAATGTGGAAAGAAAAGATTTCACTTGGCTGTTTTATTTTATAAAATAATGTTATACTTTATGTACAGTTTTGTGCTTTTTAATTAGCCAGGTTGCTCAAAGTACAGCATAAGTAATTTGTTTCTTGCTACCGTAATGTATGCCGATAAAACCAATTCTTAAATAAAAAAAAAATTTGAAAGAAACAAATCACAGGAGATCTCATAGACTGTAATTCTAGACCTTGCTGGGTAATAGTTTTCTTTCTGATTATATTTGAAAAGAGCCCTGGTAGATTTTATATTTTATTTTGCCAAATTTTCTTCACAGGAGAATATAGTTCTAAAGTATCATCAGGGTGAAGAACAATAATCTTGAGCCACTGACTGACCCTAAAGAAACCTGACCACATATGTGGAGATGAAATTAAAGGAAGAAGGAAAATAAATCTGATGATTAGTGTATGCCATTAAAAAACAATTCGATGTTTACTAATGTCTTTATAGATGCCATCAGCTGCAGGATTATTAAGGTATAAAAAGGAGGGGAAATCCAGGTGCAGTAGCTTCTCGTATAATCCCGGCTACTTGGGAAGAGACTGAAAGGAATGGGGTTTGAGGCCATCTGGGCAAAGTTAGCATGAGAGCCTATCTGAAAAACAAATGAAAAGCAAAAGGAATGGGGCATAGTTCAAGTGATAGAGTACATGCCTGGTAAGCACAAAGCCTTCAGTTTAAATCTCAGTATCCTAAGACATACTAACATACTGGGTGGTGAAACTTTTATAACCACAAACATGGTTTGGGGAATTTAGACTATTTGCATCCCTAATAGTGCAATCATTATTGTTGGTGTTTGGTTTGCCGATTTTATTTGTTTTTAAATCATTTCATTAAAAGAGTCAACATCTCTAATTACCTCTGGAAGCATAAATAGGAAACAGGGCTTTCATGATACCAGTAAAAACAGTTCTCTTCAGTAAACACACAACAGTATCCTCCAGCTGGGTGCTGGTGGCTCACTCCTGTAATCCTAGCTCATTTAGGAGGCTGAATCTGAGGATCATGGTTCAAAGACAGCCAGGGCAGGAAAGTCCAAGAGACTTTTTATTTTGTGTGTGTCAGTCCTGGGGCTTGAACTCAGGAGCCTGAGCACACAGTCCCTGAGCTTTTGGGCTCGAGGCTAACGTCTATCACTTTGAACCACAGTGCCATTTTTGGCTTTTTAGTAGTTATTTGGAGGTAAGCGTCTCATGAACTTTCCTGCCTGGGCTGGCTTCGAACTGTGATTCTCAGATCTTAGCCTCCTGACTAACTAGGAGTACAGGTGTGAGCTACTTACTCATGGCTGAAACTCTTTCTTATCTCCACTTAACCACCAAAAAGCTGTGGCTTTAAGTGGTAAGAGTGCCAACCTTGAGCAAAAAAGCTCGGGGACAGCATACAGGCCCTGAGTTCAAGCTCCAGGACTGGCATTAAAAAAAAAGTATCCTTCAGCGATAATAGAGTATCTATATAGTTAATGTTTATTGTAACACAAACTGGGATAAAAGGTTTTTTGTGCTTCTTTCTCTACTCCTCCCTCCATTACATATTTAGGCTAAATTACAAAATCACCTAATTGAGAAAATAGTCACTCCTCTCACCTCATAGCAGTTAGAGAGGAACCCAGCTATATGCACCTATGACTACTGGAAGAATGTGATGCAGGTTGCAACTAGTCTTACTTTTACAACACATCCCCTTCTTCCAATATTGGATACCTATCTTCCTGTGTCAACTTTGGAGTTAGGTACAGGGCTGCAAACACTTAATGTTCCACAGTACCTACAGGCTGCTAATCCCACATAAACATGGAATGTGGCTATAATAAACCTGACATGAATGACCCTTCTATCCTCAGTGCCTGGTGTGTGTGTGCGTGTGTGTGTGTGCAAAATTACAATGGACACAACATTTGTGGAGTATTTTTAGTTCCAAAGTTTCCACAAACACGGAAAAGAACACAAAAAAGAAACAAAAGTCAATGTGGTTAAGGAATGAATAGAACATTTTGTGTCAAAAAACTTAAAGCTATCCTGGGAACGTTGTCTTTCATGAACTACTTATTTTACTTTTTTTTTTTTTTTACTTTTTTGTCGGTTGTGGGGCTTGAACTCAGGGACTGGCACTGTCTCTGAGCCTCTTTGTGCTCAGGGCTAGTGTTCTACCACTTGAGCCACAGTGCCACTTCCAGTTTTTGAGTAGTTTATTGGAGATAAGAGTTTCATGATGACTTTTCTGTCCGGGCTGGCTTTGCACCCCAATGCTCACATCTCACCTTCCTGGGTAGCTAGGATTACAGGCGTGAGCCACTGGAGCCTGGCTTATTTTTCTATCTATCTATCTATCTATCTATCTATCTATCTATCTATCTATCTATCTATCTATCTATCTATCTATCTATACCTGCTCTGGGGCTTGGACTCAGGGCCTGAGCACTGTTCCTGGCTTCTTCTTGCTCAAGGCTAGCACTCTACCACTTGAGCCATAGTGCCACTTCTGGCCTTTTTGTATATGTGTGGTGCTGAGGAATCAAACCCAGGGTTTCATGTATACGAGGCAAGCACTCTTGCCACTAGGCCATATTCCCAGCCCCATCTTTTTAATTTTTTTAACTGTATTTTTTTCTTTTTTGGTACTGGGGATTGAACCCAGGATGTTGCACTTACTAGACAAGCACTCTACTACTGAGCTACATCCCAATCCTTTCCTTCCCTCTCCTTTTCATTAGACAAAAAGCAGATTTGTCCCAGCTGTTTCATGTGCATATAAAGCCCTAGTGTCATTCCTCATTATCTTATGCCCAGAGCATTCTGTGCTGCCTTCTATTCCTTTCCTCCATTTAGCTTTGCAACAAAGAGTTACAGTGCTGGAAGGAGGAACCTGCTTACTCATGGGCAGAGACCGCATCACTTGTAAATGCAGAAACCCACACTACTCTTTTACTGTACTTGGCAGAAAAGACAGGTAGTGCCTTAGATGCTAGCATTACCTTTCTAAACCATGGTCAGGAAGATAATCTGGTGCAAACAGTAGGCGGACCTATTTTACACTTTATATAAAAAAGATTTTCCCTACTACATTTTAAATGTCAAAGAAGACAGAATGGTTATCACCAAGGAAACAAGGATGCAGGGGTAAAGGACCCCTTCAACATCATGGAGGAAAAAGTAGATTAGTCCAGCATTACAATAATCAGCATGGAAGTTCTTCAAAAAATTGAACTGTTTTGTATATGTGTATGCTGGTAACTGGGGGTTGAACTCAGAGCCTTGACTCTTGCTTGGCTTTTTTGCTCAAGGCAGGTGCTCTACCACTTGAGCCACACTTTCACTTCTGGCTTTTGGTAGTTAATTGGAAATAAGACTCTGTATGACTTTTCTGCTTGGGGCTGGCTTCAAACCACAATCCTCAAATCTCAGCCTCCTAAGTAGCTAGTGTTGTGGGTGTGAGCCATCAGTACCCAGCTAGATCTAATTCCTAAAAGGAGGATTGCAGAGATCTCCTAGGAGGCTGATGGAGGGATTAGTACTGGTAGAGGGTCATTCACAGTAGCAGTAAGTGACAATAAATAACAAAGGCAAAGAGAGAAAAAAATCATTGAGACACAGCTCAAGCTCTTTTAGAGGGCTGTTGAGTATCAATACTGGGCAGAGCCAAACTGGACATGGGATGAAAAGAAAAAATCAGCAATATTGTCTATTTAAAAAGTTAAATATTTTTCTCATTGTGGATTTTGGCCTTAACCTTGTTTTTTAATCAACAGTATGTTAAAATATTATTCATCTTAGTTACTGAATTTTTTGGCAACCTCTTAAAATTTGTACCTGAGGTGAGCACTCATTTAAAAAAAAAAAAATATATATATATAAGCATCAGCAGTTCCTCGGGATTACTGTACAGATGGTCCCCAGGTTCAGATTGTGATTTTACAGTGGTGAGAAAACAATAAAAATTCTAATCTTGAGTGTGATCTGTTTCTAGGCCAGGAATTCACAGCACAATCCTCTTGCACCATTGGCGGTGGCAGTGAGCCACAGCTCCCAGACAACCCTACAATCATAAGAATAAAGAACCAATATTCTGCAGCACACAGTACTGTCAGAAGTTCTGAGGCATTGTGTTTTGTATTTCTGCATTCCCTCAAGCCAACACATGCCCGTATGTGTGTATATGAAACAGTCAACATTTCATTATAAAGGGGGCTTTGTTGAGGTAATTTTGCCAAATCATATAATGTACCTACATTCTGGGCACATGAAAGTAGACTAGACTAAGCTGTGCTCTTCAATAGGTTAAGTGTATATAATGGTTTTCTGGTCACAATATTTTCTGTTTATAATGGTCTATGAACACCACTGCAAGCCAAATAATATCTATACAATAACTGACTTTCAGGAGTTTGAATTTATGTCATCACCCCTCTGGCCCCTAAAAGGTAACTACCTGGTACAGTGTTTAAGAGAACAGAAAAGCATATAATTTATTTTAAAAAGATGTCCTTGTGCTATTTTAATGTTAATGAAAAGACTGTATGAAGGGAAGAAACTTTAGTTAGGCAAGATGCTCCTACTTTCAACAGAGACAGTGCTGGATAAACAAGCACTGCAGTATCCAGGTAGATAGCCAGGTAGAATCTAAGTGGTGTGGATGTTATCAGCCCAGTACCAAATACCCAGTGAACTCTTCAACTGACAGTCTAATTGTACACAAAGCTTTTGGTGTTCTTCAAAAACTGTGTTACTCAGGGACAAAAAAGCTCTTTCCTGAAGCCCTTCTCACATTCTGTGATTTTTATCAAGGCTACTTTTTTTTTTTTTTTTTTTTTTTACCTCTTTTTGGGGGCCGTACATGATACGTTACATCATTAATGACCAGCTTAAAGTCATCGAGGAGGAGGAGATCTATCCCCGTGGAGGCAGCTACTCGAACACCATCTGTGAACATTTTAAATGAAACTGGTCACAAATTTATACTCATGAATGGGCAGGAAAAGTGAACTGTCAACACACATTAAAAAATTACCTCTTCCTTTTTATATTCTACTCTTTTCCTCATCCTCTTTCTGTGCTAAACAAAGTTTACACCTGATACCTTTGTGTTTAGGTCAAACCTGAAGATTTAACCAGATGCTTTTCCTAAAACTGCATGAGCAGGTGAAATAATTACTCTACCCTTGTCCATAGAGCTACAGACTGGGGCTTGTAGAACCATGTGGACTTCTTACATTCATTTATGATGGAACCCCAGTGTTCTCCCAGAGCCTTACAGCATAGTTGCCTATTATTAACTCAGCAAGGACAGATGCTAGGATGAGCAAAGGATACCAAACTAGTCTATTAATGGTACTTCTTGAAGAGTTTCAGGGTACTTAAGGTTTAGAAACAAAAAGTAACAGAGAAATGTGGCAACTGTTAATAACAGGTAAATCCAAGTGAAGGGTAAATGAGTGCTTGCTGTAGCAGTCTTTCACTTCTATGTAAGTAGGAAAATTTTCCAAGTAAAAGTGAAAAAAATTATGGCACTTAAAAGTAAACAGATGTTCTATCAAATAGGATTTTTTTAGTGCTGTGTTTCAAATGAAATGTTCTATTTTGGTACACAATTATGTGATAAACACAAGATTGAAAGAGAAGCTCTAGTATTTTATATCTCTGGAGACAAGGGCTCAACTACTGGAAAGTTTATTCCACACTAAGGTAATGATAAAAGGTCTCAGTAACATAAAATATGATTGCCTGCTCAGCTCTGATTGTGGCACGATCTGTGAGTTGCTGGGGAATGAGACTCTGCACATAGACATTTGCTAAAACTGAGCAGTTAAATCCTGAGCCTCACAGGAGGGTTGGGTGGAGAATCACACTCCCTCTTGTACTACTCTCTTGTATTTGCTAGGCCAAAAAAGAAGTGTTCCAACTTAACAGGATGACAGCTTTTTGCAATGAACATTTCATATGTCTAGAAATGGTTTGGGGGGAAATGAGAAGTGAGAATTAAAAATGAAGGTGATTGACTATACCTGGAGAATAGATTGCCACTCTGTCAATTCCCCGATCCTCTTCCTGTAGTTGTCGTAAAAATACACCAACAGAGTCAGAGATAGGTTTGAGAGTGAACTGGCAACGTTCACGCCGAGATGGTAGCCGTACAGATATCACCGGTAACCCATTTTGATAAACCACTGTCACATCTGCATGAAAAAGACCCACAGATATATGACTGTTAGATTTTATTATATTAAAGATGAATTTTTACTACTATTCTTACACGGAGACCTATCATTACTATTAGTGTGGGTTAAATATTTCTTGGAATTGATAATACAAACCCAGTTTCATTTGTCAAGACTATATTATGCAGCCAAAGACTGCTAGGACAGATGCCACAGATCTGTAGGATGTGGCTTTTGGGATCAAGCTTTAGAGAATCCCCAGGGAGAGACAGCTTCCTAGAATATATTTGTAGCTGAGACTCATACTCAAGAACAATCAACTCATATTAATCATGAAGTATTATGTTCATGAAGTATAATCATTCTATGACTACACATTACTCGTGTCATGACACAAGCCAAACCAATTCCTTTTGTGTCCCTTTGAATACCTTCTGGAGCTTAGCTAAAAAAAGGCAAAGCTAAATAAACTATTTTGGATTTTACAACAAAAAGCTATGAAGGGAATTTTATAAGCTACTTAGTTGAAGAGATCTACACAATCTAGTACAGAATTCCATATTTTCTTACTTAGTAGGTTTGATTCATAGAGCCTTTCTTAGCATGTTACAAGAACCTCTTTCATATTTGTTTTTTGTTTGTTTTTTGCCAGTCCTGGGGCTTGAACTCAGGTTCTGGGCATTATCTGTGAGCTTCTTTTGCTCAAGGCTTACACTCGACCACTTGAGTCACAGTGCCATGTCTGACTTTTTCTGTTTATGTGGTACTGAGGAATTGAACCCAGGGCTTCATGCATGCTAGGCATGCTAGGCAAGCACACTCCCACTAAGCCACATTCTCAGCCCCTCATAATAATTTTTTTTTTTTTTTTTTTGCCAGTTGTAGGGCTTGAACTCAGGGCCTGAGTACTGTCCCTGGGTTCTTTTTTTTTTGGCCAGTCCTGGGGCTTGGACTCAGGGCCTGAGCACTGTCCCTGGCTTCTTTTCACTCTGCCACTTGAGCCACAGCGCCACTTCTGGCCATTTTCTGTATATGTGGTGCTGGGGAATTGAACCCAGGGCCTCATGTATATGAGGCAGGCACTCTTGCCACTAGGCCATATCCCCAGCCCTGTCCCTGGGTTCTTTTTCCTCAAGGCTAGTGCTCTACCATTTGAGCTGCAGCACCACTTCTGGCTTTTTCTCTTTATGTGGTGCTTCATGTATGTGAAGCAAGCAAGCACTCTACCACTAGGCCATATTCCCAGCCCCTCATAATAATTTTTAAATGACATTTTAAACCAGAAATTTTCATATAAGCAAAATTGTGCATGGGGAAAGAGGAGAACAAGCTTTAGGGTCAAGTCTGGGATTGAATTCTGGCTCCTGATGTTTGTGCATTTATGTATTTTCTCTAAGCCTCTTTATTTTTTAAATATAGAAAGTGGGTCTAGTCCTGAATTCACAGTGCTGTTGTGAATGAAACAAACTTTAAAAATACTAGGCACACTGAGAAATAAGTGGTAATACTTTCTTTTAGGAATTAGTTCTGAACAAATCATGTTAAGTGAGGTAAGCCAAACTCAGAGAGGCAAATGGCACATGTTTCTCTCATATGTGGAAGCTAGATCTAAAATACTGGGACATGATAAATTATACAGATCTCTAGGCATTCACAGACAGAGAGAACAAAGGAAGTTACTTGTAGGAGAGAAACAGAAAGGCACAATACCGATGTGCATGTGATCACACAGAATAATATTTATTGAACTCCAAGAAATGAAAACAAGAGATTTTTTCTTTTTTGCTGTTTTTGTTTTCTTTCCTTTTGGTTCTATATGTTTGTTTATATGTCTTTGGGAGTATATGGGGAGACACAGAAATGGAGGGACAAAGGGTGAACAAATGCAGCAGTAGTACTAGCTGGACACTATGTTGAAAACAAACTATATAACATGTGGATAGGATGGGAGAGAAAAACTGGGAGAAAGTGAGGGAAGGGGTGACATTGTTCAAAAAGAAATGCACTCATTATCTGCCTGTAACCCCTCTGTATATCAACTTACAGTAATTAAAAAAAAAACAATTCGTTTGGGGCTGGGAATATGGCCTAGTGGTAGAGTGTTTGCCTTGTATACATGAAGCCCTGTGTTCAAATCCTCAGCACTACATATATATAGAAAAAAAGCCAGAAGTGGTACTGTGGCTTAACTGGAGTGCTAGCCTTGAGCCAAAAAAAGAAAAGAAAAGGAGCCAGGGACGGGTACAGTGTTCAGGCCCTGAGTTCAAGCCCTAGGACTGGCAAAAAAAAAAAAAAAAAAAGAATTCTGAGTTCAAACTCTAGTACCACAAAAAAACAAAAACAACCCCAACAAAGTGTAGTATGGTGGCTCACACCTATGATCTCAAGTACTCAGGAACTGGGAATTGGAGGATTGCATTTTTTTTTTTTTTTGGCCAGTCCTGGGCCTTGGACTCAGGGCCTGAGCACTGTCCCTGGCTTCTTTTTGCTCAAGGCTAGCACTCTGCCACGTGAGCCACAGCGCCGCTTCTGGCCGTTTTCTGTATATGTGGTGCTGGGGAATCGAACCTAGGGCCTCGTGTATCCGAGGCAGGCACTCTTGCCACTAGACTATATCCCCAGCCCTGGAGGATTGCATTTTGAGGCCACATAAGACAAAAGTAATGGAGACCTTCTCTTAATCAATAAAGTAGACATGGTGCAATGTGTCTGTTACCCTAGCTATGTATGTGGGAGAGGGGACAGAGAGGTCATAGACAGGAGTATGGGCCTGAGGCTAGTAGCCCTGGGATTAAAAATAAAAGATTCTGGGCTGGGGATATAGCCTAGTGGCAAGAGTGCCTGCCTCGGATACACGAGGCCCTAGGTTCGATTCCCCAGCACCACATATACAGAAAACGGCCAGAAGCGGCGCTGTGGCTCAAGTGGCAGAGTGCTAGCCTTGAGCGGGAAGAAGCCAGGGACAGTGCTCAGGCCCTGAGTCCAAGGCCCAGGACTGGCCAAAAAAAAAAAAAAAAAAAAAAAAAAAAAAAGATTCTGACTGAAAATAACTAAAGGAAAAAGGCTAAGGGTGGGGTTTAAGAAGTAGAGTAGCTGTTAGCAAGTGTGAGGCCCTTAGTATGGCACTAGTACTGCACCCCCAATAAAAAAGTACAGCTCTGTAAGTTCCATTTATTTGGTTTTTTTTTTATAACTTCTATTCTCTTCATACCATGTGTGGTTTCTTGGCAGACTATAAAGGTCAAAGTAATAAGAGCTATTTAAACATTCTTGGAGGTTAATTTCATCTCCTCTGTCATTTCTAGGCTAGTTGATCTTAGCAGGGTTTTTCTTGCCTTTTCTTGTGCCTAGTTGCTTTTGATTGCTATACATTTTGATTTGTATTTCTGAGCGCTATATTTTGTTGTATAAATTACTTGCAAATTTATTTATTTATTCTTTCAAGGCAGAGGTAAAGAATCCTTTGTTCTAGGACAAGCTTGGCCCTACTTCTGTGGTACAGTTAGTTCTAGGCATCTCTACCCAATGTCCAGATCTTCCAATGTCTCTTCACTGGCAGCAAGAAGGAAAATGATGTCTGTCCCTGTGTGAACACCTAGATTTATTCACTTTATAGTTCCAAGGAATTAAGTTTCTAGCCTGGTGTTGTGTTTTAGAATTAGCTAAAGCCTCATGGAATGCCTATGCAAATTTCTGCAAATCTCTTCATGGTGCCTGCCTCTCTGGGCCATTGTCCCACATATTCTAGCTTCCTTGCTTCACAAACTTTGATCCCTATTCCTTCATTTCAATTAGCATTTTTTTTTTTAATACTGGGCTTTTCTTTCCTTGAGCTTTGGAAACTGTCTCAGGCTACAAGCTAGGTTAAGCGAAGGGTTGTTTCCTTTTTCTCTGGCATCACAGGATTGTGCTGAAAATTGTTTCAGATGTTTTATCTGTGCTCTATGTTGTTTACAGCAGAACAGAAATTCCCAGAGCAGTTGGTACTTCATGGACACATGACTTGAATTTTTACATAAAAACTAAAGGAATCAAAGTCGAAATCTTGATTGCCTTGTTCCTTGCAAAGGTGTGTATATAGTGTGTATATATATATATATGTGTGTGTATATATATATGCTATGCTTGTGATCTCTCTCCTACTCTCCCCTGCCCTTCCTCCCTCACACTCCCTTCCTCTCTTTCCTTTTTAAATTTATCTTTTGATAGTACAGAGCTTTGTGATTGCTAAGCTAGTACTCTACCCCAGAGCCATGCCTTCAGCCTGATTTTTGCAAGTTACTCACTTCCTGCCCTTCCAGTGGTTGCTGGGATATAAAGTGTGTGCTACCTCATCCAACTTTACTCTGTGGAAATGGAATTTTGAGGACTTTTCTGCCTGGGTTGGCCTGGAACTAAAATCTTCCCTATCTTTCCCACCCACGTATCTTAAGATAACAGGTTCATACCACTGTGCCCAGCTATGAGTTAGTTGAGAAAGGGAGTCTTGAAAACTTTTCTGCACAAGAGACCCTGAATTATCCTCCCCCTGTTCTCAGCCTCCCAAGTAGCTGCAATTACAGGTATGAGCCATTGGCTGATCTATGCTTGCTTACTTGTTCTCTCTCACATTCTCTCTCACATTCTCTCTCACATTCTCTCTCTCTCTCTCTCTCACACACACACACACACACACACACACACACAATTCTTTCTCTCTCATGTTCTTTCTCTCTCTGAAACCAGGGTTTAAACTCAGGGTCTCACATTTGTGCGACCTGCTTGCTCACCTGGTACTCTGACTTGAACCATTTTTCCAACCTTGTTTTTTGCTAGTTATTTTGGAGATAGAGCCTCATGATCTTTATTGCTTAGAATGGCCTCAAACATCCTCCAGATGTTAGCCTTTTGAGTAGCTAGCATTATAAGTGTGAGTGACTGGTGCTTTTTAAGAAAGAGCACATAAAAAATCATAATATAAACCTAACATATATCATGCACTATCTAAAATGTGTAACATCTGAAAATAATTAAAAATCTACCATTTTCCTGAAAAAATCATTAGCAACTGAGAGCTTCTCTGTGCAAAGGTTTCTATGGACAGGAATGTTGATGAGATCATAAAATTAGGTGATTAATTTAGTTACCTGGCATTTTAACCCTAATTATATTCTTATATGAAAAAGACCAACAAACCATAGATCTCAAGTAGAGTTGAATTTAAATAAGAGATAGGAAATAGTGACCATTAAATAATAATATTTCACTAATGATTTCATTGGAACATCATAAATGTCCATAGGTTACTGTTTTATAATAACTGAGACAAAGTCAACAAAGAAAACGTAGGTCTTTGTACCTAGTGGAACTTTTTTCTTCAAAAGACGTGAAGCTTTTCAAAGGAATTAAATAAGAAAGCTTTGGGCAACTCTGTATGGAATAATACATTCAGGAGCTGACAAATATTATAATGCTGTTTTTGAAAAAATACAGATTTTCCCACACACTAGATTGTAATGTGAATGTTAGACTTCTTGGTTTTCAACCAAAGAGGAACAATTACCAAGGTTCCTCAAGTTTAGTAATACATAAAACAAGAAGTTACAGAAGAGAACAGTCACATGGCCATTGACAATGACCCTTTTCAGCACTCTTCGTAGATATTCTTTTAAAGTATAAATTGTATCAAGTGGCTCTCTAGTTGGAGTTTTAAATCTTCTGCTTTGATTTTCATAGCAATAAAATAAGAATCTAAGTCTGCTCATCACTAGTGAGCTTCAAAGGAAGTTAGAAATTATAGGATATCTGCTGTGAACACAGAGTGCCAGAGCATGAGAACAGATTTAAGTAGAAAAATAGGAGCCATGGAACTGTGGAGGTAAGAGTAGCAGTAAAGGACCACAGATACTAGAGACTGAAGAAGGGATCATTTGAAAAAAATACCTTTGAGGAGTCAGACATGGAAAAACAATCATAAAACAGTCATAAAAGCAGGCAAAGCTGGGCACCAGTGTCTGATGCCTGT
This sequence comes from Perognathus longimembris pacificus, assembly GCF_023159225.1. Lineage (NCBI taxonomy): Eukaryota > Metazoa > Chordata > Mammalia > Rodentia > Heteromyidae > Perognathus > Perognathus longimembris. The sequence continues at coordinate 47,924,260 of NC_063162.1, read as the reverse complement.
AATCCTAACTACTCGGGAGGCTGAGATCTGAGGATCGTAGTTTGAAGCCAGCCTGTGGGACTCTTATATCCAATTAATCAGAGAAAAAAGCCACAAGTGGCACTGTGGCCCAAGTGGTAGAGCACTTGCCTTGAGCAAAAGGAGCTCAGGGACAGCACCTAAGCCCAGAACTCAAGCCCCAGGACCAGCAAAAAGAAAAGAAAAGAAAAAGCCAGGCTTGGTAGAATGTATCAATGACTCCCAATACTCAGAAGGCTGAAGCAGGAGGGTCACTTGAGCCTAAGAGTTCAAAGTGAAACACTAAAGAAAGTTGGGTACTCAGGAAGCTGAGATCTAGGATCGATTAACCAGCAAAAAGCTAGAAGTGGAGTTGTGGCTCAAGTGGTATTAAGAATGTATAAAATATGTAGTTTATTTAGTGTTCAAAATAACCGGTAAGGTGTCCAGTACAATATATTGTATCATGAACACAAAAGGATACACCCTGAGGACTTAGGAACAGGACTCGGTAAATAAGAAAGTACGTGGAGGAAGTTACCTGGCAAGCTGTAGGGAGCTGGTCTTTAGAGGATCTGGCTTATTATCTGTTTCTACACATACATACCCTTCAATAATATTCTGTATCACAAATGTGAGATATAATCATATGATTTTAGAGGTGGGAGGCTAGAGAAATCATGCAACAACACTTTTCTTTTGTCGGTTGTGAGGCTTCAACTCAGGGCCTGTGCACTGTCCCTGGGCTTTTGTGCTCAAGACTAGTGCTCTTTGAGCCACAGCTCTGGTTATTTGGAGATAAGAGTCTCACTGACTTTCCTGCCCATGATGGCTTAAACCACGATTCCCAGATCTCACCTTTCTGAGTAGATAGGAATACAGGTGTGAGCCACCAGTACCTGGCCAAAACTCCCTGCTTTTTAATAGCTAAAAAAAAGTTCAACAAGGTTGGATAATATCCCTAAAGCCACATAGTTCACTTGAATGTAATTTGAATCACATCATTTGACTAAAAAATTATTTCTTTCACATTATATATGATATTAGGGTGCTGAATTCAATATGTGTATATATATATATCGTTTTTTACATGTGTATATATGTATGTATGTATGCATGTATGTATATATTTTTCCTGCACTTGGGGCTTGAATTTTGGGCCCGGGCACTATCCCTGAGCTTCTTTTGCTCAAGGCAAATGCTCTACCACTTCTGGCTTTTTTGAGTAGTTTATTGGAGATAAGAGTCTCACCAAGTTTTCTGCCTGGGCTGGCTTTGAATCGCGATCCTTAGATCTCAGCTTCTTGGGTAGCTAGGGTTATAGTTTTGAGCCACTGGTGCCTGGCTCAGTGAACATTTTTAACTCTTATTTTAGCATCATCTAATGATGTCTAACTACTTAAGAAACTACTTTAAGAAAATACTCTTATCTTCAATTAACTGCAAAAAGCTGGACGTGGAGCTGTGGCTCAAGCGGTAAAATAGCATCCTTGAACAAAAAAGTTAAGCAAGAGAGGCTCTAAGTTCAAGCCCCAGGACAAGTAAAACAAACAGCACAAAAAACAGAGAAAAATTACTGAGTTATGTAAAGTAGTTAATTTTTAAAAAATTATTCATAATATACGGATACATTTAAAACACTAAATCTATCACATAATTTTATTTGGAGACTAATAATTTTGAGAGACAAATATATTTTAGTCCATTTTGTGTTGTTGTAACAAGATGCCTAAGGTTGGGTAATAGAAGAAAGAGCTCACAGAAGTTAAGGATTCAGCATGGTGATGGCATCACATGGTGGGGCATGTGTAAAAGCAGCAAATGGGGACATTTGGAATAAGCTAAAACAAGAGAGTAACTTTGTTTACAACAACCTACTTTATGGTAATCCAGTTCCTCAAGACCCACCATACTCCTATAGGAACAACTCCTATCTTGAGACACCTAACCCAGGTCCTTTACACTTACCCTAGTCTCTTGAGTAAAGTATTAATTAATCCATTCATGAGGATGGTGACTCAATTACCTAATAATCTTCTAGAGGCCTAACAGTGCTAGAGTGAAGAGTTAAACCTCAACATGAGTTTTGATAGGAATAACCCACATTCAGACCACAGCAATACATGTAAATCATTATGTAAAAAGTATACTTCTATATTAATATGTGAAAACCTAACTTCAATAATTTAATAATCCTAGTTCTTTGAGTCTCTCAAACTAGTAATATATATGTGTATGTATATATATATATGAACCAAATCAACTATATATATTTCATTGTGTACCTTGTGAGTTAGTGTTTTCTTTAACTTATTATTATTATTATTATTACTATTTTTATTTATTTATTTTGCCAGTCCTGGGCCTTGGACTCAGGGCCTGAGCACTGTCCCTGGCTTCTTTTTGCTCAAGGCTAGCACTCTGCCACTTGAGCCGCAGCGCCACTTCTGGCCATTTTCTGTATATGTGGTGCTGGGGAATCGAACTGAGGGCTTCATGTATACGAGGCAAGTGCTCTTGCCACTAGGCCATATCCCCAGCCCCTCTTTAACTTTTTAATTGTTATTATAAAGGTGATGTACAGAGGGTTACTTATGCTGGGCACTGGTGTTTCAAGCCTGTAATCCTAGCTACTCAGGAGGTTGAGACGTGAGGATTGCAGAAAGTCCATGAGACTCTTATTTCCAATTAACCACCAGAAAACCAGAAGTGGCGCTGTGGCTCAAGTGGAAGAGCTGAAGAGCTCAGGGAGAGCGCCCAGGCCCAGAGGTTAAGCCCCTGATCAACAAAAACAAAAACAAAAACAAAAAGAAAGAAGGGTTACTTGCATAAGTCATGAAATAAGTGAATTAGTAATTTGCACAATACTGAATCTTCGCAGAATTATAAAAGATATTTTCATGAAGTGATTGTGAGGCTTAAATAATAGTTTAAAAATCAGCTTTTAATACATACTGTGATTCTTCTGTTAAGTAGTTGTGGCACCTACGTATCTTTTGCTAATGCTAGTAAGTGAAGTCTTAGCACAAGTCAGAGGCTAAAAGTCTTTTGGAATACAAAGCTATCCTTTCCATTCGATTCTTCTATCTGTATTGAACTGAGAATTAAATATTCTATTATGGCTTTGTAAAAATGATATTTTGTCTTAATATAGTGATTTAATTTCTTTTAAAATAATGGTTTTGGATTTTTTTTGGGGGGGTGCAGTATTGAGGCTTGAACTCAGGGTCTTGAGCTTGCTGGTCAGGTAATCTACCACTTGAACCATTCTGCTAGCCCAAAATAATGTCTTTTATGTTGCTACTATAAATGAACTTTATACTTCATTTTTTGTCTATTTTAATTTTGTAGTAGACAAAAGTTGAAAACAATTCTAGAGTAGAGAGAACAGAAATGGGAAAAATTATGGGTATTAGGATCTCAGACTCAGCAATATTTACTTCTATCAGAAGGAGCTGCCTGGAATTCAATTCACACTGTTGAATTCAATTGACCCTCAGCTTCCTCACCTATAATGTAGGCATGTTAATATCGCTCAAGGTTGCTGAGACTATTCAGTGAGAATTAAAAACAAACCTGGTGTAGAGGTTTCTCTTGCTTGATACAGCACATGTTTGAGAAATTTTTTAGTTACTCCTTTATGTCAAGAGAACAAAAATGATGTATTGCACTGATGAATAAGAGTCTAAGTTAAACAGAAATGCTGGGCAGGCTGCAGAGCACAAAGAACTTTCATTCACTGCTGGTCAGAATGCAAAACAGTATAGCCATAGACAGTTTAGTAAACTAAATATACTCTTTTAATCATGCTCCTTGGTATTTACCCAAAGTAGTTGAAGATTTATAGCCACACAAAGACCCACACAACGATGTTTTCAGTAGCTTTACTCGTAACTGCCCCAAACTTGGAAGCAATAAAGATGTCTTCCAGTAGATGAAGGGATAAATAAACGGTGGTACCTCCAGACACTGGATTACTATGCAGTGCTAAAAAGAAATAAGCTGCATAGCCACGAAAAGATATGAACAAATATTTCATTCTTTTTCTTTTTTGAGATGGAGAGATAGGGTTTCATTATTTCACTCAGGCTAGACTTGAATTCATGGGTTCAAGTGATCTTCCCATCTCAGCCTCTCATGTAGCTGGGAATTCAGGCATGTGCCACTGGACCTTGGCTAATGGAGAAAATTTCAGTGTGTGTTACCAAGTGAAGGAAGTCTGTCTGAAAGGCTGCCTGTACATCCCACCTATATGACATGCTGCTAAAGGCAAAACTATGAGACTGTAAAACAAGATCAGTGGTTGCCAGGGGTTGGGAGAGAGAAAGGTGAAAAGGAGAGAAGCAAAACTACTCTGAATGTCATTATAATGGTGAATATCTGTCATTTCACATTTGGTATAGAACACCAAAACGGAACCCTAATGTAAAGGATAGCCTCTGGATGATAGCGATGTGCCAGTGGAGGCTCGTGAATTGTGACATGTACACTCTGATGTGGGATGATAATGAGAGGGAGCACAGGGATGGACACCAGCAAATGAAATGTTTCTGTACCCTTCTAAGTTTTAAGACCTAAAACTGCTCTGAAAATAGAGTCTTTCTTAAAAGATACAGATTAAACAAACTAACTTGGTATATCTTAGTGTTTTTGGTTAACTGACCTGAGAATTTGAACAAGCTATGGACAGAACTCCTCCAATAGTCCTATTTCCTGAAAAAAATCAAAGTAATTTTTATATATAATTTAGACATAATTTATTTTATTGTATTGGAAAGTGATTTTGTTCATATTATTGTAGTTTAAAATAAATGCTTATAAAACCTAAACCAAAGCAATGGATATTTTCTGATCTATCTATCTGTGCTTAAACTGAGGGCCTGAAAGCTGTCCTCAAGACTTGTGCTCCTTTCCTTATAAAGAGAAGTTAGTACAGGGTAGTTTACTTGTAGCTTGATTTAATTGGGGATATTTGAGGCTTTATGAATAAGTGTAATGTCTAATTCAAGACTTCACAGTCATGATTATGGGTTTGGTAGAAAGATCATAACTCCTTTCAGCTAAGCTGTCTCTCTGAGTTAGGAAATTAGAAATGAATAGCTATATGAATTTTCCACTGCCAAAGGAAATATCTGTAGGATAGTCATAAATGAAAAATTCTGCCAATTTTCTCTGCAGGCATTTAGAAAAAATGTACAGCTCTTGAAGATTACCTCTACTCAGGAAGCCTCAAAATTAAAACTTGGATCTGTGATCTTTTCACTTGTGATATTGCATCTAAGCAGTGAAAAACCCAGTTCTGTGAGCTGCAGAGAACCCTTAGGTTTCTTGTACAAACAAGCCAGTATCATCTGGCTGTGAGCTGTGGGATGCTGATTAAGTCTGTTACCACACATCTTTCACATCTTGAACCAGGGCCTCACATTCTCCCTTTTTTGCTCTTGATTGGTGATAGACACTTAAGCCATGACTCCATTTCTGGCTTTTTCCTGGTTCACTGGAGATAGAAGTCTCTCCAATTACTCTACCTGGGCTGGTTTCAAATCTTATTCCTCAGAACTCAGTCTCCTGAATAGCCAGCATCAGCTTCCTGAGTAGGTGCCACCAGCACCCAAATATTTATTTATTTTTTCTAAAAAAAAAACCCAAATAAACCAGGCCTGGCACCAGACACTCATACCTATAATCCTAGCTACTCAGGGTGCTGAGATCTGAGGACTGTAGTTTGAAGCCAGCCTGGGCAAGCAAGTCCAGTCTTTTTTCTAATTAACCACCAAAAAGCTGGAAGTAGAGCTGTGGCTCAGGTGGTAGAGCACCAGCCTTGAGCAAAAAGCCAAGAGAAGAGTGTGAAGATCTGAGTTCAATCACCAATACTATCATACTTAACTAGCATAGTTAAGTACTTACTATGTGACTATTTCAGTCTTGAATCTATCAAAGAGGAGTCAAAATATGTTCTCACATAACTATGGACAAATGTTTGGCAGTAGCATTATTTTTAATGATTCAAATAGAAAACAATCCAAATGTCCCTACTTTGGTAAATGAACAAAGAATGGCTTTTCTAAATACTGGAATATTACCAAGCAAGAAAAAGAAGTAACTGTAAGTCATGTTACAACATGGGTAAACCTTGCAAGCATGATAGAGAAGACTCTAGAGGCAGAAGAGTACATATTGTAGAAACCCAGTGTAGATGACACTTTTGTAAGTGGTTTCATTAAGGAGACTAAAACCCTCCGGTACTAAACTAAGGTTGAGTGCAAGGACTGGGAACAAAAGAAGGTTCAGGAGCAAAGGAAATGGTCTAAGTTGTATTGTTATGATGGTTACACAACAGTAGGTGACTCTGTGTGTGTGTGTGTGTGTGTGTGTGTGTATGCATGTATTGGTACTGGGCAACTCAGGGCTGTTTGCCCTGTCGACTTGCTTGTTCACAGCTGGTGTTCTTCTACTTGGGCCACGTCTCTAATTTGGCTTTTGGTCAGTTAGTGGAGTAAGAGTCTCATGGACTTTTCTGCCTAAGTTGGCTGTGAACCTCAATAGCAGGAGAGCACAGAAAGAAACAGCTGGGGTACATATAACTGTTTTTTTTGTGTTTTTTTTTGAAACCAGTGGGTTGACTAAATAGATACCATGTATCATTAAACCGGAACTTCCAGGTTCTTTCAGTATTAAAACTATTTGCCCTTAGTTTTATATCACAATCATAATTCGTTAAGTGTAAAATAACCAGAACAACTCTACTATAATTCTTAAGACAGGACTAGTTAAGCAGAATAACATTTCTAGATAAATAAATTGAAGGCAGTTACATAAGGTGATTTTCTTTGATCTTTTTCTAGCTCATCTTTTGCATTTTCCCCACAGCAAGGAGGAAGATATGTCCTGGTTTAAGCAGGTAGGCCAGCTTTTGTCCTGAAAAATTGTAGTAGCACCTCTTTCACTCTTAAAAGTGTCTTTGGCAGGATGATAAACTGTAAGTCAACCTACTGATAGTGAAGTTATTCTCACCTTTATTGACACCAAGGGGAAATTCTGAAGGCCTATACCATAACATAAATCATACACAATAAAATTTCACTTTTAGAAATTTACAGCTGAGGATTTAGTGCACAGGGAAATCAAAATAAGAGGTTGAAGTCCTTGTGTTTTAGGTTATGGAGTCCTTGATACTACCATAACTATTACTTACAGAAAAAACCCCCACCATTTCTATAGGTTGAAATCATTTTTCTATTGGAGGTGGTAACTATTACTGTCAACATTTCAGAGATGAGGAAAAAGCATTTGAGAAATTACTTGTCTGTGGTTATAAGTTCTAGTATGAATTTATATGTAAAAATTTGTATGTATATGTAGAAACTTTTCTAGAGAAAGAATCTAGATCCTCAAAAGTTTTTGAGACATAGGAAAAGTGAAAAACTTCTTAGATTGCTTTGGCAGGGAGGTTAAACTTGAAGATGTATCTAAAAATACAATTAAACAGTTACTGAGAGGCAGTATATAAAAATATACATACACATACACACTAGATATATAAATATTATAATTAGATACTGTGGCATTTTAGTATCAATATAATTAAACATGAAGGTCAAACCATCATTCAATACTGAAAGTGACCTAGCAGTAATGACAAGAGCAGTGAATGATGGTAGAAATGTCTGCTTTTGATGACTAAACTCTATTTGCTGCAGTAACTCTTCATCAGTTTCTCATATACTAAAGCAACCTTACTTAAAAGCATAAAATGAGAAGTATAATTTGAAGGAAGTAAGGCTACTGAGCTGTACTAAACCAAACAATTTTGTGCTCTTATTTTTTTACATATGAATATGAGTTAGTTTTTTTTGGGGGGGGCAGTCCTGGGGCTTGGACTCAGGGCCTGAGCACTGTCCCTGGCTTCTTTTTGCTCAAGGCTAGCACTCTGCCACTTGAGCCACAGCGCCACTTCTGGCCATTTTCTGTATATGTGGTGCTGGGGAATCGAACCCAGGGCCTCATGTATATGAGGCAGGCACTCTTGCCACTAGGCCATATCCCCAGCCCCCATGAGTTAGTTTTTTTAAGAAGGGAAAATTCTAGCAAAAAATTGTTAGAGTAGCTTTTTTTTTTTTTAAATTAAAGTTAGTATCCTAAGATGGAGTGTGGCTCAGAAGTAAAATGTTCCCTGACCATGTGGGGATATTTATTAGCATTACTGTCCTGGAATAACACATAGCCATCACAACAGTACCATTGTTAAATTACTGAAATATTTTCATACAATTATATACCAATCTATAAGAAATACAATTAGGTTATAAATTAACATCAATTCCAACATGACTTCATCAGTTCAAATTAAATTACCAGGAATATCATAACCATCAATGGTACTTGAATGGTAATGTCACTTGGTTGGTAGTAAATATATAGCTAGTAAATATATTCTGATATATACTGACATTGAATTTATAACATTTTCATATAATACTATAAAGGCTAGAAGTGTGAAATTCTATCAGCTCAGAAAAAGCAAGAGGGCTTGTACTATAAACAATTATTTTTTCTCAGTGAGAGGAATTCTCTCTTTGCTGGCACTAGCTCATGATGTCACTCTGCAGTAGTATTGGAGGAAAGTAATGGGTGCTGGGAGGGACACAGGCACAGATGTGAACAGCAGCCCCATTTAGCAATGTAATGGATGGCAACAGTGTTGGGAGGAAGCAATATACCCACCTACTGCTTTGGAGGGACTTGGGGAATGAAGGAAGTAGGTGGCACTATGGACAGACCCTTAGTTCTTAATCATGTAGAGAGTTCTGGTATCTGGGTATATACTAGTACTGAGCCTTAACTGGGGCAACACATCTCTCTGTCCTCTGGCAACAATGAAGTGGAGTGCTGTTTTGTAACGTCTGTTAATTGGTGATATTTTGTTAGTTTTTTATGTTTTTAAGACCCTGGAAAAACAGAAGGTTTGTTTTGGTCCTGGTCTATTTTCTCTGTCAGCCTTTCCATGCTACAAATGAGTAACCACAAAGGATATTCCTCCAAGTTTAGAGGGCTTAGCAAATACGAACACACTGTCTACGAAGTCAGATAACAATGACTTTCAGAAAGGGGGTCTGATAACATCACAAACTCTCCACTAAATAAAGAGGATTCTAGATTTTCATGATTCACCTTCTGGGCAGGTTCAGTTTCAGGTGTGTCCTTCCTTGCAGGATGCTCTTTCAGTGCTTCGGTCTATGAATTAGTGAGTATAAGGTTGAATTTAGAGCTCTATGAAACTAAATTTTACCCAGTAGCAACATTTAACAGCAATCTCTAAGCCATACAACGTACATGGTAAATGTACAATGTTGGATAAGAAGAATGACAGTAAAGCTGTCAATACATCTTTCTCTACTAATATTTTGCAACCAGAGCTAAGATCCTCTTGCCAGAGTTGATGGTTTATTTGTTCTTTTTCTTGGTTTCTCCTCTAAATTCACTAGCTCTTTACACACGTAGTGTACTCCCTATTTTTAATCCTCCCCATTTTCCCTCTGACCTCCAAGACTACTTTAAGTAAGGTAGTGTGGTTTATAAATGTGTTGTCAGGGAAACACTTGAGCTAAGGAGGCAACTAAAATGGATTTGCCAAAACTCACCATCAGAGGGCACAACTGTACTGCAGTAAACAGCTCCTGGGTTCTGCCAGGATGGGAGCCTCGGGTGCACCTACAAAAGAATCAAACCGACTGTCAGGAAAGGGCAAATGCCATGCACGTGTATGCCACAAACAGAAACAGCTTTTGAGTACAGACATCATATGTATTCCTTGTAGAAAAAAATTAAATACAAAGAAAATAAGTCTTTTAAGTTCATAACATCCTAAGATTAACAGTGAACATTCTAATGCTTTGATATAGACACATTTACATACACACACTAGCACAAATATTACACTAAATGATTAGACTTACACATGGACCATCATTTTTACTTGCTTAAAAAACACTGGTTTGAAGTGCTATCATATCAATTGAGGGGGCTTCTTCCTGTTAGCTTTTAGATCTGTACTTTCTTTTTAAAAAATATTTTGCCAACTATAAGACAGCTATCAAGTAGACCCAGTATGAATTTACGTTATTTGAATGGGCACTGGGTCTTTCTGTTCACTCTCCTCCTTTAAACCTGGAAGACAATCTCAGTCCTTGAATCCTTAATCTCCATCTTCACTGTTAGAAGATCATATATAATCATTTACCACTTCATCTAAGTGGGTGTGGATCTAGAATTTAGGTTCTCATAATTGAACTACACTTCAGGGAAAAAAATGAAGACATTCCTAATTTACCACATGCTTATTTTTTTAGTTTCCTTTTGCTAGCCCAAAAAAGTACAAGGAGAAACAAAACAAAACAAAAAAAGAAAAGTGAAGGAAGGAAAAAAGAAAGAAAGAAAAAGAGAAAGAAAGAAGAACAAAGGAAGGAAATAAGGAAAGAAAGAAAGGAAGTGACTAAAAACAGATGCATTATCCCCAGGCCTATTATATTCCAGGGCATCATTCCAAAGATAGTAATTTAGGACTGACTATGATGACACATACCTTAACAGCTACAGCACCATTTATGTGAATGAACATCACTAGTACCCTCTCTTCTTCCAACTGAACCGTGTGCAGATGGGAAACAAACTCTTACAAAACATGTAAATACGTTACCTATAATGACTTGAGACAAAGTCCTTAGCTAGTTACCAAACTAGGTTTTGATTCACCAGGATTTAATTTATCTTTAAGAAGTAGCAATATGGGGCTGGGGATATAGCCTAGTGGCAAGAGTGCCTGCCTCGGATACACGAGGCCCTAGGTTCGATTCCCCAGCACCACATATACAGAAAAACGGCCAGAAGCCGCGCTGTGGCTCAAGTGGCAGAGTGCTAGCCTTGAGCGGGAAGAAGCCAGGGACAGTGCTCAGGCCCTGAGTCCAAGGCCCAGGACTGGCCAAAAAAAAAAAAAAAAAAAAAAAAAAGAAGTAGCAATATAACTGATTTCCTTCCAGTACCAACACAGCTACTCCATATGGTGAATAATTACTTTTTTCCTCACTTTAAGTGAAATGTTATCTTTATAATTTCTCCAAATCCTATTAAATAGGACCTATTCTGAATTCCTGTCTAATAATCTGTTTGCACCTCTATTAGTAACCACATTGTTTCAACCTTCTAGTTTTATGATATATCTGAATATCTGCAATAGCTAGTTTCCCCTCACAGTTTAAGAAATTTTCAGTCAGGTGCTGATGGCTCACACCTATAATCCTAGCTATTGAGGAGGCTGAGATCTGAGGAGAGTGGTTCAAAGCCAGCTTGGGCAGAAAAGTCCGTAAGACTCTTATCTCCAATAAAAACTACCCATAAAAAGCTGGAAGTGGTGTTGTAGATCAAGTGGTAGAGCCCTAGCTTATGCACAGAGAGGCTCAGGAACAGCACCCAGGCCCTGAGTTCAAGCCCAGGCAGGACTGAAAGAAGAAAAAGAAATTTTCCTATTCCTGCTTATTCATTTCTCCACATGATGTTCATTCATTTGGTAGTACTGAGGACTGAACTTAGTTCCCTGTGCATGTTGGGTAAGCACTCTACCACTTGAGGTACATCCCTAGCCACTGGTTTTTGTTTAGCCAGTCCTGGGGCTTGAACTCAGGGCTTGAGCACTGTCCCTGAGCTTCTTTTGCTGAAGGCTAGCGCTCTACCACTCCTAGCCTTCTCTGTGTATGTGGTACTGAGGAATCAAACCCAGGGCTTCATGCATGCTAGGCAAGCACTCTACCACTAAGCCACATTCCCACCCCCTAGCCATTAGTTTTATATTTGGTTTATAAGATAGGGTCTTGTTAACTTGGCCCAGGCTGGCCTCCAACTTGCCATCCTTGCCTCACCTTTTAAGTTACTGGTATTATGCCATGGGCCACCCCACCTGGAATCCACATGACCTTTAAGGTCATGACCTTTAAGTTATTTTTTTTTACACATACCACATACAATCATAACAGTTTTAAAAAAGCACAGTGTAGTGGTTAAACATACAGAATCTAAAACCATCCCGCTTGCATTCAGGTAGTGGTTTAGCAAATTACTCCAACTGCACCCTTAGGGAGATTTATTAGCATTTCTGTGCCTTGATTTTTCCATTGGAAAATGGACCAGGTGTAATACTGACACCTACTACAGAAAAATTTTGAGGACTGGGTAATGTATAGAGAGCATTTAGAGCACTGCCCGGCATAGAACAAGTGCTCAATAAGTGTTAGCACATTAACTGCATGGGTTAATGTAAAGAAATCTAACGTGCTTTCCTTTTCAATCTGTCTATATTGTTACACATTTAAAGATTTCTTCATACAGATCCTGCATCTTCTTTCCTGATAAAGATTTTTATGTTGTCTTGTCCAATATTGCATTATCTTGCCCTAATTTTTTTAGTTTGTCAGTGATAGTGCCTGACAAATAACATACATGATAAGTAAGCTTTACAACTGCATATTACTTTATTTTAAAATACAAAAATCCTATCTTTATGAGCAATAATGAGCTAATTATGGTTATGCTTTTTTCTTCCTCTCTTTCACTGTAGTTTATTATTCCTCTTAGAATTTGTCTTTTATTCATCTATGCATCAACTACTTACTTCTACCTACTCCTCTCTATCCTAATATCAGTCAATCTGTCATGTAGGCAGTTCTAGGATTTGAACTCAGGGTTTCACACTTGTTACGTAGGGCTATGCCATGTGAGCCATTTCCTTAGCTTTAGATTTGCTTAAATAACAACCTTTGGTAACTGAATATATAAAAAACAACAATATCATTTTATCTCTCATTTTCTTGCTATTTATAACATTACTACATTGTCAAGGCTTTAAGGATGTATATTCTGTTTTATAAAGCTAACTTCTACATGTTTAAGTTTTCATTCTAGAGATCAAATGGGCTCTGTGCTCTTGGCTAATTGTTGTTGTTATTATTGTTGTTGTTGGTGGTGGTGCATGTGTATGCTGGCTCTGGGGCTTGAAGTCCGGTGCTTAGCTTTTTGCTCAAGGTCAGCACTCTACCACTTTAGCCACAGCTCCACTTCTGGTGTTTGGTGGCTATTTGGAGATAAGAGTCTCACTGACTTTCCTGTCAAGGCTGGCTTTGAATCACAATCCTCAGGTCTTAGTCTCCTAGGTAACTAAGATTCAAGCATGAAGTACCAGCACCTGACTTTCTAATTGTTTGTTTTTCCAAAAGGTTTCCCATGTCTATTGCTGAGCCCATTATTGGGGCAATCAAGAGAAATCAGATTCCCAATTTAACATGCTCAGCTGCATAGGCAGTGTTAACATCTTGGCTTGATAGGTTGAGACTGACATAAGTATGTGTGCCGTCTCATGCAATTCCTCACATACCCAGTTGGGGTCTTCTCCAGTATCTACTCTTGGACGTGCGCCTGATTTTGTTACCAGTTGTTGTTGTTTTTTTCCTTTTAATCTAAATCCATTGGGGGTCATGATGAATTTGTTTTTGTTTCTTGGCAAGGAATCACTTGATTCTGAAAGTCTGTGGTAAAAAGCCAGATCAAGTGCACATACCTTGATGGCGGAAAAAAATCAGAAGTCACTGCCAATTCTTTAGTAGTAGTTTTTGTTTTCATTTCTTGGTTGGTTGAACTTCTTCCTAGAGTAGGGCTCACGAGAGCTAAATTACCTGAAGACTGACATGTTACTTCCTAAATTAGTCTTGAGGACTAATAAAGGTCTTGATAGAGGACTTGATAAAGTGTTAAATATTGCTATGGAGTAGTTTGAGGCCAGCTACTTCCTTTGGAGAACTGTGACCCCGGCTGGGAATCTGAAACCCTAGGTGTCATCTCATAGGACCTACTTGACCTTCATTGGGTCTGGCAGCCTTTCTTATATACTATGCTCCCAAGTTGTAGAAATCTTCCTAGTTGTGCTGAAGATGGAACTTCTACTTCTGTTTCTTATTCTCTTTCCTGTTCTAAGGCATGAGAAGGGGGAAAAACTGCTGCCTTTGGTAGGCCATTATGTAACAATTTTGTTTTGTTTTGTTGGTTCCAGGGCTTGAACTTAGGGGCTTGTATTATCATTTGGTTTGATTCTTTTAGGCTGGCACTCTACTATTTGAGCCATCCCTCAAGCTTGGCTTTTTGCTAGTTAATGGGAGATTAAATCTCAGGAACTTTCTTCCCTGGTTGGCTTTGAAACTCCACCTTTCAGATTTCAGCCTCCTGAACAGTTAGGATTACAAGCATGAGTCCCTGGCACCTAGCTATGAAGTAACGTTTAATACTGATATTTCCAAACATACACAATAGAGAGCTAAGTGTGAAAAGTCTTAGATATCTGTCAGTTGCTTCAATGTTTCTCAACATTTTGTCAAACTCTGTTTATCTAGTCCCATCCAGTTTTTCTTTTTATATCCTCCTACAGTATTTTAAAGGAAATTCCAATAATCACTTTATCGCACCTAACAGTAATCCAGAATATGTCTAACGGGACATTGTATACGAGGCAGGCACTCTTGCCACTAGGCCATATCCCCAGCCCCTAACGGGACATTGTAAAACTGGCAGTTCTCAATTCTCTATGATTTTACAAATTTTCCTTAACAATAATGAGAGATAAAGAGCTGTGTCAATATATGGTTGTTTATGAAAAACTTTGATTAGATGCCAGCACGAGTTGGCAAGTGAGTCATCTGTTTTTGTCAATAAATCTTTATTGAAGCATAACCAAGCTCACTCATATCTACAGCTAGTTAATCTACTTTTCCTCTACAACAGCAGAATTCAGTAGCTGGGTAGTTGGAAGATAGTTGAGTAGCTACAGCAGAGACCACATGTCTCAAAAAGCCTAAAAATACAATCTGGCTCCTAAAGAACATGTCTGCTGATCCTTGCTGTAGAACAAAGTTTCTGTAGGTTTGAGATGATTCGCTTTCCTAAAACCTTCCCAGCTTAGTTCTATAATGCCACTGGAAATTAGAAAATATTTTTAGTTAGTTAGAGACAGAGTCTCATTTTGTTATAAGCCCAGGCTGGCCTAGAATTCCTAGTCTTAAGCCATCCACTGCTTCAGCCTCTTGAGTAGCTAGGACTTAAACCTATCTTGCCCAGCTTATTTATTACATGTTCACACATACAGAAAAGTCTTTCTCTTTCTTTAAATTTCCTTGTAGTCTGTAGACTAATAAGGTCAACAGAAATAAGTGATTTGCCTTTTCTCCTTCAAATATGGTAACAACCAACAAACACACAGTAATGACAAATGAAAAAACAAAATGCCAGGAAGAGGGTATAAAAGCTCAAGATCAAGGAAGCATTGCCAATCTAAGATGGATTCCACAAGTCTATAAATTAATTATGTTTTGTGCTATACTACTTTAATTTTTAATATAGTATAAGAAAATAGTATGCTTTCTAGTTAAAAATTTTTTAACAGCAAGCATGTAATAAATGATCGCTGCTGGCCCACGCCTGTAATCTTAGCTACTCAGGAGGCTGAGATCTGAGGATCATGGTTCAAAGCCAGCCTGGGCAGGAAAGCCCATGAGACTCTTATCTCTAGTTAATCACCAGAAAACCAGAAGTGGCTCTGTGGCTCAAGTGGCAGAACGTTAGACTTGAGCTGAAGAGCTCACAGATAGTACCCAGGCTCAGAGTTCAAGTCCCACAACTGACCAAAAAAAAAAAAAAAAAGATTGCTGCTGGAAGTTTTAAAAATATGGAGTGTTAGCTAAGTGGTAGAGTGTGCTTAGCACGCACAAGGCTGTGCACAAAAACAGCAAAAAATCAGAGAGGGAACACAGAGAGACAGAGATACACACAGAGACAGAGACACAGAAAAAGACAGAGACAGAAAAGGAGGAGGAGGAGGAAGAATTGACAATAATTTCGCTATAGTTTGATACAGTCAGTATATATTTGTTTCCTAACGAAATTAGGACCACAGTATTTTCTTAAATAAAGGATATGTCTTCCGTCCCTCCTCTTCCTTCCTTTCATGCATGTCTAATTAGCTATGAATATTTTGGGAATATTGACAGGTTATTTAGACCTGACAGTCTTCTCAAATTGCTGGCAGGAATATCCTGCTGAGTTTGCTCTTCTCAACTGTGAAAGGTGGATGTAGGGAAATTGCATAATTTATAGTATTAGTAAAGAACTTAAAAGTTTTGACTTGAATTTAATAATTTGGTCTGAAGGTATGAAATGTCCTTTGGAGACAAATCAAATTAAAGTGAGATTTTTTTATTGGCTTGAATCCTATGACTTAAAAGATATTAGGCTTAAATTAATGCTGCTAGCTGGGTACAGGGGAAAGGGGGGCTCATGCCTATAATCCTAGCTACACAGGGAACTGAGATCTGAATATCTGGAGTTCACAGCCAGTTTAGGCAGACAAATTTGCAAGACTCTAATCTCCAGTTAACCAGCAACAAGCCAGAAGTGGAGGTGTGGTTCAAATAGTAGAGTACTAACTGTGATTAAAAAACAAACAAGAGTTCAAGACTCTGAGTTCGAGACCTAGTACTGGCACAAAAAAGGCAGATACCCAAAACAGATAAAGACAAAGACACAGTAGATATAGATGTATCTTTTAGGCCTAGATTTCACATGTAAGAGAAAACATATCACCTAGTCCTTATCCCAATCTTCTCTGTAACATCCTAAGTTTAGTATATGTGCTGCAGAAACAAGCACTTGTTATTATTTTTAAATAACAAAAAAATCCAATACAAAATTCTTTAAAATTAATTTAATTTAATGTTATTATAAAAGTGATGTACAGAGGGATTACAATTACATGAGTCAGGTACTGAGTATATTTCCTTTCATACAGTGTCTTCTGTTCTCTTCTCAGTCCTTCCCTCCCATCTCTACCTACAAGCTGTATAGTGCACTTTCACCAGTGTCCAGTGAGCTCTACGGCTGCACTTTTCCACATTTTTCCTTTGAGTTCTGTACCTCCTCCCCGACCCTCCTGAAAATATACACTTAAATATATCATACATAAAGAAGACAGAATCATCAAAAAACTAAATTTTCTTTAAAAAATAGAGATTTGTTTCCATATCTTGGAATTATGTGTGTGTGTGTGTGTGTGTGTGTGTGTGTGTGTGTGTGTGTGTATAATTTTATAGCAATATGAAGAAGCATAGGCATTGCTTTTGTGCTTCTTTCCTAAGAGTATCTTTTGGTTTCACTGTGTGTGAGTATCTAGAATCCTGTATAATTTATTATATCCCAGTGTATTTTAGATCTCATTTCCTCATATCAGAGAGAACATGCATCACTTGCCTTTCTGAGCCTCCAATGTTAAGTGAGGTAAGCCATACTCAAAATTCCGCCCCCTCCCCTTTTTTTTTGTTTTTAGTGTGGGTCCTGGGGCTTGAACTTAGGGCCTGACACTATTCCTGAGCTTTTTTTGCTCCAGGTTAATACTCTACCACTTGAGCTATAGCTCTACTTCTGGCTCCACTTGGTGCTAGTTAATAGGAGATAAAGAGTATCACAGACTTCCTCTCTGAGCTGGTTTTGAATTGTGATACTCAGATTTCAGCCTCCTGAGCAGCTAGGATTATAGATGTGAGCCACTGTTGCCCAGCTTAAATATAAAAATACACAATTTTTAAAGAGCCTAATGGTTACATAAAAACTACCATGTGTACCTTTCAATAACCATCTTACAAATTTCAAAGCAAAATATATATTTAGATTTAAGGAAATGAAATCAGAATGTAACATGAAAATAGGAACAGTATTATTCAGATGAATGAATACAGTTGGCTTAAATAATGTTTGTATTGCGAGTACCAACATGTGAGTTCAGGGGCTGTTCTTTTTGCAGTGCTGTTTAACAATTATTCTTTTATGACCTGAATTCATATTTCCTTCCTATTAAAGTCTATGCAATCTTACCATTTGTTAATGTAACAACAGTTTTGGCAAAATAGTTGCATCTAAGTTAACATGCTAATAAAGACTTCTTTGAAGTGTTATAAAAGTTAGAATAATACGAAGAACTTTTCAATATAGTAGCTTGATAATGGGTAAACAAGTGTTAGCTATATTATTCTCTCTACTTTATCTAAGTAAGTATTTGGATGCGTGTGCATGTGTGTGAGTGTGTGTGCGTGTGTGTGCATGCATGTGCCAGTCCTCATGCGAACTCAAGGCCTTAGCACTGTCCCTGAGTTTTTGATTTTGCTCAATTGCTTTACCACTAGAGCCACAGCTCCACTCTTGAGAGTTAATTGGAGATAAAAGTCTCATGGACTTTCTTGCCCAGGCTGGCTTTTAACCTCAATTCTCAGATCTCTAGCTCCTGAGTAGCTAGGATTATAGGCATGAGCTACCGGCACTGGGCTATTCTGTAGCTTTTTGCAAGTATTTTTCTTACTCTGATGATACTTGGGGGCTGTGAGAATCCTGTGCTTGTGCACAGGATCAAGCACCACCCGGAAGCCTGTCACAAATGTTAATTCTCAGGTCTCACCTCAGACTACTTGAACCACCAATAGCATTTTAACTAGGACAGGAGGAAATTCACATGTACATTAAAGTCTGAGAAACCCTGCTATAATTCCCCCAAATGAGATTCATATAGTAGTTAACTACCTGCTGGGCTCTCAGACCCTGTATTTCTCTTGCTTACCCAGATGCTTGTATAAAGACCTAGGCTATTGGAGAGGCAATGTGACTTAACAGAAATGACACTGTATTGAGAGATTGAAAGCTAGGTCCCAGTCACCTATCTCTAGTCGCATGGTTCTTCCCACTTATAAAATGAATGAATTATTCACAGACATTGTAAGATCCTTCCAACTCTGCAAGCTTGTAAATATGAAAATAAATAGCAATGCATTCTTTCCTGACACATATCATACACAGCAAAGTAGGTAAGGGAAATGGCTCAGGAAAGTAGGCCTATTTAACACTGTACTGCCTTGTCTGGCAAGTGCTTCATATTTATTCAGGTTGGAAACTCAGTCTCTCTTCTTTTTCACACTCGCACAGTGGTGAATAACTTAGGAAGTGGGTGGCTGCTATTAATAATTCCCCCACTGCTCCTTTGTTCTTGAAGACTGGCAAAAACATAGGTAATAGAAAGGATTCCAGAACATTAATAACAGATTTTGTACTATGCACAAGAGTGAAAGAATGTTATTGTTCTTAGGGAAAACATGGCTGGACTATCTAGAGTAGAAAATGAGGATGTCTAGAAATTACTTTCAATACATTAGGAAAAAATTACAATGACATGCATGTGCACATATTTGCCATGTGTTTATATAGAGAAGAAATAAATAAAAGTTATTGTTTTGTTGACGGATCTAAGTGGAAGGTGGGAGATTGTACTTTGTAATACTTCTGCAATTTTTCTATAGGTTTGAAAAATGTTCAAAATAAAAAAATTAAGGTAGGAAAAATTAATTTAAATATTGACTGGCCTCAATATGCCTCTCATATATTTTCTTTTTAAAAGTAAAATATGAGGGGACTGGGAATATGGCCTAGTGGCAAGAGTGCTTGCCTCATATACATGAAGCCCTGGGTTCAATTCCCCAGCACCACATATACAGAAAATGGCCAGAAGTGGCGCTGTGGCTCAAGTGGCAGAGTGCTAGCCTTGAGCAAAAAGAAGCCAGGGACAGTGCTCAGGCCCTGAGTCCAAGGCCCAGGACTGGCAAAAAAAAAAAAAGTAAAATATGATAGTAAAAAGTAAACTAACAGTATAGTGTGGCACATGCCTGTAATTCCAGTTAACCTAAGTGGCAGGGATTTGGAGGATCACAGTTCATGACTAGCCCCATGACTAAAACCCCAGCTGTGCAGAAGGTTATAGGTAGGAGGATGGTGGTCTGAAGCTAACCCAAGGCAAAACCTGGAGATCCTATCTGAAAAACAAATAAGCAAAAGAAAGTCTTAGAGGTACGGTTTAAGTGGTGGAGCACTTCCCTGGACAGTGAGAGGCCCTGAATTCAAACTTCACACTAAAGGGTGATGCTGCATTGTACTTACAAATTGACATGTTGAATTGAAACCTCTCTGTACAGCTACTTAAATATAAACATTTAGAAAAACAAAGCAAGAAATCCTCCAAGAAGAAATAAAATGCTTAAATTCATTTTAGACTTTAAAAAGCATTTGAAAAGCTAGAGTATAAAAAAATCAGACAATGGGAGATTGTAGCAAAATATAAGTCCATTGTGCTTCTTTATTTTGATCTTTACTTAGATTTTCTTGGCCCCTAGGTAAGGGTGCAATAAAAAGGGAAAGAAATGGTAGAGTTAGGTCATTTCACATTTTCCATATGTATATTCATCCACCAATTTCCAGCTAAGAAGTAAGCTCTGAGTATGTTCCATTTTTGCTCTGGCTTTAGCTAATATTGAAAAAGAATGCAATTACCACTCAGAAATATAAATAACGACAAGCTTTTCTCATTCCTTTGCAATGAGAGGGACACAGCAGCTGCTATAAAATCACTGTCTGCTCTCCCCCGTATGCACATGCAATTGACTCATAAGAATAAAACATAAAAGAGAGTTATAAGCTGGCACTAGTGGCTCAGCTACTCAGGAGGCTGAGATCTATCTGAGGATATCAGGTTGAAGCCAGCCCAGGCAGAAAAGTCCGTGAGACTTATCTCCAATTATCAGAAAACTCAGAAAACTGGAAGTGGCCCTGTGGCTCAAGTGGTAGAAAGCTAGCCTTGAGTACAAAGAGGCTCAGGGACAGTGCCTAAGCCTTGAGCTCAAGCCCTAGGACCTGCCAAAATAATAATAATAACAAGAAGAAGAAGGAGGAGGAGGAGGAGGAGGAGGAGAAAAAGAGGAAAGAGGAGGAGGAAGAGGAGGAAGGAGAAGGGGAAGGAGATGAAGAGAGAGTTATAGGTAAGTGGTTGGTTTCATGTCAGAACTCCTTTCCCCTTTATTGGAAGTTATCTGACTGAATTAAAAACAAAATGGGCATGCTGTTTGCACTTCCAACCTAACTGTCTTGGTTAGTTGGAAATCTCAAATGGATAATATTTCAGTATAACTTTATATAAGGTTTTAGTATAAAACTGACAATAAAATAGTGACTAATAATGTTCCTTCAGTCCCAAGATAGATTACCTGATAGGAATACCATAAAAACAGCAAATTCACCTTCAAATAATTGGAAGTTTAAGATCATTTGTTATTAACACTCTGGCTTTATGAAATACAGATTTTGTTTTGTTTTGTTTCTTTCTTTCTTTTTTTTTTTTTGGCCAGTCCTGGGGCTTGGTGACTCAGGGCCTGAGCACTGTCCCTGGCTTCTTTTTGCTCAAGGCTAGCACTCTGCCACTTGAGCCACAGCTCCACTTCTGGCCATTTTCTGTATATGTGGTGCTGGGGAATCGAACCCAGGGCCTCATGTATATGAGGCAGGCACTCTTGCCACTAGGCCATATCCCCAGCCCCTGAAATACAGATTTTGATAATGTGTGTGTGTATGTGTGTGTGTGCGCACGCATGTGTGTTGGTACTGAGGCTTGAACTTAGGGACCAAGTGCTATACCTCAGCTTTTTGGCTAAGGGCTGGCACTCTACCACTTGAGCCATAGCTTCACTTGCAGCTTTTTGGTGGTTAATTGGAGATAAGAGTCTCTTGGACTTTCCTGCTCAGGGTGGTTTAACACTGTTATCCTGAGATCTCAGCTTTCTGCATAGCCAGGATTATAGGCCACCAGCACCTAGCTCAGATTTTGATAACTTCTGTGCCCTTTCTCTACCTTTAGCTAAGGGTATTTTTTTAAAAATCCCTTAAAAAGCCAAAGTGTTACTTCAGATAATTAACACATTACTTAAAATTACAAAAGAGTAAGTCATTAAGACTTAAAAGTCATTAAAGTGCTATGGAAAGGAGAAGATAAAATTAAAGTTAGGATGGTTTTACTACAATTTAAAACTTAAAATGGTCTTCAGTCTAGTCTGCCTGACTCCAGCTGATCTCTCCTGACTAATTAGAAATCA
This sequence comes from Perognathus longimembris pacificus, assembly GCF_023159225.1. Lineage (NCBI taxonomy): Eukaryota > Metazoa > Chordata > Mammalia > Rodentia > Heteromyidae > Perognathus > Perognathus longimembris. The sequence continues at coordinate 47,902,223 of NC_063162.1, read as the reverse complement.
TATGGAGACCAATCTCTTAGCAAGCAATTACAGTCACAATTTCATATAATCGGAAAGACTCCCACATCCTTATTTACGTGTAAAGATTCCCACTAATACTATCATTTCATAAGCACACATATGGCCCAATTTCTTCAACTATTATTATTTATTTTTTTGGTGGCTCTGGAGTTTGAACTCAAGGCTTTGCATTTGCCAGGCAGATGCACTACCTACCAAGCTATGCCTCAAACCCCTTTGCTGTAGTTTATTTTTGATAGGTCTTCCAGTTTTTGTTTGTTTTTGTTTTGTGTGTATTTTTTTAAGGAATGCATGTTTCTTTTTCATATATGAAGCCTAAGGGGGAAGGAAACCGCTAGAAGTAGGAGAAAAACAGGTGGAAGGAACTAATGATAAGAGTAAGAGAGCGGTAATAATGACCAATGTACTTTCTTTTTTGGGGAGGGGGTATACTTCCTTTTATTTTTTCTTTTAGTTTTATTTTTAAAAATTAAACTGTCGAGAGGAAGATGGCGCCGTCACAATAGGGAGGCACCCCAACTTGCTCCAACCCAATAGTGAGCTGGGAACTCCAGCACCCAACACCCCATCAAGAGTCCAGCAAACCCAACAACCAGAAGCAACAGAGAAACACAGGAAACGAAAAAGAACAAAAAAAGAAGAGCCTATAACCTGCACGGAGCCAGAAAATCTCCGGGGTGTCCCCCTCCCCCCCCCCCCGGCCCGAAAAGGGCCAGGCTGGGAAAGGGGACCCAGCGCTGGTAAACGGGACCACAGACCATCAGCGACCAGAGAAGCAACAGCCGAAAAGTCACGCCAGGAGTGCAGAGTCCAGACAGCAGGAGCTCCACGGACCCCAGATGGAGCGCAGACCGACCGAGACAAAATATGGTACCTATACACAATGGAATACTACATAGCGATGAGAAATCGTGAAATATTGGTATTCGCAGGGAAATGGTCAGAACTTGAACAAATAATGTTGAGCGAGATAAGCCTAGAACACAGAAAACAAAGGGGCATGATCTCCTTGATATAGGACTGTTAAGGTGGGGGGAGGGGGAGACAGTAGAGACCAGGTCTGCGAAACCAAAAATTTCTTGTCAAATGGTATTCCCCACAGGTTTGGGTCAGCGACCCTACATTATGTAACTAAAACCAAACAACTACTCAACATATAAAGGCCAAAAATCGACCTCTCAGTGGATCACAACAGCTCAAAAGCTATGTATGTATGTTCATATAAGACAAGGATAAGCAAACTCTATTGTTGACGTTACATTTAAAGTCCTAGGTGAATTTCCTTTGGCGTAGGCCATGTGGCTACTGTATATGTTTTTGGTACACTGTGTAATGTATATATGTCTACCTGATTTAGGGAAGGGAAAGAAAAACAGGGTGTAAGATAGCACAAGAAATGTACACACTGCCCTATTATGTAACTGTACCCCTTTGTACAACACCTTGTCAAAAAATTTGTTTAATTAATAAATTAAAAAAAATTAAATTGTCAAACTGATGTACAGAGAGGTTACAGTTTCATACATTAGGCATTGGATACATTTCTTGTACTGTTTGTTACCTCCTCCCTCATTCCCCCCTCCCCCCTCCCCCTTGCCCTCTCCCCCCATGAGCTGTTCAGTTGGTTTACACCAAACAGTTTTGCAAGTATTGCTTTTGTAGTCGTTTGTCTTTTTATCCTGTGTCTCTCGATTTTGGTATTCTCTTTCACTTTCCTAGTTCTAATACCAGTATTGTGTGTGTGTGTGTGTGTGTTGTTGTTTTTTTTTTTTTTTAAAGAAATACTAGGGTTTGAACTAAGAGCCTTGTGCTTGCTAATTAAGTACTCTAACTCTTAGACCAAACACTCACACTCAATCCTCTCTCTCTCTCTCTCTCCCCCCTCCCCTCCCCTCTCTTTGTCAGTCCTGGGGCTTGGACTCAGGGCCTGAGCACTGTCCCTGGCTTGTTTTTGCTCAAAGCTAGCACTCTGCCTCTTAAGCCACAGCACCACTTCCAGTTTTTTCTGTTTATGTGGTACTGAGGAATCGAACCCAGGGCTTTGTGCATGCTAGGCAAGCAATCTACTGCTAAGCCACATTCCCAGCCCCTTTCTTTCTGCCAGATCTAGGGCTTGAACTCAGGGCCTGGGCACTGTCCCCGAGCTTCTTTTGCTCAAGGCAAGCACTCTATCACTTGAGCCACAGTGCCATTGCCACCTCTGGCTTTCCTGTTTATGTGGTACTGAGAAGTCTAACACAGGGCTTCACATATGGTAGGGCAAGTACTCTACCACTAAGCCATATTCCCAGATGATGATGAGGTTGAGATTCTTTTCATATGTCTATTGTTCATATTGATTGTCTCTCCATGAATACCTATTCAAGTTTCTTATTCACTTTTCTGTTAGATTGTCTTTTGTTCCCTGTAGATCTTCAAAAAAATTTAATAGACTAAGGATATGAGCCCTTTGTCAGAGATTCCATACATATATGAATAACTTTTCCAGCTTCCTCTCTTAAAGACATCTCAGGAATACATTGTTTTTAGTTCAATTAGCAATCTTTTTTTTTTATTATGGTTAGTGATTTTTTTTTGTATTCTACTGAAATATTTTACTTCTTGAAGGTTGTAAGCATTTTGGTTTTTTTTTTCTAATAGGATTTATTATTTTACCTTTACACGTGTGTGTGTGTGTGTGTGTGTGTGTGTGTGTGTGTGTGTTGGTCCTGGGCTTGAACTCAGGGCTTAGGTACTGTCCCTGAGCTTTTTTGCTCAAGGCTAGTACTCTACCACTTGAGTCACAGCTCTACTTCTAGCTTTATGATGGTTAATTAGAGATAAAAATCTCATGGACTGTCCTGCCTAGGCTGGCTTCAAAACTACAATCCTCCTGAGTAGTTAGGATTATAGGCGTGAGACACCAGTGCCCAACGATTACAACAGTTTTTAAACTCCATTCATGAATCAATGGACATTTGGAACATTTCCACTTTCTTGCTACTTGGAACATTCAGTTCAAGTTTCTGTGCTGTCCTATTGTTGCATTCTAACCAGTAATGTGAGAGCTCCACTTTCCCGACATCTTTACCCACACTTGTTACTATTTGTGTTTTTTACTATAGCTATCTTGGTAGCTATCTCACTGTGGCTTTGATTTTCCTGATGACTAACGATGCTTAGCATCTTTGTAAGCATTTATGGTCACCTTTATAACCTTATTGGAGAAATAACTGTTCAGATCCTTTGCCCAATTTTAAACTGTGCTGTCTTTTTAAAGTTAATGCTGGCTTTGGTCAGTCATGTTATTCTAGACCTTGTCCAATTCATGTGAACTTTTAAGTTTATTGGCATAAAATTGTTGTAAATAACTACTTTTATTTGTTTGTTTGCAAGTGTTGGATATTAAACTCTACTAGAGCCTTATGCTTTACCACTTGGCTACATCACAGGGCATTTTCTTAACTTTCTAATAGCTGTAGGATTTATAGTCATGGTCCCCTTTTTTGTTCTTAATCTTGATAAGCTATGTCTCTTTTTTTCTTAATTTGTTACTGTTGGTTACTATTTCTTCTTTAATACACATTTCAAATATTGGAAGATTTTCTAGTAAAAATGATTCACTACTGCAGTTACTGATGATTTATAGTTTACTTCTACTGGGGCTATGGAAAATACTGAATGATTTCAAACTTTTGAGATTTATTAGGATTTGCTTGTAGTCAATTTTGAAAAAAAATGTTCCATGTGCAATTGAAAATAAGCAAGTATTCTACAGTTAGATGGGATATTACCAGGGGCTTTTACTGTCATCTGAGTTACAGTATATACTATGTGTATAACATGTATAGGTATGCAGATAACAGTTAAGGAACTTATCTTTGGGACTGGGGATATGGCCTAGTGGCAAAGAGTGCTTGCCTCGTATACATGAAGCCCTGGGTTCAATTCCCCAGCACCACATATACAGAAAATGGCCAGAAGTGGCGCTGTGGCTCAAGTGGCAGAGTGCTAGCCTTGAGCAAAAAGAAGCCAAGGACAGTACTCAGGCCCCAGTCCAAGCCCCAGGACTGGCAAAAAAAAAAAAAAAAAAAAAAAAAGGAACTTATCTTTGTTTCTTGATGGACTACAAAATTCTACCCCTGACAAGAAGCGAAGATCTTCTTTAACAAACTGATGTGAAGAACATTTCAAACATAACAGACTGACACTCTGTAGAGAAACACATTCATTTTCTTTGCATGACAAGACCAATTTCTTATTAAAAATTTGAACATGCAACAGGTGTCTCAGCACTTTTGAGGTTGGGGAAGAAGAATCACAAGTTCTAAACCAGCCTGTGCTATGTAGTGAGAGTCTGTCAAAACAAAACAATCCAGATATATATTAATCATATTAAGACTAGAAAAAAGATGTGAGTGGGTTGTTTTAATCTTTTTAGTTATATAACTTACGTGGTTGTAAAACCAGTTTGTTTTGAAACAGGGTCGCATTATATATAGCCAAGGCTGGCCTTGAATCTCCAGGACATCCTGCCTCTGCCTCCTCAGTGCTAGAATTACAGGCATGTACCACCATGCCTGCCTTAAACTAGCTTTTTAGAAGGAGTATATATTCTCCAAAAAGTTGCTCATATAACTCAAAATATTTAAACACTAGATAAAATTTAAAATTAGCTGACTATTTCACTACATTTCACAGAAAGGGAACAATTCATTAGGAAAGTGTCAATCTCTGCAGTTCATGCAGGCTTTGGGAACCAAATGTTTTAGTGTGAAAAATGAAATTCTAAAAAGTTTGATTTTCATCAGAGATCTTTATTCTCTCTTTCTAGCCTGTTTCCTACAGAATAGGAGCTCTGTTTCTCATAGACAGGAGTAATGACCATGAGAGAGAAAGTAAACATGGATAATGTTTTGTATAAAGCAGAAATCAATTTCAGTTGTCAGAACCAGTACTAAAGTGTCTGATGTACACAGTCCAAGTTCACATCTCAGTACTGAGTTGTTAGAAGGGCACATTATTGGGCTGGGAATATGGCCTAGTGGCAAGAGTGCTTGCCTCATGTACATGAGGCCCTGGGTTCGATTCCTCAGCACCACATATAGAGAAAATGGCCAGAAGTGGCGCTGTGGCTCAAGTGGCAGAGTGCTAGCCTTGAGCAAAAAAGAAGCCAGGGACAGTGCTCAGGCCCTGAGTTCACGGCCTAGGACTGAGAGACACAGGGTAAAAAAAGAGAAATAACTACAAAAGCAATACTTGCAAAACTGTTTGGTGTAAGTGAACTGAACACCTGGGGGGGGAGGAAAAGGGGGGAGGGAGGGGGGCATGAGGGACAAGGTAACAAACAGTACAAGAAATGTATCCAATGCCTAACGTTTGAAACTGTAACCTCTCTGTACATCAGTTTGATAATAAAAATTTGAGAAAAAAAAAATAAAACAGTTAAATGGTAAAAAAAAAAAAAAAAAGAAGGGCACATTATTGTGTGGAATCTAGTATTATGTTACCTCTAGGTAACAGAGAATGGGGGAACATGGTAGGGAAACCAAAACTTTGTTGTTAACTTAATGCTATTGCCCCACTAAGAAATTCTAACTAAATGAATGAAGAAATCCCATAGGCTATTTATTTGACCTTAGGCCAGTAAATTAGCAATTCTTTCTTCTGCTCATTTTATTTTATTTTTTGTATTGATAATGTGACTTGAACTCAGGGACTCATTCTCTTGCTTGGCTTTTGCTTCTCCAGGTTGGTCCTCTATCACTTAAGCCACACTTTCACTTTCCAAACTAGCAACTCTTGGGCCTCTCTCAAATTAAAGATGGAGGAATTGTGGAAAATAACCACTTAAACATTTACTCTCTGGCTAAAAGAATGATCCTAAACAAAACGTATGAAATAGCTAAAATTAATTTTCTTCCAGTAATTAAGGTAAGCAGTCCATGAGTACAGTACATTTGATAGGAGAATAAAAAAGAATAAAATTTGATAGTTCCTATGGCACATGATTTATAAAATCTTTTTTCTTGCTAACAATACTCTATAAATTTTACTACACAAAATAACATAAAGCATGTAAATACATCTTGTACTCATGCATACCACTGATGAAGTATTCTTTGAAGCACACTGTAAATGGGTCATATCTTTTTGACACATTCCATTGATAAAAGATATCCACCAAGCAACTACTTCCTTCCTTATAACAGACATACACCACTCCATTTCATAGAGTATAAAGTACATACTTTCCCTCAGATGTGTTTTCAAGGGGGAAACTGTGTCCTTCATTTAGGTGAGCAGGAAAAACAAAACAATTTCCAAAGGTTAGCAATGCTATTTTAATGTATTTTTATTCAGTAGACTATATATTAGTTAATAATACTGTGTCAATGTTCAATTTCTTAAGTACAATAATTGAACCATGGTTATACAGAAGAAAGTCCTGTTCTTAAGAGACATAATAACGTTTTATGGATGAAATGTCAATGTTTCAAAAGGCTCAGTGCAAAAAAAAAATCAAACACATTAGAAAATGTTAACCTTTTGTGAATCTAGGCAAATGAAATTTGGGAGATTTCTGCATTATATTTTCAATTTTTCTGTGGATTTAAACTTTTTCAAAATAAAAAGCTGGGAAACAAAGCCTTTCTTTTTTATCTCTTTTCCTCCCTCCCTCCCCCCTCTTTCCTTCCCTTCTCCTTCCTTCCTTCTCTTTTTCCTACTTTCCCTTCCCTTTCCTTCTCCTTCATTCCTTCCTTCCTCTCTCTTTCTTCCCTTCCCTTCTTTTCCCTTCTCTTCCTTCCCCTCCCCCTTTCCCCCTCCTTCTTTCTTCTCTTGGTTGATACTGGGACTTGAACCCAGGGTCTTGAGCTCGCTGGGAAGGTGTTCTACTGTTAAACCAAGCCTCCAGCAGGAATATTATGGACTATAGACTAAGCAATGAAAGTACTAGATACTTACACATTAAAAACTTGAAGGTAAAATCCTGTGATACTCATTTTTCAGTTAGAGTATGCTGCTCTGAGTACTTAGCATGATGGAACAGAGGGAACAGCATGCTAAGAAGGCTCAATAGAAGGACCACTAAGTTTTGTGTTAGTTGTGCATGAGTGGGTGGGGTGTGGGACTTCATTCTTACCTAAAACCTTTGCCTAAGAGCTCAAGTTCTTAATCTGGGGACATGCTCAGGGAAGTACCCTAAACAGAGGAGAGGAAAGAAATACATATTTTAAATTATAATAAAATGCTTCAGGAAGGGAGCTGCTGTTTGTTTGTTTTAATAAAAATGTTTTGTAATACCTAAATGGAGGCCTAAGTAGCGCTGGTTCAGGAGGTTTACTTAGGCTCCCCACCTCCCTCGAAGGTGGGAGAAAGACTCCTAATATGTCCTTTATGGCTTTTACGTGGAACACAGCAGTGATTCCTTAAAGCTTATCTATCTTTTCTTTTTTCTTTTTATGCCAGTCCTGGGGCTTGAACTCATGGCCTGGGTGCTGTCCCTGAGCACTTTTGCTCAAGGCTGGTGCTATATAACTTGAGCCACAGCTGTACTTCCATTAAAGCCTATCTTTTTATACATAAAAATGTAAACCTACAACAAAGTTTCAAATGCATGAAAGACATAGAGGTTTGTGTGTACCCATAATGAAGTTTCCTCTCTGTTCTTTCTCCATTGCTACTTTCCTTTCTCATTAAAATGCACAACTTGGCAAAATAAAAGCTAGTCATTCTGCAGTTAATTACAAAAGACTTTCCTAATTTATCTCAAATTTGCAGATGAAAAGTGACCTAACTTCCTCTCTCTCTGAATCTTAGAGATGCTAGCTAATCTAGGCACATCCATGGATGTCTCCCCCCAAATTTTCAAATGTCATTTAAAATTCAACATTTTTTTTTTTTTTTTTGGCCAGTCCTGGGGCTTGGACTCAGGGCCTGAGCACTGTCTCTGGCTTCTTGAATTTGCTCAAGGCTAGCCCTCTGCCACTTGAGCCACAGCGCCACTTCTGGCCATTTTCTGTATATGTGGTGCTGGGGAATTGAACCCAGGGCCTCATGTATACAAGGCAAGCACTCTTGCCACTAGGCCATATCCCCAGCCCTAAAATTCAACTTTTTTTTTTTTTTTTTTTTTTTTTTTTGCCGGTCCTGGGCCTTGGACTCAGGGCCTGAGCACTGTCCCTGGCTTCTTTTTGCTCAAAGCTAGCACTCTGCCACTTGAGCCGCAGCGCCACTTCTGGCCATTTTCTGTATATGTGGTGCTAGGGAATCGAACCGAGGGCTTCTTGTATACGAGGCAAGCGCTCTTGCCACTAGGCCATATCCTCAGCCCAAAATTCAACATTTTAAGACTTTTCTTTTTTTGCTTGTCCAGGAGAAGAAAATATTATAGGTGAAATTAAGACATCATTTGTTTACAAAGTGAATTTATGTACCTATAAAAGGAAGATTGAGAGCATTAGTACTTAGAACACAGAATGTCAGTATATTTAGTATCACTGCATAGTATCATTAAGATAACACTCTGGGGCCAGACACAGGCACATGCCTGTAATCCCAGTAACTCAGAGGTAGAGGGTCAGAAGATCAAAAGTTTGAGATTAGCCCCAGTGAGATACCTCCTATTTGGAGGTTAACATCACAAGATCAGAGTTTGACAGCTGCAAGTTAACAAGACCTATCTCAAAAACAAAATAATATCCAGAGCCAGGAGGAAAACACTGAGATAGTACTGTTGTTATTGTTGTTGTTTTTTAATGTCTTGATAGTGCAAAATCTTTGAAGATAGCTAGAATATCATCTTCTCTCTCTTTAGATTCAACACTACTAAATAATTCAATAATTGATTTTTGGTAACAACTGCAGTAAGTAGAAGCTGGCCAAGTTTACAATCAGGTTGCGTTAAGGGAGGTCAAGGTTCTAAAATGGAAATCATAGAAGTCAGAAAGACCAGAGAACTTCAGCGCCTTCTCAGAACAGTACTCTCTACTTTATTGTCATAACATGAGTTAGCAAAACATTGTGAATGCCATTATTAGAGCAGAGCAATAGGCCTGCTGACACTTGTCTATCCACTTCAACTAATCCTGCCTTTGAGGCCCATGAGAATCTGAAAAGCCAGAAGAGAACAATAACTTAAAGGAACTTTTCATTCCAAATTACATTTAAAAAAGCCAGTGTAGGTCAAACAGTTGCTTAATTACCAAGTGGTTTATGCCTTTTGAGATCTCTATTATTCTCCTGTCATCTAATTCTTTTCCAAAAGGGAAATACCACTGTGGATTTCCCCTATTTTCAAATAGCTGTTTTCTGCCTTACAAATTCTAAGTGGATAATGCAAGTCAAAATATTACTTACATTTAGAGGTTAGAGTTAGTAGTTGATTAGATTTTGCTAAGGGACTTTGAACATGCAATAATGCTCAATAATGTTAAATTTCTTAGAGACAAAATCTCAGAGCCCTCTGGGTTACTGAAGCCCCATTAAAGCATCTACTACTGCCTCCTTATCACTTTACAAAACTAGGAGACTTCTAACTTTACTAATGCATAAGGTACTTGTTGAACTAGACAGGCCTATGAAAATAGGAACAGCATCATATACTTCTTTTAATGATCATTCACAATAATCACTTAGTAACTGTCCTATTAAAACAATAGTAATCCTAATACTTAAGGACATTCACAGTCTAAAGAACAGGTTTATCCAAAGGTTTATCCAAAGCAGGTGAAACTCTAGGTTTCCTTACACAGAATAGCAAGCCAGCATTTTGCAGGCTCTAATGAGAAGAGCAAGGTCAATAATGCCAAACTGGTACATTGCAGAGAAAGGGTATGTATTGAAGTGGAAGTCTTCCTTCCCATCATATGGGATTACTACTTAAAACATACCAACTGGTTGGAATGGAATCGTTTTCAGTTACTAAAGTTCAGGAAGCCAGCAAAAGTTCCACTTTGCTTAAATTATTACTAATGCTCTATTTTACTGTTTATTTCTACATGTTATTTTTAACATATTTTAAAGTTTTCCTTAAATTATCTGAAGAAAAGTATAATGCAAAACGAAAAATGTGCTAATGAGAACTGAATCATGATATAACAATTCCTAAAAGATTCCTTAAGTTTTTCCTGAAACAATTTAAATGATTATTATAAATATTAAGAGCTGGGCATAATTTTTAGCTATGTTGAAATTGAAGTGAATTCTTTATTCTCCCTCTCATATTTTTTAGTGCCTGCATTGGGACTTGAACTCAAGGCCTTGGGCTGTCACTTGGCTTTTTCACTCAAGGCTGGAGTTCTACCACTTGAACCACATCTCAACCTCTGGATTATTCCTCCTTAACTAGAGGTAAGAGTCTCATGGACTTTTCTGCCCAAGCTGGCGTTGAGCTGTGTTCTTCAGATCTCAGCTTCCTGACTAGCTAGGATTCAGGTGTGAGCCACCAGCACCTGGTTTGATCTCTTTTTATGAAGAGTGAAGAATGAAAAACATTTACACTCCCCTTTATCCTCTTACAACCTATTCTAAAAATTCCTGTTTCTGAAAAATTTTTCATTGAGGCCTATTAGCTCTGTAGCAGAACAAATTTATTTCTTATTACACTATGTTTACATGGTCTATTTTTTAACTTTTTGTTTTGACATTGGTGGATTTATATCATGATGAAATTTGCTAAGATCTTATGGATGATGTATTTATTGACATTTCCCATGCTATTGGACACCCAGGTGTTTGTATTTATGTTTGAAGTGTCTCATTGGTTTAAAAAAACCTTGAGTTAACCTCAAGATATGGAAGAATTGTTTCTATCTGTCCTCTGCCCCCAACACTTTATTATTAGTATTATTATGTATAAATTTTTTGCTAGTCCTGGGCCTTGGACTCAGGGCCTGAGCACTGTCCCTGGCTTATTTTTGCTCAAGGCTAGCACTCTACCACTTGAGCCACAGCACCACTTCTGGCCATTTTCTGTATATGTGGTGCTGGGGAATTGAACCCAGGGCTTCATGTATACGAGGCAAGCACTCTTGCCACTAGGCCATATTCCCAGCCCAACACTTTGTTTCTGCTGAAGAGAAAGCTAAGGTAAGCCAAGTTCTACCCTTTATTCACCTAGATATTCACAGAATTCCGTCTTATATTTTACCCTTCATCTTTCTGTAACTTCACCAAGATATTCCTTGGTATCATTGTTTTATAGTAGTTATTCCTGGGTGAAGGCTTTAATTACTTTAGAAAAAAATTCTTCTCCTATTACAGTTTTAAATATTATTTCACTTTCAGTTGAAGTGATAAAAGTTGGTAATGAGGGGCTGGGGATATAGCCTAGTGGCAAGAGTGTCTGCCTCGGATACACGAGGCCCTAGGTTCGATTCCCCAGCACCACATATACAGAAAACGGCCAGAAGTGGCGCTGTGGCTCAAGTGGCAGAGTGCTAGCCTTGAGCAAAAAGAAGCCAAGGACAGTGCTCAGGCCCTGAGTCCAAGGCCCAGGACTGGCAAAAAAAAAAAAAAAAAAAGTTGGTAATGAAGAGCACACAAATTCTAACCCAACACTTATTTTGTAAGTAAAGTTTTTTTCTCTAATTTTAATATTTTGGTGTTACTGAGGATTGAGCTTGGGGTAAGCATGTTATCATTTAAGCCATACCTCAGCCCCTTTTTGAATGGATTGTATTTAACTAGACTGAGCTGTGATCCTCCTATTTGTGCTTCTCCATGTCACTGAGGATGACAGGTGCTTGCCACCACAACCAGCCATTGTGCTTCCCCCAAGCTGAGATAAGAGTCATTGGTTGAGATGGAGTCTAGTTAGCGTTAATGCTCAGACTGTCCTTGAACTGAAAACCCCAAATCTCTGCCTCCCAAGTAGGATCACATGCTAGTACAAAATGATACAAAGTGTATGTAGCTTTTTCAACACTAGAAGAGGTAGAATTAATAGCTGAAACTATATGGTTGTAAACCCTAAAATATGTACTAGGTAGCCTTTGACAGAAAAAGTTTCCTGACCTCATCCACATGATAGCTCTTCTTTGTTTTCTCTGATTACACTTACTATTTTTGTTTTGTTCTATGGTTCTGGTGACTAAACCAAGGGCTAGACAAGCACTAAAGACACACATTCAGTACTTTTAAAAAATTGTTTTCAAGACAGAATATTGCTGATTTTGCCCTGCTGGCCTTGAACTTGGTTCTTCTGATTCTGTCTCCTAAGTAATTACAATTATAGGTGTAGCCTCCATGCCAGGCTTTTATTTTCATGACTTAAACTTTTTTACAGTGTTTTTATTTTTTGATACTTGATTTTATTTTGGAGTCAAGATCTCACTATGTAGCACAGGGTAGCCTCAAAATCAATCCTCTTGCTTTAGCCTCATAAGAGCTAGAATTAGAAGTGTACACCACCATGCCAGTGTCTTTTCTACTTTGCTCTTGACTTTAACTAATGGATTTCTATTGTCCTGTTATCTCCTCATAACTCTTGTGTTGAAGAAGTTCTTTAAAAAAATAGTGTTACAAGCTGGGCACTGGTGGCTCATGCCTATAATCCTAATTACTCAAATGCTGAGATCTGAGGATCTAAGTTCGAAGCCAGCCTAGGCAGAAAAGTCTGTGCAACTCTTATCTCCAATTAATCACCAACAAGCTGAAAGTAGAGCTGTGGCTTAAGTGGAAGAGCACTAAGCCTTGAGCAAAAAAGTTCAGAGACAGTACCGAGGCCTTGCGTTTAAGCCACAGCATCAGCACACTCACAAAAAATATTGTCATGGGTCAGGCATGCTAGTACATGCCTATAATCCCAGCACTCAAGGGACAGTAAGATAGGAGGACCTTGGGTTCTATTTCTAGCTTGAGGTACATAGTAAGACCCTGTCTCATAAGCAAAACTCTACATACAAAGCAAATAAGAACAACAAACATATGCATGTCTGTTTATGTTTTTTGCTGGTTATCAGTGAGGTTTGAACTCAAGGCCTCACACTTGTTTAGCTGGTACTCTATCAGTTAAACCATATCCCTAGCTGAATTTTTGCTGTTTTTTTAATTTTTATTTTTTTGAGATGGAGTGCTAGGAACTTTTCTGTCCAGGCTGGTATCAAACTGCAGTCTTCCAAATCTCAACCTCTTGCTAGCCAGGATTACAGGTGTGAGCCATCATTGCCCATCTGCTGCTGTATTTTTTGCACTATATCATGATTAAAAATTTCTTTGAGTCTATGAAAAACTAATTGTTAGACCTCCAATAAAGGTTCACTGGTTGGAGTTTTAATTTTTTTATTTTTTTCAAATTTTTATTATCAAACTGATGTACAGAGAGGTTACAGTTTCATACGTTAGGCATTGGATACATTTCTTGTACTGTTTGTTACCTTGTCCCTCATCACCCCTCCTTCCTCCCCCTTTCCCCCCCCCCCCCAGGTGTTCAGTTCACTTACACCAAACAGTTTTGCAAGTATTGCTTTTGTAGTTGTTTGTCCTTTTTTACCCTGTGTCTCTCAAACTTGGTATTCCCTTTCAATTTCCTGAATCCAATACCAGTATACACGGTTTCCAATATACTCAGATAAGATTACAGAGATAGTGTAGGTACAACCACAGGAAGGTGATACAAGAACATCATCAATAATAGAAGCTACAGATACACATGGGACGTTGAAAGTAGTTACAACTGTGATATAACAATTGTTTCCATAACATAGAGTTCATTTCACTTAGCATCATCTTATGTGTTCTTAAGGGTATAGCTATTGGGCCTTGTGATGCTCTGCTATGGCTTGCCTAAACCTGTACTAATTATTCCCAATAAGGGAGACCATAGAGTCCATGTTTCTTTGGGTCTGGCTCACTTCACTTAGTATAACTTTTTCCAAGTCCTTCCATTTCCTTACAAATGGGACAATGTCATTCTTTCTGATAGAGGCATAAAATTCCATTGTGTATATGTACCACATTTTCCTGATCCATTCGTCTACTGAGGGGCATCTGGGTTGGTTCCAGATTCTCTCTATGACAAATTGTGCTGCGATGAACATTGTTGTGCTGGTGGCATTACTGTGATTTTGTTTGTGGTCTTTTGGATAGATACCCAAAAGTGGGGCTGCTGAGTCATAGGGGAGTTCTATATTGAGCCTTCTGAGGAATCTCCATACTGCTTGCCAGATTGGCTGAACCAGTTTACATTCCCACCAACAATGAAGTAGGGTTCCCTTTTGGCCACATCCCCTCTAACAACTGTTATTGTTAGTTTTCTTGATATATGACATTCTTACTGGGGTGAGATGGAATCTCAATGTTGTTTTGATTTGCATTTCTTTTATGGCCAGTGATGTAGAGCATTTTTTCATGTCTCTTGGCCATTCTCATTTCCTCATCAGAGAAGTCTCTTTGTAAGTCTTTAGCCCACTTGATGAGGGGGCTATTGGTTCTTTGCGGTTTTGTTTTGGAAGAAGGTAATTTTTTTAGTTCTGCATATATTTTAGAGATGAGGCCTTTGTCTGTTGAATGTCCGGTAAATATCTTCTCCCAGTCTGTGGGCTTTCTGTTTATCTTACGAGGTATGTCCTTTGCCGTGCAGAAGCTCTGCAGTTTGATGCAGTCCCATTTGTCCAACCTTTCTTTGATTTGTAGTATTTCTGGGTCTTTGTTAAGGAAGTTCCGTCCTGCGCCAAGGAGCCCAAGTGTTTCTCCTACTCCTTCCTTTAGTGTTTTCAGGGTGTCTGTTTTGATTTCGAGGTCTTTAATACATTTGGAATTGATTTTGGTGCAGGATTGGTTGGAGTTTTTAAAGTAACGTTGTTTGAGATTCCATGAATAAGTTCAGCCTGCTTCTGAATATGGTTTAGACTTCACAGAATTTAGCAAGTTATGCTTCACTATGTGATATAAGGGCTTGTTCCTGTACTTAGTTTCACTAGTGATAGATCAATTTTCCTATCTTCTTGGTTTTAGTTAGGTTCAAATGTTAGGAGAAGAGTAAAAAAAAATTAATTTGCTACCTTTACTTGAAGTCTCTCCTCACATAGCACTTTTTTTTTTTCTGTCAGCTCTAGGGTTTGAACTCGGGACCTGGGCACAGTCCCTGAGCTTTTTTGCTCAAGGCTAGTGCTCTACCACTTTGAACCACAGCTCTACTTCCTGTTTTTTTTTTTTTTTTTTTTTTTGGCCAGTCTTGGGCCTTGGACTCAGGGCCTGAGCACTGTCCCTGGCTTCTTCCCGCTCAAGGCTAGCACTCTGCCCCTTGAGCCACAGCGCCGCTTCCGGTATATGTGGTGCTGGGGAATCGAACCTAGGGCCTCGTGTATCCGAGGCAGGCACTCTTGCCACTAGGCTATATCCCCAGCCCGTCTACTTCCTGTTTTTAAGTGGTTAATTGGAGATAAGAGTTTCACTGGGACTTTTCTGCCTGGGCTGGCTTTGACCATGATCCTGAGATCTCAGCCTCTGAGTAGCTATGATTACATCATGAGCCACCGGCACCTGACATGACATTACATTTTTAAGATGAGCTTACCTTTAAAGAAATAAATCACTTGGAATAGGATAAAAGACCTGGAAATAAATCTGCATACTTACAGTCAGCTGATATTTGACAAAGGAACTAAAGACATATAATGGAAAAAACAGAGCCTCTTCAACTACTGGTGCTGGGAAAACTGGGCAGCTACATATAGAAAACTCAAAGTGGACCCTAGCCTATCATCATGCACCAAGATCAACTCAAAATGGATTAAAGACCTCAACATCAGACATGAAACCCTGAAACTACTGAAGAACAGAGTACGAGGGACACTAGCACTTAGAGGCACAGGCAAGAACTTCCTGAATAGAGTCCCAAGGCACAACAGATAGGGGAGAGACTCGACAAATGGGACTACTACAAATTAAAAAGTTTCTGCACAGCTAAAGACATAGCCACTAAACTAGAAAGACAGCCAACCATATGGGAAAAGATCTTCACCAGCACAGCAACAGACAAAGGCCTAATAGAAATCAAGAAACTAACCCCCTCCAAACCCAGTAAGCCAATTATTAAATGGGCAAAGGAGCTAAAGAGAGACTTCACAGGAGAAATAAAAATGGCAAAGAAACATATGAGGAAATGTTCAACATCCCTGGCAGTAAAGGAAATGCAAATAAAAACAACCCTAAGATACCACCTCACTCCAGTTAGAATGGCATATACTCTGAACTCAGGCAACAACAAATCCTGGAAGGGATGTAGAGAAAGAGGAACCCTTCTCCATTGTTGGTGGGAAGTGCAAACTAGTACAACCACTCTGGAGAACAGTATGGAGGTTCCTCAAAAAACTCAGCATAGACATACCCTATGACCCAGCCATACCACTCCCAGGCATCTATCCTGAACAACAGGATCCAGGATACCACAAAGACACCTGCACATCCATGTTTATCGCTGCACAATTCACAATAGCCAAAATATGGAAACAACCCAGATGCCCCACTACAGATGAATGGATCCAAAAAATGTGGTACCTGTACACAATGGAATACTACATAACGATTAGAAATGATAAAATAATGGCATTTGCAAGGAAATGGTCAGATCTTGAACAAATAATGTTGAGCGAGACAAACCTAGAACACAGAGAACAAAGGCGCATAGTCTCCCTGATATGTGATTGTTCGGAGAGGGCAGGAACAATAGAGATCATGTCTGTAAAATAACAAACTTCTTTTCAAATGGTATTTCCTCATGTTTTAGTCAGCGACTTTACAGCATGTCTCTAAAACCAAACAATTGCTAAATAAACATAAAAAGGTCTAGGACAGACCTATCAGAGGATCACAATAGCTCAATAGCTATGTACATATGATTATATAAGATGAAGCTAAGCAAAATGAATTCCAAGAGATGGAAAGAGGACTATTTTATTATTGTTGTTGTTTAATGTACTAAGTGAATTTCTTTTGGTGTACCCCCTGTGGTCACTATATATGATTTTGGTACACTGGATATTGTATATATGCTTATCTGAACTAAGGAAGGGAAATAAAAATGAGGGAGGGTGTAACAAGACAAGAAATGTACTCACTACTTTATTATGTAACTGTACCCACTCTGTACATCACCATGTCAATAAAATTTAATTTAAACAAGAAATAAATTACAGACTTGATAGGTTTGAATGCATTAGGTAATAATAGATAAAAACTAACATCAGCAGCATGTAAGAACTGTTTAGAGGAATGCTATGCCAGGACCAACATTTGTTTGAAGATCTGTTCAATCAGCCATGCCAGATCATTTGTAACACTTGGGTTAAAAGAGTTGCAGAGTGCTGTACTGAAACCTAAGTTTGCAGGTAGGTCTTACCAGTTTACTTAAGCACCTTGCTGTACTCTCATCTGATTTGGCTCTCATTCGTTGACATGACCATTTTTCTTCCATCTCCTGCCATCTGGACTCAAACGTCTCCTCCAGTTAATTTCAGGAGGTTCGATTAAGTCATTTTTTAAGCTTTAAAATCTTTGGGTCTCAGCAGCCCCACTTTTGGGTATCTATCCAAAAGACCACAAACAAAATCACAGTAATGCCACCAGCACAATGTTCATCGCAGCACAATTTGTCATAGAGAGAATCTGGAACCAACCCAGATGCCCCTCAGTAGACGAATGGATCAGGAAAATATGGTACATATACACAATGGAATTTTATGCCTCTATCAGAAAGAATGACATTGTCCCATTTGTAAGGAAATGGAAGGACTTGGAAAAAGTTATACTAAGTGAAGTGAGCCAGACCCAAAGAAACATGGACTCTATGGTCTCCCTTATTGGGAATAATTAGTACAGGTCATAGCAGAGCATCACAAGGCCCAATAGCTATACCCTTAAGAACACATAAGATGATGCTAAGTGAAATGAACTCTATGTTATGGAAACAATTGTTATATCACAGTTGTAACTACTTTCAACGTCCCATGTGTATCTGTAGCTTCTATTATTGATGATGTTCTTGTATCACCTTCCTGTGGTTGTACCTACACTATCTCTGTAATCTTATCTGAGTATATTGGAAACCGTGTATACTGGTATTGGATGCAGGAAACTGAAAGGGAATACCAAATTTGAGAGACACAGGGTAAAAAAAGACAAACAACTACAAAAGCAATACTTGCAAAACTGTTTGGTGTAAGTGAACTGAACACCTGGGGGGGGGGAGGGAAAGGGAGGGAGGGAAAAGGGGAGGAGGGTGGGAGGTATGAAGGACAAGGAAACAAACAGTACAAGAAATGTATCCAATGCCTAACGTATGAAACTGTAACCTCTCTGTACATCAGTTTGATAATAAAAATTAAAGAAAAAAATCTAAATAAGATGCTAGGATCGTGGGTGGGGAAGAAATGGAATTGGGTTCAATGAAAAGACTATCTGGCTTAACATTGAGCTTGTCACCATGAGATAGCATTAGATCTCCAGGATGCTGCTACTGGGGGGAAGTGCAAAACAAACAAACAAAACCCCAACAACTCATTTATATGTGTGTATTTTTAAAGCTACAATCTGTTGAATGTTTTTACAAATCTGTTTATATGACATTGATAAAGTTTGTCTTTTGATGAGCGGGAGTATGTCATGGTCGGTTGTAATCTTGCCTTTACAAGGCACCTGGGGTGGGGTAGGGGGGGTGGAGTGTACCTCTTTGACATTTTGTTCAAGTAACATATTCAGTGGAACTATGTCTTGTTTTAAGTTGCTTTAATGCACTGTATTAGGTCTTAAAACAGAATAAAGGTTGTTATGAAACTTAAAAAAAATCTTTGGGTCTAGGTTTAAAACATGCTATTGTAATATACATTGTACAATATGAAAATAAATTATTTTTTCAAAATATCCACGAAGAACATATATATATAGATAAATTTTCAGTTTCCAAATTGTTTATAGTAATTATTCATTTTTCACAACCAGAAAAGAAAGATGCTCCTTATAACACAGATGTGAAGAGAGATAGCATCAAGTTCGCAGATGCTCTCACACTACTTTCCAAGTTTTGCATGATTGTTCATCATCATTAAAGGTTTAGGTTTCTGCAGTCTGTGGAGTTTACACTTCTGGATTTGATATCACATTGCTAAATGATGCCTTTGCTCATAAAAAGGCACTTCATCCCTAAATGTTCTTTTCCAAGTTGGTCAGCTGCCATTCACTAGCAGACCACACCTGGCTTGATCATTTGAATTTGTGTTCTCCTGGATTCTACCTGCCTTGCTGGAAGCTGTCTTATTTCAGCTTCCTAGGGGGAATCTACATGGACTCATGCTGCCATGAATCATTCAATGTATAAAAAAAAAATCCAGAATGCTGGGTACAGACACTGAGCTAGGAATTACATTGTTCCAAATGCTGGCAGTAGAGTGCCATTACACTATTTAATGTTCAGTGTAGCATAGAAATGACAGGAATGAAGTGATTCAGGACTCAGATGAGACAGTTAAAGCATATCTGGAATCTCTACAGCATGGAGATGACTAGTGTGTCAAACTGCATGTTTTGAGGTTTCTCAAGGCTGGTTGTCCCTCTCCTCCAACTTTCTATAGGACAGCAACAAGAAACAACACAAAATCTAAGCACTTGATAAAACACTGTACAGAGCAGTAATGAGAAGAAAGTTCTGCTGCTTTAAAAATATTGTCTTGAAATAATCTGATTCAAACTGCAACAACAGAAAGTTATGTTTTGTCAAAAGACCCTCATTACCAATGCTATTTTAAAGCATATCACAATAATAAAATTTAATCTTTAGAGACCATCTCTCAAGTTGCTGTGCCTCTTCATATTTATATCCAAACCTCTAAAACTCTCTAGATTCTGTTCTCTATGGTCACTGGGCCAGAGTCCCCTTTTCTTCCTTTTGTTCTATCTCTGTCTTCTGTGTCCACCTCAACTTAGTAATGAAATATAACAAACTCTGAAGGGCTAGGGTTGCAGCTCAGTGTGGAAAGTCTTTGCTTAGCATTTGAGAGGTCCTAGGTTTGATTCTCAGCAACACACACACACACACACACACACACACACACACACACACACAGAGCTTGAGATTACAACTAAAACAATTTGTTTGAAAGAAGCACTTACAAACACCCAAAGTGAATAAACTACTTTCTAAAATATGTCCTATATAGGAAGTGGCTTTCAAGTGTATCAAGTACATAAATGACCAAAAAAAAACCCACAAAAAAACCCAACAACAAAACCCCCAACCTCCCCAAAACTGGCTCCATTGAGTGAAATGTTTCCCTTGAAAAGGAAGGATGCTACTGAGGAATGGTTTAGGTTGTATCTATGATGAAAGAAAAGATTCCATTTATAATGAACTCTATTTAGAACTCTACAGGTAACAATAAGATTGAAAAAAAGGCCAGAAGGATTTTTTCTCCTTTTAAATAACAATTATCTTGAGAGATTGCCATTTGTTTTCAAAAACTTGAAAATTTGTTTTTCAAAAATTCCAAGCATCGGGCTGGGAATATGGCCTAGTGGCAAGAGTGCTTGCTTCCTACACATGAAGCTCTAGGTTCGATTTCCCAGCACCACATATATGGAAAATGGCCAGAAGGGGCGCTGTGGCTCAGGTGGCAGAATGCTAGCCTTGAGCGGGAAGAAGCCAGGGAAGGTTCAGGCCCTGAGTCCAAGGCCCAGGACTGGCAAAAAAAAAAAAAAAAAAAAAAAATCCAAGCATCATCATTACTTAGAATTTTCTAAGTATAAATACAGAAAGAAAGATATCATTAAACAGTAAGTTCAACCCAATGCCAACTATGAAACTGTGGGCCTTTTCTATCAAACTAAGTTGAATCAAAGATTTTTTTTCTGCCTATAATCCTAGCTACTCAGGAGGCTGAGATCTGAGGATCACTGTTCAAAGCCAGCGTGGGCAGGAAAGTCCGTGAGAGCCTTATCTCCAATTAACCACCAGAAAACTGGAAGTGGCACTGTGGTGCAAAGTGGTAGAGTGCTAGCCTTGAGCTGAAGAGTTCAGGGACAGAACCTAAGCCCAGAGTTCAAGTCCCATGACCACCACCACCAACAAAAGGATTTTTCCCCTCTTGTTCTGGAATTACAATGTGTTAAAAGAAAAACAAAGAGGAATTGAGTGACTACTTAGTTAAGCAAAGATATTCTTATAGTAAGAAAACCCTGAAAGAGCCCCACTGATCTTACAAATCTTGAGAAGCACATCTATTGGTTACATTGCATCTCTTCAAACTTAATAATTGCAACCAGGAAATGCTTTTTTCATAAAAGCATCAACTTCAGAAAATACACACACACACACACACACACACACACACACACACACACATACACACACACGATCCCAATCAATTTTATTTTGGCTCATTGAGTCTAGAATATGAGTATCTTTTAACATCAAAAGCTTTTTCTAAAAGTAATAACCATACAAAACTGAAAAGTTAATCTAGATTGAAATCTAAATGGCAACTTTGATAGCCTATCTTACATTTATAAATTATGCATTTTTTACTCAGAAACTAGCAGTGAAAGATCTGAGTTTTAATTATCTTGGATCAAATTGTGACCTCAAGTCCAAGTTCTACAGTACATATGGAACAGTTTTTCCTAAGCATCTGCTGAACAACTCTGAGGTTTCTGCTTGGATGTAACCCAAAGAAGTTACTAAGTCTTGTCAATATTCTTCTTCAACATATCCAGGCCTCTCCACCTGCTTGAATATCCTCTACACAGTATATGCCTAATGTTAAGTGTGTTTTCTGGCATCTCAGCTTCCAAGTCCCCTTGCCAACACTTTGTTCCTGGCAAACCTCCATTTCATCAACTCTAGCCATGAGATGAGGCAATGGCTATGAAAAAAGGTGATGTAATAGTTACAACTGCTGTCAGCACAAAGTCATGTCATCTAACTTCTGCTAGATATGGTTTGCTCACTAAATGTTTATACATATTTGTAGATACTCCCAGACATCTCCACAGAAGCCACTCAGAATTGCTTCTTGCCTTTGCCTCTCAGTAGATGACCTCACCTCTTTTTTTTTTTCTTAAAAGTTCGTGATGTACAGAGGGGTTACCATTTCATAAGCCAGGTAATTAATATATTTCTTTTTGGACAATGTCACACCTTCCCTTACTCTCTCCCCACTTTTTCCCTCCCATCCCTGCCCACAAATTGTATAGTTCATTTTCAACATAGTGTTTAGTAAGTACCACAGCTGCATTTGTTCATCCTTTGTCCCTTCATGTCTGTGTCCCTTACCCTCCCAAAGACAGATAAATGAATTAACAAGACATAAAAACCTTTTGTTTTCATTTCCTAGAATTTGTTTCAATAAATATTATTTTACATAACCAGAAGCACAGAGGCATTGCACCTTTGGGTTTCTCCCCTAAGAATATCTTCCTTTGGTCTCACTGTGTGTGAATGCCTAGAGTCTTGTATAATTTATCATGCCCTGGTGTATTTTAGATCTAGCTTCTGTATATGAGAGAAAACATGTACCATTTGTCTCTCTGAGTGACTTACATCACTTAACATGATTTGTTCTATGTCTATCCATTCTCTGTAAATGACAATAGTATCCTTTCTAATGGGTGTGTCAAATTCCACTGTGTGTAAGTACCATATTTTTTGATCCACTCATCTATCATAGGGCATCTGGGCTACTCCATAACTTGGCTATTCTCATCTCTTATTTTGGCTATATCTTATCTCTTACTACCCTCTTATTTGGGAGTAAAGTATTTGAGGGTAGTTAAAGAAAAAATATTCCTTGGAAATCATCCCTACAACTTTTACCTCATCCATTTCTCTTTTTATTCTATGCCAGGAAAAGTGCCACTCACACCTTTGCTAGTTTAATCATTTTACTGAGGATTGATCTCAGGACCTTCAACTTGCCTTATAGGAGCTCTATTTCATAAATTCCTGAATTTACTTCTTGTTCTATTGTGTTTTTCTTATATACCTCCTTTTATTAACTCATGATTTTCTAGGTCTCTTCAAAATAACCCTTGCCAGGCTTATTCTTTGATTGTCTTTTCATACTTTATTCAGGTTGAGTAGTCAACCTTTCAAATTAGTACCTCAATGAAAATAGCTTCATGTCATTTCTTACTGATTTTCCAATCCAAATTATGTTGTTATCTAGCATTTCTCTAGTTCTTTGAACTAAAATACATTCTCAAACCTGGTCCACTTCTGTATTTCATATTTTGAGGAGTTACAACTGCATTCTTCTTCAGACTCTCAGATTTAAGCCTCATAGACATCTTGGAGTTTTCATTTCCTACTCTCAGCAATTCCAGCTTGTTTGTATGCCTTATTATGCTCCATCAAAACCTGTAATACAGGCTGCCACATGGTAAGCAGCTTCCTTCACCCTGCACTCCTGCCATGGTTGTGCTGCCTTGCCATGCACCTGATCATGGACTGAAACCTCCTAACTGAAAGCCAAAGTAAACATCAAACATTGATTATCTCAGGTATTTTGTTATAGTAATGGAAAGCTGGTTACCATAGTAACAAATATGAAAAGATGATTTGGTTTCATATCCAAATAACAAAACTAACTTTTCAGAATATATCAATTGTCCCTCTTTTACTCTCTGGCTTGCACAGAGGAAAGGCACCCATCCACAAACCAGAAAGAGACTTCATCAGAAAACAGCAGGGCTGGCACCTTGATTCTTGCTTGGGAATTCAGCCACCAAGAAGCATGAGAAAATTAACTACTGTTTAAGTGCCTCTCCCCAACTCAAGAATATATTATACCAGGTTTTAGTGCTGTATCAGACAAGAATAGCCACAATTACTGGAAAAAAACTCTGGTACTCTATGTATCCATGAGAAGGATCTCTCTCTCTCTCTCTCTCTCTCTCTCTCTCTCTCTCTCTCTCTCTCTCTCTTCAAGTAAATTTTGAATCCCAGTTCTCCCACTGTTAGCTTTGTGATTGAGTTTGTTTTTGTAATTGTTCAAGCTTTATTGTTTAAGCCTATAAATCCAGATGTTAAAACACTGAGCAGAGTAGGTAGCACAAAAGACAGACAGAAAGAAAGGAAGGAAGGAAGGAAGGAAGGAAGAAGAAAGAAAGAAAGAAAGAAAGAAAGAAAGAAAGAAAGAAAGAAAGAAAGAAAGGAGGAAAGAAAGGGAGAAAGCAAGCAAACAGGCAGGAAGGAAAGAAGGAAGGAAGGAAGGAAGGAAGGAAGGAAGGAAGGAAGGAAGGAAGGAAGGAAGGAAGGAAGGAAGGAAGGAAGGAAAGAAGGGAGGGAGGGAGGGAGGGAAGAAATTCCTGTTGTTACTATTACTATAGTAGTCTTTAATCCTTTGTCTTTCTTTTCAAGGTACTGACTGAGATGTGAACTCACAGCCTCAGATCTGCAGGCTGAACTGTGATTCTAGGTTCATCTTATGTATTTTTATACATCTATCAGGGTACACCAATCCCTTTCCATTAAGATTGGATGATCTTATTCTTTCTTTAAAACACTTTCATTGGCTCCTGATTGTTTAAAGTATAAAACCAAAACTCTTCTTCAAGGTACTCAAGTTATTTCCTTTTGAAACACCTCAAAAATGTATTACTAGCTGGTGACTCACATACGATTGGGTTAGCTACTCAGGAAGCTGACATCTGAGGATCATGGTTCGAAACCAGACTGGGCAGAAAAGTGTGTTGACTCCAACCTCCAATTAATCAGCAAAAGGCTGAATATGGAGGTGTGGCTCAAGTGGTAGAGTGCCAGACTTGAGTGAAAAAGTTTAGAGACAGCTTCCAGGCTGAGTGTAAGCCCCAGGACCAGCATACACAAAAAATTTATTATAAGAGACTTACTTTTTGGGGCTGGGAATATGGCCTAGTAGCAAGAGTGCTTGCTTCGTATACATGAAGCCGTAGGTTCGATTCTTCAGCACCACATATATAGAAAAGGCCAGAAGTGGCATTGTGGCTCAAGTTGGCAGAGTGCTAGCCTTGAGCAAAAAGCCAGGGATAGTGCTCAGGTCCTGAGTTCAGCCCCAGGATTGGCCAAAAAAAAAAAAATAAATAAAAAAAGAGAGAGAGAGAGAGAGAGAGAGACTTACTTTTCTATTTAACAGCTATCTGCCCTGTGAATGTATAGAATTAACCTAAACATTCAATTACTTTTTTGGGGTGAACTTTATTCAAAATTATCAAGTATTTCTTAGGACTCTACAAGTCTCTGAGGTGAGTGATTTAGATGACCATGACCATAAACAATTCTATAGAAGACTCATCTAATTTCAGAGTAAACATTTATTTAAATCCTTCTCATTTTGCTGGTAATGATCTCTGCATGAGAAGCCAAAGACAAGAAAATCTGGCCAGGTGTCAAAGATAGCAGGTAGAAGGAAAGGTGAGCCAAGTGCTGGATACAGTGACCAAAGACACTAATGATCCATCCCAGTGATGATAGCATTGGAACATCACTATTTTTTAAATTCAGGCTATTCTTCTCCTAAGTATTCCTTAAAGAAATCATCTATCTCCCACTGAATAATATGAACTTGTCATTACATTTAACTGTTAAAAAGTTTCCCATTCCTTATGGACTAGATTGCATTTAAGTGACTATTCTATTTGGAGAAGTAAATGTTTAAAGCAAGTAAACAGACACTTTTTTTTGCTATTTCTTTATAATGCTAATAATGTGCAAACGTATGTTAACAATGTTATTTTATGAATAATACATATTTCTGAGTAAGAAAAAAGAAAAGATTCTCAGTGCCTTATCTTTTGTTGGCCATCCAACAGCAAGTCAAAACGTTAGTTTAAAAAGAAAATGCACCTCAGTGGACGAATGGTTTAAGAAAATGTGGTATATATACAATGGAATTCTATGCTTCCAACAGGAAAAACGAAATGGCCCCATTTGTTAGGCAATGGAAAGACTTGGAAAAAAAATATTAAGCAAAGTAAGCCAGACCCCAAGAAACATAGGCTGCCTGGTTTCTTTCATTTGAAGTAATTAGAAGATGAATATAAATCTACAAGTAAACCCAATGGATAGTAAAAGACAAATAACTACACTTGGACAGCACTTTAAACATTCACACAGTGAGAACAAAGAAGTATATTCTTAGGAGAGGAACACAAGGGCTCAAAAGCTATATGTATATGATCATATAAAATGATGCTTATCGAAATGAACTCCAAGAAATGGAAACAAGTTTATTTTTATTGTACTGTTTACAGTTCTTTTTTCCTCCCTTTGTGTTATTCCCTTTTGTTGCAATTTTTTATTTCTGCACCCTTTGTCATGTACATAATTTTATCTGATTTGGGGAGGGGAATGGGGAAACACAGAAATGATGGGGCAAAGGGTGAATCAATTCAGCAGTGGACACTATGTTAGAAATGAACTATACAACTTTAAGGAGAGGGGTGTTAGGAGGGGGAAAACTGGGGGAAAATAGGGAGGGCTAACACTGTTCAAAAGGAAGGTACTCGGGCTGGAGATATGGCCTAGTGGCAAGAGAGCTTGCCTCGTATACATGAGGCCCTGGGTTCGATTCCCCAGCACCACATATACAGAAAACGGCCAGAAGTGGCGCTGTGGCTCAAGTGGCAGAGTGCTAGCCTTGAGCAAAAGGAAGCCAGGGACAGTGCTCAGGCCCTGAGTCCAAGGCCCAGGACTGGCCAAAAAAAAAAAAAAAAAAAAAAAAGGAAGGTACTCATTACCTGACTGATGTACCCCTCTGTACACCACCTTTACATAAAGGGGGGGGGGGGGCGTGAGTGGGCTGGGAATGTGGCTTAGCCGTAGAGTGCTGCCTAGCATACAGGAAGCTCTGGGTTTTATTCCTTAGCCCCACATAAACAGAAAAAGCCGCAAGTGGCGCTGTGGCTCAAGAGGTAGAATGCTAGCCTTGAGCAAAAAGAAGCCAGGGACAGTACTCAGGCCCTGAGTTCAAACCCCAGGACCAGCCAAAAATGAGAGAGAGAGAAAAAGAGAGGGAGGGAAGAAAGGAAAGGGAAGGGGAAGGGGAAGGGGAAGGGGAAGGGGAAGGGGAAGGGGAAGGGGAAGGGGAAGGGGAAGGGGAAGGGAAGGAAAGGAAAGGAAAATCAGGTGTATTTTCTAAGCAAAGCCTATGTGTTTAGGGGAGAGAATGAGAGGGCAGAATGTCTGGAGTAGAAAGAGATGAAAGAAAGCATTAGATTGACTATTCCATTAAAAAATTCAAAATTCCGGGCTGGGGATATAGCCTAGTGGCAAGAGTGCCTGCCTCGGATACACGAGGCCCTAGGTTCGATTCCCCAGCACCACATATACAGAAAACGGCCAGAAGCGGCGCTGTGGCTCAAGTGGCAGAGTGCTAGCCTTGAGCGGGAAGAAGCCAGGGACAGTGCTCAGGCCCTGAGTCCAAGGCCCAGGACTGGCCAAAAAAAAAAAAAAAAAAAAATTCAAAATTCCAAGCTGAAATGCAGATTTTTATTTTATCATGATGTTAACTTTAATAAAAAGGACAAATAAAAAATAACTCACTGAACTTAAGCAAATTTCATTAGTTTTCTTAGAATAGAACATATTGAAGTCACGACTTCCAAAGATAAGCATCTTGAGAATTTTTAAAAAAGATTTCAGAATAAGTACATTTGGTACACTGAAAGTCATTAAAATGTTTTCATTAGCTTTAAATAATAAATTCTTCAAAATTCTTACTATAGTTTTAGTTCAACTCAAACAATTTGAGTCTTCTTTAAGAAATGCTTAGGACCACAGTGAGCCAACTGCTCGTTCAGTGTTTCAGATTTTGGTTTGTTGGTGGGGGGGAGTTGTTGGTATATTTGCATACCTGTATTTTTGGAACAGGATCAAATCTAAACAGGAAATTCATTTATGTTTCATGTATACTTTATCCACATGGCTTGAGGACAATTTTATACATTCTTATTATTCCTGTGATTTGACTATGACATACATGACATCACTTGTGGAATTCCCACTTAATGTTATGTCAGCACTCAAAAAGTTTTGAGTCATGCCAGGTACATGTGGCTCACACCTGTAATCTTAGCTGCTCAGAAAGCTGAGATCTGAGGATCAAGGTTCAAATCCAGCCTGGGGAAAAAAACCCCAAGAGATTTTTCTCTTCAATTAACTAGCAAAAAAGCCAGAAGTAGAAGTGTGGCTCAAGTGACAGAGCCCCAGTCTTGAGCAGAAAAAGTTAAGGGAGAGTGTGAGACCCTTACTTCAAGCCCCTGTACTAGCACCAAAAAAAAAAAAAAAGTTTTGAATCTTAGAACATTTAGAAGTTTCAGATTAGGGATACTCAATCTGTACTAAAGTAAATTACTGACTTTACAGATATATCACTTTATAATGGTATTTATATGCCATTTATCTAGACCTCAAAATAATAAATGAAAAATGCTATTTCTCTGTGTGATAGCAATATAGTAATTATTCCTTCTCAGTGACTTAACTAATGTTACAGTTTGAATCTGAGATGCCTCCTGAAGGCTCATGTGTTGGGGTCTTGGTTGTCAGTTAATGGGCTTTTGAGAAGTCATGAGAGCCTGAGAACTCTGATCTAATCAACTGATTCGTTCCTTGATAGACTCATAAAATGATGGCATGATTGAGAGGTGGTAGAAGAAAGGAAGACTTCTTATAGGGGGCAGGTTACTAGGGGGAATGCCCCAGTCGTTTCCCAGTCCCTTCCTATCTCCTTTTCACTTCCTAGTGTTAGGGCTGACCTGAAAACTGGAGTAACTAAATGTAAGTTTTAGTGTTAAAATTATAACAGCTTCTAAATCCTGGTATTGACTCCATGATAGAGGGCTGCACCCCCGCCCGTGAGACTAATTTCTTATAGTTTGACATTTAAAAATGTAGGGAGCACTTGTTCACCTCTGTACCTGCGTAGCAACCATGGTAATGGACAGTAAAAATGATCATAGTCATAGACTATAGAAATAACATAATAGTAGTAGAAATGCCATCGTAACGTCAGATTGGTTTACTTATGATTGAGTACTGGATTGTTTTAGCCCGCTCAAGCTTGCTTAGTGGTAATGGGAAAACATGGTTGCAATTGTTAAAATAAAGTTGGTACTAGGTCAGCCTGAACACATATTCTGCTTCTGTAAATGGCTTGCTTAACCCATTTGAGACTTGCTCTACCCCCTGTACTAACCCCCTGCATCAGTGCTATGTGACCACCTGTTGTCAATTCCTGATATTGAAGCAAGTTCCCGATATCGAAGCCAAAATAGATAACTGAAAGGGTAGATAGCCAATAGAAATAGGACAAGACTTGCTTGCTAAATGCCATCCAATCAAGTATCTGCCAAGTTGGAAATACCCTGCCCCTGTTGTAATCATAATAAAAACCCTGCCTATCTGAGGGTCGGGGCTCTCAATCCAGATCCGCTGCATCAGTGATGGTTGGGAGTCCAGGCTCGAGCTTGCAATAGAGACTCTTGTGCGTTTGCATCGGTATCGGCTCCTTGGTGGTCTTTGGGGACCGGAAATCTGGCATAACACTAGTGGCCACGATATGAGATGCTTTCCTCTACTGTGCTCTTCCTTCCATTATGTTTCTGCCTTGCCATAGGCCTAAAGGCAATGGAGCCAGCCAACTGCAGACAGAAACCTTGGGAACGGTGGGCAAAATAAATGTTTCTTCCTTTAAGTGGCTTCTCTCAGGTTTTTGTCATAGTTTTAAAAAGTCAGATAATACAGCTACCAAGACAGCCTTTAAAGCTACCCTAGCCAGACTAAAAAGCAAACTCGGGCCTTACTGGTGGGATCAGTTATGATCCCAGCTACTAGGGAAGATCATGGTTTGAGACTTACCTTGGCAAAAAATTAGCAAGACCCCCATCTCAATATAAAAGCTGGGTGTGCTGGCAGTTGCCTATGATCCCAGCTCTATGGGAGCCACAGGTAGAAAGATTAAGACCTGAAGCTGGCCTAGTAAAAAACACAAGACCCTATCTGAAAAATAAAGCAAAAACAGATCTGAGGTTGTGGCTCAAGTTGTAGAGTATGTGGCTAGCAAGTATGACTCCCTGAGTTCAAACTCCAGTACTGCCAAAAAAAGAAACAAGAATACAACACAACCTAAAGCAACTGAAGCAATGCTGCAAAAAACTTTCACCTCCATGTTTGTATCTTACATTGTGTTAGTGACAAAGAAGTTCCATGCAGCCAGGTGTGAACAAAAGTTGTGTATAAGTTCAAAAATGTCAGGAAATCAAATCATTGCATCATAGTAATATGTGTATGCTGAAATTAAGGGTTTGAACTGTGCTAATCAGCAAGTATTCATATCTCGAGGGGGTCATGTCATTTTAGCAAAACATTATCAAATAAAATTAAGCTATGTGCTTCATCAACTTCATTATGTACTGCCGTCCTCTTTACTTTCCAACACAATGCCTTCCTTGTTCTGAAACCTATGGTTTTTCTCCACCAGAATATCCTTCCCAGAGATTTTTTCATATGGCTGTTGTCTTATTACTTAGGTTTCACTAAATATTGTCTCCTCTGAATGATCCTTTCCATTTGAATGCAAAGCTCAGCTTTATTCTCTGTACTTCTTGCCAAATGATTCATTCTTTCTTACTGATTTGTTTATTGTTTATACTCTTTTCCCTTCTGCCTACATTACCACCAAAATGTAATGGTCACAACTGACTCCATTCTATATTTCTGGCATCAAGAGCAGTACCTGTCACACATAAAACATCCATTCAGACAATCAACGTTTAAGTGAATGAATTAATGAATCAAAGACCTCCATATATTGTCTGGAAAGCCCCTGCAGGTCCTTGTTTTGAAATCTGCCCTAGTGAACTAAGTGAAAACATCTATGAGTCAATCAGAGAAATTTAAACAATAACTAGATATTTAAAACTGCGAAGGCAGTGTTAGCATTTTTAGATTTTACAATGGTATAATGGCTATCTTTATATGTCAGAGAAACGTACTGAATTTACAGAAGCATTTACAGGATAGAGGATTTGCATAAAATGACCTATTTTTTGTGTGTGAGAGGGTAAAAATGAACTAAGATTGCATTGATAATTAATGAAGTAAGGTATGAGATTCATTAAACTATTCCTTCAATTCTCACACAGACTTTCAATTTTCATAATGAAATGTAAAGGAAAATATAAAATGGAAGTTGAACATTATTTGTTGCCAAAACCAAGAAAACTTAAAGGGTGGGAACTGAAGAACCCTTAGTAGTAGCCTCTCTTTCGTTGCAACTTTCCAGCTTATAGAGATAAATTCAGAACACAGTATACTACTGAAGAACAAATTAAACAGGCCAGATTTATGAATTTGGAGTTGTTTTATCTTTTTTTTGGTGGCAAGAATCTGTCAGTTCTTTTCACCACTGCATTATTAACTGAAAGTTCTACAGCTTGCAGAGGCTCATTGAGTTTTATTATGATAGACAAGCAGAAGGTGGGGGAATAAAAGTAAACTAGATAAAGAAAAATGGAAAATATTAGAGGAGAATTGTCAGACTTTGTGAAGAAATGGTTTCTAAAACAAACATGCAAAGTAGGAAAACACTGAACTACTCTATTAGCTAAATTTGTTTTCACTACAGTATAAGCTAAGATAGATTATTCAGATAGCAAACCCCACTTAATTCTGGTCCTAAAAATTGTTGTAAGCCTATCTCTTCTCTTGCAATCAAACCCACAAAAGAGATGGGGGAAAAAGAGTATTACTCTAAGACAAATAACAAAAACAATAAATCATCAATAAAACAAATGAAATAGATAAAATTCTCTTGGAATATAACTTGAAAGCTGTGCCGGGACAGAAATCACTGTTAGTTAAGCTAGACTGAAAAGTGGCAACGAGTTTTAAATATTTCATAAAGTAAATTTGAGTAGTGATGTTTTTGTAAAGGATTTAACATATTTTCCAGATCAATTTTCATAGGCGCTTATATAAAGTAAGAGGAAATAGATGAACAAAATTGTTTTAATGTTCAAATACAGGCACAAAACAAAGTAGAAAGCAAAGCTTTAAGAATTATACAACACTATGTTCCATTTGCTATTTAAAGCAAAGGCTAAACATTCTGAAGTTACAGACACTTTGTATTTGACTCTGAGCACTG
The DNA here is from genome assembly GCF_023159225.1 of Perognathus longimembris pacificus. Taxonomy (NCBI): domain Eukaryota; kingdom Metazoa; phylum Chordata; class Mammalia; order Rodentia; family Heteromyidae; genus Perognathus; species Perognathus longimembris. The sequence goes on along the minus strand of NC_063162.1, from coordinate 47,870,103 downwards.
TGATGATCTAATCACCTAGGGTGTTTATGCATTTGCCTCACCCTAACTTCCCTTTTACTCTATTTCAATTTAAACACAAATCATTAGGCCTTTTTAAGGTTCTCACCAGTTTCACTGAAGAAGTAGGTGTGTGTGTGTGTGTGTGTCTGTGTATGCATGTATGTGTCTGTGCACACGTGTATGCATACACGCTTTAGGGCTTGAACCTGGGCATGAATGCTATCTATGAGCTTTTATGCTCAGGGCTCTACCACTTAAGCCACAGTTCCACTTTCAGCTTTTCAGTGTTTAGTCAAAGATAAGATTTGCACAAGCTTTCCTTCTGTGGCTGGCTTAGAGCCTCGATCTTCATATCTCAGCTTTCTGAGTAGCTAGAATTACAGGCATGAGCCATTCCCCACAAGACTTCATAGGAGAACTTTTAACACACAATGAAAAAGCCTAGCCCAAAGCCGTTTATATTTCTTTTAAAGAAACACAAACAGGGTTGATTTATATTTCAATTAAGATTATATTTCAAACAAGATTATTTTAAGAGACTGAAACATGAGACCAACAAGTTGTCTAGTTATTCTTTATGCCTTGTCTATGTACTGTAGTAATTAGAATGCTGAGTCTGTTGAGGCTGATGAAGCAATGACAGATGATATTGGCAAAGAAAATATGCAGAGAGGCAGGAGTGTAGCTCTGCTAGTTTGCTCTAAGTATATGAGATATGCAAGTAGGGGAAACTCCAGGCCTCAAAATTGGGGAGAAAGATAAATTGAGAGCCTGCCTCTTGAGCCATTGGCAAGTGCAGTAGTTGCTTTCTTAAAAAAAATTCTTTTAAAGCTTATTATTACTGTTTAGCAATGGGGGGATGCATTCTATTTACACCAGCAGCCATAGGGGCAAGGAAACACACAGAGTTAATCAGCTATCCCTATAGGATGGGTTATTTATGCAAAACTAAGAATCTTCAAAGCAAAGGACAGTGGTAGTTTCATACTACCCTCCCCCAATGATCCCAGCATGTGATACTGCTGGGCAGTGGCCCCTGGGCACATGGTAGTGGAAACTAATGTGATTTGTTAAAAACAAACAAAAAGCTACAAACCACAGAATTTTATTTATTTATTTTTTTGCCTGCTCTGGGGCTTAGGACTCAGGGCCTGAGCACTGTCCCTGGCTTCTTTGTGCTCAAGGCACCACCTGAACCACAGCACCATTTCTGTTTATGTGGTGCTGAGGAATCCAACCCAGGGCTTCATGCATGGCTAGGCAAGCACTCTACCACTAAGCCACACTTCCAGCCCCAAACTACAGAAATTTTAAAGAACCCCTTTCCCCCATACTCTCTGTCACTGTCTCTGTCTCTCTCTCTTTCTGTCTTTCTCTGTCTCTCTGTCTCTGTCTCTCTCTCTCTCTCTCTCTCTCTCACACACACACACACACACACACACACACACACACACACACACACACAATCTGCTTCATGCCCAGGGCTTCCTGGAGAGTTTGGATACTGTCCATGATTTGGCCATAATCAGTGGGTCTCTGTGGGACTGCTCTTTTGATTTATAAGTCTCTTATCAGAGCTTCACTGTTAAAAATGAAAGGTATGACATCAGGAGACTTACCAAACCAATTTAAGACCATTACGAAAAAAGAATGCCCAGTTGAATTTGGTAATGGCCTTGACTGCAAGAAGAACAATAGAAAACCACCTCCCAGCATTTTTGATGGTTTTTCTGTACTTGAGAACAAGGCCTAGCCTCTGTCTTGTTTCATTCCTTCCCACCCAGTGGCACTTTTCATTTTTGACATGAACATTTGCTATCACAATATCTTCAAGGCCAAAAAGAAAATCTCTCATCAACATGGGAAGCATATTTAAGTGACCTACAATTACCCATTACCTTCATGAAACAGAATGTTCTTTATGTTCTACTTTTAGAATAAAGTAGCAATTTTTCAGACAACAAACTAACAAGCATTTTGATCCTACAGCTTCTATTCAATAATTATAAATTATAGAATTTGTAACTACAGAATATAGTTAACACTATTACTATACTATTATTATACTATTATTTTGGTATGTACTCATTACTAATTACAGTATTACACTGTTCTTACACTTTTACTATATTATAGCAATATAGTTACACTATTCTATAATTCAAAGTAGATTTAAATTCATACTGTTTCTAAAGCAGCTGATAATATCATTCAAGAAAAAATAAGTCTTCATGACATTGTATGTATAAAAATAAACAGAATTGATTATTATCTCTAGGGAGGTTTCAACAAAAACGACTGAAAGTTATGAATTAATAATTATCTAAAATGGTCTAATGAATTAGAATCCCTCAACACCTCTATTTCTAAAGCATTTTGAATTTTTACTGCATAATTTAATATGTAATATTATATCACAGCATTTGAAGGCACTAAATATTTTCTAGAGAAACTACTCAAAATACTAAGGAGAGGGTACTCTTGAGTTTTGAACTCCATACCCCAAATAAGGGGTAATATAACTATTTTTTTGGCTCCTCCTTTCAGTGAAACTACTTAAAAAATTAATACCTAAAATTTGCATACTTAATTATATATAAATTCTACCTCAAACTTTGTAAAATACATGTCAGTAAAGCTAACAAAACCATCTAAACATAATTCATTTCAAAGATTTCTCTAGGATAGTACAACTTGCTCTTTCATAAGGTTTTCTGTTTAGAGGATGCCTATTTTTATCAGTAATTATTAGTCTTTCAAATAAAGAAAATAATTTACTGAGTTTTAAAGATATATGGACTTACTAAATCAGTCAGTAAACAGGTCTTGATTTATACATGAACAAGAGGACCTTCTATCTTTTCTTGCATTATCAGTGAGACTGATTATTAAAATCATTAATAATAATACAAACTATAATCACTCAGACACATGTTAGATGCACAATGTCTCAAAAATAGCACTTTGCACTCTTAACCAATTTTTTGTAATGCTGTTGATGTAAACATGTAATTCAAAAAAGAACTACAAATAGCCTGAAATTTTTCAATGTTCATTATAATGATAAGTTAGGTTTCTTTCCTATCAGATTAGACTTGATTAATACCTAGTGAAATCTCTTTATTCAACAATGCTTGTTCTAACAATGTTCCAATTTTGCAAAGTTCACCTTCATGAAGAATGAAAGTTAAATTTTGTTTATTGTAGTGTTTGCAACATCAAAACAATGCTTAGTATGCAGTGAGTGCTCACTGAATATTTATTGAATAAATGTTTACACTACTAATTGTATTGAATATTTGTAAGTCATCTAAATAAATTATTAAACATCACTATAACAAAACTCTAGCTGTTAAAAAGACTAAATTGGATCCAGGCACGCATCTATGAAAGTTTATGAAGGTCTTGAGTACTAAAATTAAAAATGAAAATATAGTTACAATTTCATAAGTTGTAGAATGTGGTTTGATTTGGTATTTGTGTAAAATATAGTTACAAGCTTATACATATGGGTAAATTAACTCTACATATTGTTTATACATAAGAGAAAGGTCTGGTAGAATCTACATAAAACTGTAAATGGCATTATCGCTAAGGAAAGAAGCTTTTTCCTTGTATTCTGTAATACTGCCCTATTACCTGATTTTAATATCACATATTATTCTAATAAGAAAAGACTTTAAAAATTAAAAACAAAGACACATAGAAAAGTGTTCTGAGAGAATGCATAAAAACACAGTGATTACCTTTGGGTTCTGGGATTGTGAATAGTTATTTCCTCTCTTCATGCATAAAAAAATACCAGGCTGAGTAGTTTTCTTCTCATTTTTATGCATGCTAGGTACATGTTTTCCCTTTATTCATTTGTGTACTATCCAAATTAATATGTCATTAATATTTTTATAATTTGGGCCAATTATCAATAAAACTCCCCAAACCTAACTATACTGAAGTATGTAACAATATTGTTTTATTATCAAATTGAAACCATAAAGGTTAGACAGCATGCAAGTTCATATAATTATTCAGGCGATATCTAAGTAGTCCCTCAGAGGTACCAGGGAAGCATATCTGTGCAAAAATAGCACACCTGCTAGTTAGCATAAAGTAAAAACAGCAGGAAGTAGAAGGAGAAACATATTGAAACAACAGGGAACTTTTACTTCTTGGACTGTCACAGTCCAAGTAAACAAAAATAATAGAGAAGAGACCACTTAATGTAGTTGATGGGCTATATTTTAAATACCATGCAATAATGTAATAATATAAGCTATATTAGAGAATATGAGAGTACATTCTGTACCCTGAAGACAAAAAAAACTTTTATCAAATGGAACAATCAAAAGAATTGACCATATTAAGCCACAAATAAAATCTCAACACATTCTAAAACAAAACACCTCCTTTAGTCCTAGTGCAATAAAAATAGGAATTCAACACAAATCCAGAAAGTAAATAAATAATTCTACACTTAGCATGGTGGCTCGCCCCTATAATTTGAGCACTAGGGAGGCTAAAGGCAGGAGGATTGAGTTAGAAGCCAGTATGGGATACATTGCAAGTTCCAAGTCAGCCTCAGCTGTCATTCTACTTGGACATTTTGTGTCAGAGAGGACATTATTTAAGCTTTATTTAAACATTATTATTAAACATTAAACTTTCCTCATTAAAGCTTTGCCTTCGGGGGCTGGGGATATAGCCTAGTGGCAAGAGTGCCTGCCTCGGATACACGAGGCCCTAGGTTCGATTCCCCAGCACCACATATACAGAAAACGGCCAGAAGCGGCGCTGTGGCTCAAGTGGCAGAGTGCTAGCCTTGAGCGGGAAGAAGCCAGGGACAGTGCTTAGGCCCTGAGTCCAAAGCCCAGGACTGGCCAAAAAAAAAAAAAAAAAAAAAAAAGCTTTGCCTTCTGTTAGTATGTATGTAGTTAAGGCAATGGTTCTTAGGGCACAGACCAGGGCTTTCTGGTGTTTTATGAGAAACTCATAATGGATCAACAAGCATTAATACAGCTGTACATTTGTGTCAAGGCAAGAACACATCGTAGGTGGTGACCTCATCAGAAGTAAGCATTTCCAGTCAGTAGGCACTGTGATCAAATTGGGGAATGAATATTTGTATGCTATTTACTTGGTGTTTGATGAAAAATTTGACACAAATCCCTAGAGTGTCTTGGAGTTATGGTAGAAACTATTTTAATACTACAACACAAATATATTTATAATATAGGGGAAATGAAATTTTCTGCCAGGTTCAAATGTAAAACAAAGGATTTTAAAAAAAATTCACTCTCAGCAATTATGACATTAGGATCTTGAGGAAAAGTTCCTACTCTCAGGGGTACTTTAGAATACCTGAAAATTACCTACTAGAGTGATATTTTCTGTAATATCAAGTAAATCCAGTAGACTAAGAGACAGTTCTTTGGGGCACACATGTGACTAAAAGTATGGCATGATGTTTCACTGAGCACACTGTCATAAAGCTGAGCGCTCCATATAAGCTGAGTTTCAGTGAAAATAAAGCCTATTATCATTAGTATTAGACTTTTCTAAATTTTATTTTTCTTCTGAAGAATTCACAAACTATTTAAATATACCCATCACATAAATTCAACAGTTACTAATTTATAGTTGATTTTTTTTCAGGTGAAGGACAACCCAATTACCTTGCTAACATAATTTTTAAGCAATTCTTAGAAATTATATCATGTTATACATTGATAGTCTCATATATCTAATATATGACTCTAAAAACAATCTCAATATTGGACACATACATATTTAATTTTTAGTTGTTTTAAAATTATCTTTAATTACACTAGAAGGTTTCAATTCAACTTGTTAGTTTATGAGTATAATGCATCTTGATCTAACACAATGTTACCCTTTCTATTGTTCTTTACTCATCTATGCCACTCTTTCTCTTGGTTGCCTGGTTCCATTTTCACATATGTACACTGAGTAATGTTAACTGTATTCACTCATCATTTTTCTCTCCATTCTTCTGCCCTCCCACCCCTTAAGCCACCCCTAGTCTCCTGACAAAACTTGTTTTCACGTCCTGGTATTCATTGTGTGAAAATTTCTGTAATTTACTCATGTTTTTAAGAAGGAAATTATTGAGGATGAAGCGACTTTTATTTGGTAATCCAGAGTCAGTATTCCTGGAAGTCTGGAAAACTTAACATGTAGCACTGATGCTGGGAAGGGGTAACAGGTAGAAACAGGGTAGGTCTGGGGTAGGTGCTGGTGAGGGCTTATAGGAAAATGAGGGCAATTTTACTGGAAGTTAAGCATGGTAAAAAATTTGGTAACATGGAAACAGAAATGGATCTAAAGAAGTCAACAATCTATATGAGGAGATTTGGGGCAGAGTTTTGAAGGTGCTGCTTTCTTCTGTCTTTAGTAGAAGACATAAGCTACCAAATATTCAATTTTTCTTTAGTAAGGACATTTTATAAGAAGTATAAAGGCCCTATGATGTACTGGGTTGGAGAAAATAGAAGTAAATCCAAACAACTCAAGGTAACCTTTTTCTTATTCCCAATCTCCATAGAAGGCAAATCATTTTCAAATGAATAATTAGATTTTAGGCAAATACCAGATCCAAAATGGACCTTTTATGATCTTTGAGAGATCTGTAGTGTTACTTTATAGATCTTTTCAAACAGAAGAAAATGCCTATCTAAGCAATTATGGCAACTTAGGTATTATTCAACAGCATCTCATAGGAAGCTCAAGCATAAAGAGGCTTCTTGTTTATTCTTGGTGTAGTTTGTTTACTGGCTGGTTCTTTGTTTACAAACTGATTCATAAGAAACCCACAAACGTTGAAAAGAAACTCTTTCTGCATGGGGTAAAAGTGATAGAAAAGAGTAAAATGAAGGGAGGACTTTCAACCTCCCAAAGTTCTATAGGAAAGAAAAAAAATAGGCCAAGAAAGTTATTCAGCTGCAAAAATAAAAACAAGAATGCAAAATAACTCATGCAAAAACAAGAATGATGCAGCATAACAAAAAGACCAAAAGGGTAGAGTCAAGAACCTGAGCAACATGGGTAGGCAGAATCAATATAGTGAAAATGGCCATATTACCCAAATTGTTATACAAATTCAATGCAATCCCTATCAAAATCCCAGTTACATTCTTCACCAAAATAGAGAAAGCAATCCATAGATTCATATGGAACAGCAAAAGACCTAGAATAGCCAAAGCAATTCTAGGCAAAAAAAGCAGTGCAGGAGGTATCACAATACCAGACTTCAAGCTCTACTATAGTGCCATCATAACAAAAACAGCCTGGTATTGGTATAAAAACAGACCGGAAGACCAATGGATTAGAATTCAAGACCCAGAAATAAAACCGCACTCTTACAGTCAGCTGATATTAGACAAAGGAGCTAAAGACATACTATGGAATAAACATAGCCTCTTCAACTACTGGTGCTGGGAGAACTGGGCAGCCATATGCAGAAAACTCAAAGTAGACCCAAGCCTATCACCATGCACCAAGATCAACTCAAAATGGATCAAGGACCTCAATATCAGACCTGAATCCTTGAAACTACTGAAGGACAGAGTAGGAAAGACGCTAGCACTTATAGGCACAGGAAGGAACTTCCTGAATATAGTCCCAGGGGCCCAACAAATAGGGGAGAGACTCGACTACTACAAAATAAAAAGTTTCTGCACAGCTAAGGACATAGCCACCAAAATAAAAAGACAGCCAACCATATGGGAAAGGATCTTTACCAGCACAGCAACAGACAAAGGCCTGATATCTGTCATCTACAGAGAACTCAAAAAACTAAGCCCCTCCAAGCCCAATAAACCAATTAGGAAATGGGCAAAGGAGCTAAAGAGAGACTTCACAAGAGAAGAGATAAAAATGGCAAAGAAACATATGAGGAAATGTTCAACATCCCTGGTAGTAAAGGAAATGCAAATAAAAACAACTCTGAGATACCACTTTACTCCAGTTAGAATGGCCTATACTCTGAACTCAGGCAACAACAAATGCTGGAGGGGGTGCGCGGAAAGAGGAACCCTCCTCCATTGTTGGTGGGAGTGCAAATTAGTACAACCACTTTGGAGAACAGTATGGAGGTTTCTCAAAAAGCTCAATATAGATCTACCCTATGACCCAGCCATTCCACTTCTAGGCATCTATCCTGAACAGCAGGTCCCAAGATATCAAAAAGACATTTGTACTTCCATGTTTATCACTGCACAATTCACAATAGCCAAAATATGGAAACAACCCAGATGCCCCTCCACAGATGAATGGATCCCAAAAATATGGTACCTATACACAATGGAATACTACATAGCGATTAGGAATGGTGAAATACTGTTATTCACAGGGAAATGGTCAGAACTTGAACAAATAATGTTGAGCGAGACAAGCCTAGAATACAGAAAACAAAGGGGCATGATCTCCCTGATATATGACTGTTAAGATGGGGTGACAGGGAAACAGTAGAGACCAGGTCTGTGAAACCAAAAACCTCTTGTCTAATGGTATTTCCCACAGGTTTGGGTCAGCGACCCTACATTATGTAACTAAAACCAAACAACTACTCAACATATAAAGGTCAAAATTTGACCTCTCAGTGGATCACAATAGCTCAAAAGCTATATATGTACATTCATATAAGACTATTGTCGACATACTGTCTATTGTAGACATTACATTTAAAGACCTAGGCGAATTTTCTTTGGCGTAGGCCACGTGGCTACTGTATATGTTCTTGGTACACTGTGTATTGTATATATGTCTACCTGACCTAGGGAAGGGAAAGAAAAACACGGTGTAAGATAGCACAAGAAATGTACATACTGCCCTACTATGTAACTGTACCCCTTTTGCACAACACCTTGTCAAAAAAATTTTGTTTAATAAATAAATAAAATTTTAAAAAAAGAAACTGAGCAAACAACCCCAAAGGCAGAAAGAATTAAGCCTCAAAGAACTGTCCATACAAGTCCCACTAGATTTCCAAATTTGCTTACATTCAGTAACTGCTGGTTATCTTATGCTTGTCCTACCATTGTACATTGTGTGTATGTGGGGCAAATAACTTAGCTGTTTAGTTATGGGTTTTCAAATCAAGAGGTTTAACTTTCTAGGAGCTAGATGCAAGAAATTATACCTGAAGGGTCTTAATAATCCACAGACTTGATGTAGATGACAAGATCCTGGAATGTGGATTAAGACAAATGTGTTCAGCATGTGGAAAAGATATGAATTCCTATGGCCAGACAGCAAACTGTGGCAGCTGGTCTCAATAATATATATCAATTAGGTTCTTCTTACAGTATGACAAAACTGATAGTCTTCTTACCAACAAGTGGTTCTTTGACTATTAAGGTTAGGTCTTAAAAGGTAGCAACAGGGCTGGGGATATAGCCTAGTGGCAAGAGTGCCTGCCTCGGATACACGAGGCCCTAGGTTCGATTCCCCAGCACCACATATACAGAAAACGGCCAGAAGCGGCGCTGTGGCTCAAGTGGCAGAGTGCTAGCCTTGAGCGGGAAGAAGCCAGGGACAGTGCTCAGGCCCTGAGTCCAAGGCCCAGTACTGGCCAAAAAAAAAAAAAAAAAAAAAAAAAGGTAGCAACAGTTCTACTGATCTTTTTTTTTTTTTTTGGATGTTCATTCTTGAAAACTACTATAGGGTTAGGAGTCAGAAATCTAGGCCAAAAAGACTACATGTAGATATATTCTAGTTTACATCACATGCAGAGCTCCTATATATCATCCAGCCACAGTCAAACATAGGTAAGGAAGTCCAAGCCATCAAGATACTCGAACTCTCCCCCCCTCAAACCCATTGTGGTGAGTTGGGCAATAACAAGGCACAGCTATAACACCCCCACTTAGGAAACTGAGGCAGGAAGAGTGCATGTTTGAGGCTACACTAGACTATATAAGCAAAACCTTGTCTTAACAAAAGAAAAAAGAAGAAGTCCGGCAGTAGTGGCTCACTCCTTAAATCCTAGCTACTCAGGAGGCTGAGATCTGAGAATCACAGATGGCAGCCAATCCAAGCAGGGAAGTCCACGAGAGGTCATTTTTAATTTTGTACCTGCCATACAGCCCTTTTATTTAAAAGTGAGAGGTGAGTTATTTTAGGGCCAAACAGGGACATAAATTTCATGCTTCAAAATGTGTCTGTCAAAAACAAAAACAAAAAAGGTTGTGTGATATCCTATTCTGGTCTGATCTGTTTGGGATTCTAAAAGCTTCTTTTTTTAAAAAAAATTTTATTATCAAACTGAATTATAGAGAGGTTAAAAGCTTCTTTTATCTGGATGGAACTATCCTGAATATTTGGAAAGTTCTCTGCTAGTATTCTGTTAAATAAATTTCCTATTCCATAAAAAAAAAACACAAAAAAACATGTGGACAGAGAGCTGGGATATAGCTCAGTGGCAAAGTGCTTGCCTAGCAAGTGCAACGTCCTGGGTTTGCTCCCCAGTAACAAAAAAGAAAATACAAAAAAGAAAAAATGTAGGCAGATAGTCTCAATTAACTTATTAGACCTAAAATTTTTTTTTCAAATTTTTATTATCAAACTGATGTACAGAGAGGTTACAGTTTCATACGTTAGGCATTGGATACATTTCTTGTACTGTTTGTTACCTTGTCCCTCATGCCCCCCTCCCTCCCCTCTTTCCCTCCCCCCCCAGGTGTTCAGTTCACTTACACCAAACAGTTTTGCAAGTATTGCTTTTGTAGTTATTTCTCTTTTTTTACCCTGTGTCTCTCAAATTTGGTATTCCCTTTGAATTTCCTACTTCCAATACCAGTAAACACGGTTTCCAATATACTTAGATAAGATTACAGAGATAGGAAGGTGATACAAGAACATCATCAATAATAGAAACTACACATACACATAGGACATTGAAAGTAGTTACAACTGTGATATAACAATTGTTTCCATAACATGGAGTTCATTTCACTTAGCATCATCTTATGTGTTCATAAGGGTATAGCTATTGGGCCTTGTGATGCTCTGCTATGGCTTGCCTAAACCTGTACTAATTATTCCCAATAAGGGAGGCCATAGAGTCCATGTTTCTTTGGGTCTGGCTCACTTCACTTAGTATAATTTTTTCCAAGTCCTTCCATTTCCTTACAAATGGAACAATGTCATTCTTTCTGATAGAGGCATAAAATTCCATTGTGTATATGTACCACATTTTCCTGATCCATTCATCTATGGAGGGGCATCTGGGTTGGTTCCAGATTCTCGCTATGACAAATTGTGCTGTGATGAACATTGTTGTGCTGGTGGCATTACTGTGATTTTGTTTGTGGGCTTTTGGATAGATACCCAACAGTGGGGCTGCTGGGTCATAGGGGAGTTCTATATTGAGCCTTCTGAGGAATCTCCATACTGCTTGCCAGAGTGGCTGAACCAGTTTACATTCCCACCAACAATGAAGTAGGGTTCCCTTTTGGCCACATCCCCTCCAACAATTGTTATTATTAGTTTTCTTGATATATGACATTCTTGCTGGGGTGAGATGGAATCTCAATGTTGTTTTGATTTGCATTTCCTTTATGGCCAGTGATGTAGAGCATTTTTTCATATGTCTATTGGCCATTCTCATTTCCTCATCAGAGAAGTCTCTTTGTAAGTCTTTAGCCCACTTGATGAGGGGGCTATTGGTTCTTTGCCGTTTTGTTTTGGAAGAAGGTAATTTTTTTAGTTCTGCATATATTTTAGAGATGAGGCCTTTGTCTGTTGAATGTCCAGTAAAGATCTTCTCCCAGTCTGTGGGCTTTCTGTTTATCTTGAGAGCTATGTCCTTTGCCGTGCAGAAGCTCTGCAGTTTGATGCAGTCCCATTTGTCCAACCTTTCTTTGATTTGTAGCCTTTCAGGGTCTTTGTTAAGGAAGTTCTGTCCTGTGCCAAGGAGCCCAAGTGTTTCTCCTACTCCTTCCTTTAGTGTTTTCAGGGTGCCTGTTTTGATTTCAAGGTCTTTAATCCATTTGGAATTGATTTTGGTGCAGGGTGATATATAAGGATCTAGTTTTAGTTTGTTGCATGTGTTGAGCCAGTTTTGCCAGCACCACTTGTTAAAGAGGCTATCTTTCTTCCATACTATTGTTTTAGCTCCTTTATCAAAGATTAAGTAGGCGTAGTTCTGTGGGTTCAATTCTGGGTCTTCAATTCTGTTCCATTGGTCTTCAGGCCTGTTCCGGTGCCAATACCAAGCTGTTTTTATTACTATAGCTTTATAATACAGCTTGAAGTTGGGTATTGTAATTCCTCCAGCACTGTTCTTTCTGCTTAGGAGTGTTTTTGCTATTCTAGGTCTTTTATTGTTCCATATGAATTTCTGGATTGCTTCCTCTATTTCATTAAAGAATGGTGTTGGGATATTAATGGGTATTGCATTGAATTTGTAGATAGCCTTTGGCAATATTGCCATTTTGATTATATTAATCCTCCCAATCCAGGAGCATGGGAGGTTTTTCCATTTTCTTAGTTCTGACTTAATTTCATTTTTCAAGCTTTTAAAGTTCTCATCAAAGAGGTCTTTCACTTCTTTTATTCCTAGGTATTTTATGTTTTTGGGGGCTATTGCAAAAGGAGTTGCTTTCCTGATTTCAGCCTCGGTCTTCGGGTTGTTAGCATAGAGAAAGGCCATTGATTTTTGAAGGTTTATTTTATATCCTGCAACTTTGCCAAAGTTTTGGATCAGCTCTAGTAGCTTGGGGGTAGAGTCTATGGGATTCTTTAGGTATAGGATCATGTCATCTGCGAAGAGAGAAAGTTTAACTTCATCTTTTCCTATTTGGATCCCCTTTATATTCTCTTCTTGCCTAATTGTAGACCTAAAAATTTTAAAGCAAGATTATCTAATGCTTTGTTCACATTTAAATATTCTGGTTGGTTTCACAATGTCTCAGGAGGTAAATCAGGATTTCCAAGAAGCAGTTCTCCCTCTATCCTTCATGTGGGAGAGAAAGGTTCCCATGTGGCTACCTTAGGCCTAGGACCTTAGGTTTGGCACTGGTTCAGTGAGACTATTATTTCCAATTAACCACCAAAAAGTTGGAGAGGGAGCTGTGGCTCAAGTGGTAAAACACCAGCCTTGAGTAAAAAAGCTCAGGGATAGCACCCAGGGCCTGAGTTCAAGCCTTTCATCCCATGATACCACCCTCTAACACCCTCCACCCCCAAACAAAGAAGAAAAAAAAATCAAGCAAACAGGAAAAGAAGGCCCACCTTGCTGGGCCCAATGTATCAAAAAAATACCAAGAGACTAAGTAATAAAACAATTGTTGTAAATTATTCATTTTTTTTCTTACAAACCTATAGATAACTAGATCTCAATAAATCCTGTTTAACCAAGTGTATCTTCATGTCCACAAAAATAGATAGGATACTACATGGTCCTAAACAGTTCTCCTATCTCTTCTTTCTAAGTGATTTCAACACCTGATTTCCTATCTGTTGCTTTAATTTGCCTAAGTGAAGTTTCAGGGCACATTTTGCCTTACCTTTGTGACAATGCTTATTTTTATCCAACTATATTATTACAGTAAGCCTTGAAAAGCAGCATAATCATTCCTGCCAGCAACATCTACTGAACACTTGACATGGAAAGCACAATTGACACACAATTATGTCATTTAGTCTATGAAATCAACTCCTGAGGAGGTATTATCATTATTTTCACATTCACACAGGGAAACTGAGTGACTTTACTCAAGGTTGAATAGCTGGGAAGTAGTAGAGCCAGGATTCCAAGTTGATTTCAAAAGCCCAGCTGTGTAATTACTACACATATGGCTCCTTTTGATAAATTTAGATGACAGTCTCTTCAAGGTAGTCTTTTTTTTTTTGTCAGTCCTGGGGCTTGGGACTCAGGGTGTGAGCACTATTCCTGGCTTCCTTTTGCTCAAGGCCAACACTCTACCACTTGAGCCACATTGCCATTTCCGGCTTTTTCTGTTTATTTGGTGCTGAGGAATCAAACCCAGTGCTTCATGCATGTTAGACAAGCACTCTACCACTAGGCCACATTCCCAGCCCCAAGGTAGTCATTTTTAAATCTCTAGATTTTTCTTTGGCATTAAAAAAATTCCTAAATAAATGTAAGCATTTCAGAAAGGAAAAAAATTCAAAAGTTTATGTAATTTCATATTTTGCATAAATGTGCGGAGATAACTGCACAACTACTGTGCCTGCACTCGAACAGCAATTATTCACATTAATTTTAACTGATGAGTTATGCCATTTCAATAACTGTGTTAAAAGATTTATAATAATTAAAAAATAAAAATATAACTTATGTCTAAATAGGCAATATAATGAAGAACAAACATTAAAGAAAGAAAAAGAGAATGTTGTCTTTGCAATATTATTTTTAAAGAAAGAAACATCAACTATAGAAAATTCATTGAGGGCTAGTATAAATAAAAAAAAAAAACTGACTTCATTTTCCTGAACTGAAGGTATAGATAGGGATGCTACAAAGGTTAAAATCTCAGAAAGAAGTAAAATAATCTAAAATTTAAAATGGGCTTGACATCTCTTCCCTTTTAGCTACTAAGATTATCAAGAATGGATCAAAAGAAGTCTATACTTTCTGGAAGAATCAATTACTCTGAAGTATATCTACTATATTGAGCAAGGCTTTCAAGATTTTGAAAAGCCTCCAAAATATCTGGCCTGTCTAGCTTTGTCAAACCACAATATATTTCTTTGTTTCTTATTTCTCTGTAATCAAAATGAAAAGCACTATTATGATCTAAAATATACATTGGCTTTGAGATCCTGGGAGATTACATTTCAGCTGGAGTGCTATTATTCACAAAGTACTTCTGCAATCAAAGTATTTTGAGCACAGTAGCATACAGCATGCCTCATAGCTTTTCTTATGTAGCTGCAGCCTTCCCTGGATACAGACCTAAAAATAAATAAGCACCAGGGAATCCCAGGAATACTTAGTTACTTTACTTCACCAAATAGAGATCCAATTTAATAGGGGATGTATATTTCACTTCTATACTTTTATCTTCCCTCATCTGTAAAATAACAGAATTCAAAAGTAAATCATATCAATTATCTTGCAGACTTTCCTTAACAACACAATTTCTAAGAAGAGAGCACATGATTCACATAGGATCTCATTCAGCTAACAATCTTTACATATCTGATTAGGCTTCTGGGAGGAACATAAAACACATAACTTTTTCCCCCACTCTCAACAGAAGATGGAAGGAGAACAGAATCTCTGGAATTACTCAAAAATATTCCCTCTCCCTTTCTATTGAAAGGCTTACATTTAGTGTCTACATACCAGGGGTTATCTTTTTCCTGTATCTTTGTTGCTGAACTTTGCAACAAAAAAAGATAAACGGTAGACCAAAATGCTAGTAGTGTCAAGGCTGAAGAAAGATCCAGAGTTCCGAATTATGAACCCGGCTCACATTTTAAGTGCTCAATGATATGCAAATCAGAAATCAGGTTCAACAAAGTTTGCTGAATGGAACTATACTTCAAATCAGAGCCAAAGCAGAAATAGTGTTGGGTCATGTCATGAGTGAGAAGAGAAAGCTGCATCCTTTCAAGATTTCTGTTCATGTGAGGTGGTTTCCAAATTTCTTTTCAAGTACTCAGTATTACACAGTGTGGTATACACAGCTTGGACAAATAGAAATCACTTTAAAAAAGGATGACTATGTTTATGCCTTGACCCAAAATACAAATCTAATCTCAGAAGCGCAGGAGTCAGTTGTACAGATGCTAATGTACTGATAATCTTATACTTGGGTGCAAATTCAATGGAGAATAAAGAGGGAAGAAGTCTTAATAGAGATTGATGGAATAAAAAGGGAAAGATAGGAGCCCTGCAGATAAAGCTCACCAATCTTACATTTCAGGGAAAAAGGTGAAAAAGAAGAGTTGATACTCTGTGTCAGATATGATTTAATCTTATTTTATGTGGATATAATATGCAAATGGAACAGTTCTCCATAAAAGAAAATTTGAGAGTTCTGAACAAGACGATTAGACTATAAAATGTGAATCTAGAATATAAATGCTTATAAACTTTTGTACTTACTTGACTTGAAGCTAAACATAACATAATTCACATTAGGGGAGATGGAAAGCTATAGATACTTTGAGAATGCTACATTATGGTAAATATGAAACAGCAGCCACTCAAATTCTAGTCATTTGATTTTATAAGCAGATAACATATGACCAACAAGAAAGCTTGAATTATATAATACTTAGATCTAAAACAATTTGCCACCTTTGTGTTAAAATTCCAGTCTTAAATAAACTTAGCTGTCTCCAAAGTTTCCAATCATCTAATCTCTTTTAAAATCTGGTCAAGTCACCAAGAAAAGGAGTAAGAATTTACAAACCTGTTTTTTAACCACTTCCAAATCTCCAGGAATTGAAAGAACAATCATTCTGGAAAGCACAAATGAGCAACATTACCCATGACTCTTTAGTTTATTTTTTCACTTGAAATTAAAAAAAAAAAGATACAACACAAGAGTTTCTTAAAAACAGCATAACTGATCCCAAGACATCATAACCTATACCAGACTGTTTTTATATAAAGAGATTCAGACATTCTTTTCTGCAAAACATGTTATTAGTCTTTACTTAGCAAGTGTGAGGTTTATTCTAATAAATCACCAGGTTTACTGCAATATCTTCTAAAAATAAGACATGTTATAAACTACCAACCCCCCTACCATAAGCCAACTATTCCTAATATATTATTATTTGTGTCAAGGCAAATTTATTTTAAATTTACTTACTTTATTTATTACAGGATCTTACTATATTGTCCATGGTTGTTTTTGAACTTGTGATCATCCTGCCTTAGCCTTCCCTGTACTGGGAATACAGGTTTGATACCACTATGTCTAGCAGCAGGGAAAAAAAAAAAAAAAAAAAAAGATTTTCTTAAAGATATTCTTAAATGCCCATGTTTTAGCAAAGTAAAGCATGGTGCAAATTTACCAAACAGAATGCAGTAGATTAAGTTTATTCATCATTAGTTAGTATATACAACCACTTACACTAGCCTACTGCCTATGTTTCCACTGCAACCCCATCATTTCAATGCTACAGCAGAAAGTAGCCATTGAATTGTTTGGCCAACTGGAGGTAAACACTCAAAGTTGACAATCATTTGGGTAAAGGATGGGTATCTACTGAATGACTAAGCTGGAGCTCTCTCTCACAGACTGGAATAAAAAATAGAATCTGTTCTTGTTTCCTGATAATTATTATCAGATCCTTAAGTGCAAGGTATCAACTCAACTGTCTGTTATATACAAAGCACCACTGAAGAACTTTGAAGAAAATAAAGAATTGAAAAACAAGGTCTATGATTACTAAGGGATTGCAATCTAATTAGCAAAGCATGATGCAGTCATAACAATGGACATTAGTTTATAACAATCAAATGAGATATTAATTCAATTACATTTATATAACCAAGATAAACTAAGTTTTCAACGAGGAAAGATTACTGCAGGCTGGGAGGCCAGGTAAGGATTTTAGAGGTAGGATCCTCCAGCTAGGTCCAGAACATGTTATTTTATATGGGGGACAGACAGCAGGCCTGTCTTCCAAACTGTTTCTTTCAGCTTAATATAAAGATAATTTTATTTTGTTAAACTTGTAGGAAATTTGTTTTAAGCTTAAGACTAAAATGGAGTCTTGGAAAAATTCCACACTATCCATTTATGTAAATTTTCTTTACTTCTGGTTATCTGAATGGTGGTATATTTTTTTAAAAAAAGGAGGAAAACGTAAGTTTAAAGATTTGCACAAGAACTTCAGACTTTATTAGTAATGGCATGGTTTTAGGAGGACTGAGTGTAGTGAGAAAAGTAGGAAAACCTTTTTTGAGCTTCAAAATAACTTAATCTCAACAAATTTGGAATTAGTAACTATCATCCCCATGCTTCCAATGAGAAAACTGAGGCTTAGAGGGGTAAGAGCTAAAATCAGCTAGCTAGAATTAGAAATCAGATATATCTGATTCTAAACACATCTCTTTCTATGGTATGGTTCACTTTCAGATGTCAAAAACTGAGTACTCTCTGTTAATGTATTCATATATAATACCAAGAGAGGACAGATAACAAACAAGCCCAGCTAGAATTCTAAAAATTGTAGAACTACAAGAACCACAGTAACAGGGTGACATCTCAAAACATTAGTCTCATAGCTAATGAAATAATCTCTTTAGCAAATCACTCTATCACATATCATCATCTTGAACTTTCATTGCATAGCACAGTATTTTATTTAATACGATCTTGTCTACTTGCTGTTTTACAATTTTCATTTAAACAAGTAAAAACAAAAACAAGCCAGTTTGGAGCTAAGGGTGCTATTATTCTTTGGAATCTCTAAAGTGCCCAACATATTCTCATAGTCTATGTTTAGTAAAAACCATGAAGAGTGGCTGAGCAACACTCTTTTGATTTCTGTAAAAATCTTTTCCAAAGAATTCTTTTTACTCATTTCTATTATTACTTGACAACAGATACTAAAGTAAGTGGTTACACATATACTATCATGTTTTTCTTACTAGTTAAACCAAACTGAAAAATGCTGCCCTTGCAGAGTCTCACAACAGATAGAGTCAGAGATGACCAGAGGTATGTACAGTTAGTCTTTATTTTCATGAGATGAGCCACTAGGCACATTTTACAGGCACTAAAACAGTAAAATCTCAAATTTGTACATGTACAAAAGAAACTCATTTCAATTACAGATAAAATGCTTACTCAACAAGCATGACTTCCTAGAACACATCTTCTTATTTTATATTCTGTTTACTTAACATGTCACTAACTGTGACAATCACAAATTGTCTGCAAACATTAAGATATATTATATTATGCACATTTTTAAAACCCTGAAATGTACTAAAATGTTATGTCTCATCTTTGCAGACTACTGGCAAGTTTACTAATCTAAGTGGTAGGGGGGCAGCTGGGGAGAGGGGGAATGGATGAAGGCAGGGGAGAAAAAGAATAAGGGAATTGTAGCTCCAATAAACGCCACCCCTAACCTTGCTGCAGAGGCACCAAGGTTATTAGAAAAGTGCTGGGAGTAGCACTGCCAAGCTTTTCTTGGAGCAGCCACCTCTACCTTTTTTTTTTTTTTTTTTTAGCTGACTAGGTGATATATGTGGAAATTGGGGGAGATTCCCCTGCTGAATTTTTATCTGCATATCAAACATAATGGAGACAGGAGGAACCCTGATGAAGCTCTTGTACCATATGGAATCCCAGGTCATGTGACAATAGTAAGGTTCTGCTTAAACAGTTCTAACAAGCAAGTAAAAGACATATAAGCAAGAACTGATGGATTAATGTTTTAAAATCATTCCCTTTGTGCCTTCTGTTCCTCAACCTGACAAGGGCATTATCATTTTAGAGGTGAAAATGCATTGGCATTTAGGAATTACCGGAATTGTTCTGGGTAGGAGGGATCCCGGGAAAAGGCAAGGCTGCTCTGCAATACACTTCAGCCAGAGAGGCAGAGTGCACAGCCCGCCAGCTCATCCGCCCACGCAGACCCTAGAGCAGGCTTCCCTGGCATCTTGCAGGGAAATGAAATTGCTCCCTCCACTCCCTGCACAGCCCTATGTCAACAGGAACTATGGGGAACACAAAGGGCCTTTCCTGACAGACAAGGACATTCAGAGATTTAATCCCTGCCCACAATTCTTTACGGGACTTTCCAGCAAGCAAGGCTTACTTAAACTTTTTCATCTCTTCTACCACTACATGATTAAAAACTGCACTTCTGTTCAATAAAATGCTTGGAAAACTATGCATAGCTAAAAGGTGGCTCGATTTTACAGGAATAAAACACATTTATATTAACAAGCTTTAAAAACTACAATTAGTATCTGCATAAGAGACATGCGTCAAAGAGATCTATTAAGAAAACTAGGCAACATTTTCTAAATGTGACAGTATTAATTAAGGAAATAAGTCTCTGTAATTCCCTTTTAGTCAAATTCAAAGTGCTCCCCCCACCCTGTTATATTAATTGCATTGGTTATTAAGAGGGAATGGAGGGAAATCTTTTGGAAAATGCCAGCCACTCATAGATCCAGGTAAATAATCTACTCAACCTTGCAACACAACAGGAAGGGTTAAAGAAGTAACACCATCCAACAGTACCCAGTCTTCCCCCTGGCTTCCCCTGAAGCAAGCAGCAGGGTTAATTATGTGGAACAGCCAAAAGAGGTACAGTAATTGGATATTGACTTTTGGGGGCTGGTAATTTCTGTAATGCCTATGGCTCCTGACTTTCTAATAAGCTTTCCCTTAACCTCCTTTCAAAACTAAAGATCTGAGGACAAAGTTGAAAGAAAAAAAAAACATTTTTGGGCTGGGAATATGGCCTAGTGGTAGACTGCTTGCCTCGCATACATGAAACTCTGGGTTCCATTCCTCAGCACCACATAAACAGAAAAAGCCAGAAGTGACACTGTGGCTCGAATGGTAGAGTGCTAGCCCTGAGCAAAAAGAAGCCAGGGACAGTACTCAGGCCCTGAGGACTGGCATAAATAAATAAATAAACAAACAAAACATTTTTAAGAAGAAGAAAAGGAGAAAGGAAGCAAGAGAGAAAGGGAAGACCAAATACATACACACAGCTAATCACAGGAAAGATCCTACCTACATGCATGTTCTTTCAGGGATTTGTCACCCCATCAAATATATTTCATTTGGCACTACTCTTCTTTCTTTTGAGAAAATAAATTCTATATTAACAATTTCAACACAACAACTCCACCCCCCCACCTGCCATCTCTTTATCCTGTAAAGCTTAACTAGACATGCTTTTCCTCCAGAAGGAAATGGGATAGAAATCCTAATACTGTGTCACTAAATAGATCTGTATCTATACCAAGTAATTAGATTTGATTTTAAAATAGTCTACACAATGGCATTTCTGGCCAACATTAAGCATGTGCAATATAGTGGTTTCAATCAAACTATTTAATAAAGTACTTACAGTGGATATTGATTATGCTTAAAGTGCATTTTGCACAAACTTCAAATCAATTGAATTATTGTTTCCTTTTTAATGGCTGGGAGCACCCTCCACACTTTCCTGTAGAACTGTAGGCTTACAAACTGCCCAGATTTGCTCTGTGAAGGATACCACCAACCACATACATTCCTAAATCCTTGGATAGTTCTGAAGAATACCTGTTCATAGATAGGCACCCCGGCTACTCACAATACTCTGCTATTCTTGGCCTTTGATAACTACCAACTAGCATGAAATTAATCCATGGGGCCTAAATGCATAGAACTTACAATCTAGTAAGAGAAACTAGACATATATCTCTATAAAGTTAAATAAAAACAAAAGTTTTAAATGAGTTCCACAGAAGAGACAGAAAAATGGGGATGCTGCTGTGTGTTGAGACACAGTATCTCATCAGTAGCTCACACTGACCTGGAACTCACCATCCGCTTTGCTCACTCAGCCTCCCAAGTGCCAGAACAGGTAGGATTTTATGGAAATGTCAAAAGAGGATTAAGCAGAGACTAAGTGAGGGAATTCATATGCTGTGAAGGTAAGAATGTAGCAGGTACTCTACAAGTAGAAATGACCAAGCTGAAGTACTGCTATACCTCAACAAGTACTCCACAAAGGGAGTTTTTAGATGGACTGAGAAGGTATATAGCGTCCTTATATAGTGTCAGTTCTTTGTTCCTCCCTCCTGAATGTGTGGCCAGGCTATTTTTGTGGAAGCAGCAATGGTAATGGAGGTCTAGTAGAGAATGCAGAAAATCACAGTGCAGGAACTGGAGAGAGGCATCTGCAGAGTCCTGGCAGCACTCGCGGTTTCTCTCATGGAAGAGATCCCAGATGTCTGACAAGGATGACGGGAGTTTCCTCTTTCAGAGCCTATGTATCACCACAAACCAGAGTATCTTTGTTCTGTTGAAATTGACTATTTGGATCTTCTAAAAGATTCTGACACTAAAACAAATTCCAGGATCATTATCACTTCAGCCAAGTTGGAAAGAACTTAATGTATCCCAGCAATTGAAGGCACATGAGTATGGAGGGGACATAAAAGTAGATTCCTAATCTTCTAAAAATATTTAGAAATTGCTGCTTGTCATTCTCATTTTTTTAAAATAGAAAATTATTTCAGGTTAAGTTTGTCTGCCTGAGTCTCAACTGATTCCTAATAAAACAAATCCTCTGCCTATGTACAATCATATGACCATCTGTTTCTGAGCATTCCAACAACCACCAAGTCCCCAAAGGCTGTTTTACCCAAGAATGGGATAAATGGATGATGTCTTACACAATATATTTCATGCAATTTTGTTTTGGGAAATCCTCACTACCTAATAACACCACATGATTCATTTAATATTAATAAATCTAAGGAGTAAAGGAAGCTATACGAAAAGGTACTGGGAGAGACAAAATAAGCCATGGGGGATATTATGAAGCTTGCAGCCCAGACTAAGCATATGATTAGTTTATACAGCTGAACAAAGAGTTCCCTACTGGCCCCAAGCAGCCTCTGCCTCAACAACTTCTTATCCCCAAGCTCCCTGCCTGACAAACTCAAGTCTCATTTCTCCTGATTACCAATGACAAAAGACCAGATCCCACAGCAAAAATTTCCCGATAGAAACTTCTCCAAAGTTTCACCTCTATTCTTCCCACTCTATATTTCAATTCTTAAATTATATACTCCTAAATTAGTAAGATATTCATTGAATTGCTGTCTCTATACATCAATCAGGCCAATTAAGTGGCATCACATTGTCACTAAATTAAAACACCATTCTGTGTTTCATTGCATTTGTGTTACATCAGTAGATTGTTCTTAATTAAGTGTCCTTTTTAATCTAAAACTTCACTTGACTCTCACAATAAGCCAGTGTGAGGAAGATATTAATACTGGAGAAAACCAGTGATGCAGATGACATGGAAAAATCTAGACACTGCTGTTTGCAAGTCTTTGCTAGACTTTTCCAGATGATTTGAAGGCTAGTAGCTACTCTGGTTGCTCTTCAGGTCATATAAATCTTCACCTTTCAGAAGGCCTAGTAGACAGAGCAGAAGAGCAGCTCTTTGTGGTTTCATTTAAATCAAGTAGCCCTATTGTCCTGCTACAGTGAAGAGACCATGGTAAATTTTTTGTTTGATGTAACATTCCCTTTTTTCCTCCAAAGAGGAGCGACATGTTTTATTCATTGTTCTTTGTTTCCAGTTTGGTCCTTAGACTTTGACCTTTACCTTTAATAAGACCATAGTAAATTTAAGTGATGAAAAAAGGCATCTTTTTTTTTTCTCTTCCAAACTCATCTAAAACACAGACAGACATACACACTATTAATCAAACAATATTTTAGAATATTACTTTAAAAAAACTGGCAAGACTGAAATTTTCATTTCCTTTGGCCACTATTTTCTTGTTTGTTAGTTTGTTTTGGCTTGAACTCAGCGCCTGAGCACAGGTCCCTTAGCTTTTGTTCCTTCATGGCTAGTGCTCTGCCACTTGAGCCACTTGGAATAAGAGTCTCAGGGACTTTTCTGCCCAGGCTCACTTTGAACTGCTATCTTCATATCTCAGCCTTCTGAGTAGCTAGATTACAGTCATGAGTGCTAAACCACAGTTATTTTATTTAAGTTTTTATTATAAAACTGATGTACAGAGAAGTTACAGTTTCATGCGTTAGGCATTGGATACATTTCTTGTACTGTTTGTTACCTTGTCCCTCATACCCCCCTCCCCCCTCCCCTTCCCCCCCTGAGGTGTTCAGTTCCCTTACACCATACAGTTTTGCAAGTATTGCTTTTGTTGTTGTTTCTCTTAATTTACCCTTTGTCTCTCAATTTTGGTATTCCCTCTCAATTTCCTAATTCTAATACCAGTATACACGGTTTCCAATATACTCAGATAAGATTACAGAGATAGTGTAGATACAATCCAAGAAGGTGATACAAGAACATCATCAACAGTATAAACTACAGATACACATGGGATGCTGAAAGTAGTTACAGCTGTGATATAACAATCATTTCCATAAAATGGAGTTCATTTCACTTAGCATCATCTTATGTGATCCTAAGGGTATTGCTATTGGGCTCTTGTGATCCTCTGCTGTGGCTTGCCTAATCCTTTGCTAATTATTCCCAATAAGGGAGACTATAGAGTCCATGTTTCTTTGGGTCTGGCTCACTTCACTTAGTATAATTTTTTCCAAGTCCTTCCATTTCCTTACAAATGGGACAATGTCATTCTTTCTGATAGAGGCATAAAATTCCATTGTGTATATGTACCACATTTTCCTGATCCATTCGTCTACTGAGGGGCATCTGGGTTGGTTCCAGATTCTCGCTATGACAAATTGCGCTGCAATTAACATTGTTGTGCTGGTGGCTTTACTGTGATTTTGTTTGTGGTTTTTTGGATAAATACCCAAAAGTGGGGTTGCTGGGTCATAGGGGAGTTCTACATTTAGCCTTCTGAGGACTCTCCATACTGCTTGCCAGAGTGGCTAAACCAGTTTACATTCCCACCAACAATGAAGTAGGGTTCCCTTTTGGCCACATCCCCTCCAACAACTGTTATTGTTAGTTTTCTTGATATATGACATTCTTACTGGGGTGAGATGGAATCTCAATGTTGTTTTGATTCGCATTTCTTTTATGGCCAGTGATGTAGAGCACTTTTTCATATGTCTCTTGGCCATTCTCATTTCCTCATCAGAGAAGTCTCTTTGTAGGTCTTTAGCCCACTTGATGACTGGGCTATTAGTTCTTTGCGGTTTTGTTTGGGAAGAAGGTAATTTTTTTAGTTCTGCATATATTTTAGATATGAGGCCTTTGTCTGTTGAATGTCTGGTAAAGATCTTCTCCCAGTCTGTGGGATTTCTGTTTATCTTGCAAGCTATATCCTTTGCCGTGCAGAAGCTCTGCAATTTGATGCAGTCCCATTCCACAGTTATTTTTTAAACAAGTTTTATATATAATTTCCATCTCATAAAATCCATATTTCTAAAGTGTAGAGTTCAGTGGTTTCATTACATTGATAGGATTACATAACTATCACTGATATCTAATTTCAGAAGACTTCCCTGATTACAAAAGAAATCTCATACTCATTAGTAGACACTGGCAATTCCTTTCTCTGAATTCCCAGAATTGCCAATCTGCTTTCTTTCTCTATGTGTTTGGCTATTCTGGGCATGTCATATAAATACAATAACATAACATATGATCTTTTCTGACTGGCTTCTTTCACTTAACTTATCTTCAAGGTCCATTCATACTATACTAAATGTCACTACTTTATATCTTTCTATGGGTAAATAAAACCACATTCCATATTTATATTATCCATTCATGAATTAATAGCCATTTTCATTAGTTTGTGAGTTGTCAATATATGTACACATTTTGTGTATACACTGCTTTTATTTCTTTTGGATACATATCTAGAAGTAACACTGCCAAGTCATATGGAAAACATATACAACTGGCCATTTTACAATCCCAAGAGCAATGTGGAAGAGTTCTAATTTTCTTACCAACACTTGTTATTTTCTTTCTTTAATTATTACTGCTGCCATTTTTGTGTGGTTTCAATTAGCTTACTGTGAGTTTTGTCTGAATTCTCCAAATCATGTAGAGCATCATTTTATGTGCATACTGACCAATTTATATATTTTCTCTGTAGGAAGGTCATTTCAACTCTTTCCTCATTTTAATGGAGCTTTCGTAATTTTCTTACTGAATTGTAAGAGGTTTTAATATTTTAAATTCCAGTCATTGAAAAATTCCAGTCTTTTATTAAATACAAGATTTATAAATATTTTCTCACATTTTGTTGGTCTTTAAAAAACAAAAAACACCTCAAGGCTGGGTAGAGTGCTTGTCTAGCATGCATGAAGCCCTGGGTTCCATTCTTCAGTACCACAAACACAGAAAAAGCTGGAAGTGGCGCTGTGGCTCAAGAGGTAGAGTGCTAGCCTTGATCAAAAGGAAGCCAGGGACAGTGCTCAGGCCCTGAATCTCAAGCCCCAGGACTGGCAAAAAAACACCCACAAACACCCCCCCCCCCAAAAAAAAAACACCTCAACTTACAGCACAGACGTTTACATTGTGATGAAGCCCAATTTCCTATTTTCTCCATTGTTACTTATATGTCTTGTACTAAATGTAATAGGTCATTTGACTAATTCAAGACAATGAAAAGAAGATAAAAGAAAGAAAGAACATCATGACTTGCATTTTTTCTAAAGAGCTTATTGCCTTACATTCAGGTTTCTGAACTACTTCAAGACAAATTTTTCTCAATGGTCTGAGTAGGAGATCCAACTTTAATCTTTTATGGTATATACCCAATTATTCTACTATAATTTGTGGAAGATTCTTCCTTCTATAACTGAATTATCTTGGCACCCTTATTAAAAATCTGTTAATTATAATCACTGTAGTTCAGTGACAGAGTGTATGTTTAGCATGTACAAATCCTGGGCTCAATTTTTAGCACCAAAATGGGGAGAAAAGCAACTAGCCAAAATGTAATGATTTCTGAGTCTTTATATCAGTTCCCACATTGTTCCCATTACTTTTGCTTTGCAGTAAGTTTTGAAATTGTGAAGTATGAATACTCCATCTTCAGAATCTTTATCAAGGTTCTTTCAGCTATTTTGGATGCCTTGAATTATCATACAATTTTAATATCAGCTTATCAAGTTATGCAAAAAAGAGCAGGAATGTTATTAACAATCATGTTGAATATGTAGAAATGATTTGAGGGCATTGTCATCTTAGCAATATTAAGTTTTCTGCTTCATAAACATGGGATGATTTCAACTTTCAAAGCATTCTTTCAGTGTTTTAGTGCTCAAGCTGGGTACTGTAGTTCACAACTGTAAACCTAGCTACTCAGGAGGCTGAGATATGAGGATTGCAGGGAAGTGTTTTGAGACACTCATCTCAAATTAACTACCAAACAGCTGTAAGTAGAGCTGTGGCTCAAGTGGCATAGCAACAAACTGAGCAAAAACATTAAAGGACAGTGCCAAGGTCCTGAGTTCACACCTAGTGCTGGCACACATGCACAAAAAAAGTTTTAGTTTTCATTGTGAAAATAATAGACATATTAACTTCATAGTTATTTTGGTCACAGAGATACAATAGAATTGATGGTCATTTATGACTTGGTATGTTCGTTTGTTTTTGTTGTGCTGGGTTCAAACTCTGGGCCATATACATGCTAAACAAACTGATCCATGGATCCACATTCCCAAGCACGTATGGGGTTGATACACAACTTTATTCTCTTTAACTTATTTTTATCAGCATTTATATGTTCACATAACTTCAAATCTCATGTAATCTGCAAACTTGTAAAACTAGAAATCTATCATCACCATACCAACCCCTAATCCCCACCCTATTTTTGTTGTTGTTTTCGTACTAAGGAATCACTTTGAGTTTATGTTTATGCCTTTTTCCTATCTCTAAATAATACATTTACGGCATCATTAATTGACATTTTGGCTTTGAGCATCATCTATTGACTTCTTACTGTAGGAAGTAAAGTCTGGTTGCCGGTTGTCTTTCACAGGTAAACATGCCCACTGAGTCCATTCAACTTGTCCGCTCTAGTTATCTCAAATAATTATGCAATAACTTTGAGTATGTATGTTGAATATGTAATATGATATATATACCTCAGCCACATAGCATGCTACCAATGCCTTTTCTTTCCTGTACAACTTTAGTTTCTCTAATTTATCTATTTTGGCTTGGATTTCTGTATTTCTATTTTCACCAATTTTACCCAAATCCTCTTGTACTTGCCATTTTCTCAACAAATGCAAATATTTAAGTATTTTTTTACCAATCCTGCTTAAAGAAATCTTTCCTGAAGCTTTCTTCATCACTCCACTCTAAGGATCACTCTCCTGGCCTGATAAGTGGCTTTTGATCTCAAAATGTGCATTTGCCACCATTCAGAAGGTCTTCTTCATCACTAAGATCCCATTTACTGGCTATCATCTCCTTCTATATGTACTTCCTCATGTTGGTAGAGCCTATATTCTAGTAGCTTCAATAAACTGTTTGAGAGGAAAACCTGAAGACCTCACAAGTGGAAAAATGTTCTTAATAAGCCTCCTCCTTACCTCAAAGACTGACTAAGCAAAGAATCCTAGATTAAAGGTTTGGGGAGGGGCGCTATAGCGGTCTACCAACTAGACCCAACAAGACTCTGGATTTAAAAATGAGTTTTTCTTCAAAATTAAGAGTTCAGTTCTCCACTACCTAGAGTAACTATCTCTGTTAAGAACCACCAATTACCCCTCTGTACATAACCTTTACAATAACAATAAAAAAGAACCACATGTAGAAATAGAAAAATAAACTATCATTCAACTTAAACATGATATACTTTAAAGAATATGTACAATGGGTTTCTACTTTAAAAAGAAAAGAAAAAACCCTCCAGTTTCTGTTTCTTTGTATAAAACTTACTTGTTCTATCAATTTTTGAATGATTTTCTTTTTGTCATCACTGTTATGAAATGTTGCAAAGCTGTTATTCATCTGGGTCTCACTATGCTTGGCAATTGGTGGAACATCTCAATTTGGAAATGTCTTTCAGTTAGGGAAATTTTGGTTGAATAGTTTCATTCATAATTTCTTCTCGATTTTTTATTTTAAACTTCTTTTGATTATTAAATCTCTTGGATTGGTCTTCTAATTTTCCTATTTTTCTCTCCTAAATTTTATTTCTTTCTTTACTTGTAAGTTCTTGTTCACTTCAAATTTTCTACTGAGTATTTTATTATCATATTTTAAATTTCTAAGATCTCTTCTTTGCTGTATGAGCCTTGTCAGTGTGTCCTATTCAGTTTCAGATGAATTCATTTCCCTTTTTGCCTCTGACGAATATTGAGGGAAAAGATGTAGAATTCTAAGAGTCATTAGGGCTGATGGCCAAGAGCAGGTAGGAAGATGAACTTCAAGGTTTTTGTTTGTTTTCTTGTTGTGCCGTTTTGCTTTTGCTTAAATTCGGGGCCTTGCATTCTCGCTTGGCTTTCTATATCAAAGCATACAGGTGGTACTCTATCACTTGAACCATGCTTCTAGCTTAGGTTGTGTCTAGTTGAGGCATCTTGAGGACTTTTTTGCCTTGAACTGATCTCTAAGTTCAGCCTTCTGAGTAACTAGGATTATAGGTGTGAGCCACTGGACCCAGTTTCTTGTTGCTGTTGTTTTTAAGTAGGAGTAACAGAGGTAGGAAGACAGAAAAAGATGCAGGGAAAAGCAAATCACCTCCACTCAGAATCATTTTCTTATTCTCTTTAGCTTATATAAAGAAAATCTAGGGGATGAGAATGTAACTCAGTAGTAAGAACCTTATTTAGCATTTGTGAAATATAAATTCAATGCACAGAAGGAAAAGGTAACCTAATTTGTTGGATAAATGAAACCTTAATAATACCACTTTTAAAAGTTTCTTAATATCTATTCTAAACTAACCTCTCACCATGCATGTACATGTGCATGGTGGAACAGTATTCTTTCCAAATTAGGCAAACTCAGGGGTACGTAAAACAAAGAAAACATGTGAATATTTTTCCTCCATCTGGGGCTTCCACCACCAAAACAAGTCAAAAATTGAAAATCCTTAAGGCAATAGAGGATAACTAGGTAAGAAAATTAATGGGAGACTAGAGAACTCCCTTATACTTTGGTTCCACACTTCAGAGTTTGTCAGATAACAAATCCTATTCTAGACTATAACCACTAACTGAGAGAACAAATAGGCCCAACTGATTTTCTTCTTGTAAAGTAGGTTAAAAATGCAAGTGAAATCCCAGTTCTTTTCAAAGTAAAAAAACTGTCTCACTACATCATATTAACAGAGCACCTTATGTCCCCTGTAAATTGGGGAATTACATAGAAGAATGTTTTTCTCACATACTTGCTCCATAGTAAGAAATACATGTTTGATTCTTGGCACCAGCTCCTAAAATCCCTGATCTCCAGGGTGGCAAAGTGTCTTTTTTGTGCTAATGAGATGACTATAGCTGTAATACCTAGAAAGTTTCAGGATGGGGGCTGATTGCCAGAGAGATCAAGGCTCTGTGCCATACTAAGTAACATTCATAAATCATTGGGATTACAGAATGTGTTTCTTGGGGGACTACTATTCAGCCGGTTGCAGCTGACAGAGTGGTTTTAGTAATCATTACTCAAAAGGTTTTAGGTATTCGATTACAAAGTTTTGTCTTTCATTTCCTTCAATAGGAATAAGAATATCCAAAGAAAGAAGATAATCTATTTGTAAAGAAAGTACCACATCCTTTCTGGTCTTAGTTGGCCAATGCTAAGAGTTCAAGAGTAGCAAAGATTTATGACTCAGTAGTTAGATGTGCAGATCTACACTATCAATTCGCTGGAAGTAATGAAGCTAAGTATTTCACCTTTTGCTAGCTCACACCGAAATGGTTTTTTCTATTTAATGAAAATAGTGTTAGATGAGAATCTCATGAACTAATCACAGATAACCAGAATCCAAAAACTATACCATTTATTCCATACACAATAAGGTTCAAGGATAAATGGTTACATACTTCCAATGTTTTCAGCAATAGACATATTGGGAAACCATGACCACCATAACCTATAACCTCTCTTTATACTATTAAGAAAAAGCAATTCCTTTATTGAGATTTTTCTCATTTTGTACTATCCTGTTATTTCTATATGTTTACAAAGGAGAAAAAGAAAATAATAGAACATCACTATATAGCCTATAAATGATTATGTTACTGAAATTTATAAGTAGGTTGTAAGAAACTGCATATAGCATCACTCTATTTTGCTTCAGGCCAAAGCTACAGTAGTACTAACTACAAGGTTTAAATTAATTTGAGCCCTGTTTCTGGCCCTGTGGTAACTACATGCTATTCACAGAGGGGAATGGTGTGACTTGAGATTTGATCCTAGAATTTAAAAACATATCATTATACCTTTTGTATGAATTAACTCTCAATTTCAATGCAAAATACCAAAATTAGATCAGGAAGAACTTCTGTTCTCATCAATGTTGGAGAATGGACAAACTGAGGGGCTGGGAATATGGCTTAGTGGCAAGAGTGCTTGCCTTGCATGTATGAAGCCCTGGGTTCGATTCCTCAGCACCACATATATGGAAAAAGCCAGAAGTGGAGCTCTGGCTCAAGTGGTAGAGTGCTTGAGCAAAAAAGAAGTCAGGGACAGTGCTCAGGCCTAGAGTTCAAGCCCCAGGACTGGCCAAAAAAAACAAAAAACAAAAAACAAACCCTAAAACAAAAAACAAAAAACAAAACTAACTCCTGAGAATGGACAAACTAAAATCCCCTTTGTGAGAAAATATAAAGAAATGCTAGCTGTGCACCAGTGGCTCATGCCTGTAATCCTAACTACTCAGGAGGCAGAGATCTGAGGATTGCTGTTCAAAGCCAGCCCAGGCAGGAAAGTCTCTGTGAGATTCTTACCTCCAATAAATCACTCAAAAACTGGAAGTGACCCTGTGGCTCAAGTGGTAGAATGCTAGCCTTGAGCACACAGAGGCTCAGAGACAGTGCCCAGGCCCCGAGTTCAAGCCCCACAACTGCAAAAAAAAAAAAAAAAGGCAAATAAAAATATAACAAATGTCCTTTAAGAATCAGAAAAATTCTCATGGGCCTAGGAGTAAGTTGAAAATGGAATATGATAACCTATAGGGGTAAATCCCCTTCGTTTTAATGAAGTTCAGGCTTTAGTTTTAAAACAGGGACTCATATTATTTGTGTACTGATGTTCACAGTAGCATTACTATGTTGTAAGTGTGCATTACAGATGAGTGGATAAACAAACATTGTACACATACTTCCAGTTATATTCAGCCTTAAAAAGGAAAGAAATTTGGGCTGAGGGTGTGGCTCACATAATACAGCAAGTGCTTAGCAAGCACAGGGCACTGAGTTCAAACCTTACTACGACCCTGTCACACACATACATACAAAAGAAGTTTGGAAATTATCCTAAAATATGCAACAAAGAATCACTTATTTAAGAAAACAACTAAATCTAAGAACAGTAAAAAATATGGCATTTAAGCCATAGCTCTCTCCTTCCCTTGTCTTAAGTTCAGGGTGATACAAGCTTTATTCTGGAGGTTTTGGTGGTAAGCAATTAAGAGGAGACTGGTATTCTCAAAATGATGTAAACAACAAAAGTGATAGTATTTTGAGTAGATGGAAAATAGGAAACTAAGAGAAAACTAACAAGAGTACTTCTGAATGCAGAACAACCCTCAAAGTCTAGTCTGAAAATTACTGCTATGAGGCTCAAATTGCATGGCATCAGAATATGTAAAAATTAATGCCACTGGCATTACCAATAACAACAGAGCAATCAGTAGAGACAAACAGATTAGTGTGATACTCACAGAAGTGGACAGCTTAAGAAAGAGAAGGAAAAAGCCAAAGAAAACCCTGTCTAAACTGTCATCCTAAGGGGAGCCTTGACATGCCAAAGGCATGTGTCCAAAGGGACATCAGAGTTTACATACCGTAGGGAAAACAAAGCTCATGAAAATGGTCTAGCAGAGACACTCAAACAAGTAACAAGATCCAGCTGAGATAGGAAGGTAGGCATTAAATTAATACTATCATTTACTACAATGTGATCTAAAGTGTCTAAAATTTTGTACAAAAAACACAAACAGAAGAGTATGATCCATTCACAGTTGAAAAGCAAGCAACAGAAATGGCCTTTGAGAATTAGACATATGGTTTAACAAGTAAACACTTCAAAACAACTGTGATAAACAAGGGAAACAATGCTTTAGAAAGTAAAGAAGGAGCCGGTAGAGTATCTCAGTGATAGAGCAAACCATTAGCATGCATCAGGCCCTTGTTCAATACCCAGCATCAAAAAATGAAAAGAGAAAGGAAGCTATGACAATAACCTCTTATTAGAGAATATCAAGATACAGATTTTTTTTTTCCTTTTCTGGTCCCAAGGACTCAATTCAGGCCTGGGTCACTGTCCTTGAGCTTTTGAGCTTTTTCTGCTCAAGTCTAACACTCTACCACATGAGCCACAGCTCCACTTCCTTTTTTTTTTTTTTTTAAGTTGACTGGAGATAAGAATCTTACTCGCTTTCCAGCCAGGGCTAACTTTGGACCTTGATCCTCAGATGTCAGACTCTTGAATAGCTAGGATTACAGGCATGTGCCACTGGTACCTGGCTGAAAATACGAAAATTTTTAAAAATGAAAACTGTGTCAGGCTAGATATATGGCTCAACAATAGAGCACCTACCTTGAATTCATACCCCAGTACCAGAGCCCCCTAGAAAAGATTAATCAGAGCCCAACATATCAGAGACAGACTAAAGTTAACCAATCTGACTAACTCACAGATAGAATCAAATAAAAAAGTTAAAGTTTTTTCTCCTCATAAGATTTTCTGAGCTCCTTCCCAAAAAGCTCCTTTTCCAAAACTTCTTTTTTTCCAAAAGCAAAGATTCTCATGGCCCTATGTAATTTCCGATCATCATAATACCTAAGTCTCAGTTTTCTTCTGTCAATTCCAGGTAGTATCTCGCTGAGTCAACCTCACAGATAAGAGGATCATTACAGGCAGCAGAGGAAACTCATTTTAGTCCAGAAACCCTTCAAGTCTTACCAACATAGTTCATTAAAATAATGTAAATCTATAAAAGAATTCTCTATGAAATAAGCCTCTTTAAATACAGAATATAAAAGAGACGCTATAATGATAGAAATGTGTCAATGGTAGCTTTGACTGCAAAGGGGCACAAGGGAACCTCTGAGGAGATGGGAATGCTTATCTCATTCTATGGCTGATATCATAGTACGTGAACCTGTCAAATCTGTACATGTCAAACATACCATTGTATCATTATATAGTAAGTTATATCTCGATGAAGTTGAGGCCTGATCTATACAACTCTCCTCCCAGTACTGGCTCCTGCTCCCAAAGAAGGAGAAGGAAGAGGGTAAGGAAAAGGCTGCGGTGGCAGCAGTGGCTGTGAAGGGCCAATTTTACAAAGAAATAAAAAAGATAAGAAAATAGACTAGGGGCTGGGAATATGGCCTAGTGGCAAGAGCGCTTGTCTCGTATACATGAAGCCCTGGGTTCGATTCCCCAGCACCACATATATAGAAAATGGCCAGAAGTGGCGGTGTGACTCAAGTGCCAGAGTGCTAGCCTTGAGCAAAAAAAAAAAGAAGGCAGGGACAGTGCTCAGGCCCTGAGTCCAAGGTCCAGGACTGGCAAAAAAAAAAAAAAAAAGAAAGAAAGAAAGAAAAGAAAATAGACTAAAACCTTGAGTGTTCATTTTAAATATCTACAAGGTTTGACAATCTTTTATAAAAATCATTTTTTAATTATTTAAATAATTGGGCCAGGTGATGGTGACTCACACCTGTAATCCTAGCTACATAAGAGGCTGAGATCTGAAGATTATGGTTTGAAACCAGCCCAAGCAAGCAAGTCCATAAGACTCTGATCTCCAAGTAACCACCAAAAAGCTAGCCTTGAGCAAGAAAGCTCAGTACAGTACCTGGACCCCTTAGTTCAGCAGAAGGACTGGCATGTGTGCACATACTACCACTACCACCACCACCACCACCACCACCCACAAAGTTAAGAAAACAACAGAAAAACATCCAAATATTCCCTCAATACCAAGAGTCCAAGCCGTCCTATAGTACAGATTGCTAATTTTTAACTTTAGTGACCTAAATGTAGTGAATGGGTTTTGCACATTCTGTACTTAGCAACTTATAAGAAGGTATCATAAAAAGTTCATATTTGAACTGCAAAGAATAGTGCAAGACTTGACTTCACTGTAAATTAGTTAGGAAAATTAAATGGCTGGGGCTAGATTTAATCTATCTGAGATTCAAGAAAAGTTAGTCTTGTCATGCTTTCCCTATTAAATATAAAAGGAAAGATAAATCAAAACAATTATGTGAAAGGCACTTAAAACTCCTAACCTCTTAATTCTATTGCATTGCATATAAACTGCAAGAGATAAAAAGTAATAGCTTGAATTGTTTTTATTCTGGAAAGTTTAGGGCTACTATAACTTGTCAATAAAGAAAGGGTTTTAGGCATTGGCCATAATAATATCTGCAATAGAAAACCCTACAAGTTATTAAAATAATAACCTTTGAAATATAAGACATTTCCCAGAAATAAAGTTTATGGGAGGAGTCAGAACAAAAAAACTAATGAACCTTTCCCTCCAACTTATTAGATTCTTCTATCATCTCTTATCTTCCATAGTACCTCTAATTAAACAGATATGTAGATTTTTCAACATTTCAACAACGAAATTGTTTTAACACATACATTTCTAAGCAATCATAGAGTTATTAAATTATCTATAGTATGGTCTCACCAACTGAATATTTATTATCAGATGTGGTAGCACATACTTATTATCCCAGGTACTATAGAGCTGGTGGTTAGGAAGGTTATAGTTTGAAGCCAGCTTCAGCAAAAAATTACCAAGACCCTATCTCAACCAATAAGCTGGGAATGGTGGCATATATCTGTTATCTCAGCTATCTGGGAAATCTAAAGGGGAGAATCATCATCCAAGGGAGAACAGCAAAAACACAAGACCCTACTACCTGTTTAAACCACAGTAGCACTGAAAAATAAAAACAAAAGCAATCTAGCAGCCAGGCACTGGTGGCTCCATAGGCTAGCTACTTAGATGTTGAGATCTGAAGATTGTGATTCAAAGCCAACTGGGGCAGGAAAGTCCACAAGACTTTTATCTCCAACTAACCACCAAAAAAATGGGAAGTGGAGCTGTGTCTCCAAGTGTTAAGAGTCCTAGCCTTGAGCAAGAAAGCTCAGGGTCAGTACCCAGGCTCTAAGCTCAAGCTCCAATGACTAGCTCCCCACTTCAAAATTCAGTTCTTACAGACTACAGGTCACAGAGCAAAGCACTATGTTTTAATTAAGACCTTTGTTCTTCATGCCCTTATATCTCATTCTTTCTAAAGGCAAACAATTTTATGCATATGTCATATTAATAAATCTGGATAATTTGTCAATTTATGAACAATGATTTTATGCTATAGAAACTCAGACCATTCCTAATAAATGTTTTTGTCTTTATATAGTCATATAAACCTACTTAGAAATTCATGGAAATTATGTTTAATAGTTATAGTGAGTAGATTGTGGCCTATATCTGAGTTAGAAATATTAAAAACCATAACCTCAAATCTGTTTAGGGGAATATAACTGTAATGATAACTATTCCCTGCTGTATAATATTCCTAATGAAAAAGCATAATCATTTAAATATTTTATAGTTTAAGCAGGGAATGTAAGGACCTTTAGTCTGGCTGGTAAGCCAAATATATTTTGGCACATGAACTGCAGCAGACTATGGGACCAACCCAGACTTACCTTTCAAAGAAGCTGAAATACAAAATAGGAAATACATTAAAATGATGCATAACCACAATGTTTTTAAAAAAGAAGCTAAGTCTACATGTAAATTCTACTCTCAATCAGCAACCATTTTCCCTGCATATTATTTTTACTTTTTTTTTTAATACCATCAAGTAACAAGTTCCTTCTGCAGCCAACCATTAAATCGAATAATGGACTATTTGGCAAGCCAGAAACTGGCTCAATCACTACAGCACAACAAAGGAAGAGAAAGTAAACTGAAATAGAGTTCTATAATGCCCTGATGTCTTAAATCATTGAATAGAAGTGAAAGCCATAGGCAGGGAAAGGCAAAATATGTGGCCCGCCAATAGTACATAAATGTAGGATGTGTGCCAAGGGGGAGAAGAGCTTGTTCTTCAGAACAGAAAATTTAACAGCTCAACCTAAACTATTCTGCTTATTTATTGATGGTAAACAGCTACCTTTTAAGGAGAAAATCAGGAATTTAAGTTATAATAACTCTCTGAAGTTCCTTTTCTTCTTTTGGAAGGAGGAATATGTGATGAAGATTATTATTATTATTACTTTACATCTTTTCAACTTTTATTTCTGTATTCTTTCAGATGGTATGACCCAATAACTTAAGCCAAAAACCTGATCAAGTGAATAATGCATAAAGAACCTCAGCTATAATAAAAGCATTTTCACTGTGTCTTTGCCTCCAGCCTTATTCTTCCACCCAACAGTGAAAATGATCTGTTTAAAGAAAAACCTGATCATGTTGCTCTCCAACTTTAAATCCTTCACATGTCATACAACCAGTACATAATATGTAAACTCTGAAGCAGAGTATGCAAAGTCCCACTGAAATCAAACCTTTTACTGCTTCTCTGTCTCTCCCCATTCTATGTCTTCATATTACATTTTAAGCTAATTTTCAGTTCTTCTTTTAAAAAACACTTTTTTTTTTGGTAGAACTGGGATACAACTCAGTGGCAAGGTGTATGCCTAGCAAGTGCAATGTCCTGGATTTGATGCTTAGTACCAACAAAGAAAAGACACTCTCTTCCCCCCCCCCCAAAAAAAAAAAACCCTAAATATTTTTTTCTTCAGTCAGGCACAGCAGCACACATCTGTACTACCCCCATACAGGAAAACAGAAAGAGAGAGAGGGAGGGAGGAAGGAGAGGAGTTAGAAAGTCATTCAATTTCACATATCTCTACCATTTGATTACTTTTAACTCAAATGTATTTCCGCATGTGATAGGCATCCAGCAGCCTCCACTTTATACTCCTTCCCAATTTAACACTCACTCGATACCTTCCTAGAAGTTCTTCCAGAGATCTAAATCAGGTTGGATGCCAGAATTTCTCTCATTTTCTTCGTTTGGCCTCAAAATACATCCACATCTTAATTCTCAAAATCTGTGAACGTGCTATCTTACATGGCAACAGGGACTTTACAAATGTAGTTAAGGTTGAAAACCTTGAGCTGAAGATTTAAAATCCTCACTCAGACCTATCTAGGTGACCTCAGTCTAGTCATTTTAAATTAGAAAAACCTTTCCTAGATGCAGAGAACAAGAAATGGCAGTCTGAGAGGAACTGAACCTATTGTTGAGAATGTTAAGAACAGAGAAGAGATAATGAGGAGAATATGGGTGGCCTCTAAAACCTTTCTGGCTTTAGGCAAGTAACATATTCTATCCTAAAGGCTTCAGGAGACACAGCCCAAATGACACCTTCCCTTTGCCCCATAAGACTTCTGATCTATAGAACTGCAAAATAGTACATAGATGTTATTTTAAGTCACTAAGCTTGTGATAATTTGTTCGGGGAGGGGGGGGTGTCTTAAAATTCGAGAATAGTGCTGTAACATTATTCTATCACCATGTTTGTTCCCTGACTAAAACATAATAAGTAACAATAGGAACTTTATTTTAGACTTACTTTGTACTCTTTCTTTGTATCTAGCTCAGTTCCTATCTACTGAACTGGTCTGTAGTATTTTAGAGCCGAGTTCATAGTTTCATTCTAAAAATCTTATTGCTATTTCCAGAGATCTTATTGCTATAATTGAAACATTTTTCCTCAATCCCAAATTTTAACTGATAGGGCTGGGGATATAGCCTAGTGGCAAGAGTGCCTGCCTCGGATACACGAGGCTCTAGGTTCGATTCCCCAGCACCACATATACAGAAAACAGCCAGAAGCGGCGCTGTGGCTCAAGTGGCAGAGTGCTAGCCTTGAGCGGGAAGAAGCCAGGGACAGTGCTCAGGCCCTGAGTCCAAGGCCCAGGACTGGCCAAAAAAACAAACAAACAAACAACCAAATTTTAATTGATAATATTAATTTCTTTTATTTATCATCATTCCAATTACACAGACCCATTAATATTAGTTTATTTCTTCAAATTTGCCTCTTTTTGCTATCATGACATGCTACTATGGCATACTCTTTCCATGGAACTTGTCTATCAATGATTTTTTGAATCTATGTTCTTATTTCATATTATATATGAATACCATAAATTTGTCATTAGGAACAAATTTTAGTCATGAATTATTTGTGCACAGCCTTTAAACTTCTTTCTCCTATGTATCTGACTAAATAAATCATACTGAAAGTTCATTTCTTAAATGAAGGGTTTAGGAATACTCTCAATGTGCCAGTTTATAACCTAAAAACTGATGTTTTTCCTTTCTTTAGAGACAGAGTAAATACTGTCTATTGTGTTCCCAATTATTTCAGCTAAAAGGATTTTTGGAAAGGTGTAATATATATTCATCTCTGTGCTAATTCAGTGCTTGAAAACACTTTAATCTTTATAATGACCATATGAAGTTGACTCTGTATACTATCCCCATTGGAGAGAGGGGAAATTTAGAGGTATTACCTTGTTCAAGATTAATTTAAACAGCTTAAAAATAATGGTATTGGGAATTCAAATCCAAAGAAATTTAACTGGTAAAAAGAAGTAAATCTCTCAGGTCAACAGTTAAATAGCTTATTCTATTAGTCAAAAGTGGAATTGGGGAACTTTCAGCCTCACAACAGGCACAGAACTTCAGGGGTGGCATCCCCTGAATGCAGACAGCAGTTACCATAACATTCCAAAGGGGGGGGGCAGTCTGAGGATGAGCTAGTAATAGAGCCCTGGGTTCAATCCCCAGTACTGAAGAAGACAAAAACAAGCCTAAAAGTACTATTATGTGGCAGTGAATAAAGGTATTCTACGTATAAAACAACTTAATTTTATATTTTAAAATCTATTTTCTAACAAGATAGGTGTATAAATAATTTCCTAGACCAAGGGTATCTTTCTCATCAAAAGATTGGTTCCACATTCAAGAAATGTCACCTTCAGACATAATACCCTACTATGCTTACTATTTCAAATTAAAAACACTTGAGATCAGATGCTGGAAGAGACATTTCTCTGAAAGTCTCACATCTACCTAAAGACTGAATTCACTAAGAAGGAACAAAACTGCCTTCAACTCCTTTCCTAAAAGGCCATTAAGCAAGGAAGACTAAACTCAGATCATAGAAAAAAGATTAAGGAATGTCACCATACTAAGACAGACTTTGATACAAACCACTGTCTCTTCAATTCATTCAATTTTCATTAACTATCATTTACCAACTGTCTCCTCCTTCACCCCATTCAAGTCCCCCGAAATTCATTTGCACTTCAGATAACCTACATTCTTCTAACTCTTTTTTCTTTATGCAAGGTCTACAAAAATGTCTAAATCTTACTGAATTGGGCAATGCTGTCTTGTGATAAACCCCATGCATTTAAAAAAAAATGTATGTGTTTTCCTCCCATTAACCTGTCTGCAAACCTTCAATGAATAGAGGAGACATTTCCTTCACTCCTCCAACTCAATCCTATTGTTCAACATCTTCTAATACTTCCATTATTAATGGCTAACATTTAAACAGACTTAAATTTGAACTGCAAAACATTAGCAGTATTGATATTCACACTTTACTAATTAGCTCTGTAATCTTTGGTCAGCTCATGAACTCTTCGGACCTTGGCTTTCTCATCTATAAAAGAAGAAAGCTGGACTAAACGATATCTAAAATCTTTTCCTAATTCAAATATGCTCAAATGGCATTAATCTTTGCCTGGCATCTCCTGAGCCCTATACAAATAATAGAAATATAGTTGGAATTGGGATATAACTTACAAGTTTCTAAGAAGCTGTTTAATCTCAGCTCCCACTGTTTACTAACTTTAAGACCTAGCATAGTTCCTAGTTGCCTTGTCAATAAAAGAGGAACAAAAACATCTATTATCTAGAATGATTTTGGTGACTAAATTATAAAATGCATTTTTAAATGCATTTGGGCAAGGCATATAAGACAGTGATAGAGCATGTGCTCAGTACAAGTGAGGCCACAGAAAAAACCCCAAGCAATTAAAGATGCATCTAGGGACTGGGGATATAGCCTAGTGGCAAGAGCGCTTGCTTTGTATACACGAGGTCCTGGGTTCAATTCCCCAGCATATAAGGAAAATGGCCAGAAGTGGCGCTGTGGCTCAAGTGGCAGAGTGCTAGGCCTTGAGCAAAAAGAAGCCAGGGACAGTGCTCAGGCCCTGAGTCCAAGGCCCAGGACTGGCAAAAAAAAAAAAAAGAAAGAAAAGAAAAAAAAGATGCATCTAAAATAAAATTTAAAAAAATTAAATGCATCTAAAACAATGCTTACCGCAAAAATGCAAAAAAGGGCTGGGGATATGGCCTAGTGGCAAGAGTGCTTGCCTCGTATACATGAGGCCCTGGGTTCAATTCCCCAGCACCACATATACAGAAAATGGCCAGAAGTGGCGCTGTGGCTCAAGTGGCAGAGTGCTAGGCCTTGAGCAAAAAGAAGCCAGGGACAGTGCTCAGGCCCTGAGTTCAAGCCCAGGACTGGCCAAAAAAAAAATGCAAAAAATAAAATAGAAGGGTTGTATGGCTCAAGTGACAGAGCATCTTTCTAGCAAGCACAAGGTCCCAACTTAAAAACATTGCAGTTCTCTTTTTATTGAGAGAGAGAAAGAGAGAGAGAGAGAGAGAGGAAGAGAGAAAGAGAGAGAGAGCGTGCTTGAAATTTGCCTATTGACACTTTCAGAAAAGAGAAACAGATTGCTTTAATAATTATATTTTACTTGCTCTGGGTAACAAAGACTTCAAATGCCATCTCTTTATGTATTAGTAAGCAACCTTATTTGTGGACATTATACCCCTAAGTGGTGTTTCAAAGAGAAGGGGCAGTTTCTTACTGAGAAGAACAAAGGCTTATGTTTGGTAGGTATTACCAAAAACCTCTTCAAATGATACTTCAGACAACTTTTGTTAACAGGGCATAAATTCTTTTCCTCTCTTCAGAGATTGAAAATGTAAAAAAAAACTACCTGATGTTATTCTAATTTTTAATGGCTTTTGAGGGACTATTTTTATCCTTTAGCACTGACATGCAGGCTGGCACCTCTGTGAAAAACTGAAAAAGCTTATATTCAAAAATAGCAACTGTTACAGAGCTTTCTGTATTTCTTTTTTGGAGGGTAAGGAAGATGGTGCACTTTTGCACTTGCCCTTA
Source organism: Perognathus longimembris pacificus (assembly GCF_023159225.1). Taxonomy (NCBI): domain Eukaryota; kingdom Metazoa; phylum Chordata; class Mammalia; order Rodentia; family Heteromyidae; genus Perognathus; species Perognathus longimembris. The sequence continues at coordinate 47,827,995 of NC_063162.1, read as the reverse complement.
ACCAAAGTACATTTTTCCCCCTGAAACAATCTTGGTTGTTTCCCTGTGCAATAATGTTGTACCTTACTGTGTTTCCTCAGGTGGAAGAGGTGGTAATGACTTCCTGTTGCTCATCTCAAGATTATTCACCATCTCCTATCTGGCTCTCAGCTCCTTTACCTGTTATAATTTTCCTGCAGCAAATTCCTTCTGTCGTAAATCTCTGAAATATATATAAAGTCTATTTTTTTTCCTTTTTTTATTTTTTTAAGGGTGGGGGAGGCTGCAATTGGGTTTAAACTCAAGGTCTTGAACTTGCTATGCAAGCTTTCTTACCACTGAGCCACATCTCCAGCTCTGTATGCTGTGTATGCAGCTCTGTATGTATGAAATAGGTTCTTTTTTGCCTCCTAGACAAGATCCTATCCACCTTTATTAGGCTTTCCATAGTAGCTAGTATAACAGGCATGTACCATTAGGGTCAGCTCTCAGTGAAGAAGAGAACTTTCTATTCAGGCTGGCCTGAACTGCAGTCTTCCCAATCTCAGCTTCCCAAGGAAGGAGTGAGGACTACAGGTGTGAGCCACTGATGCCCAGTGGATTCTATTATTCTAGTTAGACTCTAATATAAATCACTTACTTGTCAATGAATAATTTACTGTTTTCTGAAATGTTAAGATTTTTCATATGCATACCTACTTTTATATGGTTGTTTTGTAAGTAAAAAAACAAAAGCTGAGGACACATGCTAAAATGAGGGCAGATAGGGAAGGCAGCTTCTCTTTGAATACAGCGGAAGTCCTATCACAAACAGTTCAGATGGTGTACTGACTATTAATATGAGAGCAATAACATTATAGTCTCCAAAGCTAAGAGACTCTCATTCATCCAGCAAATCACAGTTTCTCTTTAGAGACTTTTGAAATGGCGAATGACCTAAAAGAAAATTTCTGTCAATAATGGTTGGTGGCTATAATCTAGAGCAACCTGCTATAAATGCAGTTCTTAAAAGTTAACAATCCAAACATATATTGACATCCACACACAGAAAGTTCATCTTACTTACAGATCTATTACATGTGTTTTTGACCATGTATGGCCAAAGAGTAAATTCTCCAAAGTCAAAAGAAATTTCCAAAACAAAAATTTAAATTTGCACATGTACACTACACAGCTTGGTTGATATGGAGAAGTTGCAGTCAGTCCCACACTATTGTTGGTGGTGTATAAAACATTGTGTGATCTGCTAAGTGCTTCTCTATCCTTACTTTTGGGGAAATATGCTTCCCTCAAAGCAAAATGTGCCCCCCAAACCAGGTAGAAGTTAATATGCCTAATTTAAGTGATAAAGTGAAAATTTTGGATTTAACACAAGTTGTACAGCAATATTGGAAAAAATGAGTCAAGCATCTGCTGCACAGTTGAACTAAGCACCCTGAGCACTTGTGATTTTATCTCAGCAGTGATCTTCTTGTAACCACACATCTATGGATACCAAGGGTCTACTGTGTAAACATTATTTTTAAAAGTATTTCTTTAAATGGAGAACTGGGCATGGTGGTTCTCTTCTAATTCCAGCTACTTGTGAGACAAAGTTAGGAGAAGTGCAGTTTGAAGCCATCCGATGTAAAAAGTTGGCAAGACCATATTTATAAAAACAAGCCAGGCATGGTGGCTCATCTTAGGAGGCAAAGGTAGGACAGTGGTCTCAAGCAAAACCATGAGACCCTATATGAAAAATAACAAAAACAAATAACAAGAGGGCCTGGGATGTGGTTCAGTGGCACAATGTTGCCTAGCCTGCGTTTTTTCCCCAGCACTTGCAAAAATAAATAAATAAAATAATAAAAAGAACTTGTTTCAATTCTTTTTACTTAACCAAATACTTTATTTAAAATTGTGAAAACTCTTATTTGGTGCATGCATTCATACATGTATGTCTCAAGAGGTACCGTATTTAAGTTTAGATTGTTATTTCTCTTTCAGCAATTCAAATGTGTTAGGATTATAGGCTACAGGTTCGAGTTCATGGTGCATTATTAATAACAATAGCAACTAGCACCAAAATACTGTATTTATATGACAGACACTATTCTAGGGTCCAATCAAGTTCTTCAGTGCTTTCTCTTAACTGTGCTTTATATAGTTGACTTGTTTAGTACTTATAGCTCATTAGAGTAGAAACTACTATGCCTCCTTAATACTGCTCACTATGCTTTCAAAATACTAAATTGGCTGCATTCACACAGCTAATAACAGGTAGAGTTTGGCCTCAGGGAGCAGAATCTATTTTCTTAAGCACCATTCTATATTCCTTGACTTGTGGTTGTGTGACCTTGACTTAAAACAGTAAGGCTAAGAACTCAATACAGTCTTGAGCCACATTTATCCAGGAACATAGTAATGAGACATGGGAGGTTATAAACTCTATAGCTCAGCCCTTTTAAATCCTAAAAATTAGTATTACCTTCAAAATTACTATGACAGATCCAAGCTCTGGAAATGGGCAGGTGGGACTCTATTGTCATATAAAGTGCCAAAGAAAAAGAGGAAAATGATTAGGGTTATAAAAACTTGGATTGAATTCCCAGGAATTTTTAGTATACTATTAAGTAAGAGTGCAAGCTCTAGAGTCAGACCTGGTCTGAAATCCTGCTTTTTAACACCTCTGGGTAGGGTGGGTCAGTTTGCACATGCTACAAAGGCATCAAGGAAGTAAACTGGGGCTACGATTTAGCTCATAATGAACTCACTAAGACAGGCATCCTTGGGACAGGGGTGATACATGCTAGAAGTGGCAGCTAGCCACAAGCTCCCAGTCACTGCCCAGGGAGGCCAGGCCAGGCGAAGTTCAGCTTCCTAAATGGTTCACCACAGTGGGCATCTTTTTCTACTTCAAAAAGAAAAAAAAGTGTCAGCTTGTTGTGGCCTGCTTATTCTACTACTTACTACTTGCTTTGTAATCTAAAGTAACTAAACCATTCTAAACCTCAGTTTCCTCATCTGAAAAATATATTTATAAGTAGCACTTGCCTCATAGTGTGGTTTTGAGGGTTAACACAAAATGATGCAACTTCAGGGTTTACTACAGTGCTAAGCACACGTACATGCACAATAAACTGTAACCATTAGGACCAAATCTCTGAGCTGACTCTGCTTAAAGGGAATACTACCTACTTCACAAGACATTTCTGTGAAGTGGTGCTTGTGGCTCAAAGTGGTAGAGCTCTAGCGTTGAGCAAAAAGAGCTCAGGGATAGTGCCCAGGTCCTGAGTTCAAGTACCATGACCAAAACAAAACAACAACAAAAAAAAAACCCAAGACATTTCTGGGGGCTAATAACGCAGCTCCATGGTAGAGTACTTGTCCAGCTTATATTGGCTTGTTTTTTTATTTCTATATAAAAAACAAACAAAAGACATTTCTGGGGATGCTGAATTATTGCAAGGGGCAAGAATCTCACAAGCTATATATAGTACACTGTGTAACAATTAGTAAATTTTAAAAATCTTAGTACTTAACACTTAAGAAATGTATAGTGAATGGAAACAAATAATGGTGCTGTTATTAGTATTGATTGACATATTTTAAAATTTTTATTACATTCTTATTTGGGGTAAACTTGTTTTAAGGAAGATAATCATATTCATGATCATTTCAGTGTCCCTTGGCAATGCTAAGGAGAGTCCAGAGCATATGTTCTAAACAAGTGCTCCATTGCAGAGCTACACATACCCAACTTTTGCCTGGTTGAATTTAAATTGTGAGAGAAAAATAATTTCATTACAGAGATCTGAAAACACTATAAATCTAAAGGGTCTATAACTAGGCTCCATCTGAGTGTAGGAGTAGGAATTTGTTAGGTTTGGATTAACTAAAAAAATAGTAACTCAGATATTTAATCTTCTTGTTAAAAATCAGAGCCTTTTAATAGAAAAGACTGTGCAGTATATACACATGACATTGTTGTAAGGTAACTTGATCATGAGAAACAGAGAAAAGCCACATTTGCGAGGTTGAATTAGAAATCTTTATTGGAAATCCAGTGAATGCAGGTGGACTCTTTGTCACAAAGACCTGCAGTCCCTTGAATGCACTTAACACTGTTAGAAAACTGAGCCATGAGAGCAGGAGAGGAAAGAATGAGCAGAAAAACAATACCAACAAACTAGATCAACTCCAATGGAGAGCTGAAGTGGGATGCCATGTTGACCAGAGGAGAGTCAGGAAACAGGAGATACAGGAGACATGAGGCATGGTGTGCTGGTGTCTGAGCTGGTCTGCACCTAAATAGTGTCAGGATCAGGGGGCAGGGTCACAGAAAACTCAAGAGTCACCCATGTTCAAGGTACGGGACTAACAGGAAGTTCCCACCCCTGCCTCCTGGAATTCAGGCACACCCAACACCTTCTTCCACCATGAAACCCAATTCCCTATCCACCACAGGGCCAAGACCCAGCCTCCCCATTTCAGCATGTACAAATTACTGGATTCACATCTACTGATCTTAGTCTCCTTTTTGTGAACTACTTACAATGGCATTCTTCAGACTGTTCATTCATTTCAGTCTCAAAATAGATATTTGATACAACTCCCTCTGTCCACCAATACTACAAGGTTTGGGATATTTTAAATTTCTGTTACTATAAATTCCAGGTTTATGATCCCATAGCAGCCATAATTCAGTTACAAGGAACACACATTTACCACAGACCTGCAAGCTAGATTTAACAGGCCTCAGATTCAATAAATGAATGATGCTCCCTGTGACCAGTATCAGATCTGTATTTCCCTCATGTCTGACTTCCAAATGTGCTCTCAAGTTTTGGTGCTAAGGGAAAATTGTTCTCTCAATTTTACCAATGCCCCATCTTCTTAGCATGTAGGCATAGGCACGTTCAGTTATCTAAATGTAATTTATGTTTAGTTTTTGAAACAGGAGTCTGTGTTACCCAAGCTAGTCTTTTTATTTTTTTTTATTTTTATTTTTTGCCAGTCCTGGGCCTTGGACTCAGGGCCTGAGCACTGTCCCTGGCTTCTTTTTGCTCAAGGCTAGCACTCTGCCACTTGAGTCACAGCGCCACTTCTGGCCATTTTCTGTATATGTGGTGCTGGGGAATCGAACCCAGGGCTTCAAGTATACGAGGCAAGCGCTCTTACCACTAGGCCATATCCCCAGCCTCCAAGCTAGTCTTGAATTCTTGATCCTCCCATCTCAGTCTCCCAAATAGCTGAATTATGAGCACATACTACCACATCTGGCTTTACCTTTCAATAGTTTTGAGAGGGCTCTCAAGAATAGAAACATTTTAGAAATGCAAGGCCTTATGAGTTGCATCACCTTTAAAATCTTTAAAATCTTATTATGGCACTATTATTATATTATAGAGGCAATAAACACAAATGGCCTAGTCAAAAGGTAATCTTCATTTGGAAACTTCTGTAAGCCTGAGTATTGATAGTGGGATAATCCTCTTAATAATATTCTCTGTTTGGCAATACTTGATGCTTGCTTTCCTTTGGTTTGTTGAGCAGCATTTTATATAGCAAATGCTACTTTTATCAGGGCTATATGTGGAGCCTCAAGTCTATCTATTCTAAAGTCTCCTAGGTGTAAGAGACACTCGTACCTGCATTTCATAAATGAGGAAAACCTGGGCAATTGCCTAAACATACAGAATTTTCAAATGAAACCAGAACTGGAGTAATTATTACCTAAGTCGACTGCTTTTCCTTCTAGAATGCCTTGTCTTTTGGGAATGGGACAAACCCAACTGAAACAAACTTTCCTCCTGGGTTTCTCAGCTGCCTGAGAACATGCACAACAAGTAAAAGGTTTGTCCAGAAGAAATTATCTTCATAATTTTTTTTGTTTCTGTTTGATAGTTTCACAAACTACATATAAATGAACCTTGATGAGCTCCAGGCCACACTCTTGTTGAAGGACTTCCTTTCACTTCTTGGCCCAATCCTTTTATGTATCTGAAGATGGAATATGAAGGATTGACTCCTGCCTTAGTCCCCCAGGCCAAGCAAGACACCAGGTGCAAAAAGAACAGGCTTGACCACATGCCTGTCTTCAGGTTTGGTCCCCGGGGGACGATAACCCCTTAGCCAGATAGAACATTCCACTGTGGGCCTGGTGAAGGACATTGCCTTGGGACCCCCAAGAAATCATAACCCATTTTCTATTTTCTGCTTTCCTTGTTAATCCCTATATAAGCCCACCCCAAAATCTAGTCCCTCACACAACCTCCAAACCTGCAGGAAGGTCTGTGTACCTTGCTGGAAATAAACAGTCTTCACCTTCTGAAGATTGAGTCTGGCCTATTTTCCTTTCTCCTCCATTTTCCTAACACTGTGACTCAAGCTTCCTTTTGGGAAGGAAGCATTGGGCCTTTAGCAAAGCAATATATTAGACAAGGCTCCCTATTACATAATCATGAGGATGAGCAGGGCATCCATCCAGTCCAACACTGAATGTCTACAGTTAACGTGCCCTTACCATATCTGCAGACAAATTATTTTGTTCAACATACATTATTACTAACATACATCATCTCTTATTTACCAGAGCACATTTCATGGCTAAGGCATGCCACAAAGAAAACAACTCCAACTGTTTTTCAGAGAGAACTAGAAAGAAGCACAGAAACAGAGTAGTTCAAGAATCACAACCCCCAAGTTAAATTTTATACCATTCAGTGACAAACATGTTGACATGAGTACATTGACCATGTCAGTGTATACCCAAGTTAAAACTGGCTATTCAGGCACTGGTGGCTTACACCTGTAATCCAAGCCAATCAGTGGTTGAGATCCAGAAGGTTCAAAGCCAGCCCAGGCAGAAAAGTCTGTGAGGCTCCATTCCTAAGTAACCAACAAAAAAGTCAGGAGGCAAATTTCAAGTAGTAGGGTGCCAGTTAAGAAAGTATGAAGCTCTTTGTTCAAATCTCAGTATTAGAAATCAAGCACTGGCTTCTCATCTATAAGTTGAGATCTACAGGTTGTTCCTGAAACATTTTTGCTTTTAAAATTCTAAATGTTTCCATTACTAAAATTTATTACCAACTTGAATTTACACAGAAAACACAATCAGTACACGAAACATATCAGTTATTAAGGAGGCTGAGACAAGATTGAGCCTATGGAGTTGAAACCAGTGTGACATCATAGAGAGAGCCCCATCTCTAAAATAAAATAAGGCAGGACACAATGGCTCACATCTATAATTCCAGGTACTTGGGAAACAGAAATCAGGAGGATAATGGTTCGAGGCAATCCTGGGCAGAAAGTGAGACCTTCAGCTCAATTAACAAGCCAGGCATGGTGGCATGTGACTTTGTCCCTAATTACTCAAGAGGCATAGTTATGAGTAAGGTCTGAGGTCAGTCTTAGGCAAAAATTTAAAAGCATACCTTAAAAATAACAAAAGCAGAAAAGGGCTGGGAGTGTGTGGGTCAAGGGCTGGAGCATTTGCCACTAAGCTCAAGGCCCTGAGTTCAACCCTCAGAACAGTCCAATTAAAGAAAAAAAAAATACTATCCATAAAAATCTGATTTAAAATTTTTAAAGTGAGTTAAGGATGTCAATGGAGAAATATAAAGAGCTAATAAATGTTCAACCTCCTTAATTGAAAAAATGATGTAAGAGAGTCTAAGCTTCTAGTCTGTACTCATAGACGGAAAATAAAAAGTCTGATTGCACCAAGTACTGGGAAGGATACCAAGCAGTATAACCTCTTAAAACCTAGTGTAAGGGCTGGAAGTATGGGTCAGTGGTCTCACACCAGCCTAGAAGAGTTGAGGACCTGAGTTCAAATCTCAGTGCAGTAATAACAATCCTACTCATAGATGCCACAAGAAAGCCTGGCACTTGGACTCATAAGATCTGCACAAGACTGTTCATAGCAGCATGTTTTATTACAGAAATGAGCTGCACGACAAGGTAACTATTCAAAATAGTTTGCTTAGTGACTGACGCTAGATAACAATATCTTAGAGGTGACCAGGACCTCAAAAACCTATGCCACAATACCAAAAAGTGTAACATCATCAGAGAGAAAAAGTGTATGTATGACACAAAGAAAGAGGTGACGGTTGAGAAAATAGTGCCTGGAAACAATAAATTTGGTGAAAAACCATATTACACACAATGGAATACTATGCATCACTAAAAGGGACAAAAATGATTACTACGGGTAAGAACATCAACAAATCTCAAAGGCACTGTGCTGAGTGAAAGAAGTCAACCTCCAGGATGGGAATGAGTGCTTGCCTAGCATGCACATGAAACCCTGGGTTCAATTTCACATAAACACTACATAAACAGAAAGCCAGAAGTGGTGCTGTGGCTCAAGTGGTAGAGTGCTAGCCTTGAGCACAGAGAGGCTCAGGGATAGTGTCCAGGCCCTGAGTTCAAGCCCCGAGACTGGGAAAAAAAAAAAAAAGCCAGCTTCCACTTGATTCTATTTATTTGACAATCTACAAGGCAATGGCTCATAAGCGGATAGCTTATGCTGGAAAGCAAACTCTTCACTTGGGGCTGCAGATGCAGCTGAACAAGGGTAAAGGCTTCATACCTCTGTCTTCATTTTGTATGTCTTTTGCTTTTTTGAATGTTGAGTCAAATTCCTGCTCATAGACATGTTAATCATTTAAGGAGGGCTCCTCTAAAGCTGGTAATCCTCCTTAAAAGCTTGGCAGCACCAAAAAAGGGGTAACTGAAGATTTGCTTGAATGTGATCATCAACAGGATGTCAACTGTCAGCTTTAACAAAGTTTTATTTCTTGTACACACTGCCCTACTATGTAACTGTACCCTTTTTGCACAACACCTTGTAAAAAAATTTATGTTCAATTAATAAACAAAAAAAATAAACAAAAACAAAGTTTTATTTCTGATCATCTGAAAAGCATGTAGAAGTCACAAGTCACTGCATACCTGAGGCCTAACTGACTGGTCTTGCTTTTCTGATGGCCCTTTCTCTGAGTTACTCTTTACCAGCAACTGACTTGGATTCCAGGAACAATGGTTCTAATCAATAAAGATCCTGTAACGAGTGGCAAAATTACACCCAGGCACCCAGGCAGCAGTAAGAACTTTCTTATCTCTGAAGAAGCTTTTCAAGACCAAACAGGGACTACAGTGTGGTAATGACTTTCATATCTCTTTCATATTCCTATCTCTTAACCCGGTCCCAATTCTTCACCTATATTGCCCTTGTGAAGTACCCCTATAGACAGGTCTGTGGACATGTGGTTCTCCTGATCTGCTCAGTAGGGCCATATTAAGTAAATACCTTGCCTGCTTTTTGTAAGTTTTCTATCTGATTTTGGACAAGTGGCTGGACCTAATTTGTTGGAATTCCCTAACATCAGGCCTCAGTCTGGTCTAGGACTCTGGTAACAGAGAACAGATCCAAAGGTTTGAATATTGATTAATACTGAATATTGACTAATAACAGCAAAGAAAAAAAGGAAAAACAAATATTGGGCAATAGAAACTTTAGAGTGATAGAATTGTTCTATGTTCTGATTGTGTAGCTAATTACAGACATCTATACACAGGTTAAGATTCACATTAATATTCGTTGGAAGAATATTTATATATAGTGGTTTGAGGGTTTTGTTTTTTTCTATCCTGAGGTTTGACTTCAGGATCTCACACTTGCTAGACAAGCATTCTACCCTAGTCCTATGCAAATTTTTTATTTTATTTATTTTATTTTTCATTTTGCTGACCCTGGGGCTTGAACTCTAGGCCTAAGAGCTATTCTTGAGTTCCTTTTGCTTAAGGCTAGCACTCTACTACCACTTGAGCCACTTCTGGCTTTTTCTGTGATTATTGGATAAGAATCGCATGAACTTTTCTCCCTGGGCTGGCTTCCAACCACAATCATCAGATCTCAGCCTCCTAAGTAACCAGGGTTATATGCAAGAGCCACCAGCACCCAGCTTAAATGTCTTAAGTCTTGAAAAAAAAAAACCCAGTATCTTCTTCAAAGTGATGTCTATCTAAGATGTATGACATCATATCCACCACTTATCTACCTGTGATGTGAAAATATAAACGCCTACCACATCACACAGTCAGATGACCATACACATAAATACTATGACTCTACCAGTTAGACCATAGCTCCACTTCTGGCTTTTTAAGTACTTGACTGGAGATGAAAAGACTCACAGACTTTCCTGGGTGGGCTGGCTTTTAATCTCCATCCTCAGAGCTCAGTCTTCTGAGTAGCTAGGATTACAGGAATGAGCACTGGCACTCAGCAAAACAATTATTTAAAATTCAAATGTGTAATCAATGTCTCAATGTCTTATAACACAGTTTTCTTGGGAAAAAAGTGCTCCAGTTTTTTATACCTATTTTTAAATCAATAATGTTGAATAATTAAAAACAAGCAATCTTGGGCTGGGAATATGGCCTAGTGGCAAGAGTGCTTGCCTTGTGTATATGAAGCCCTAGGTTCAATTCCCCGGCACCACATATATAGAAAAATGGCCAGAAGTGGAGCTGTGGCTCAAGTGGCACTGAGCAAAAAGAAAGGCCAGGAGCAGTGCTCAGTCCCTGAGTTCAAGCCCCAGGAATGGCAAAAAAAAAAACAAAAAAGCCAAGCAATCTTTTTTTTTTTTTTTTTTTGGCCAGTCCTGGGTCTTGGACTCAGGGCCTGAGCACTGTCCCTGGCTTCTTACCGCTCAAGGCTAGCACTCTGCCACTTGAGCCACAGCGCCGCTTCTGGCCGTTTTCCGTATATGTGGTGCTGGGGAATCGAACCTAGGGCCTCGTGTATCCGAGGCAGGCACTCTTGCCACTAGGCTATATCCCCAGCCCCCCAAGCAATCTTTTGTCATACTGTCTTTATGTAGGTAAAATGTTCTTCCAGGGAAATATTCAGTATATTAAATTAATTGATTTTAACCTTTTCCTGCTTAGTCAACCTTGAGTGAGTTAAAGGTCTGTGGTCCATGAATAACATGTTATCTAAGCTACATTGACAGATGAAGGGGACTCCACTGACAGATGAGGAAATGAACAGTGAAGTTTTCTATGCCTTCATTTTTCACAACTGGAATTTCCAAAAGAAAAGGTATCAGTGATACAATAGTGCCCTATAACCAGATAACCATGTGTCTCAATCTGACCAGGACTGGCAGGTTTAACACCTGCTACTGAAACAATTATTATCAGCATTCTCTGATTTAAAAGGTGCTGCAGTTTGGATGATGAATTCTATGGTTATCCTCCTTTAGAAATGAATTCACAATCACAAGCTATCACCAAAATACCCAAAGTAGAAGAGAAAACCCTATAGGTCTTAACACATTAGGCTTTAACCTAACATATTGTATTAATTTTATAAATTATATAAACTATAAGTATAAAATTCTCTTCTTTGGATTTTGAAATTACATATAAATAAATGCATACTCTATGAAATCCATTCAAAACTATCAGGAGAAAAGTTCCTATCAGTTACGCTGAAGAAAAATAAATCATCCAAAAAACAAATCTGTATTCTCACATTTGAAAGCTAGTTAATGGTGAGAAATCTTCTGTGCATTTCATCTCAATTTAAGATGCTGTTTAGCAAATTCTAAGGAAGCTAAATGATCCTAACAAGTTAGGTCTCCAGATGGGAGGCTCACCTCTGTTCTTAATGTGCTATCATTGTCAAATAAAGAACAAGTTCCAATTACAATTCTTTCTTGAGACTGAAACAAGGACCAGGATCTTTCCCATATAGTTTATCTCCTTTAAACCAGTGGAACTGTCTCCTTTTTTATCATTTATCCTTTCAATAATTCATTGGACAAGGAAAAATTAATACCTGTTATTTGTTAATGGTGATAGATGTGATGGGAAAAAAAATAAAACAAAATAATAGGCCTACATTGGACACCATGTCAGCCACCCATCGGAGCATTTGAAATATATTTTGTCCTAACTGAGCTATGTGGTATGTTTTTGAAAATTTAGTACAAAAAATAATAACTAGTAATTTTATACTAAATACATGCCAAACTTTGATAAACAAATTATTCCAATTAATTTCACCTATTTCATTTAACTGCTCTCTTATTTTTTCTCTTGGGAAGTGCTGGAAAGAACACAAGGCCCCCAGTATGCTAGGCAGGCAACTCGCCCATGAGCTACAACCCCAGACTTAAATATGTTTTAATTATGTTTTTGGTCACATTAAATTTCTATTAAACACTCCCACTCTAGATTATGTTTTGATGTTTTGCTATAATCATTTCTGTAACAACAGCAGGCATAATGAGTTACTTATAGACCTTCATAGTTCATCAAAATTCCACAACAACAAAATTATCTATAAAAAGAACAATTTTTGGTACTTGTAATAACAATCACCTTATATTCCTCACAAATTTTTTCTCTTCCTTTTTTTTTCTTTTTTTTCCTAGCTCTGGGGCCACATGAACACTAGACAAGTGCTCTATCACTTAGTTCCAGCCTCAACCTCCTTAACAGATAAAAAATAAGAAAACTGAAGCAAAAACTCAAAAGTGTTCATTTTTGTATTAATATTATTTTTAAATTTTTGCCCATCCAGAGATAGAACTCAGGACCTCTTTCTTGTTAGGCAGGCACTCTATCTACTACTCTAGCCCCTTCTGGCATTGGTTATTTTTGAGGTAAGGCCTAAATTTATGCAGCCTGGGTGTAGTTCTGACTACTGTTACAGGATCTTTATTGATTCAGACTGTTGTTCTTGGAATCCAAGGCAACTGCAGGAGAGTATGACTCAGAGTAAAGATGGGAGTCAGGCCTTTAGAGTTAAGGCAGTGCTGTGTGACTGGCGACTTCTAGATGCCATTCTTATGATCTGGAACAAGACGGCTGACATCCTGTTGATTATCATGGCTCAGCCAATATCTGTTACTCTTTTCCTGGTGCCTCAACCTTGAAGGAGGATGATTATCTTCTTCAGATGAGCCCTACTTATGTGCAAAAAATTGGTCAGGAAATCTGACCCAAGGTTTAAGGTAGCAGAAGAAGATATAATCCTGACTATATTTCAAATATTTTATTAAGGTTTTTCCTTTTTGGCTTTCTGAAATACTACAGTAAGGCCAATATGGCTAGATACAGACAATCCTGTATTTCAAGACTGTAAGTAAATAATTTTATCACCTTAAGTTCTATACTCTACTATGTACATACATTTATTGAGTAAACAGATTAGAGGAGTATGTCTAATACCATCAGACTACCAAGAAAAAGCTGGATTTAAGGAAGTAAAAACTAGTAGAACCAGGTAGGATGTCCTTACACCAAGAAACATTAAAACAGCCATCAATGTCAGGTAATGAAATCATTCTAGAAACAGATAAAAGATAGTGGTTTACATTCCATATGAGTGTACTTAACATCACTGAAATATAAACTTTAAAATGTTAAAACAATAAATTTTGTGTTACATATGTTATACCACAATAAAATGATTTTTTAAAGAGCTACTTGGTCAACTGTGACTAGAGACTTTCGTAGGAAGATCATAGGTTGTGGTGAGAAGGTCTACCCATGAAATATGACACATGGTAAAGGAAAGACTTCCCCCTGAAGAAGTTGTACTGTGAGGATACTCTGTTTAACAAAATATTCACATTTGTTATGTTTGTGGGATGAAACCACCATGCTACAGTAACTTCCTATACATGAAGCACTGAATAGCTTTCCATCCAAAGAAAACTAACTGTAGTTTTGCAACTAACTTTACTTCTAAAGATACATACAATTTAAGTTTCAAGAAATAAAATTGCTTGCTTAAAAAACCTAACTTTTTTTAATCTAAGTTGTTCATAAGCCTTTCAATTTTATACAGTTAAATGAAATATTAACCTACAGATCTTATTATACAAACTCAAAAGAGAAGATGAATAGCAGATTACTTTAAGAAAAGAAAGCTCTAGAGACTGTGCACTGAGAGGTCTAGATGTTTTCCAACAAAACTCAAACAGGTCTTGGAGTAACAAGTCTGTCTGCATGGTAGCTGAAATGAAGCTGATAGACCAGTTGTTTTTAAGAAAAGAAGGTAGGCTTATCTGTAAATAATCATTAGATTTGTCATTCTATGTTCTATCCCAAAGCTATAATCAGTTAGATATAATAGCATTTATCCTCTCACCAACCTCTTTTGAATTTAAGGAACTAGCCGACAAAAGGAAATCAGTCCATCTGTGCTATTCTGTTCTGTTCTGTTCTGTTCCAAAAATGACCAGTAAGCCAAAAATGCTACCATTTTCTCCTCTCCTCTAAACTCTTGTATGTTTAAACTTAGCTGGAGAAATGAAAACAGCCCATTGATCAAGGAATGTTCAGTCTGTCAGAAGAAACATTCTATTATTGCTAAAATTCTTCAAAAAAATTAACTTAGTTAACTTAGTCCTCAATGAACACAAGTTATTTATAGCTATTAAATTTTTTAATGTTTATTTTTATTGTAAAGGTGATGTACAGAGGGGTTACGAGTTACATAAGTCAGGTATGAGTACATTTCTTTTTGAATAGTGTCACCTCTTCCCTTGTTTACTCCCAGTTTTTTTCCCTCCTGACCTGGCTCCCCTACAAGTTGTAGAGTTCATTTTCAACATAGTATCTGAGTATTGCTGCTGGAATAGTTCACCCTTTGTACCACCATTTTCTCTTACTGTCCCCAAATCAATTTAAAAAAACAAAACAACAAAAAAACAAAAACCTCTTGTTTCTATTCCTTGGTGTTCATTTCGATAAGCATCATTTTATATGATCATACATTATAGCTATTAATTTTTAAATTAAGAGATTGACCAGTTGTGACCAGGGGTTGTAGCTATAAAAACTGTATCCAAGATGGATGCTGGTGGTTCATGCCTGTAATCCTAGCTACTCAGGAGGCTGAGATCTGAAGGTCCTGGTTCAAAGTCAGCCTGGGCAGGAAAATCTGTAAGACTCTTATCTCCAATTAATCACTAGAAAACTGGAAATGGAGCTGTGACTTAAAGTGGTAGAATGCTAGCTTTGAGCAAAATAGCTCAGGGACAGTACCCAGGCCCTGAGTTCAAGTCCCACAACTGGAAAAAAAGGAAAAAAGAAAAAAAGAATTGTTTTCAAGTCACCAGTGGCTCATGCCTCTACTCCCAGCTACTCATGAAGCTAAGATCTGAGAATCATAGTTTGAAAACATCCCATGCAAAAAAGTCTGTGACTCTATTTCCAATTAACAAAAGAAAGCTGGAAGTAGGGAGAAGTGGCTCAAGTGGTAGGGCACTAGCCTTGAACAAAAAGAAATTCAGGGATAGTGCTCACACTCTGAGTTCAATCCCCAGAACTGGCACACACACACAAAAATGTATTCATCTGAACATTCTTAAACAACAGCCTATAAGTCCAAAGATAAAGATAAAAATGGTTGAATGGTATTACAAATAAAAAAAAAAAGCCTATGGTAGTCAGGCATGGTGGTGCACATCTATACTCCCATTTTTGTCAGGAGGTTGGGGTAAGAGGAATGAAATAAAAGTTTTGGATACAAATAATTCATAAGCCACAGTCACATTGGAAGCAAAAAAACAACAGGAAATGTCAACAGTGGTGACCACTGACCACAGGGAACAGGGAGTCTTCTCACAGTACAGATGCCTCTTGTTCCACCTGGCATGAAAATACCTTCTACTCTCAAAGAAAACTTTCTGTATGTTTACTCTTTCTGGCAAACACCTATAAAACACAGGAACATTTTAAAATATAATTTGTTATGTAAACTGAAACCTGTATTTAATCATGGGCATCTAAATTCTGCCCTCTCAGGAGCTCAGTTACTGAAGTCATGAAATGCTGTGTCCAAAGGGGAAAAACTATTGTTAATTGTGTTTATAATTAAATGTATGAACATATACACTGCTATTTTATTAATAATTACTGATACATATACATATCAGGCAGAAAAAAGCTGGAAGTGGCACTGTGGCTCAAGTGGTAGAGTGCCAGCCTTGAGCAAAAAGAAGTCAGGGAGAGTGTTCAGGTCCTGAGTTCAAGTCCCAGGACTGACCAAAAAAAAAAAAAAAGAATATTACTATTAGACCTTAAAACCCTTTATCTCAGAAACATGCTCTCATTTCCCCACTGACACAACTGGATGGAAAGGATCTGTCCTGACAGAGAGCTTATTAAGAGACACAACCACACCTCATAGCAGCACATTGGCTGCCCTAGCAGAGGAGCAAATGACTCATAGTACCTTGTGGTTGAACTAACCCTTGTACTACATTAGTTTTTTATGACATCGCTGAAATGGAAGGTAGAAATCCAGACAACACACATCATGCAAATGACACCAGGGAATAGAAAGAAACCCAGAATAGGAAATTACAAATTTCAAGCTATTGCTGAAGACATCCCAACAAAACTGGCAAATAAGTGAGCTGTGGGAAGCCCATTTCACACAAGGTATTCTATCATTTTGCTGCTCTGCTTGCACACAAAAATATGGAGCATCCTATTTTAAGATAAGGGAAGAGAAAATTTCACAAAAGAAGATGAGGAAGACAACACTCTTCCAGCTGACCAAAATGACAAACAAGAAAGCTATTAGTTACTCCATCAAGGGAAAGATTCACTTTCTTGTGGGATCAAAACAGAGGACCAGAATAAGCGGCATTTTCTTTTACAGCCAACTTCATATACAAGCCTATTTTCAGAGAAGAGAGGATGATTGACTATAGACCCCACCAAAACTTGATTCTTGCAAAAGGTCAGATTGTGAGAGAGTAAAAAGTATCATTCTTTAAAATGGAAAATGTTTTTCTCTTTCATAAATAAAGAAGACGGCTCCAAAGAAGGCTATCAGAATGCTAAATTCACCTAGACCAGAAAGAAATACTTTCAAGTTATAATTCAAAGAACTGAAGTGTCTATGGACATATAGTCTGACTTGACCGCCTTTACAATTCCAAATACAGGAGTTTATGCAATATAGTTTAGCAATATGCAAATTGTGCTGAGTATAATTCTAAATGTTAATTATAGAGGGTATAAGAAGAAATGGTCTACTTAAATTTCCTATGGACTTCATGACAATATATAATGGCCGTTCAACCTTTTGTATTTTTAGAACCAGCTAACTAGTCACTAGTAGTCAAAAAAAATAATTAAGATAAATTATTCATAGATTCCTCAATCTACAATTTCTACTTCAGTAATTTAGTTATAACTCACTGTACATCTACTCCATATTCATCCCTGTGGAATGACACTTAAGCCATTATATTTATACTTGGTATTTGCCTTCCAGCCCATAGCCAAACAAGATAATAATGAGAAGTGAGCCCTAACAGTGGTTCAAACAAAGCATTGGAGACTTGCAGGATACATCTACAGAAAATGGGCAGGAGGAAAGGTTAAACTAGGTTCAATTCTCCAGGGCTCTTAATTGAAGGATGGATTCCTGCCTTATTCTCCCAGGTCAAGCAAGACAATAGGTGCATGCAAACAGGCTTGGCCACATGCCTGTCCACAGTCAGGTTATTTCAATGTGGGCCTGGTCCCCAGGGGACAATAGCCCCTCAAACCAGGTGGAGTATTCCACTGTGGACCTGGCCAAGGACATCGACCTGGGCCTCCAAGAGACCATAACCCATTTTCTATTTTCTGCTTCCTTGTTAAGACCTAGATAAGCCCACCCCCAAACCCAGTCCCTACCACAGTCTCCAAACCTGTGTGAAGAAGGTCTATGCCCTCGCTGTTCCTCAATAAACAGTCCTTGCCTGTTGAGGATCTAGTCTGGCCTGTTCCTTTTCTATTTTCCTAACAGTAATACACAAGTTTGTAGATTTTAAGCTTATTCTCCAAGTGGTAGAAGATATTAAGCAGAGAGATGGCCATTATGAACTGTGCCAAAAAGAATTTTTACATATAAGAAACCAGAAGAAATTTCATATGCATTTCCTTATGTTCTGGTATTTATATTCCTTAGCTGCTGAAATAAGAGGTCAAAATGATGGCTATCTGCGCACATTTCCTTTTTCAAAACAAATAAAAAGCACTCACATTTTTTTGCTTACCATGAACTTTCTAGAAAGATTGTTTTTCTGCCTCATTTTACTTAAGACAAGTAGTATAAAGCAACATTTCTAACATTTGCTCAGTCTAAATTCTAAGTCCAGCAGGTTGGCCACTCCTGAACATAATAACTGTCTCTACTCTTCAGGCTATGTCTTTGTTGCTTTCCCAGTCTGGGGATTGAATCCAGTATCAAGCATGCCAGGCAACCCCTCTGCCACTAAGCTACATCCTTCAGCCCCCAGGGGCATTGTTGTGTTTTTTTTTTCCCCATAAAGGCTATTTTTTATATGTTGTATATGTACAGAAGGAAAAAATGTGGAAGAAATTTCCCATGTCCCTAGGGCATTCACTCATGTACTTTATTTCAGTTCCCCTTCCACTCTCCTCAATTAAATTCTTTTCAATATTGTAATTATAAGCTTTATTCCATAAACAGAGCTTTTCTAGTTTTTATCTATAATACACTGTAATTCTGTCCCCATTTCTAGTCTGTTTTCTCATTCTTTCAAAATGTTTCTTTAGCCACACTAACCTCCAGATGCCTGTAATTCCTATAAACTAGTAACACAGAAACAGAACCTACAGAGAACACCAATGTATACCTGTCCTAACCCCTGCTGCCATGTTAGAGGACAAGTATAGCACACAGTATTTATAGATGTCATAAATAGCTTGGTGCCTGGGGGCCCATTTCTAAGGATAGCCTACTGTTGACATTCAAGTCAAAGGATAAGAAGCAGAAAATAGAGAAATACTACCAACTTTCCTCCTGAGGAACTTAAATGGATATTATATGGGTAAAGGTTGCTTCCCTATTTTCTCCCTTAACTTTTAAATTATAAATCCCTAACAACTATACTATACATTGTTTGAAGTCTGGGACCAAGAGTGAACAAATAAGCCTTTTACACAGAAGGCACAGAATAGTTATTTGAAATTAACTCTTAAGAGTAAGTACTTGTTGACTTAAGGCTCCTACTCATCTACATTACAACTTTAGTTCCTATCAGAGTTTCTATTACATTAGTGATTATCCTTATTTGTTTTCTTACTTTAGATACTAACATATCTGCCACATCCAAAGGAAATGAAGTCAATATATTCCTGAGACATCTGCACTCTCATGTTTATTTCAGCATTATTCTTAATAGCTAAGACAAAGAATTAACCTAGATGCCTATCAACAGATGAATAGTTAAAAATGTGCTGTGTATACACAATAGAATACTATTCAGTCATTTCTGTCATTTCTTTCAACATGGATGAATCTGGACAATATGTTAAAATAACCCAGACACAGAAAGACAATACTGCATGACCACAGTCACAAGTGGATCTAAATAGATGTAGAAAGATGAATACTGGATACCAGAGACTTGAGAGGATAATACAAACAGTGAGACTAAGATCATATAATTATATAATTACTGGAGGAATATCTTTCTAATATGTTCAGACCAGGCACTGAGACAGAAAGTAGGAGGCAGGTGTCAGAGGCAGTGGGTAATAATTACTAATTAATATAAAGTTTCTTCCTTATGTGATAATGTTTTTTAGCCTAATTGTGATCACAACTCTATGATCATACTAAGAACACACTTGAGTGACCTGCATATAGTAGACGATCTTGAACACTGTTGTTTAATTGTTAACATAAAGTTGTCTGGATAAACTGTTCCGTTAACATTTGGCCAAAGAGTATGTAAAGGAGTGAATGGTATGAAACATAAATTAAAGCTCAAAACCAGCTGATTTTAACAACAACTGGGATGTAATTTAGTGGTAGAACATAGTGTTTCTTAGAATGCACACACCTCTGGGTTCAATCCTGAGCACTTAAAAATAAAACCCACAAAACAACAACAAAAACCCACTTATCTGAGAATGCAAAGTGATTGTTGGAACAGTCTAGGCCATAGAACTGCTATGACACAACAACTGTAGTATCAGCCGAGACATTTCTGAAGTTTACAGAAAACAAGTGAAGAGTTATATTTTTAAATTATCTTTTCTTTTTTTACTAATTCATCAGCTTATTGACCCATTTTGTGTAGTTAGACTAAAATCTTAACCACTGAATCTAATAAACATGGAAATCTCATAACTTTTAAAAAGTATCTGTTCTCAAGCATCTTGGTCAGACTGTAGAATTCTGGGGATGCTCACTCCAATCAACTGTTGTCATCCTTATCATTTCCATTTCCAAATCCCAAGTCAAGTAAATATGTACCTCCAAAAAAAGTGTATGGCAGAACTACACCACTAAATAATCAAAATCTTAAACTAATGTCTATGAAGTTAATAATGAAAAGAGGAGTTATGGTTTGCAGTTTCTTTTTGACCTATTTACTAAAGCAGCTTAGCAACGTTTCTCTAGCAAATATCTCCAAAAGGCAAGTGTGGGTTGAAGTCCTGCTTTTTCAATATGCATGAAGACCCAATCCTCAGTCTCTGGGGTACATAATAGAACCATCTGAAGGAAAACAAAAGTTGCCTGGGTAAGAAGGAAATACTTCCCTAAGAGAATAGAATCATTTTTTCCACTCTTTCTTTCTGAACTAACAGCCTTAATGCCATATAAGATTCAAAGCAGCAGCAGTTCTTCTAGATCTCAGCCTCCTAGGTAGTTAGGATAACATGTGTGGAGCAAAAGGACCTATATAAGTAATCAAATTATGTATGTGTATGTATACTACAACATGTATGTACCTTGAAAATAGTTTTAAAAAGAAAATATTATGTTTAGTGAAATAAGTCAAACACAGAAAGACAAATATTGCATGATTCTTCTTTCATCAGACGTATGGAATAGGCAAATTCACAAAAACAGAAAGCAGAGGTTTTCAGGAGGTATAAGAAAAGGGAGCTATTGCTTAAAATAATTTTTTTGTTGGGAAGGATAAAAAAATGCTAGGTACAGATAGTGGTGATAGTTACTCAACATTGCATTTAACATCAATAAATTATATACTTATAAAGAGTTAAATATAATTATATACACACAAAAACACAATGGCAACTTGGATGAATCACAAAGCTACCATGCTGAATGGAAAAAGCTAATTACACAAAGTTATATAGTACATGATTCTATTTATATGACATTCCTGAAATGACAAATCTATAAAAATGGAGACTAGAGTTCTTTTCTGGGAATCTAAGAAAACATCCATTCATATTGTTTGATGAGCCCTTTTGGGATTTTTTAGGGGGGTTTTCCAGTCCTGGGGCTTGAACTCAGGGCCTGAGCACTGTCCCTGGCTTCTTTTTGCTCAAGGCTAGCACTCTGCCACTTGAACCACAGCGCCATTTCTGGCTGTTTTCCATATATATGTGGTGCTGGGGAATCGAACCCGGGGCTTCATGTATATGAGGCAAGCACTCTTGCCACTAAGGCATATTCCCAGCCCTGATGAGCCCTTTTGTTAAGATGTAGTGTGCACAGTTCTGATGACCTTGTGTTATCATCAGGTGACAATAAATGCCTTGGGATTGGTTTTTTGTTTTTTTCTTTAATGGAGACTAGAACAACAGTTGCCAAGGGTTAGATGTAGAGGAAGAAAATTCAGTATGGACATGAAGTTAGATCCTTCTGGTGAAAAACTGGTTACCCATCTGGGAGTTGAGGGGGGTGGGGATTGTTGTTTTTTTTTAGTGGTGATAACTGGATGATAACTGGAACCTGGATACAAGTACCTACACACGACAAGATGCACGTGCTTAGATCTAAATACACATCCACGTATCCAAATGAATACAGATAAAACTGCAAACATTCAAAAGACCTATGGATTATATTAATGTCACTAATCTGGTTACAATATTATACCACAGTTTGGTACAATGTTGCCACTATTAAAAAAACTGTTAAGGATACAATGGATGTCTCTAGAGTATTTCTTGCAGTTATATGTGAATCTATAAATCTCTCAAAAATTTATTTTTTAATATGTATTTTCTAAAATAGTGAACAGATGGCCAGGGACACTCACCTATCACATTCTAGCATTAGACACCTTTATACTAGAGTTCTTTATGTGTTTATTTTGTTTTTTTTTTTGCCAGTCCTGGGGCTTGGACTCAGGGCCTGAGCACTGTCCCTGGCTTCTTTTTTGCTCAAGGCTAGCACTCTGCCACTTGAGCCACAGCGCCACTTCTGGCCGTTTTCTGTATATGTGGTGCTGGGGAATCGAACCCAGGGCCTCATGTATACGAGGCAAGCACTCTTGCCACTAGGCCATATTCCCAGCCCTCTTTATGTGTTTTTTAACCATTTAGGTATAAGGATGCATAGTACTTGCTTATAGGGGAAATACTGACACCATGGTTCAGTACCTGGTAACTTTAAATTTTTCTAATTTTCTAAAGTAACTTAGTAAGTATTACTATGCACAACCCAACAGAAATATAGGAAGCACATACATAATCTAGTAGTCCCATTACCAAAAAAGATAAAACAGCATATTTTATTTAATAAAAGAAAGTTATCATGTAAACAATGCAATGCTCACTTTATACTTAGAAGGCATCTCAATTCTAACCGGACTCATGGCTAGCTGCTGACATATTGATGGAATAATTATAACATTTGACCTTACTACTATTTTCACAATCATATTCAGAAAGAAGGGAAAGGTATTCTGCAACTATCACTTCCTCAAAAATACCCTTACCATTTATTTACTTATTGTGCTAGAGATTAAGCCTATAACTATGGTAAGCAAGAGTTCTACTATCAAGCTACAATTCCAACCCAATACTTTTTTTCTTTAATTTTTGAGGCACAAGTGGCACTGAGGTTTGAGCTCTGAGCCTTGTGCTTGCTAAGTAAGTGCTCTACTTGAACCACAGCCTCAACAGTTTTGCTTTTACATGTTCCCATATAGCTGGGACTAAAAACACACATTACCTTACTTTCAAGTAGAAAGATCTTTAGTTCAGGGACAGTACATAGGCCCTGAGTTCAAGCCCCAGGACAGACAAAAAACAGAAAGGAAGAAAGAAAGATCTTTGTCAGCAATGCGAATAAGAAGGAAACATGTTTTCATTGTTACCTTTGTTAATATCATTGGCTATCAATAAAAGCTTATTCTTACCTATTCCTATACTCTAGTTTTCATTTTTTTTTTTTTTGGCCAGTCCTGGGCCTTGGACTCAGGGCCTGAGCACCGTCCCTGGCTTCTTTTTGTTCAAGGCTAGCACTCTGCCACTTGAGCCACAGTGCCACTTCTGGGCATTTTCTACATATGTGGTGCTGGGAATCGAACCCAGGGCCTCATGTATACGAGGCAAGCACTCTTGCCACTAGGCCATATTCCCAGCCTCTCAAAAATGTTTTTGTGTCAGAATATTCTTCAGGAACCTCACCTCATTTTGCACCTTTTCTAATACTCTAAAGTAACTCCTGATTGTATATTCTCCCAATTAATCTTTTGAAAATCTATTTTAGAACTGAGTAAAGCAAGACATCTCTTTTGTAGTTTTCCTCTGCCTCATCCTACCACTATCCCCAGCGTCCTTACTGGGAAGTGAACCCAGGGTATCATTCAGGTTAGCCAAGTGCTCTACTTTTGAGCTAACATCTGCAGCCTACTATTCATCAGTCTTTATAAACTCTTTCAAATTAATGCTAATATTATTTTCTTTGTTATCAGTACTGGTATTTGAACTCATGACCTTAGGCTTGTTTAACTTTGCTTACTAGGCTGGCAACTCTATCATTTGAGCCATATCTCCAGTTCTGCTTCTTGCTGATTATTTTGGAGAAGAATTCTCAAGGGCTTTTCTGTCCAGGCTGGCCTTAAATCAGCCTTCTGAGTAGTTAGGGTTACAGGTGGGAGTCACTAATGTATGGCTCTACCATTAATTGTTTCTGGGATTCTTTACTTCCCTACTTGACCACATTCCCACTTACAGCTTCCATTCACAAACTTCTTCTGGATTTTATAAAATGTGACTTTTAAAAGAGCTTTCCAAATTTTTTTTTTTTTTTGCCAGTCCTGGGCCTTGAACTCAGGGCCTGAGCACTGTCCCTGGCTTCTTTTTGCTCAAGGCTAGCACTCTACCACTTGAGCCACAGCGCCACTTCTGGCCATTTTCTATATTATGTGGTGCTGGGAATCGAACCCAGGGCTTCATGTATACGAGGCAAGCACTCTTGCCACTAGGCCATATTCCCAGCCCCCCAAATTTTCTTAAAGATTTTTTTAAATCTTTAAGAAAAAAGAAGGCCCAGCTTTGCTTTATATACTTTTGTGAAATGGAAATACCTTGAGTAGAGAGCCCAATTTAAATTTCTTTTAATTTGTAACTTCTTCCCCAAAACATATACAATGAAGCACCTGACGTAGAAGGTGGCATGAAGTGGTGAGTGCTATGTGCCAAGTGCTAGCCTGAATAGTGTTCACACATCATATTGCTTTATGCTCATCATTTCACAAAACCTCATTTCACAGAAGAGAAGTTTGGACCTTAGGGAGATGATATGGTTGCCTAAGGTTCCCAGAGGTAGGATTTGAAATCCAGCCTAGGACCAAAGTCTGGGCTCTTTCCAACCATCCCTACCCTCCCTCCAGCACTTTTTTCAGATATTGTATTTGTTATATTTTTCAATTTAATACTAATCAGGCATAAATGCTCTTACTGAAAGATTATACCCATATTAATGTCATTAAATGAAGAAAAAGCAATTCTTGAAAGGGTCATTATGGTTTCAGGATGCTCTCTCATATAATTTAATCAAGTTAATCAACAGCCTAGATTTGCATCTACAAAAATGTGGAGCATATGAAAGCTCTATGAGCCATTTCCAAGAGTGAGTTAAACCAGTTATAAATTCTTTAAATATATGTAATCCTGATGAGAAGGGTAAGTCAAATAATCTAAGCATTATATACAAATCTCCCAGGTTTTTTCTTCTTATATTCCTGGTGAAAGCATATGCTCAGGGACTAAGTCAGAACCCAACAATAGTTGTTTAATTCAGTAGTCATGTAATCCTGAGGAATTCCAGGGATTTAATGCAGTCCAAAAGATTCTACCATGTTTCATCTACATTAGCAATGCTTTCTCACATCTGTCTTTGTACATCAATAATGTTCATTTCATTTTTAAAACATATTGACCATTTCTTAGTGATGACATTCAAAAGCTCTGAATAACATGAAAAGGACACATGACTGCCTTCTTTCAAAAAATGATTTTAAGTTGTTGGTTTAAATAAATGAACAGATGTTAGAATCATACGGAAGTAAAAAAAAGCTTTTTATCCTTACTCTCATAACTCAACAACAGAGACAACTCAATTTTAAAATGAGCTAATGTTTTAAGTAAGTATTTTTATTAGCCACAAATGGCTAATAAGCACATAGTAAGAAGCATTTTCAACCTCATTACATATTAGGGAATGTCTAAAATATCAAACCACAGCAAGGATCTAGGAATGTAGCTAAGTGGTAAAGAACATGGTGATTAGCCTTGTGGAGAACTAGGATCAGTCTCTAGCAAACAGGAAAAAAAATGAGCTAGCATCTCATATCTACCAGAAGGCAATAATAAAAAGGCAAGAAGTGTTGATGAGGACATGGGAAAACTGGAACTCTGATGCATTGTTGGTGGGATTCAAAAATGGTACAAACACTTGAGAAAACAGTTCAGACATTACAAAGTTACAAGAACAAATTACCCTGTGACTCAGCAACTCCACTCCTAGGTAAACAATACTTGAGAGAAATAAAAATGAGTATCTCAAAGACTTTTCTAGCTAGCTGGCTTCAAACCATAAACCTCCAGGTCTCAGCCTCCTAAGTAGCTAGGGTTACAGGCCTGAGCCACAAGAGCCCAGTTTCAGGCTTGTATTATCTTACTTAATTTTACAGTAGTAGTGTTGGAGTAGCTTAAATGATATAAACACAACAAAAATGGAGTTTTGACACTTCAAGACTATGTTCAAACTTTCTGGAGCCAAGTATAGTGATCTACACCTGTAGACTCAGCTATGCAGAAGGCCAAGGCTAGAGGATCACTTGAGCTCAAGATTTCAAGGCCATCCTGGGCTAGTGAGTTCCTGCCACACAAACAAAAGAACAACAAAGAAAGAGAGAGAGAGACCGAGAAAGAGAAAAGAAAGAGGGGTGGAGGGAGAGAAAGAGAAAGAGGGAGGAAAGGAGAAAAAGAGAGGGAGAGGGAGGGAGGAACGAAAGGACAGAGAAAGGGAAATTTTATCTCACTTGTTTTGGGACTGATTTCTTTTGAAAAGAGAGTATAAAAACAGTTATGTATCATTTCAGTACATAATTCTTTTTTTGTGGTTGTGGTGCTGATAAGTGAACTCAAGGCCTTATATATGTTAGCATGTTAGCTAAGTGTGCTACCACTGAGCTACATTTTTTAATTAATTAATTTTTTGAGACAGCATCTCATTTATGTAGCCCAGCCTGCCCTCAAACTCACAATCCTTCCTCCTCCAATTCCTAAGTGCTGGGATTACGGGTTTAAACCACAACACTCAGCTTATAAAGCAATTCTTCAATGGGAAAGAACTCCCAACCTACATTTGGGGCTACAGCTTTTGTTATTCAGCAGCAGTCTGAAGAGGTTATCACAGTACAAGTAATTGCAACTACAATATACTGCTCCTGCCCAACAAGGTAAGAATAAACAAGAAGCAATTTCTTTCAGGGCCCACCAAGATAAGACACTAGAATAAAAACAGAAAGGCTCATCCCTCTATTCACTGGATACATAGTCTTTGTAGCATTTCTGATCTTTGCTAGATTCCCTCATGTTGTTCTCTTTCTGAACAATATATAAATAATTTCAGTCACTCCATGATCTCCAACAGTTCATGGGATTTAATAACACAGAAATGTCTTTATTGTCTCCACATCTCTATCTGTTTTCCTATTCTCCACAGGGTACCTCACAGAAGGAAAGAAGAAGGAAGCTGAGTGTCCTCAAACTTCTATTAAAACCTTCACTACCTGTGTTTCTTCTGCTATTCTTTCTCTTACTTATATACTCCATGAGCATTAGCCAATCTGCTGTTCCACCAAAAAGCCAGCCTCAAATAACACCCATACCTCACCATCCTCAAACCAGGGGCTTTTCATTTATTTTGTCTACTGACAAACTCTTCTTCCATGGATTTCTTTGTCATGTGTCAACCTATCATGCCCCAAGTGAGGCTATCTCTGACTATTCAACTCTAAATTATCTTCCAATCTCTTTCCACCATATTAAATTTCCCATGGTTTCTCATATGTAGTACTTTTTTTGCTTAGGAGAATTTCTCATCTTATAAAACCTGTCTCCTAAGATAGAAACCGAAATTTCATTTTACCAGCCTCTTTTGCAAACAAGAGGTAGGTATATGGTCTAGGTTCTGCCAATTAAACACATCCACACACCATTTCAATTGGAAAGTATATCATGGAGACACAAAGTGGGACCTGTTCTGAACATTTCAGAGTGATAGAAGTAATCCTCACCAATGCATCTCCTATCAGCAAGGATAGGGCAAATTCTAATTCCTGTTCCTATGGCAAAAACCCATAGAGCTTGAGCCTTGTTTCTGGCTAAGCAGACACCAAGACTGATTCTCTGCCTTCTCTGAAGATTCATGAGCTACCTAATATCTTTTCATTCTTTTTCTGCTTACACTAACTAGTAGAGTTGGTCCGCCCACTCTAAGAGCTCTGACTCATTCTTCATGGCTTTTTCATAAGATCCTTACTTTGTAGTATTTCCTTGTTAATTGTTTTATTTACTGACTGTCTCTCCTCATAAAAATATACTCTCCATGAGGGCAGAAACATTATTTATCTTTATCACTTAGTAAATCCAGTATTTAGAATAGCACTTCACATACAAGTACCACTCAAGGGAGGCGGGCAGCTATTTATTGCTGTGTAAATATACATTCAGGAAACCACTGGAGAAAACTCAAGGTATCAGTGCCTTGACAGGAGTCAAGGACTAAAAAGATCATGTAAACTAGAAAAGCCAGAAGTCTTATGAAGAGAAAACACCCATATTGAATACTAAAAATGGACTGACTACAATCAAATGTAGAAAGGGCAAGATATGTCTTCCAAAGGATTAGAACAGGGTGGGGAATATGGGCTAGTAGTAAAGTGCTTGCCTCATATACATGAAGCCCTGGGTTCGATTCCTCAGCACCACATATATAGAAAAAGCCAGAAGTGGCGCTGTAGCTCAAGTGGTAGAGTGCTAGCCTTGTGCAAAAAGAAGCCAGGGGCAGTGCTTATGCCTTGAGTTCAAGCCCCAGGACTGGCAAAAACAAAACAAAACAAAACCAAAAATTAAAAAAAAAAAACAACTAAAGGACTAGAACAAAAGAATGGCACTGAAATGAGTGTGGAAGCACACAGATAGATGAGACTAAAGAAAAGTGAGTTGAGCTCAGTGGGAAATATCATCGGACCTGCAAGATGAGCAAGATTATGAATGGCTGTGAGTGCTAGGCTTGGGCAATGTTGTATTTGATGATGTTTCACTAATCCTCAATGAGTATTTTCATCTGTTCTTTATTCTAGATGTTATCTGCTGTGTGAAACTACAAGAGCTACCCACACATTTTTCTACAGCATTCTCTCTCTGAACATTGGTGCTCTATATTTATCTGTTCAAGCTGAGACACCACTAGAGAAGAGATTCTTATAATTAATCCTCTTGTAATCAAGTGACTACCCAATTAAAAATAAAAATCTACTACCAAAATGGTCTTTATTTCCCAAACCCTATCCTCAAAGTCAGATTTCAAAATTTCTATCAACTCCATTTACCTTCTAGTCCATTAGAATATTACCTTGGTTTCAAGTATGTAAATCAGAGCTGAGGCAAATGAAATTTGTTTTACTCTGTGCCAAAGTAACACTGATACTCCAGATACAGAAAGATGGTTAATTTTTTTTATAGCAGGACTCTTCAGATAAAATTCTTTTAAAAATAAAAAAAAATCCTGTAACTAATAATTATTTAAAGGCTTTAGAAATATATGTTCTAGTTTAATATGAACCAGAAGAGAACCTTAGAAATACTCTTAGGTTGGCTTTGGAAATCAATCTAGAAATAATATTAAATATTAGTATGCTTTTATCCTTTGAAAACATACAGCAATCCCATTCTTACTTATCTGATTTTTAAAATGTACCTATAAGAAAAAAATATGTACAAGATGCTTACTACAATGATCATGGTGACCAAAATGGGAAACAAAGTGAATCAGTTACAGACCAGTTAAATAAAGGTAAAACCAACCACTGAATAATGACTCAGAACTATACCATTTATCTACAGTTTATCACTGCTTGAGATAAATAAGACAGAGAAAAGAATAATTTGTACAATAATCCAATTTCAAACATCTACACAACTATTTAACTTATGCCCGAAGAGACAGATGTTGATAGGCAGATTTCTTAAAGGTAATACAGTGAATCCCTCTTTGTACAACTAGTGTATGCCAATAAAATTTATAATAAATAGGTAAGATGATGATTACTCAAGTATGAGGAAAAATATGGCAGAATATATGGTTGGTTACCTGGAAGCAAAATAGGAGGAAAGGGACAAGACAGAAAGGAGAAAAATTAATTCAGTTATAATTTTTTAAAAGTCAGTAACTAGGCTCCAGTGGCTTACACCTGTAACACTAGCTACTCAGGCGGCTGAGCTCTAAGGATCATGGTCCAAAGCCCACTTTAACAAGAAAAATCTGTGAGATTCTTGTCTCCAATTAATTTCCCTTAAAGAAAAAAAGCTAGAAGTTGAGCAGGGCACTTGTAGCTAATGCCTGTAATCCTAGCTACTCAGAAGGCTGAGATCTGAGGATCTCAGTTCAAAGCCAGCAGGGGCAGGAAAGTCCTGAAACTCCTCTTTTTTTTTTTTTTTTTTTTTTTTTTTTTGCCAGTCCTGGGCCTTGGACTCAAGGCCTGAGCACCATCCCTGGCTTCTTCCCGCTCAAGGCTAGCACTCTGCCACCTGAGCCACAGCGCCCCTTCTGGCTGTTTTCCATATATGTGGTGCTGGGGAATTGAACCGAGAGCTTCATGTGTAGGAGGCAAGCACTCTTGCCACTAGGCCATATTCCCAGCCCATGAAACTCCTATCTCTTAAGAAACTACTAAAAAAAAAAGCCCAAAGCAGAGCTGTGGCTCAAGGGATAGAGCACTTGCCTTGGGCCCAGGCCTAGGCACAGAGCTCAAGCCCCAGGACTGGCACCAAAGCAAATTTTAAAAAGTCACTGTTAATATAGAAATTGACTCTTTTTTTCACGGTTTGAAGTCTGGGCTTTAGTCTTGCTAAGCAGGAGCTCTAGGACTCGAGCCACACTTGAGATAGGATCTAGCTTTCTGTCCTAGACAGCCTGGATAATCCCCCTGTTTATACTTCCCACTGTAACTGGAATGACTGGGGCATTCCACCACACTCAGCTTTTTCTATTGGGATGAGACCTCCCAAATATAATTGTATTGTTATTATTAAGGTGTTATACAGAGGAGTTACCATTTCAGGTTTTTAACTTGGGCTGTACTGGCCTAGGACCACAATCCTATTTACTTCTTGTCGCAGCTGGAATGGCAAGCATGGCTATTAGCTGAAATGGGGCCTTGCAAAAACTTTTTCCCAGGCTTACCTCAAACCAGGATCTTCCTAATCTCTATTCCTGAGTAGCTAAGAGGCATGAGTTACCATTGCCCAGGCAGAAACAGATATTTTTAAGTAAAATTTGAATGTAAAATGGGGAGGGGTGATGAATGGACAAGCCATAAAAAAAGAAGGTTCTTGGAAAACAGGTAATCTAGCTATATAGATAATCCAGAGATCTATTCAGAATAATACTAAATAGTAGCTTATATTTTTCAATGGGCTTGGAAAAGAGGTGGTATCTCCATTCCACTAACAGATCTAGCAAAAGCATCTGATTCCCAATTATGCCCATTATACTCTAAAAGTGATCTAATGAGAGAAAATTCTGCCATATGTTTAACTGAAATTTACTTCTCCTTAAGGAGAAGGAATAAATCAAATCTAATCTTCATCCATGTAGTTGCCTCCAGATATTTTCAGAACTAATATCATAGTATTTACTTAGAACACTTACAGGTAGTACCACTTTCATACCTGACATAGACCTTATATGTACCTAAAGACTGAATGGAGATTCAGACTTGAGGGACTTAAATTAGGAAAGAATGAGGGGATGGGGGGAGGGGAAGAAGAAAGGAAGGAAGAAAGGGAGAGAGGGAGGGGGAGAGAGAGAGAAAGAAAGAAACAGAGAGAAAGAGAGTAGAGGAAGGAAGGAAGGAAGGAAGGAAGGAAGGAAGGAAGGAAGGAAGGAAGGAAAGGAGGGAGGGAGGGAGGGAGGGAGGAAAAGAAAAGGGAAAGAAAGAAATTTTAATTTTAAAAACTGCATGTCAAATCACAGAGAATTGGTACTAAGAATTGAAACAGGGCCTCTTGCTTACTAGCATGTTTTCAACTTTGATTAGCATTTACCAATAGAGCAAGTATTAAAAAAGAGAGAGAAGAAAGAAAACACTCTGGCTGTAAGTATACTGAATCTTGCTACCTTGTTGTAATGTGGGCTAGGCCTAGAACAAAACAGGTAGAAGTTTAAATATTCCTAATAATGTAAAAAACAAAAAGGAAAACAATACGGCAGCCACTAAAGTTAAGGGGAAAAAAAGGCAGCAACTAGTTCATGGTACAACATATACCTTTTTAATTACAATAAATCAGTCTACATATTTTTTATTTATAGAAAAAACTTCCACATAAGCTCATTTTGTTTGTTTTGTTTTTGTTGCCAGTCCTGGGGTGTGGACTCAGGGCCTGAGCACTGTCCCTATCTTCTTTTTGCTCAAGGCTAGCACTCTACCTCTTGAGCCACAGCGCCACTTCCGGCTTTTTTCTATATATGTGGTGCTGAGGAATCGAACCCAGGGCTTCATGTATAAGAGGCAAGCACTTTACCACTAGGCCATATTCCCAGCCCCCATAAACTCATTTTGATAAAACATAAATTTCCCTTTTTTCATTACTATATACTACCAAATATACATTTAACTACAAGTATTGTTGAGTTGCTCATGAAGAACTCAAGTCAACAGAAATTTGAAGTGTAGGCTGGAGATGTAGTTCAGTGATAAAGTACTTGCCAAGCCTAAACAAAAGCCCGGGGTTGGACCTCTAGCATGATTTGTATTTAATTAAAAATAATACAAGTTTAAAATTGCAAGTAATGATAACAAGCTCTGAAACTGATTCATTTATATGTGTCACAGATAATTTCATCGGAACAAAAATGGAATGGCTCTTTTTCAGCAGCAAAAATACCCATTATCCCTACCACAGACAATGCTGCTTAGAAATAGTAATGCATCCCTATAGCAAGGCAACGGGAAGGCACAAAAACACTATAGTATTTAATAGAAATCATCTCAGAACATCCAACAAAATAAGAACTTTAGACAGGAAGATTATGGAAGACCTTACTCAGTATTTGAGCAGAAGAGAATTAAGGGAGATAATCAGCTGTGTTCAAGCGAAGGGCATCCTAATCACAGAAAACTGCAAATGAAAAGCCCTGGAAAGCAGGTGCATGTTTTAAGAACAGCAATGAGGTCAGTATCTCAGGAAGAGGGTGAGCAAGAGGGGGAATGGCAGCAGATGGGAGTCAACAGCAGAGCCAAATGTTCAGCAGTGGTGTGCTGAAGCCAATAATGGCTAAAGAGCAAGTTGTTATAGAGTTTTATATATATATATAAGTTGTTATATTCTAGAACTTTGAATTTGCCAGTGTGGAAGTAATTATACCAGGAAAAATGCTACAAATCAGAGACTTCCCCCTCTGGGGATCCAATTTATCTTCACTACCTGTGGCCACTGAAGAACTTTGTCTTTCACTCCGAGCGAGATCAGAAAACACTGAAGAATCTCCTGCTTCTTGTCATCAATCCTACTGCTGAGTCCTGACTATCAGGAAGAAGGGACAAATGCAGGGAGACTAATTTGGAAACTGTTAACATAATATAGGTGAAATATATTGGCAGCCAGAACCAAAGTGCCAGTGGTGAGGCAGGGAGCAGTACAACATTTTGGATATAAAGACTGTTCGGATTTGAATATGTATGTGGCAGCAGTTCCCAAGCTGTGGGTATAAGCCCATAGTCTAGGCTTCTAGAGAAATCAAGGGGTACTGCTTGAGTCTAGAAGTTTAAGGCCAACTTGAACAGCATAGAGAGACCCTGTCTTAAAATAACAATGATAAAATATATGATTCTAATATCAACATCTCATTCCTGAATCTAAAATAAGACTACTGGTCTTTTAAAGTACTTCAAGAAGCTCAAAAAACTAACAAAGGGTCTTAAATGATGTGTTAGTCAGACCCCTTGAGACTATGACCAATACCCAAGGAATAAAGCTTAAAGGAGGAATACTGTATTTTGGCTTCCAGTTTAGAGGTTTCAGTCCATGGTTCACCTACTTCATTTCTATGGGCTCCTGGTGAGGGACAACATCATGGCAGCAAGGCTGGGAGGAAAAGGGAGAACAGGATGGAGCTGCTCTCCTTATGGTGGGTAGAAAGCAAGCCTGTGCTAGCAGTCTTCCTCCTTTTTTTTACTCTCTTATTCCATCTGGACTCCACCCTATTGGCAAGTGCCACTTACATTCTGCTCAGGTTGTTGTTCAGATGTCAAAAGTCTCTAGAAAAGCCCTTACAGACACACTCAGAGGTGCTGTATTAATCTAATCATCTGCCAGGCCCTGGTGGCTCATGCCTATAATCCTAGATACTCCTGAGGCTGGGTTCTGAGGATCACAGTTCAAAGCCAGCCCAAGCAGAGACTCCAATAAACTACTCAAAAAAAGCCAGGGGCTGGGGATATAGCCTAGTGGCAAGAGTGCCTGCCTCATATACACGAGGCCCTAGGTTCGATTCCCCAGCACCACATATACAGAAAACGGCCAGAAGCGGCGCTGTGGCTCAAGTGGCAGAGTGCTAGCCTTGAGCGGGAAGAAGCCAGGGACAGTGCTCAGGCCCTGAGTCCAAGGCCCAGGACTGGCCAAAAAAAAAAAAAAAAAAAGCCAGAAGTGGAGCTGTGGCTCAAGTGGTAGAACTCTAGCACCCAGGCCCTGAGTTAAAGCCCCAGAACTGTCATATAGATAGATAGATAGATAGATACATATATAGATATATGTATATATATCTATATATGTATATAGATATACACACACAGAGAAAACAAAAGAAAATTAATAATTAATCTAATCATCTCTCAGTCCAATGGAGTTGACAGTGAAGAATTAACCCTCACAGATGCATATCATGTATCTTGAGTTAATAGTTCTATTACCATATGAACTGATTCACATATACGTTTATGAGTACTTATTACATAAAATGCTACAGGGGATACAAAAAAGCTATTAATTCAACCCTGTCCTAAAGAAGGTGACAATCTACAATTTAACCTAAACCATCTGCATTAAAAAGAAAAAATAGAAATTCAAGAGAGTAAAAGTAAAAAACATTTGGTAGGACTGATGAGTATTCTGTAAACTAGAGATCAGAGAATAAAAAATATTGACCAGATAGGACTTGAACTGTGTCCCTATGAGAGATGGAGAAGAGCATGATTGTATAGGAAAGAAAGGAACATGTAAGGGCCTAGTGGGCAACTGATCTGCAAAGTGAAAAATAAGGTAGGAAGGCATTTAGTAGCTAGGGAGTACACTGGCCAAGGTACTCGAGAACATGGGAAAAACTGGGCACATATGGTACACCTGTAATACCACCTACCACAAGAGAGTTGAGGCCTTGTACTTCAATAAACATGCTAACAAAAATTCATTTATTAATCCCCAGAAAGAAAAAAAAAGTCACTCTAGGACAGGAAAAAGGGGAAATACAAGGAATTTAAATAAAAGATGGACTTTGGTTAACAGCAACAGATCAAGATTGCTTATAATTGCAACAAATGTGTCATAGTAACATAAGATATTAATAATTGGTGAGATAGTAGGATGAGAGATATGTGAAAACTCAGTATACTAACCTTCCCCACTTATCCACAAGTTGAAAACTTTGCTAAGACAAAACTTTTTTTTTTTTTTTTTTTTTTTGCCTTCTTGAACTCTAGGCCTGGGCACTGTCCCTGAGCTCTTTTTTGCTCAAGTCTAGTGCTCTACCACTTTGAACTATAGCACCACTTCCAGTTTTCTGGTGGTTAACTGGAGGTAAAAGCCTCACAGACTTTCCTACATGGGTTGGCTCAGATCTCTGCCTCCTGGGTAGCTAGGATTACAGACATGTGCCACCAGTGCCAGGCTAAACCAAAACTTTTAAATATCCTCTTGGAAGTTTGCAACAGGGCTAGGATGTAGCTCAGTGGCAAAGTGCTTGCCTAGCAAGTCCAATGTCCTGGGTTCGATCCCCAATATCAAAAAAGAAAAGACAAAACCAAAACAAAAAAACTACGCAACATTATCTGCAGGTTATAAATCAACTGATTTACGCCAAACTTCTTTCAGAATGCAATCCAGGTGCACTTTAAAAACTATTAGATACAAATACCCCCCTCTCTCTTTCTCTCTCTCCCCCCCACATACATAGATATTAATGCCAATTTTGGTTTTACACTTGCCTATAAAATTATGAACCAGGCTCAGACTTCCTTTCTTATTCCATCTAATATTTCTGAATTAAGAAGCAGTCCTTTTGCTTGGTTACAGTGGCTCATGCCTGTAATCCTAGGTACTCAAGAAGCTGAGATCTGAAGATCATGGTTCAAAGTTAAACCAGTCAGGAAAGCCCATGAGATTCTTATTAACTGGCAGAAAGCCAAAAGTAAAGCTGTGGCTCAAATGGAAGAGTGCCAGACTTGAGTAACAAAGTTAAGTAACAGAATCCAGGTCCTGAGTTCAAGCCCAGCACAGGCACCAAAAAAAAAAAAAAAATCAGAAGCAGCAATCTTTCAGAAATTTCCCAACTATGAAAAAAAGAAAAGAAAAAAACCCTCAAATTCCAAGTAAGGCTAACATTCCAAAAATCTTATCTTTGTGATTTAAATCATCAAGTCCTTGCTTATATTTCAGGGAGAATAAAAGAAAATAGACTGCCTTAAAGCACAGATAAAGAAAAGCAGTCATTAATAAGATGTGGGATCTAGTACAAGGACCACTGGGAGATGAGGTAGGAGACTTAGCCTGTAGTTTCAGCCCTACCACTAATCTGCTCTGTAATCCACAAACATCTCTGGTCCACACAACTCATGATTTCAAGTCCATGTTAATTATGGTAATTATTCCATGGATCAAGAGATTTTTTTTATCTTTATCTCTTCCAATAAAACCTTTAGAGGATCTAAAATGTAGCATCCTGCCACTAAATAAATGTCGAGAGAGAGAGAGTTAGAAAATACAATGAATGAAAGAACAGAGAAAGCTGGATTGCTATCATAGCTTTCCATTTCATTAAGCCTGTATTAGTAATTATAACACTACATCTGTTGCAAATATTTGCTTGCTAGTCTGCAGCATTTTGACACAGGTCTAGTTTTCTTCTCAGAACCCTATTTAAAATCAACTGTGGTTCCAGCAAGTTTATATCTATATATAATTTGAAGTATAGCTCCTTTACAGGAGCAGTTCACATTTTCATTTCAAGAGACAAATAAGAAATATTTTAGGCCTTATGGATCATATGGTCTCATTGGCAACAACTCCACCCTGTTGATGTAGTACAAGGGTGGCTATAGACAACATATGAAGAGCTCTGTATTTAAATAAAACTTCATTTATATAAATAAGCAGCAGACCAGGCTACATATGGCCAATCCTGTTCTACTAGAATAGGGGACAGAAAAATAACTGGAAAATAAATTTTATAAAACCATATCACAAGTTCACACTAAAATAAGTTGTTTTGTTTTCAGGGAGAAGATGTTTGTGAATTATGATCTTCACATACCTGTGAATGTTCAAGTTTCCCCTGCATGAACAGGTCACATCACCAATACCTAAGACAGAGCAGGAAAACACTCTCCCTTACATGGTTGTTATGACATAACAGGGGACGTGTTAATTTACATAGGCAACATTTAAAAGATGACCTGCAAAAGTAAAATATCAGGTTTTAGCAACTTTAGCAGAAAACATAAAAACCTAAACCTGATTAATGTCAGATATGATGTCTTCCATACTGAAACCTAACAGTTAAGACAAATGCTGAGGTTACTGGTTCCCAGAAGAGCAATTCTAATTTAGTACAACACAGTTGTTTAGATTTGCAGACCCTAGGTCTGCTAATACTGCTAATTTCCAGGAGATGAGGGTAACATACTGATCTTCAATGGACAGCACCAGTATGACAATATGAATGCTCGGGCCAAGATCAAGCCTATCATCCTTCAGGTCTACTTAGCACCAATGAGCCATTCTGTAATGGTCACCTCATTGAATTCAGCCCCAGGTTAGCTACCAGGTGTTCAACAGCAGGCTGGAGCAAAGAGCTGGCCCACAAGAATCAAACAAGTGCCTTTTTAAAACTAACCTTAAGAAGTTTTTCTACATGGCTTTGCAAAGTAAGCAAAAACCATGCCAAATAGTAAAAAAGGCACTTACTTGACTCCCACAGGCCAGCTCCACACTCTGGCAGCTGTCACTGGCATGGAGGGGAAGTAGAAACGATATCTTGACAAGCACTGTAGGAAAGGTAGTGAAAGACCTAAAGGAACAGAAAAAAGTAAAGTCAATGTCAAAGGTAAAGTCCCCCGAGCCTAATATAGGTATTGGCCGAAGCTGACAAGACCTCAGCAAGACAGTCTTGGCTACCATTTACTAGTGACTCTTAGGACAAGAAGAAACTTTTAAAAAGAATATTAGCTGTTTAAGTGAAAACAAATGCAGATTGACAATGAAAAACTTTGAAATATTTTATTTATGTCTCTGAAGATGGTAAACTCAAACAGAAGTACAAACTGGGAGTATAAAACAACAGCTCATAAACCAACACATTTTAATACTTTAAAAAAAAAAAATGCCAGTCCTGGGGCTTGGACTCAGAGCCTGACCACTGTCCCTGACTTCTTTTTTGCTCAAGGCTAGCACTCTTCCACTTAAGCCTCAGCTCTACTTCTGGCTTTTTCTGTTTATGGAGTGCTGAGGGATCAAACCCAGGGCTTCATGCATGCAAGGCAAGCACTCTACCGCTAAGCCATATTCCCAGCCCTAAAATATTTTTATAGAAGGGAGAAAAATCCTTCACCCTATCTCTATATTTCCAGAATTTATTTTTAATGCTGAGAAAATATGAACTTATTTTTAATTAAAGGGGATTCTGACAACAGAAATTTCAGGCTACCCAGGTTCATTTATGTAGCTTAGAAATCTTGATGAACTGAAGGAAAAAAATTCCAATTAATTTGCCTAGCCACACAATTCTCTGGACTAGGGGTCTATCTGACTATGGCTGGGAGTTACTAGAAATCACGAATAAGAGTAAAAGAGGTTTTTCACATACCTCCACCTCTTCTTCCCACAGCTGTACTGCACATGAGCAAATAAAAATTTTTGTTGTTAGCAGAAAAAGAGTAATAGGAGAGAAACTCATTATTCACTGTCTTATTCATTTTGTCCTTTCCATCTAATCAATGCTGGGTGGGGAACCTCTTCCTTTACTGGAAGTCCATTCAGCACCCATTCCCTAGAACCATGGAAGAAACAAACAGGCAAATGAGTTTAATCACTCTTGAGGCTCTGGAATCTATCAAATAAAAATAAAAAAAGAAAAAGATAATAAATTTTAGCCAAATGACTATTATTGTATAATCCTTAATTTTGATATGCTTAAAATTAGTCACTTTTTAACAGAAAATCCCTAATCCCAATTAATTTAATTAGATTGAGATATTCACTGTTAATAGCAAATCTGGCCAACTATATCTTTTTTTTTTTATTATCAAACTGATGTACAGAGAGGTTACAGTTTCATACGTTAGGCATTGGATACATTTCTTGTACTGTTTGTTATCTTGTCCCTCATACCTCCCCCTTTCCCTTCCTTCCCCCCCCCACCGGAGGTGTTCAGTTCACTTACACCAAACAGTTTTGCAAGTATTGCTTTTGTAGTTGTTTGTCTTTTTTTACCCTGTGTCTGTCAAATTTGGTATTCCCTTTCAATTTCCTACTTCCAATACCAGTATACACGGTTTCCAATATACTCCTGTGGTTGTACCTACACTATCTCTGTAATCTTATCTGAGTATATTGGCCAACTATATCTTGAATGCTTATAACATTTTCTTCTCAGTTTTGGCTTGGGCTTCCCTGGATTTAGCTATCATCCCTGGTAAGCATCCCATTTATTAGTGCTTCCCTTGCTGCCTCAGCATTTCTAGTTAACGCACTAAATACCAAGTCATTTGGAGGGATAATTTGAATGAAGTTCTGCACTGTGTCTACTGTAAAAATACTCAAACCATTATCAAGGCTGCTGCAAATAAAAGACAAAAAAGCACAGAAGTAAAAAGATAAAAAATTTGACATTTGGTTTTTAAAATAATGACTATACTATTCAATAGGTGGAGATTGAGAGGACTGCATTTTGAGGCCATCCAGGCAAAAAGTAAGTGAGATCTCATCTCCAGAAATAAGCTAGGCATAGTGGGCACACATCTGCACTCTGAGCCACTTGGGAGGCATACAATGGAGGATAACAGTATGTGCCTGCCCCTAGCCAGAAGTACAAGAGCCTATGAAAAAAATAATAAAAACAAAGAGGTGTGGGAGTATGGTTCAAGTAGAAGAGCACTAACCTAACAAGCACAAAGACTCGAGTTCAAATCCCAATACAACAAAAT
Organism: Perognathus longimembris pacificus; assembly: GCF_023159225.1. Taxonomy (NCBI): domain Eukaryota; kingdom Metazoa; phylum Chordata; class Mammalia; order Rodentia; family Heteromyidae; genus Perognathus; species Perognathus longimembris. The sequence continues at coordinate 47,788,051 of NC_063162.1, read as the reverse complement.
GAATAAACAATGATTACAAAGTGAGAACATACATGATCTAACACATAAAATTTATTATTAAAACAAATATTCATTTCATACCAACTTCAAAAAGAAGTATCTTCATTTGTTTTATAGGCATTATTTTTCTTTGGCTTCCTCCATACAACCATGACCATTCAAGGGCAGTCTTTTTTTCTTTTTATCCATAAAAGGAACCATATATTCTTACAAATTAAAGCAGCCTCCAAATTAAAGTTAATTCAATATACACAGAAAAAAAACACAATGAATTAATACCAACAAGTTTCCACCGAGAAAAATCCAAACCTCTCAATAGACTGAGCATGCCTTTGTTGCAGCAGCTTAATCCCTTTTGCTGCAGCACCTTAATCTCTCGTATTACAGCAGATGTTGTTCTGCATTTGCACAAGACATGTTCATCTGTACAGTGAAACATTACCCTTCTCTGCCTTCCTTAGTGAAGTACAAAGGGTTTTCCCAGGAATGATAAGTGAGACCACTGCACACCAAAAAAGGAAATTGGTTTTTGAAAGTCAAAACAACATTCCTAGTCTAACTTTAAAAATAGTTAAGATTCTTCTTGCTGTCCTTCAAAATACTCAGCTAAAAGAAATTCAGTCACCAGGAGAATAATTAAATAAATGGAATGGTCATAAATGCCACAATATAGCCAAAAAGAAATGAACCAGAACTACATATATCAATATTTTAAAGCATTATATAAGAAGAATAAACTGCCAAAGGATACAGTATAATACATTGTAAATAAGCATTTAAAACATGCTTATAATATTATATGAGTCACAAAGGAGCTACTCAAGAGGTTGAGATCTAAGGGTTGAGGTTCAAAACTAGCTCAGGCAAGCAAATTCCTATAAGCAATCAAAAAGCCAGAAGTTGAGCGGTGGTTCAAGAGGTAGAGCACCAACCTTGAGCAAAAATGCACAGGGACAGTACCCAACTCCTGAGTTCACACCCCAGGATCAGAAAAAAAAAAGTCACAGATACAGACATAGTCATGCAGGAAAAAAATGAACACATACATGCATATATGGATATATGCATATATGGAGGTTTAAACACCAAATTTCACATGATGTTACTTTGGGGAAAGACAATAGTAAGTAGGACTAAGGAAGGACACTTGGAGGTAGCAATTATAGTGCTTAATTTTTCAAGCTAAAAGAAATGTATCATATTACTCCACTTGTTTTTTTATGAACATGAGATACTTTGTAACTTAAAAAGAAAAGGCTTGGGGGGCTGGGGATATAGCCTAGTGGCAAGAGTGCCTGCCTCGGATACACGAGGCCCTAGGTTCGATTCCCCAGCACCACATATACAGAAAACGGCCAGAAGAGGCGCTGTGGCTCAAGTGGCAGAGTGCTAGCCTTGAGCGGGAAGAAGCCAGGGACAGTGCTCAGGCCCTGAGTCCAAGGCCCAGGACTGGCCAAAAAAAAAAAAAAGGCTTGGGCTGGGAATATGGCCTAGTGGCAAGAGTGCTTGCCTCATATACATGAGGCCCTGGGTTCGATTCCTCAGCACCACATATACAGAAAATGGCCAGAAGTGACGCTGTGGCTCAAGTGGCAGAGTGTTAGCCTTGAGCAAAAAAGAAGCCAGGGACAGTGCTCAGGCCCTGAGTTCAAGGCCCAGGACTGGTCAAAAAAAAAAAAAAAAGAAAAGAAAAGAAAAGGCTTTCCCCTGGTATATTTGACTAATACAATGTAATTTCCTGTCCCTGAAAGTCCCTCTAGAGGGTAGAAGAGTGGCCTTCTGAATGGGCTCCTTTGGGAACAGGCTCAGCAGTAGTCTCTTCTGTCTTCTTTTCACCAGTACTGTGAATTTCTAACACTGGCTGTGATGTGACCTTCAGATCCATAACTCAAGGCTTCAGCTTGTCTCTACTTTAAATCTTACCAGAATACTCATTTTTGACAAGAAATCTATTCTAGTTCTCTTTCATTCTTACTGCTAAAAGCTCTAGCAATCATTAAAAAGAAAGTCATTATATTTAAAGCTTACCCAACTCTGTGGTTCATAGTCATGCTAAGAACTTGAATTCGTCTTGAATCAAAGACCAATGTAAAATGAGATACTAAAATTAAAGCACTGGGCTGGGAATATGGCCTTGTGGCAAGAGTGCTTGCCTGGTATACATGAAGCCCTGGGTTCAATTCCTCAGCACCACATATACAGAAAATGGCCAGAAGTGGTGCTGTGGCTCAAGTGGTAGAGTGCTAGCCTTGAACAAAAAGAAGCCAGGGACAGTGCTCAGGCCCTGAGTCCAAGGCCCAGGACTGGCCAAAATAAATAAATAAATAAAATTAAAGCACTGACTAGAGTTCAGCTCTCCATTAAATAGATCAATATTCCAAAATCTTTTACCATATTATACTGAAGTTCTGTTTTGCTACCAACTAATATACTTAGACAAAATTATGCTTTCATAGATAGGTAGGAGCTGAACCTTTTTTTTTTTTTTTTACAGATTTTGTTTTCTTTGGGGTTAAAAGGAGACTAAAATGGAGATAAGAAGCCAAAGTAACAACAAATATACACACACATACATACAAGTATGCACACACACAAGTGTGTCAATGTATATCACTAGAGTCTCAAAAAAAAACAAAAGCAACAATAGCAGTTTGTGACCAGAAAATTAATTTCTGTTCTCTATTCAGTAGCTTCAGGGAAAAGAGAGCAAGAGAAAATGGACAGATCAAGACATAGTATTCTTCCTTTAAAAAAAAATACACAAACAAAAACAAGAATTTCACCCAAATCTTTTCATTATGTTTTTCCTACTTCCAATCTATCTTTAAATATTTCCTTTAAAATGTTCTGATACTTGTATTCTTTTTCAAAATGAAAAATAGGTGTTTTTTTAATATCACATTTGGCCACTTGCCACAGCCTTGCTTCATGGCAGCTAGCAGAATTCTGGCTGAGCAAAGATGCAGGATACAGTAGGGCAGAATGCAAATTCAGGTCAGCTCCAAAACAAACATCTCCAAAATTCTGTCATCTTTAGGAATGTGTATGATTTAGAGTTGGCAGCACTTCTTCAAACAGTTCCTTTCTCGCTTCCACAGTGACCAACACACTGCCCAATCCCCACCAACACATACTGAATAGGTATCACTGTACCAATTTATGGGGGCAGGAGTGCTGGTAATAGAACCCAGAGCCTCATACAGGCTGGGCAAGAGCTCCGCATCTGAGCTACAGCCCCCAAACCTACTAAATTATTTCTTAGGGTGTTTTTTTGTTTGTTTGTTTTGTTTTTTTTGGCAAGTCCTGGAGCTCGGACTCAGGGCCTGAGCACTGTCCCTGGCTTCATTTTGCTCAAGGCTAGCACTCTCCACTTGAGCCACAGCGCCACTTCTGGCCATTTTCTGTATATGTGGTGCTGGGGAATCGAACCCAGGGCCTCATGTATATGAGGCAGGCACTCTTGCCACTAGGCCATATCCCCAGCCTTAGGGTGTTTTTTTAACATAACAATTCTACAATGTTTTCCCACTACTATTCTCACTTAGCCATATATATATATATATACACACACACAGTCCTGTTTGTTTCTGCATTGTGTGAGTGCTTTAATATTGTTAGCATTACATAAATCAGAAGCCATCCTCCCCTCACTTATCTGTAATCTCCATCTCTGTAGTATCTCAGCATAGATAACAAATGCTGGAGGGGATGTGGCCAAAAGGGAACCCTACTACATTGTTGGTGGGAATGTAAACTTGTTCAACCACACTAGAAAGCAGTGTGGAGGTTCCTCAGAAGGCTAAACATAGAGCTCCCCTACGACCCAGAAGTCTCACTTTTGGACATCTACCCAAAAGATTACAAGCAAGACCACACTAAAGCCACCAGCCAAACTATGTTTGTTGCAGCACAATTTGTCATCGCTAAAATATGGAACCAACCCAGATGCCCCTCAGTAGATGACTGGATCAAGAAAATGTAGTACATATACACAATGGAATTCTATGCCTTTATCAGAAAGAATGATACTGCCCTGTTCGTAAGGAAGTGGAAGGAAAAAAAATCATACTAAGTGAAGTGAGCCAGACCCAAAGAAACATGAACTCTATGGTTTCCCTCATAGGGAATAATTAACACATCTCTAGAGCAGACACAGCAGAAGATCACAATAGCTCAATAGCTATGCCCATATGAACACATAAGATAATGCTAAGGGAAATGAACTCCATGTTATGGAAATAAGTGGTATATCATTGTTGTAGTTCCAACACGCCATGTGAAACTGTACCTTTTTTTCTCTCTTGTATTCCCTTCCTGTGGTTTTACTTCTGCTATTACTGTAACTGATCTTAGTACCCCAGATACTGTATATATGTGTATTGGAACTAGGGAAGAGAAAGGGAATACCAAAATCAAGAGACAAAGGATAAAAAGACAAACCACTGTAATAGCGATGCTTGCGAAACCAACTGGTGTAAACCAACTCTACAACTCATGGGGGGGAGGGAACTGGGGAGGGAGCAGACGGTGGGGGGGGGATTGAGGGAGGAGGTAACAAGTTGGATAAGAAATGTACTTGCCATACATATGAAGCTGTAACCCCTCTGTACTTCACTTTGACAATAAAGAAGAAAAAAAAAAAGATGTCTATGGCTATATTTCCCTGGGTTTTGAAGGATGTAGACAATGGTTTATGGTTTAATTCACTGACTCCCATCCATTCAACAGTGACTGAATGTCTGTTTTTAACACCCTACGGGGCTTCAATCACAGAAGTAGATGAACTTATGGGCACTAAGTACTATGAATACATGAATACCATGGGAGATTAATGACTTACTAAGGTTATCACACTGAGGAATCCAAAAGTGGAACTATAAGGGCAAATGGAAGCAGTCTCTGTTTCAGCCTGGCAGGCCACAATTTAGAATGAACTTACAATACAATCCCATCTTATTTCAACACTTAAATGTTTGTCCCTTCTCCCAACTTTTCAACTCTGGGCTCCCCACATCCCTACCTTGTCCATCACTCCCTCAATTGTTTTGGATTTAAAAAAAACAAACAAAAAACGAAAGAGACAGACATACTAAAGTGATAAACTATTGAATTAATACAGGACAAATGGTTCATGATGCCAAAAAGTACTTTCAAAACTGCCCTGTAAAGGGACTGAAGGCTGTTATCTTCACTTCAAGCTCTTGACCCTTGTGAGAATAATATGATACCAGGTTTATGATTTTATACAAGCCATCCACAAATAAGTTACTTGTAGAATGGTATATAAAAATTAAAGCCTGGTGCTGGTCATTCATGTGCATAATCCTGGCTCAGGAGGTTGAGATATGAAGGATAACAATCCAAAGCCAGCCTGAACATCAAAGTCTGCTAGATGCCATCTCCAAAATAACAAAAAACAGGGCTTGGAGGGGTGGCTCAAATATTAATGGCATCAGTTGAGGAAGCAAGCCAGGGCCAAGTTCAAACCCCATAACCAAAAACAAACAACCAACATGACTTAAAATTTAAAGTGCCTTAATTTTATTTAACATATATTCAATATGTTCAACATATAAATATTTTGCCATCAAAAGAGCTAAGTAGCTTGACAAGATCAAGTAGCAAGTTAATGCAAGAGAGAACAGAACTCAGATTCTTGACTCTATTATATCACATGGCACCTAATCCTCTTCAGTTACCTACTTTATTTTGGTGGAAACACACATACACATACAGACATCCCACTCAGAACATCTTCATTAATTTAACTCTCATAAATGAATAAAAATATTCTGTGGCAATCCTTTGCTCACCAAGTTTTAAAAGGCTAACAAACAAGATTGTAAATATAACCTCATCTGGTAGAGCAGATTTTGCAGTGCCTCTAAAAATTAGGTAGCAAAGCACAGATAGCTACCTGTGTGTTTGAATACCTAGAAGAATGTAGAATGTATGCTTTCTAAAAAAGGAATCCATCAAGGTACCTAAGTCAACTACAACGCTAGAAAGTCATTCCAGATAATTATTTTATGTTTATACCTCTTCAGAAACCACAGTAGCAGAAGCAGTAGGAATCTCATATATTTAAATTTCTAATATGGAAAGGAAGGCTACTAAAATTTTACTAAGAAAATGCTTAGGAATCCCTACTTAAAAAGACAGTGTTCTGGGCTGGGGATATAGCCTAGTGGCAAGAGTGCCTGCCTCGGATACACGAGGCCCTAGGTTCGATTCCTCAGCACGACATACACAGAAAACGGCCAGAAGCGGCGCTGTGGCTCAAGTGGCAGAGTGCTAGCCTTGAGCGGGAAGAAGCCAGGGACAGTGCTCAGGACCTGAGTCCAAGGCCCAGGACTGGCCAAAAAAAAAAAAAAAAAAGACAGTGTTCTATTACATAGTACAGTAATTGTAGATAATCATAATATATTTGAATGTTTTTGCCACATAAAAATAATAAATGTGGACTGGGAATGTGGCTTAGTGGTAGAGTGCTTGCCTAGCATGCATGAAGCCCTGGGTTCCTCAGTACCACATACCCAGGAAAAGCCAGAAGAGATGCTATGGCTCAAGTGGTAGAGTCCTAGCCTTGAGTAAAAGAAGCTCAGGAACAGTGCCCAGGCCCTGAGTTCAAGTCCCAGGACTGGAAAAAAATAAAATAAAAATAAAAATACCAAATGCTTTAGATAGGTATGTTTGCCCTGATTTGAACACTACACAATGTATATATGTATCAAAGCATCACATGATACCTTATAAATTGGTAGCATTTTTATGTGTCAATTCAAAAAAAAAGATAAGACCATTATCATATAATGTTCAATTGTCCTAAGGAAAATTTTTTAAAAGTTAAGGTCATTAAGAGCTCTTTACAAAATTTTATTACAAAAATGGTAAGTTAAAGAGAATGACTCCAAGGAAAAGATCTGTAATACTAAAAGCTTCTGCAGAAAGCTTTGGAAAAGTGTCATATATAGAACACAATATGTGCTGAATACCTTTCACACTGTGTGTACCTTCCAAAACTGCTGTGCAAATCTCCCAGATTCTATGGGGAAGGGAGGAGGAGGTGAGTACATAAGAATAAAGTGGGCATTTGATTTTATATATAAATTTTAAATCACTTAAAAATAAAGCGCAACAGCACATTTTTAAAACAAAATTACAGGCACAGAAAAACAAAACAAGCATATTCAACATGACTATGAAAAAGGAACACATGGGACAGAAAGGGAGTGAGAAAGAGTGAACAAATGCAATCATGCTATTCAGTATACACTATATGGAAAATGAACTATACAAGTTGTAGGCAGGGAAAGGAGGGGACACTAGAGGAAAGCAAAGGAAGGGTGACACTGTCCAAAAAAGGAAACGTACTCATTACCTGACTTAGGAAGTGGTAACCCCTGTCAACACCTTAATAATAATGAAATTATATTTTTATTTAAAAAACACATCCAAGAAGGTCAAGAAATAAAGTTTCAGAATCTGAGTAATGAAGTTAGACTTTGAGCTGAACTGCCCTTCCTTCTATATGCCACTAGCTAAGAGATAAGAGCTTGTTGAGTAGATGTGGACTATGATTTATACTTCTGACCTCTTCCTGGTCCCTTTCCTCTATGACCTCTGCTAATATCCTCCTTCAGCCTTCTCTTCTGCTCTGGCCTCTCCTGTCTTCTCTACCCCTTCATCCTCCACACACTGCTGCCAGTATAAGCTACCAAACAGTACAGATTTGATCAAGTGATTCAAATTCTTAGCAGCTTATCTACTTATGAACAGTATTTGTTCAAACTTTTAGTTGAAATTACAAATTTTGAGGGGGTCCCCACCAGTATTTCTTAAACAAAACTGAATAGAAACAATGTATGTGTCATACATAGGAAAAAATAAATACTGTTTCATAAAATTTTTCCTTAGTTTTTCCTGTGCACAATGTGCATACATAATAGATAATAATATAAAGCGTATTTCTATTGCTTAAGATAATAAATTCCTGCAAAAGTCCCTTCACCATCTTGCAGTCTAGCCCTCCCACACAGTAAAAGAGTTAAGAGGCAGGCTCTGGAAGCAGATCGTTTGGATTGATATGCCAACTGTGCTATGTGTTCCTGGGAGATCCTTACACACCGCATCACTTAACATCTAGGATCTTAGGCAAATCACTAAACCAAGATGAGGTAACTCAGTTCTATTATATGCAAAATGAGAATAGCAGTATTCACAATGTACTATAACACAAAAGTTAAATAGCCAACATAAAGTGCTTGGCACATGGTATACCTGATAAATATTTATCTCCAACTATTCTTGTCTGTACTCTGGATGTATTTGCTTCTCAAAATACTTTTTACTCCCTCGTGTTATCATAGCAAATCTTGGTTCTACCTGAAATGCCAATCAGACTCTTCTAGTCCCCATGCAATGTACAGTCTCATGTTTTAGCTCAGGGGAGACCTCCTGCACTATCAAGGAGTTCTAAGTGGTCCTACTGAGCTTCCTTAAGAAAAACAAAAAAAAAATTTAAGACGTGCAATGCAACCACCAACTATACAGTTTGTCAAATATCCAGCCAGACCATGAGCTCTTAGGACTACCAAAGGCATCTCTCTCTACCCAGTGCCTAGCACTGTGTCTCACAAAAGAATGAGTTCCATAAATTTTTCTGAATGGCTCCAGGTTATGTGAAACTTTTTAGGTCTTCATTTTCTATCTATACAATGGTAGTTATCTTTGCCTAAAAATATGTTAAGGAGCACACTAAAAATAATACAAACTATCCTATATAGAAGCAATACTCATTATCAGTTTTACTGGAATGTCTAATGGTCAAATTGAATTACCTACATCCCCAGGAGGTAAATACTTTAGACCTAAGGTAATTCCGGAGGGGAAGGGGATGATTTAGGAAATGTAGTCAGCAGAAAAACTTAGAAATCTCTTGTAAGAAAACTGAAGTAGATGCTTAGAAAGGAACAGGGCTCAGAAGGAAGGGGGACTCACTGACACACGCTCAGCACGGCATAGCTTTAGTTCTAGGCTTAAATCCAAAACATCTGTCCTGCCCATCTTTGCATCCTTAGCACTAAAATAGTTCATGACACTTAGGAACAAATGAATCTATCTCACCCTCAATTTCCTCATCTATAAAACTGGGATAATAATACTTCTCCTATGGTAAATGGTGAGAATGAAAGTAATAAATACCCTCAGATTTTAGATGCTTTCTTCTAGATCTACTTCTCTGCTTCTGGAGGGCAGGCAATTCAAGCTAATCTACTTGTTCTCTTGTTAGCTGACAAATTATCAGTCATATTAACTTTCTCCAAACTACAGTTTAAAAAAAGACATCAATATTCTTATTAAACATTCTATAACACCACTTATAAAACAAGAAAATAAGTTTTAGAGGTTCTTATTACCTATAAGACAGAACTGTATATTTCTGATATGTCCTCTGGGTAGTCTCATGCTTAAGGGGCTCCTCTACAATTCTCTAGTGATTATTACAAGTACCCTCCAAATGATATAATGGACAATAAATAGAAAGCAAGAAAACAATACATAAAAGCAAAACTTTAGTGACAACACATGAAAAGGTAAATACCTCATTTGGGGTTATTATATAATCATTGTTATTTTTAAAACCTTTGGAAAAGGCTTGTATTTTTTAAGAGAGGCCAAACAAAATGTGATGTTACAGTATCCAGTCATTCCAGATGCTTTAGAAAAAGTTTAGCTTGAGCATGCTATTAGTTCCAGTTGGTGATGTAATTTACTGACATAATTTACCAAGTTATATTTTTATCAACATAAGGTATTTAAACCTATGTACTGTTCATGGGTCAATAATTCACTAAAGATTAAAATTATTTTGCTTGATGTTAGCGTCCATTTTCACACTGCCTCTGCAAGCATTTAACAAAATGCAATAAAATAAATGAATTACTTCCCATTTGTTTGCAACTTTCAGAGGACAGATTTTTAACACATCATCAAGTTTGATCTATATTGGGGAATACCTTTTCAAGGTTGAGTTTAGCTACTTCCTTTAAGAATTTTAACCTATTTCCATAAATTTTAAACCAACCCTCATTGTTTAAAATGAAACATAGAATTGCTTAGTTTGGTAGGAAAAGAACTAGGCAAGTAAAGCAGAAGATATACAATCTATTTTCAAGCTCTGCATAAACTTGCTAGGCCACTATGAAAAAAAGCCATTTGTTTCATCACTTTAGCACTCCTGCCTCATCAATAGGTATTTTTGATCTTTAAGTCAGGACTGTCTTCTATATTAATATCTTAGCTTTCCTAATAACATGGTATTATGGTAATTCCAATATATCCATGAGCCTTGGTTTGGCATTAATCAGTTGAATTAAGAAAAAAAAATGAAGCTGACACTTTATGTTGAGAAGACAGCCTGCAATATTAAAAGGAATTTTTGATCGTTATCACAGAAAAGCAAGGTGTAATTTTTAATAAAGTCTTTTGAGTACAAAGCCAGGCTCTAAAAAGAAGTAGAAACATTCCAGCAGTTATTGCAGAAGATCTTGATTTCTGATGGGACATCTCAAAACAAAACATGTATGGCTGTTATACTACTGTCTTTGACTATACCATTCTTGGTGCTGCATTTTCTCTTCAGATTTCCTACTGGAACTTAGAATTTGCAAAAAGCACAGTGTCTCTGGGGACTTAGGAAAGTTCAAATAATCAGAATTCATTAGGTAAATCCAAGTTCATTCACTAAAATACTTTATAGATTTGAAAATCAGCAAGATTTTGTTATGAAGAAAAGGATTACTATTTCCTTAAAAACAAGAGAGCTTGGTTCTAAACGTATTTATCCAAGATCCTCAAAATCCTATTAGAATAAAACAACAGATTCTGATTCAAGCATATATTCATAGTAATCTGTGTAATTATCACATACTTGATGACTATGGAGAGAAAGCTAGTAACCATAAGAGCTAATCCAGTGGTGCCAATTCCTTTTATCAATCCACACAGATGGTGTACAACTCTTTGTATCAATAAAGAGATAGACTGTAAACAAAGGGTATCACTGGTAGATACTAAACTTAAAATAATTACTCAAATTTGTCTACCTAAGCAATAAGCAATTAAAGAAGGGGAACAGGGATGATAAGATATAAATCTCTTTACCTTATCTCCCCAGTAAGATAAGGTGCCCTCAAATGAAAGGTTTAGAGTATAAGACCAGTCATTGCTCTGTGTCCTGAAAATACAAATCATGACTTCTTGAACCCACCTCCATTTAAAGAAATTTTAATGCCAGGCCTATTATTTGCCACAAACATAACAAGTCACTTCCCTCAGTTTCCATAAGGTCGATGAAGTAAGGACTTTTGATAGGTCAAAATCTCTACACTTAGAGATAGACCTTAGACATCAGAGGTGTGACTAGGTATGATTAGAGCTGAAATTCAGCTACAAAACAGTACAGAAGTTTAATACATACATATGTGTATGACATTCCAGGACAGTATAAAGACTGACGAGTACAATAGAGTACGTGTGCTGGGGGAAATCTAGTAGAGGAAAAACAGGCCAAGCTATGCAAAGGTGAATTAAAGAGCAAGGCCTAGGGCTGGGAATGTGGCTTGGTGGCAGAGAGCTTGCCTAGCAAGCATGAAGCCCTGGGTTCAATTCCTCAGTACCACATAAAGCCAGAAATGGCACTGTGGTTCAAGTGGTAGAGTGCTCACCTTGAGTTAAAGAAGCTCAGGAACAGTGCCCAGGACCTGAGTTCAAGCCCCAGGACTGGCAAAAAGCAAAGAAGAAGAAAGAAGAAAGAAGAAGGAGGAGGAGGAGGCAGCAGCAGCCCAGGACCAGCATTATAGCACAAGTCTGTAATCTCAACCATTAGGAAGACAGAGGCAGGAGAATGGTGAGTTCCTGTCCAGTCTGGACTAAACAATGAGACTCTGTCCATTAAAAAAAAATGGGGGCTTAAAATGTTAATTTGTGTTAAATTTTTCAGGTTAAGCTAAACTGAAACACTATCACTCATACCAAAGAAATGCAACGTATAAGGAAAAACAGCCACAAAACTTAACAGTACAATGACAGACTTAAGTGAGATTTAGTAATTCAGCACAGCCGTTGACCATGAGGAAATGGCCAACACTTAGGCTGTCATAACCAAGATGAGGCAGTTTGATTTAGCAAAGGAATTACACAGCACACAAGGAAAGCCAGTTTCTCCTAAAACATCCTTGATAATAGCAGCCACCTGTACAACACATACAGAAAGTCAGGCCACAAATATTTTACATTAGTTTTAATTACAGTCACAAGCTAGAAAGAGTAGCTGGCTCATTACACAGAGAAGGAAACATTATATGATATGGTGCTAAAAATACTGAAAAAGCACTTGTACATTTATTCCTATCCAGTTGACAGCTGTTTTATAGCAGGTGCATTGGTGCACACCAGTAGTTTCAGCTACTCGAGAGGCTGAAGCAGGAGAGCAGAAGGATCTCTTGAACCCAGGAGTTAGAGGTCAGCCAAAAAAAAAAAAAAAAGATGTGAAAAATGTTTAAGGAGGGAAGTTATGTTTATAACTGCAACTGTACAACTGCATAATTATCAGTTGTCTGAATTACTGTACTACTTTGAATTTAATCTCCAAACTTGGAAATGATATATTTCAACAAAAAGATAACTCTTAGCCGAGGGTGGTCTCACACACCTGAAAACCAAACACCTGGGCGGTAGAAGACCTGAGTTCCAGATCAGCCTGGGCTACACCACAAACAAACAAACAAAAATAACAATAACAACAAATAAAAGATGACTCAAGCAAAAAAAAAAAAAGCGGCACTCTAATTTGTCATATCTACTACAGCTGAACAAAAGTCTGACTAGTGAGCCAGTCCACAGCAGACTGCCATCTGCTGCACATACACAGGATGTCCCCAATGTAAGATGCAACTCCAGTGCCTTTCCTAGACCTTTAGAAGAACAGCTATTCTTTTTGGCAAGTTATTTGTTCCATATGCACCTAATGTATGTGCCTCAAATCACACATATTTACAGAATTCCCATCCAGGGGTTTTGAAATAAAAATAATTTCCTAACAGATAATTAGTTTTATAAGGGAAAAGACAGATGTAAAGGAGCAGCTGCAGTTTACAATTAAAAAATAAAAAGGTGGGGGTAATAATATTTGAGGAGCATAGGAATTCTAAACTTACATATAGCTATGAAATATTGGTCACATCTCTCCCCTGTCTGGGCCTCAAATGAAATATCAAGCTAAATCTCTAAAAGATACCTTTCAAACTAAGCATCATGAGAGGAATCATGGAATATCAGATGGAGACACCTATAATACATGGTAGCTTCAAAGAAATTAAAGAAAAAATTTTAAATCTGCATATTTTAAATAATTCAACTTTTTCCAAAATTTAGAATGCTAAGTTCATTTTCAAGTCACCATTCCCATGACAACACTTCTGTCCTTCAGAAATAACATTTTATTTTAATTGTTTTCAGTTACAAATTCAGCACAGCACTCTTACCCACCATAGAATAGCACAGAAGAAACACTTGCATGAAGCATCCTCACAAGGAAGACACTCACAAACACAAATTCAGAGTGGAAATACATTGAGCACACAAATGTTTCAATTCTACATAAATACCACACCCAGATACTATTTTAAAAAAACAACAACTGTGAAGTCAGAAGACGACTCAAGAGAGACAACTTGTGAGGTCTGTAAATAGTTGGGGAATAGAAGAATGCCATAAGACTTTAGGGTAGCCTTATATTTTTAAGAGAACAACACACATCAACTGAGGCTATGAAACATGCAGATCTGAATTGAACTATAGAAAAGCTCGGCTCTCACCCAAAAGCTTCCACAAAGCAATATGTCTGTATGTCAAATGTGAAAAAGTACCATTTTTCTCACAAAACTGAGGATATAACAACGCGTCCATAACAACGACTAATAATAGCAATACTATCTCGCATTTGCAAAGCATCCTCTTCATCTCACAGCTCCTGCATGTTATCACAGGCTTCACAGTATCCTCTCTGAAACCCTCCATTCCTCTTAAAAGCTCTGTCATCCGAACAAGATAGGTGATGTGTGTGCCGAGAACTGAAAGCACTAGTTTCTCCTATCAGACTGCCCGCAGTGATCCACTTATTACCATACCACCCAACTTGGCTCTAAGACATAAAACCTACACTCATTCCCTCAAGAGTTGGCCAGAGACCAACACATATGGGTCTCACAAGTCCAAAGGAAGGGAACCTGCTGACTTGTTAGGTCAAGAACTCCATGCCAAGTTGGTGTCTTGCAACTGGAGAAAAAGAAAAAAAGAAAAATCTGTCCTCTCTCCTCCTTCCGGCCCCAACCATCATCATCCCCGCACCCACTCCAAGGCTGTTCAAATAGAAACTCCCTTCACTGCCAGCAAATGAAACCCAGCAACAACTGGTTAATACAACCACCAAATCTCTGCCTCGGTGCACAACTTGTCATATTCGCTTCTCCTGTGCCAGCTGCGCACCCTTCCTGGTTCAGGCCGATACATTAGCCCTCCGTAAAGACCACGGTGAGCCTTGAAGGGCTCGAGGGGCTGGAGCTTGCCTCCTGAAGCAATGCAGCATCCATCTCGAGGGAGCTGATTCTCAACACACACACTCACACCCACACACACACACACACACACACACACCTCAGGAAGTCAGAGACTATAGGGATAAAGTTTGATTTTTCCTTCTTGTCCATCCCCTCGGGGCCGAGGGAGCGCGGGTAAGCAGCCCCGCCGGGGGTCCGGGCATGCTCTCAGGGGGACCGTGCCCGGCAGCGTGGCAGTGCCACTCTCTCCTGTCACACACCAGACAGACAGCCAGGCAGCGCGGCAACTCGGGGACACCCCAACCCGCCCAGCGAAGGAGGAGGTAAGGGGACAACTCGCACGGGGTCAGTTGGGGAACATTTGGAGCAGAGCTGTTTGGGAAGAAGGGAGGGACTGAGCGCGGAGGCGGGTCCGGGAGGGGTTCAAGTCCCGTCCCTTCCCCGCCCCGGTGTCCCCAGTCCTGCGGGCACATCCCGGCCATCGCCCCTCCTCCTCCGCCGGGCTTCCACCCTCCCGCCCGCCCGCCCTTCTCGGTCGCCGCCGCAGGCGCCTGAAGGGCACGGCGGCTCCCCGTTGCCGGGCCACGTCGGCCGCCGCGGGGAGTTGAGGGAACTCGCCCGCTGCCCGGCGGCCTGCCCGCCCGCCCGCGGCTCCCGCACGCCAGCGCCGCCCCGCCCTCCTCGGAGCCGCCCGGCGCGCTCGCTGCCTGGCTCGCCTGCCCGCCCGCCCGTCCGCCCGCTCGCTCACCGTTCGGTGGTGCTGCTGCTGCTGTCGGTGTCGGCTGACGCTCAGCCCCGGGAAGCAGCCGACAGTCAGCGCTCCGCAGCCGCCGACGCCCCCGCCGCCGCCCCGTGAGGAGAGAAGCAGCAGAAGCGATCTACCAGCGGCGGCCGCCATCTCTCAACTGGAAACGGCGCCGACCGAGGCAGCGCAGCGGACGGCTGGGGAGGAGCACAGAGCTGCCACTCATCTGCGAAGAACCAATAGCCGTGCGGGAATGAGTGGCTGAGGCGGGGCTTCCTGCAAAACCCAATCGACGGGCGGGAGAACCCCACTGGAAGCCTCCTGTCACTTGCGGAGTTACCTATGGTGGGACATAGTCAATTACGGGCAAATTCCAGGGAACTGTAATTGGTACCCGAGCCCCTCTTAATAGAGCAACTAAAGATAACTTGTTCGATTAGACCATCACCAAGGAGAAAGCTGTGATAAGAGAAATAGCTATGTATGCAGAGCTTTATTCTAAGTTGAGTTCCAAATCGATCACGTTAACTGGGTATGCTATATTCCTAAACGACGTGCCCAGAGTTCGCATTCATAATCAATAGTATTTGGATATGCTGAATGTAAATCTACATCATAAAGTGATAGGACTATAGAATTGCAATATTCAAGTCCTAAAACGAGTGCATGCAGTCACAGTGAATTATTAACAGGACTGTGCCCATTTCAGATATTCAAATATTCACTTTAGGGCTCATTAAATACTGTGTAAGAAAGAATATGGGGGTTTTTGAATTTCCTTAGAGGAGGACTTCCATGCTGTTTATTATAAATTATGAGTTGGTTAATTCTTATATCTTTTTTAAAATCTGGAGTAAAAATTTGAAATCAAATACAATAATTATCCTAAATTTTGGAAAATAACTTTGCTGTGTAGCCTTAGGCGACAGGTATAGTATAGCTTTAGGTAAAGCTAAAAAAGAAAAAGCACTCAGAAATTGTTACCTCTTGCTTTAATGATATTCTTCTTAGAAAAAAAGGAAAAATAAAAAGCTAAATGAAATAGAACTTTGGGTTTAATTGGTACACTTCAGCCCCAAACAGTAAGATGATTAATTGGCTTCTCTAGGCAAGACTCTCATGCCACTCACCCCCCACTTCCCCAAAATAAAAGCTTTATTACCTTATAAATGGAACATGAGCACTCAGGAATGAACTCCCTATTCAACAGCTGCACAAAACAATCCCTCAACTTGGAAGTCCATGACATAGCTGGAATGACTCCAACTTTGAATCACTTTCTACCCCATCTATATTAATCCCAACTGCATTTTATGCATAGTGACACTTTGCCATTTCTCCCTTCACTCTCACCCCTTCACATTTCCTAATTCACATCACCATGGATTTTTAATTTGTTTTTGTTTCTAAGCTTTTGCCAAATCTACATATGCGCCAAGATTTTTCCCTTCAGCCCTAAAATTTCCCTTTAATAAAATTTCCTGGAATTCTTTTTCCCTATATTTCCAAGTATGGAAGTTAAATGTGCGTCCTGCAGTACTGAGCTTTAGAACTGCGCATTCACAAAAGTACTACACTAAATCTTTTTTAGTGCACAAATCTGACACTGTAGCTTTCTCGCTATTAACCAAAATATATCACCATTTATCTACCAAAATGGAACCACTAATACACTTAAAATAGGCTGAGTAATTTGAGGATCTACCAACTATACAAAGTTCTAATAATGATAGTTTAGCAAATACTTGAAAAAAATGAAAACAATTTGCACAGCTGCAAAGAGCATTTATGAATTGGTTGGCCAAGTCTGACAAGGAGAAAGTATAAATAACTCAACAGAAACTAATCTTAATGCCTTAAAAAATTAACATCATTGAATAACTCCTATGTGACAAGGACCATGCTAATCATTCTGGAAACAATACATTTATAAAGGATAAAAAAAGAAGAAAAAAATCTTCAAAAGAAGGTTTCATAAGAAGTAAAAGAAAACTTCAATATTTTCCAATAAAGAATCAGTTAAATTGATTACACATTATATCAACTGTATACCAGAATATTACTCAATCATTTTAAAAAATGAATTGCCCATGAATATCCCTTTCTTAAACCCTGAAAGTAAAGGGCAGCTGCTTTTGTGAAGGGTTTAAGTGGCTCTACTTTCATATTGTCTTTATATTATTATTATTTTAAAGGGCCTAAGACATGTGACTCATACCTGTAATCCCAGCACTTAGGAGGTAGAAGCAGAATGATGCACATTGACTGGACTCTGTATCAAAAAGAAAAAAAAAACAAATAAAGAAAAAGAATATAAATAGTATAGCATACATTATTCTTCTAAAAGTAAAATATGTAATTTCTGGAAGAATAAATAAGAAAGTATTATTTCTGAGAGCAAAGGTGTTTTGGCTTGAGGGCCATATAAGGCATATGGAATTGTTCGATACACAATGGAACAACACATCACTGGTCATATCACATATGCTTCTTGTTAGCAGCCCAAGACTGTCTGCCAATAGACAGTATTTTGTGGCAAATGAATAATGTTCTAAACACCCAAATGGCCCATGGAATTTAAAAAAAAAAAAAGCTTCCTCACCCCTGCTAGTAAGGAATAAGTACTCTTTTCAGAGATTTGAATGGTTCCCACTTTATGTATTATTTTTATAATTATAAAAACATGGCTACCAAAACCTCCATGTTGCTGGGCACCGGTGGCTCACGCCTGTAATCCTAGCTGCTCAGGAGGCTGAGATCTAAGGGTCATGGTTCAAAGCCAGCCCCAGCAGGAAAGGCCGTGAGACTCTTATCTCCAATTAACCACCAGAAAACCAGAAGTGATTCTGTGGCTCAAGTGGTAGAGCGCTAGCCTTGAGCTGAAGAGCTCCGACAGAGCCCAGGCTCAGAGTTCAATCCCCATGACTGACAAACATCAACAAAAATAATGAAACAACTCCATGTTTGCCAAATTATGTCTGTGCCAATCCTTAAAAACAGGTTAATCTGCTGGGGTTTTTTTTTTTTTTAAGCTAAAACTAATCAGAACAGATTTCCTGGAGCATGAAATCCTAACTAGTTTCCCCACTAAACTGAAATCACCTCCCAAGTATGACTCAGCTCAATGGAGTATTTGCCTAAGTATTCCAAAGCAGCTAAGGTGGGTAGGTAATGCACACAGATCACTAGCATGAGAAAGAAAACATGCAAAGAAACTACTCAGAGGTCTGGTTCACTGGTAATGGGAATTATTATTCGAGTGAGATTAACAGTTTTGAAAGAATGGGAAAAGGTGTATGGAAGATGAGGTTAGAGAGAAAGAGTGCAGTTTTCAAATATTTTATCCTGAACCACAGCCTAGACCTGTTTGCTAGCTATTTTTGCTTCACTCTTTCCAGAGGCCATGATTCCTTCTCTGCAGCTACCCATTTGAAGTCATCTCTCCAACCCCCATCACTCACATTTCTATGACTTCCTAGTTTCTGTCCTTTTTCTGCCAGCCTCACTGGATTATAAATATTTATAGTCAGGACAGCTGAGAAGGTCTCTCTCTCTCTCTTCCTCTCTCTCTCTCTTTCTCTCTTTCTCCCCTCCCCTCTCTCCCTCTCTCTCATCTTTTCCTTCCTATTCTCACTTCATTAAACACATAAACATGCACTCACTTTTCTTCCTCATTTTTCTCTTCCTTTCTTTCTCCAACAACTTTCACTCAGTGTACTCTAATACAAAGCCAGCCAGAGATACATCAGAGATATAATTACATATTCTCTCTAACTGTTGGTGTGGCAGAAGATTTGTGTCATAGTCTCCACAAGACAACTGACTCCACACTTTATAACTTGATGTTTTTATATTAGGTCAAGAACATCCAATCTGTTGGATTTTACTGTCAAGAGCAAAACCCTAAAACACTGAGTTGAGAAGGGCAAGGCTTGTTCAAATAGGATTATCTTTGTTGCTCTTTCTCAGGATGTGAGGTGTTGGCAGCAAACTTTAAAAGCTGCCCTTTTTGTTGAATCGGCTGGTGGTATCCTTTAGCCTTTGCTATTTACCAGACTTTGGGATCTAGGAATCCTTTTGCCTCTATCTGAAGTGATTCAAAGGGGAAGATACTAGTTTTGTGCTCAAAGAAGCCTTACCACCTAAAGTGCATAGTTCTGTTTACACTCCTAAGAAACTATCCATTCCAGATTATTCAAAAGTGCCAAAAGATTCTGAGAACCTTGCCTGACTGGGCTTTTCCCATCTATAACAGATTTCCAAATGGGAAAGTTGCTCTCCCTCAGTCAGGAGATATTTATTTCCCAACCTTAAACACTCCCTCCCCACAAAAAAAACTACCTGCCTCCAACTTCTTGCTCTTGTTATGCCTATAACCATGTACTCTTTTGAATACTACTTTATCTGTGCTCTTTTTTCACTTTTTTCCCCTAAATTATCTTTTAAGTAGTTGTACAAAAGAGTTGCCACTTAATGTACTCTTCTTGTGAATGCCAGCTTGGTCTTCTCTAATTGTAAATGTCCAGATTAAACTAAATACTCCTTCTTGCATGCTCTCCTAATCTGTTGTTTAGCTTTCCACTATGTTGATCGGTACTGGACTTGAGCTGGTCTAACTGTGTGGTCTACCATATGCCATAGTTGTTAGGCCTGTTTCATCAGGCTGATTTGACTGAGAGGGCCATAGAACCCTTAGCTCTCAGTTTCAGGAAGCTTCAGCATCAAAATCATTCATTATTTTCTTTCTCCCACAAAGCTCTTCCAGGCTACAGTTGCCAATATGGATTATTAATTGAAGGTAACTATAGAAGATGTCCATTACTGCTTGTATTGTGTCTTTTGCACAACACACTTAAGGAGAGTTCAATTAATAATATTTAAAAGAATTTCACAAAGCAGGACAGTCATACCTAGCCATATGAGTCTGCCTATTTCAAGGTCAGATCTTTATATTAGGTTGGACTTGGCTCAAATTTTAACTCCTCTAGGAAGAAACTAATTGGCACTGAACATGTTATACTTCTTAGTTTGGGCATAATGAGTACAATCTTTATCAAGACTTATTTACACAAGAGTACATAAGGCTTCTGGACTATGGATTGCAGTTGGTGGGCAGCAGGGAATGGAGGAAGCCGTGGGCGGGAGATTGGTCATTGCCAGTTAACAACAGGTGCAAATGCTGTGCTTTAAATATAGCCATTGCACTTGGCATCTTGTCTCCCGGCCGTCACTTACAGCAACCACTGCTGGTTTAGAAATGATCAAGGAAAAGATGACAGCTAGGGTCATGTTTATTAAAAGGTGGGGAGGGGGGGGAACAAAATTTCTTCTCTTAAAAATAAAACCTGTCCTAAGGAATGAAAAGGCAGTATGAGTCTTGGAATGTGTAAAGACAACTTAAAAGAATCAAAAGGGAAGGAAATTATTCAAAGAGATAATAATCATTAACAAATCACTCTTAATTAAGCACTTTAAAAGCCATTCCAGCTGCCAAAATTATGGCAGCAAAATCATCTAAAATTGGGCTGGAGGCTCCAAAAGCAATTACTATAAATTCAGAAACTGAGGAAGAACAGGATTCAGACAGAATTCAGAATCCTCTCTACTTGTTAGGTAGAGATTGGGGGATTTCAGTTCAAGGCCAGCCTAGACAAAAGGGCTTGCCAGATTAAAGTGGCTGGGTGTGGTGGCACATTCCTGTTATCCCATCACTGGAGGAGCACAAGAACTGGACTCAGTGGCACATGCCTGTCATCTTCAGCAACACGGAGAAGCATAAATAGGAAGATTGCAGCCTAGGCTAAGAAAAACATAAAGTGAACCTGTGCCTCAAAATAACTGGTGGAAAGGGGGCTGAAGGCATGGCTCCACTAGTAGAGTACCTACTTAGCAAGTAAAGAGGCCCTGAGTTCGATATCCAGTACCAGAACAAGGCTTAGATGGGTATAACTCATTCATTTATTCCTTCAGTCATTCAGTCAGTCAAGAAAACACTGAATACCTAGTAACTACAGACATGATAGAAGAAACAGGCAATACACAAGAGGCCATACATAATAAGAGAACCTTTCGGAAATTTATACTCCTTTTCTTGTTTCTTTTTCTGAAATCTGCATTTAACCATGTTAACCCTAACCTTGACATGGAATCAATTTTTCCTATAATTTTATGGATCAATATTTTTATGCCATTCAAAAGAATGAAAGATCCCTTGAGTAATCTCTGAGAGTTCACATAATATAAATTTAAAACACACTACCAATTTAACTATCCTGCCTCCAGCATTACTATGAAGACATGAAGAAATTGGAGATTTTTTTCTTTCAATGCAAACTAGAGTGCAACTCTATTTAAATAGCTTCTTTTCACCACCTAAAATAAATTTCAGTATCAGAAAATTATTATTTTTTAATTGTAGAGCCAGACACTAGCAGCTCACACCTGTACTTCTTGGGACTAAGGAAGCTGTGATCTGAGGATCATAGTTTGAAGCCAGCCCAGGCAGAATTGTCTCAGTCTGTGAGACTCTTTCCCAGTCTTTATACCACTAGATTCTTAACCCAAGATATCAATATAACACTATTCTTTTTTTTTTTTTTTGGCCAGTACTGGGCCTTGAACTCAGGGCCTGAGCACTGTCCCTGGCTTCTTTTTTGCTCAAGGCTAGCACTCTGCCACTTGAGCCACAGTGCCACCTCTGGCCATTTTCTATATATGTGGTGCTGGGGAATCGAACCCAGGGCTTTGTGTATACAAAGCAAACACTCTTGCCACTAGGCCATATTCCCAGCCCAACACTATTCTAATTTATGATTTGGAGTTAATTTGGGAAACACCATTATTGTTACTTCCCATAATATAGAACAAACAAGAGGATTTTTAAATGATTACAAAGATTCGAATCTGAACATGGTAGCATATGTCTATAGTCCCAGCTATTCAGGAGGCTGAGGCAAGATCTTTTGAGTCCAGAAGTTTGAGGCCAATGTGGACAACAGAGCATAGACTCCTGTCTCAAACATACAAACAAAAGCTTCTGCTAAACTCTCTTTCCCCACCTTATCTCACCTCATTTATATCTTGTACATTTTTTTTTTGAGACAGGGCCTCAGTTTCACTCTGCAGCCCACTCAGGATTTCTTCTGTATCAGCTTCCCAAATGTGTGTACCACTTTACTCAGGTTGATGGCCCTTTAAAACTGGTTTTTACTGCCAGGCACCAGTGGCTCATACCTGTAATCGTGTGTGTGTGTATATATATATACATATATATATGCCACCAGATAATATAGTGCACTTTTGAAAAATACTGAGAGTGGATATTAGTGTTCTTACCTCCAAAATGACTGAGGTAATGCACATGATAGTTAGCTAAATAAAGTCATATCACAATATAATGATAAACACACATTTTATCTGTTGATTAATAAAAGGTATAGGTGATTACTTGGATATGGCAGGGGAGTACATGGAAGAAAGTAAGGTATGGAGAAGATTTCAAGGTGTTTTTCTTGGGCAACAGGATGTAAGTCAATGCCAAATACTGAAAAAGGAAATAAGGTGGGTGGTGG
The DNA here is from genome assembly GCF_023159225.1 of Perognathus longimembris pacificus. Taxonomy (NCBI): domain Eukaryota; kingdom Metazoa; phylum Chordata; class Mammalia; order Rodentia; family Heteromyidae; genus Perognathus; species Perognathus longimembris. The sequence goes on along the minus strand of NC_063162.1, from coordinate 47,765,114 downwards.
AGGAGGTTGGAAAAAGAAGATGAGTTAAGTTTGGAAACATACATTGCATGTCAAGTGTCCTAAGATATCCAAGCGACAATGTCCAATCAGACAGGTAGAAGTTTGAGTCTAAGACTCTGAAGGACAACAGAGATCTAGAAATAAATACAAGAGTAATTAGCATAAATATTATTGGTAATTAGAGCCATAAGAGCCAATAATATCACTCAGCATGAATAGGCAGAAGAAATCCTAAGATTCTAATTTCCATATAATGTACTTAATAAATATTTGATTTGTATCTAGGCATCGTAATGATCACTTGTAATTCCAGCACTTGGGAAGCCGAGACAGTAGGATTTCAAGTTTAAGGCCAGTGTGGGTTACATAGGGAGACCCTGTCTATAAACAAGCAAATATATATAATGCATAAATGAATAAAACGTGAGTCTTCATATTTACAAGACATTTTTAATGTTTACACAGGAGTGTCTCAGATACAGATATTCACTTGTCTCAGATAGTTTATTGTGTATTATTCAGTTTTCAAAATGTTCTGAATCTACAAAATTCTTATTTTATTACAATGACAATATATGTAAAGCCTTAAAGCTCAGTTCTAATACTTTAGGAAGTAACAAACTGATAAACCTAGCCCAACCTTGCAAATAGTTAATGCTGAGTAAATACTTGCTCAGAGACTTGTGGAATAGATAAATACATTCATAAATAAAACACAAATTGGTCAGGCACTAGTGGCTTATGTCTATTGTCCTACCTAGTCAGGAAGCTGACTAGCTCTCTGGCATTGAAGTTCAAAGCTAGCCCAGGCAGAAAAGTCCATGAGACTTTTATCTCAAATTAACCACCAAAAAAGCTTGAAGTGGAGCACAAGTTGTAGAGTACTAACTCTGAGCAAAAAGGCTCAGGGAAAGTGCCCAGGCATTGAGTTCAAGCTGTAGGACCGCAACACACACACACACACACACACACACACACACACACACACACACTCCATCTCACAACAAGAAAAGTTACAAGATCTCTGCTACATCATGCTTACATTTCTTGAAGTATTATAATAAATATACCATAGTAATTCAGTCCCTAGGGTCATTTAATCAAAGGAAATACATTTGCAATAGGCATTATTGACAAAGATCTGGCATGATAGACTCAACAAAGAGCTCATGTCCAAAATGTACAAAGAACTCCTAAAATCAGTCTTAATCAGATACTTTATAAAATATGGTATACAGTCAACTCAGTGGAAAGGTTCCTGTCAGCATTACTGATCAGTGAAATACAAACTAAAACCAAAATACACCAGAATGATTCAAATGGACAGGTGAAAAATAATATGTTTTGATAAAAAAAAAATAGGGAATAATCATAGCTCACTGAGGTTGCTGATGGGACTATAAACTGGCACAGTCAGGAGACAGAAATCACACAGATAACTTGACTAGAGACAATTTAACATACAGAATTATTCATGAGAGCATTCTTCTCTCAGTTTCTAAGTCTTTTCTTTTCTCATGTTTTCTCAGCCATAGAGGTTACAACTGCTTCCAACAGTTGTTACTTCATGATTTATTAGAGTTATGTTTATACACTTACATTATTTAGTTAACATTTTGAGCTTGTTAACAATTGTTTGGGTTAATTTTTCTCTGTTCAAATAGTATGAGCTGGGCATGATAGCAGACTCCTATAATCCCAGCTCTCAGGAGGCTCTCCAATTTGAGACTAACTAGTGAGAACCTGTCTCAACAAAATGAAACAAATGAAATAAAGAACAGTATAGATTTTAGTCTCCTAACTGATACAGAATGAGTTCCACAAGTTCTCCAGAAAATAGACTTTCAAGTATGGGGTTTAAGGACAGTTGTGATCCAATCTGGGCTTCAAGGAAGTGCTGAGCTCCTTGGCAATAAGGAACTCAATGCTAGTCATCTATATCATGTAGTACACTGCACATGTAATTTATTATCACCTGAGGGTAAACGTGACTAATTACCTACTGGGGCCCAAGTAGCTGCTGTACTGTTATTAATATACAATCATGTTGACTTCTAAGACTATTCAGTAGCCTGGGACCCAGACACCTAGAAATGTAGGATCTCAAGTGGGGAACCTGGGTTTTAAGATTAAAACTGTTTTACTTTTATATCCTGATAGCCAGCAATGGCCACATTCCTTTTTGTTTTTATTCTTATGTACTAGGGTTTGAATTCAGGGCCTTGTGCTTGCCAGGCAATTACTCTATCATTTGAGCTCCTCCTCTTAGCTCTCTATATTTTTGTCATGTTTTGAATAGGGTCTCTCTTATTGTCCTGTCTGGCCAGGATGGCGATCCTTTCCATTTACGTTTCTCTCCTAAGTGGAATGACAAGAGTATACCACAGGACCAAGCTTTTCATTGTTGAAATGGGGTCTTGCTATCTTTTCCTCTAGCTGATCTTGAGCTGTGATCCTCCCACATTTTGCCTCCTGAGTAGTTGGGTTTACAGTCATGAGCCACTGGTGCCCAGTCAAAACATTCTTTAAAAAAAAAGTTTCTGGGCTGGGGATGTAGCTTAGTTGCAGGGTGCTTGCCTAGCATGCATGAAGCCCTGGGTTCCATTCCTCAGTATCTCATAAACAGAAAAGGCCAGAAGTGGCACTGTGGCTCAAGTAGGAGAAGGCTAGCTAGCTTTGAGCAAAAGAAGCTAAGGGATAGCGCCTCGGACTGGAGTTCAAGCCCCAGGACTGGCAAAAAATAAAATAAAATGAAAATTTAAAAAGCTTCTAATACAACATAAAAAGTTGGGTTGGAAGACAAACATGAGCTAGGCATAGTGGTACATATATGTATTCCCAGTACTTGTGAGGTTGAGGCAGAAGAATCAGGAGTTTGACCCTTAGCTATGTAGTAAAATCCCATCACAGAAAGAAGGAGGAGACAAAGAAAAGAGGGAAAACAGAACTGCTATAAATAACAGCATTACCAAGTACTGAGAACTTACTAGCTACCAGGCACTGTGCTGAGTGCTTATATGGCTTTTATATGGCTTAGCTCATTTAATCTTCCCACCAACATCACAACATAGGTTTCAGTACTACTCTTTCCAGATTAAAAAAAAAATCAAAGAAATTTGTCTAAATTCAATACCCCAAAAATCAGGAATGAAAGATGCTAACTCCTACATTAATGTAATCTGCCTCTTTGGAAGCCATATTCTTTTGTGGAGGGTAGAGGAGAAGAGATCCTTCTCCTTTAATTAGTGATACTTTAACTGTACAAAACATTGGGTCTTATGTTCATACATGTATAAGATACTTATTAGTATATAAGATACATAGGGGGCTGGGGATATGACCTAGTGGCAAGAGTGCTTGCCTTGTATACATGAGGCCCTGGGTTCAATTCCCCAGCACCACATATACAGGAAACGGCCAGAAGTGGCGCTGTGGCTCAAGCGGCAGAGTGCTAGCCTTGAGCAAAAAGAAGCCAGGGACAGTGCTCAGACCCTGAGTCCAAGCCCCAGGACTGGCAAAAAAAAAAAAAAGATACATATATATGATATTTATTACTACTAATAATATAATACTTTGACCCTATTCCATTCACCCCCTTCCCCAAACTCATTACCCTCTTTTGCTCCCTTCCCTTTCCTCTAATATCATGTCTGTCCGTTCTCCCACCGCACCCCCTGCTCCTTTGGTGATGCTAAGCTTTGCACTTCAGGCCTTGTATTTGCTAAGACATGTAAGCCATGTGCCTGATAGAAAGGCCAGTCTCATTTGCTGAATACTTCTACCAGCACTTTTTTGCTTTTGGTGCTGCTGAGAATTGTGTATATGTAACACATACTACCACTGAGGTATCTTCCTCTGTTTTTTCTTTTTTCAAATATTTTTGTTGTTGTTTGTTTTGTTTACCTGCCCAGGCCACTCAATTTGCAGTGAAGGGAGAAAAAAACCCAACATAGAAAGTTAAAGCTGAAAAAGTTTCCCTCATTCAGTCTCTCTGGCCACAGTGAACTCATTAAGATCTGAGCATATAACCAATTTTCCCAATGCCACAAAGCTACTTAGTGGTGGAGACAGGACTGTAAGCCAAGTTTCCTAGTTCTCAAGGCGGTTCTCTTTTCATCTACCACAAAATCTGCCTACTCTACATTCTATTCCAGGGTGGGTGCATTAGTATGGGGTTCAGAGTTCTTGTTGACTGTAAATGGACAGGCTGATAGGGCACCTCAAGGACTGGTCACTAAATGTAGACAGCTTAGACTTCCTCATCTGTATTCAGGGCCACCTCCAACTTCACACAGGAAGTACAATGTGCTGGCCTGAAAAGTCCCTTTGTTTTCCTGCTGCTTCTCTACATGAACTTTGCCTTGATCTCAAACCCTCAAGCACTATTTGCTCCTTTGGGTTGGAACACTGGGAATCAGTTAAAATGCCAATAGACAATCTAAAGAAAGGTCTTATCAAGACCTTTGCTGGAATCCGTTTATATAATCACCATTCTGTCTCGTAAGAGGAGTTCTCCAAGGGTTGAAACTCAGCCAGAGGCAAAAGGCTCACACCGGTAATCCTAGCTACTCAGGAAGCTGGTATCTGAGGATCTTGGATCTAAGCTAGTCTGGAGAAGGAAAGGCTGTGAGAATCTTTATCTCCAATGAACTACCAAAAAGCTGGTAGTGGAGCTGTGACTCAAGTGATAGCCTTGTGAGGAAAAAAAAGGGTATTGGATATCACCAGGCCCTAAGTTTAAAACCTAGGACCAGGAGAAAAAAAAAAAAGTTAAAACTGGAGAGATTGGGATTTTGGTGGCAGGATCACCTGGTAGGGTGGGAACTGCAATGAGAGACCAGAGCAGTGGTCAGAGAGTAGAAAGGAACGTGAGTGAGGTAATAAAGTGGTACAGAAACAGAGCTGGAAAAATGTACCTTTGGGAAAATTTGAAAATAAAGCCCTTTTTCTTCTATTCTGGGAACGTGAACACAGAATACATTTCTATCCCCACTCATCCCCTCCACAACCAAAGACCAGTTGTGACAGATGTAGCAAACACAAGCATCATCATGCTGTGAAAGGTCTGCCCCAGTTACTACCCTGGCTATTGCTTCTGTCTTCCCAATCCAGTCCTAGAAAGAGAGAAGAAAATGAATAGTATTCACAGGACCAGCTATAGTACTCCCTGAACTTGGTGAGTACCTCTTTAGGACAATTATTGACATCACACAAAACTCATTGAATTAGATATAATCATCCCAACTTTACAGGTGAGAAAAATAGTGGGCCAAAATCTTAAATAATTTCCCTGAACACATAATTAAGAAATCGTTTTAAAAGGCTGAGTACAAAGCTGAGTTGAACTGAAAGCTCTGACTCATGCTTATTCTATTTCATGACACCACACCCCTTCACAGAGAACTTCTCCCTAGAGTTCATACGCTTGCATATTCTCCTCCTGTTTTCCCCCAATACATTTTCATTATGCCAACCTTTTTTTTCTTTTTTACACACATAGACTTCTGTGGTCTAATTTATCACAGGTAAGCTGTTGGCGTCTCGTTTGTAAGCAGGCCATATGGCAGACAGCATATGGAATACAACCTTTTGACAAGGTCATAAGAAAGTTAATTAAGTCTAGATTTCAAAGGATTCTCTCTACTGAGGAATGTAGCTCATGGTAGAGCACTTACCCAGCATGCTGGAGGCCCTGGGTTTGGTCACCAACACAGCTAAATAAATAATCTTTCTAAACTCTGAAAAAAAAATTAGTGTCACTAGTGATTAGCAAAGTTTATGATGGATATTATATGACATTACATTATAATATCTTGTTTAGTCCTCACAATATCTCTACACAGATAGTAATATACTTATTCTTATTCTCCTTTGTCAAATGAGGAAAAGGTGACAATGCAAAGCAACTTGTTAGAGATCTCTTAGCCAGTAAGTAGTAGGGGAAATGTATGTACACAGGCTATCTGATATCAGAGTCCACATGGTGAATTGCTCACTCCTGCATAAACTTTCCCTGCTATGGAACTCTTCAGGACATGAGAAAGATCTTAGATAAATCCTGTAGAACTCTAACCTGCAAGTAATTACTTTCATTAGCTGAAATATAACCATGATGAGCCTATGGAGTATAGCTTCATGATAAATATAGAAATAAAAAAGCTGGAAGCTGATGGCTTAAGTCTATAGAAGACTGAGATCTGGAAGCTCAAGGCCTGAAACAAGAAGGACAGAAAAGTACACTAGATTCCATTGCCAGAATAACTAGCAAAAAGCAGGGCTAGAGGCATGGCCCAAGTGGTGGAGAGCCAGATGTGAGCAAGCAAACCAAGAAAGTAAAAAGTCCTGCATTCAAATCTAAATCCTGCAACAAGTTGGAGGTATTTCAAGGTAATTATTTTTGTTACAAGGATTCATGGAGTTTATCACCAACTACATTTCCTTCACTTGCTCAATTGTTATTGAACAGATGATACTGAATGGATGATATTGGAGAATGCAGAACACTGACTACTGCTAAGCTTGGTGTGGAATGAAGGACATGGAAATATTCATGAGCCATTCATTGAATGGTTAGTTGGGGAGGGCAGAAGCTTTACTGAAAGTTCCACAAAACTTAATTGCTAATGTACTTGATGATTTTATCATTAGGTTTGGTCTAGGTTAGAATGTATGTTTGGTGTCACAACTTGTCAACTGTTGGTATGAAGTAAATGTTCAGTAACTGTAAGCTTTTGAAGGAGTAAGTTGAAAATAATTATTTGGTTCTTCTTTTTCATAAAGTTTTAAAGGTTCTCTCTACTGAAAGCTATAGGTTGCACTTACCTGAAGAATTTGTAGCTCTCTTGTGTGTCCTCTTCCCTTGTTTTAGAAAGAATAAGAAATCCTGTATTTATAGTAGGTCAGCTCACATTTGTCACTTCAGGATTCTACTTACAAGTCTCATGCTTGATTATTGCACCCATGACAAATCCCAAACAAACAAGCATTGGTGCCCAGACATTTCTACCATATAGCAACAATAGGACTCATAATCCAATGTCTGATGCCTCTCCATTGCAGAAGAACAACACAATGAAGAATATAGGGACACAAAACAAATATCCCCACATCCATTTCCTAAAAAGCTACCAGGAAACCTTAAGTTTACTTAAAAAAATGTTCCAAAGATAAAAATCCAAATACTATCACAGCCTTCTGTGATATTCTGTGAACATAAAAAGGTATACTGGAGGTGGTTTTGGAGGCTGACAGTGTGTGTGTGTGTGTGTGTGTGTGTGTGTGTGTGTGTGTGTGTGTGATGTGTGTGTAAATCTGGGCTTGAAATCAGAGCTGTACATTCTCTTTCAGCTTTTTTGTTTACAGTTAGCATTCTACCACTTAAGCCATGCCTCCATTTCTAGCCTTTTGCTTTTAATTGTAGTATAAAGTTTCTTGGACTTCCCTGCCCAGGCTGTCTTGTCCTGCCTACCTCTGACTTAGATTCTAAAGCCAGACCTACTGCTATGCAATCTTTGAGAACTTGGGCCAGTCAATCAAGCTCTGCCTTCTCATATGTAAAATGAGAATATTCAACTCTCTAGATTGTTGTGAGAGTAAAAAAAAAAGAGTAAAGAAAAGAAAAAAGTGATAATGTACATAAAATTATGTGTCATCCTTAAAAAAGTCAATTGAATTAAAAACCAGAAATGTTATATGAGAATTTCTCCATGAGTAGTCAATGTGGGTGTTTTTATTTTTGTATGTGTGCCTGGTAAGAGTATCAAGAACCAGCATGTATAACAAGAACTCTTCCCACTGTATCATATATCCAGAATTCTTTTCCTCTGGGCAAAGCCTTTTTGACTTCTGAATTTTTACTGGTTTCATTCATCCACAGCTACAAGGTTGCCTTAAATGTAGGCCAAAAGATACCTACCTCTCCGGTTCTATTTTCTCCTCTCTTTCCCTGGTGTGTTCTTAGAGCCAGGAAGGACCCTATTAGCTCTCAGACAGACACAAACGGACTTGCCAATTCACTAAAAAACTGAGCTCTACATCTTACTCATTCACATCTTTAGGCAGAGATGATGGTCTTTAACTTGTAATTTCTTTTTCTCCTTCCTTCTATTGAGTTTCAGTCAACCAAGATTCTTTTTTTTTTTTTTTTTTTTTTAGGCCAGTCCTGGGCCTCGGACTCAGGGCCTGAACCTTCCCTGGCTTCTTGCCTCTCAAGGCTAGCAACTCTGCCACCTGAGCCACAGCGACCCTTCTGGCCGTTTTCCATATATGTGGTGCTGGGGAATCGAACCGAGAGCTTCATGTGTAGGAGGCAAGCACTCTTGTCACTAGGCCATATTCCCAGCCCTCAACCAAGATTCTTTGACATGATATAAGTAAATATTTATTGAAATAGGTGAAATAATCATGTCTCAAAAGAATTTTTAATTTCATATTTTTCCCCTTCCATAAACCCTCCAAAACTATTTTGTTTTTGTGTATAATGAAAAGTTAACTGAACTAATGCTGGTTAGATTCTTACAGTATTGGTCTGACATTTTTTGATGAAATTCAGTAGTTGGTCCTGTAGCTTAATGGCAGGACCAATGGATGAGAAGTGAGCTTCATTGTCAGTTCCACTTCTCCCTTATGATTGTTGCTTTGCCCTGGCTATCATTCTTTTTTGTTTTTTGTTTGTTTTTTTGTTTTGTTTTGTGTTCTATACGGGTCCTGGGGCTTGAACTCAGGGCCTGGGCGCTATCCTTGAGCTATTATGCTCTTCTGTTTTGACTTGGAATCTCAATTATGTAAGTACTGTAAAATGACTTTTAAAAAATTCTCTAAACTAATGGATAAGAGGATGCAATTGTCTTAATTCTGCAATTAATATACTTCTGCTGTCTAAGATAAGAAATTGTCTGATTTAAGGGCTGGGAATATGGCCTAGTGGCAAGAGTGCTTGCCTCGTATACATGAGGCCCTGGGTTCGATTCCTCAGCACCACATATACAGAAAATGGCCAGAAGTGGCGCTGTGGCTCAAGTGGCAGAGTGCTAGCCTTGAGCAAAAAAGAAGCCAGGGACAGTGCTCAGGCCCTGAGTTCATGGCCTAGGACTGGCCAAAAAAAAAAAAAAAAAAGAAAAGAAAAGAAAAGAAAAAGAAATTGTCTGATTTGGTACCTTAGTTTCCTTATCTGAGTAACTCAGGAGTAGAGCCCATGCCTAGCATGTATGAGGGTGTGTGTTTTATTGGCAGCACCCTATTTTAAAAAAAGAAAGAGGGGGTATGAGGGACAAGGTAACAAACAGTACAAGAAATGTATCCAATGCCTAATATATGAAACTGTAACCTCTCTGTACATCAGTTTGATAATAAAAATTTGAAAAAAAAATAAAAAAGAAAGAAAAGAAAATGATTTGTTCCTTTTTCCTCTCAAATGCCCCATAGAAATGAATAATCAGAGAAACAGTATAAAAATAGATACAGGTAAACGGTTTCTTTAATTATCTAGAAAGTTGTTATATAAAGAGAAATGCCACTTTTGTTATTTCTACTGACATTTTAAAGTACTTAGTGATCCCCAAGTTTGGACCAAATCAATCCTATTTGGAGAAGATTACTATTTATACTGTCATTCTTTGCAAAGCCTTTACAGAAAGAGAATAGACTACAGAATATTATTTATAAAAACAAAATTGCTCCACAAGATGGTTGGCAGTTAAAGTCTTCTGGTTCACCTTGTTACTCTTAATCAAGAAGCATGTTATTAATCCAGAGCTGTCTATAGCTGTGTTGTCTGGGTAGCAAATAGCAGATGACAACTGAAGATACTATTCAGCTAATCCTAGTTCTTCTAAGGTTTTTTTCAAACTGCCTTGAAAAAAAACGTAGGTAAGTAGGGAATCTTAAAATCTAACAATGGTTGACAGACTGCTTCAAATTCGGTTAAATTCTGCTAAATTTTGAATGCACAGCAAACCTAAGAATTTATAGGGATTTTTCACTTATGTAGATAACAGGTAAGTTGACAAATATGGTATCTCCTATTCAATTGCTTAAAGAATTGTTATCCTTATAATTTCCATTTAAATTTTTCTTTAAATAAACATGTAAATCCATGGACATTAATGGACAGCCTGCTGGCTCAGGTTGGCCTGACACTGGGCTCAAGTGATCTTCCTATCTCTGCCTCCCAAGTAGCTGGGACTGTAGGTGTGTATCACCACAGCTCACTTTGTTTTTATCCTTGAAAATTGCAATGACACTCTATTTTGTTATATAACTTATTCCATTGGAGTACTATTAGATCCAAAACAATTCAAAGGGCAGACAGTGAAGGAACAGTTCTCAGGCCAAAACATGAAGTGATCTGAAACTGAAAGATCAGTTTATGGGATAAATAAATAAAGGAACATAAGTAACAACAACAACAACAAAAATCCCCAGCTAAGACTTAAGACTGTAGGGCTAAACTGGTAATTGTCAGAGATAATTGTGGGCAGGTCAGAACTGTAGAACTGTACCTGGCACCAAGAACTACGGATTAGTAACTAGGTAACTGGAGTCCAAAGGTAGGAAATGCAGTTACGCTGGTTACAAACACACCCATAGAAAACCTTTAAATTCCTCAAGGACATATCTTCATCTTATGCATTCATTCAATACTGAATATATCTGTATATGCCAGACAATACATTAAACATGAGAATCTACAATGAGCAATACAGACAAAGGTTACTAACTCCAGGTGGTTTATATTTTAGTTGGGGTAGGGAATAGACAAAAAACACATAACTAAAATATATAATGCATCAGTAGAAATAAGTCTACAGAGAAAATGTGAGTGAAAAATACTGGAGTGAAGGTAGAGGCACAATTTTAAAGGAAAATAATATAGAAACAGACAAGTGTGTGGTTTAGCAGTACTTACCTAGCATGTCAGTTCTGGGTTCCATCCTAATATAGAAAAACCAAGCAAAACAAAACTCAGAGGAAACAAGAACAAGGAAGCCATGAGGTATCTAGGATAGACCATTTAGGACACAATTGGAATAATCTATGAAGAAAGATCCATAGCTCACATAGGCTGGGGTGGGAGAGGAGTCAGAAGTATCTGGAACTTGGACACATTTTGAAAGTAAAGCCATCAAGATGTATCTTGAATTGTGAGGAAGAGAGCAAAGACAGCACCAGCATTTTTGGGCTGAACAACTAGTAAAATGGAGAAACTGCTTACGGACCTGGGGAAGATTGTGGAAGGGGTGATAATTTTCTTTGTATACTTGTAGCCTGGGACAAAGCCAGACACATTGCAATGTTCCATGAGTGATGATAATCTAATCTGAATCTAGTTTCTGTGTATTTGGGCCAAGAGTTGTTCTAGATACAAGAACGACTTGTTAGAGTTTCTATACTAAAAGTTTGTTTCAGACTCTAGGGAAGTTAAAACCAGTGGTATGCTGGGGCTAGCTTGCACAAGAGACAGTTGCTAAAATTTCAGGATATTGCAAGGTATTAAACACAAAATTAAATTATATTACCTTACAGTTAGTAAATTATACTAAAAATAAAAGCAAAATTACTGAAAACTCATTTCTTCCTATTTCCTTACATTTTCTATCATCTAGGCTCTAAGGTTACTTACATGCATTGTATCTACATAGTAGAAACACTACATAATGGTGCTCTATTGAACTTCCCTTCCCAACTGTGTTCAGCTATGTTACATCAGTAGCTTTAACTGACTGTGGTGTAAGTACTTACAATACAGAAATAGGTAGATGCTAAGAATGATGGCTTTCTATTCCACGTCCCAGGGCTAGTTACATGTATGTGAGGATTTAGTGTGGTAGGAAATTGGCAAACTGTATATGTGCATACACGCACATGTCTCTATATATGTACAAGCCCTGCATTCAGAATATTATTGTGTGTGTGTGTGTGTGTGTGTGTGTGTGTGTGTGTGTGTGTGTGTGTGTAGGAGGGCTTCTTGGTTGAGGTTAGCAAGGGTAGGGGACTAAAGAAAATAGTAGGAGTGGGATGTGCAAGGAATCCACGTAGATGACTAAATTAGGTATTGCCAAGAGAAATAAGCATCCACTTTCAGAATTTAACGGGACCAAATTATACTGTTAACAGGGCAGATGAGCAACTTTGGGCTGTTTCTTTCCACATTTGAGATTGCAGAGGGTGAGGAGAAAACAGGAACTGATCAATGCCAGGGAGACTTTCCTGTTTGATGTAGAAAACAAAAAAAAAAAAAAGGAACATCAAAGATTCTAAAGACATGACTATACCTGTAAGACAACTAGAAAAAAATAGTACAGTTTATTGTTTTTATTTTAGAAAGAAGGAAGCTGGAGCCCAAAGTAATATCAATTGTTGAGGAGAACAGAATGAATGAGTCATTCTGTTTGACTAGGAAAAAGTAGGAAGTTTAACATCCTGGCTACCTTAAGATAGACAATAGTGAAAAAAATACAAAAAACACACTCAGTGATCCAGGTTTGCAAAATTAAAAGTATGTGTATTCTGGGCACTGGTGGCTCATGCTTATAATCCTAGCTACTTAGGCAGCTTAGATACAAGTATCCTGGTTGGAAGCCAGCCCAGGCAGGAAAGTCTGAGACTCTTATCTCCAATTAAACACACACACACACACACACACACACACACACACACACACACAGTGGCTGGAATGGTAGAGTGTTAGTTCAAGTCCCAGGACTAACAGCAAAAAAAGTATGTGTATTTCTGAGCATGGTGATGCACCTCTGTAATCCCAGCACTTGCGAGGTTGAGGGAGGAGGATGAGTGTGAGGCCAACCTGGGTTATATAGGAACATGTAGGCCCTACCTCAGAAATGAATAAACAAACACAAAATAATATGTCAACTATAAACATGGCAATTAAAGCAAGGAAAAGTAAAAAAGGACTGTGAGAAAAAAAATTCATCCTTAATCCTGAATTTCCCCTACCAAGACTATATTTTTTCCCTTTTACTTGGATATAATCATTCTCCATATTCCATTCCATTCTCCCTTTCTGGCTTTCTATTTCAAAGTTACCATTTTTTTTTTAACCTATGATATTATCCACAGCTCAGAAAACTTCTTCATATTGAATAGAAAGAATCATTTAGTTTGAGCATTAGTGTTATTTCCTCCGAGATAGTTATACATATGAGAATATAGAACTATTGAGTCAGAGGGTAAAGATTTATCAAGACTAGCGATGTAACACAGGACCTGCTTGTAAAACCTTTGTTTTGTTTTGTTTGGTCATGCAGGGATCCAACCAAGGGCCTCTTACAAGCCAGGCACGATCTCTACCACTGACCTCCACCCTCAGGTTCCTTCCTTATTTTATATGATGATTTCAAATATTTCCTAATATACTCCTAAGTGAAAACGGATATTTTATTGTCTTAGTCTACATTGATTTAATTACTAACAAAACAGTTTTCCCTACATGTTTGTTCACTAGGTTATGTCACGTGCCTCTCTCTGCCATGTGCCTCTTTGAGGCTTACTGCAACATTATCAAAAACAAAGGGCTGGGAATGTGTCTTAGTGGTAGAACTACTCACCTTGCATGCATGAAGCCCTAGGTTTGACTCCTCAGCACCACATACACAGAAAAAGCCAGAAGTGGTGCTGTGACTCAAATGGTAGAGTGCTAGCCTTGAGCAAAAAAATGAAGCCAGGGACAGTGCTCAGGTCCTGAGTCCAAGCCCCAGGATTTGCAAAAACAAAAACAAAGACAAAAAAAAACAAAACCAAAAGAACCTTCTGTAAGCTCTTTACATAAAAAAGATATTCTCACTGTATAGTTTCTCCAGAGATTTGATTTTTCCATTCTGTTCTTAGATATTTATTTTGATTTCTTTATAAAAAAAAAAAAAAAGCTTTATTTCCTCTTGTAAGTTTTGTGGGTTTTTTTTTTTTTTTTTTTTTTTTTGGCCAGTCCTGGGCCTTGGACTCAGGGCCTGAGCACTGTCCCTGGCTTCTTCCCGCTCAAGGCTAGCACTCTGCCACTTGAGCCACAGCGCCGCTTCTGGCCGTTTTCTGTATATGTGGTGCTGGGGAATCGAACCTAGGGCCTCGTGTATCCGAGGCAGGCACTCTTGCCACTAGGCTATATCCCCAGCCCCTCCTCTTGTAAGTTTTAAAAGTAATCATCTTCCTGAGTTTATTGCATGTTCCGTTACATATTCTAGTACATGGTTTATTTTCTTTTGATTTTTCCCTTGATATTTAGTTCATCTGGAATTTATTTTGGATATATAGCAAGAAGTAATAACTTAAAGTATTTTCCAAGATTGTAGGTATTTTGTTTTGTTTTGTTTTGTTTTTAATTTTTGCCAGTCCTGAAGCTTGAACTCAGGGCCTGGGCACTGCCCCTGAGCCTCTTTTGTTCAAGGCTAGCACTCTACCACTTGAGCCACAGTGACACTTCTAGTTTTTCTGTGTGTGTGGTACTGAGGAACCAAACCCAGGGCTTCATGCATGCTAGGCAAGCACTCTACCACTAAGCCACATTCCTAGCCCTTGTTTTATTTTTTTAGATAGAGTCTTGGTATATAATCTAGGCTGGCCTAGAACTCACAGTCCTCCTGCTTCAGTTTCCTAAAGTTTAAGCATATAGGCAGGTGTCACCATGCCTCGACTAAGTAGACATTTTGGAATGGTCATTCCTTTCCTTTCTGTATGAAATATATTAAATTCACACAGTTGTATACAATTTGTACACTACTTTTGCTTGTATTTTTCTATATAATGAAATATTTTTATATTCAATTGGTTTAGTCCTTTTTTGTAATTAGTTTTCTTCCTCCCTTCCATTATTTGAATTCTGATTCTCCCAGATTGTTTTAAAATCATAATACACAATACAAAGATTTAATAGCAATTATAATCCTTTGTTTCTCAATAAAACCATAAAACCATAATTATTTCTCCAATATTAACACTTCTCTTAACAATTATTAGTTAGGTTCACAATAAGGAAAGAAGTACTTGAAGTTGATTGTGCTATAGAATTCTGTGGTATTGTGTCTCAGAGGCTGAGAGAAAAGGATTTTTTTTTAAGATTTAAAAGCAAGAAAACAGCGATACAAAGTTCTCCCTGGGAAGCTGTTTTATTATTTGGAAGAAGAAAGATTCCTCTTTGAAACAAATAAATACAAAGAATGTGAAACCTAAAGTGATTGGAAATATAAATTTAACATGCCCTTGAGTATATTGTATATTTTTCAGTAAATCTTTCATAATGTTCCTAAAGCTTTAGCTAAAGCATTGTAAACAGTTTAACAGCAAAACTGATAATACTACTTATTCTATTTAATTTTTTTTTTTTTTTTTTTTGGTCAGCCCAGGGCCTTGGACTCAGGGCCTGACCACTGGCACTGTCCCTGGCTTCCTTTTGCTCAAGGCTAGCATTCTGCCACTTGAGCCACAGCACCACTTCCGGCCATTTTCTATATATGTGGTGCTGGGGAATTGAACCCAGGGCTTCATGTATATGAGGCAAGCACTCTTGCCACTAGGCCATATTCCCCAGCCCTGTTCCTGAGCTTTTTCACTCAAGGCTAGTGCTTTACCACTTTGAGCCACAGCTCCACTTCTGGTTTTCAGATGGTTAATTAGAGATAAAAGTCTCTTGTCTGGGCTGGCTTTGAGCCATGATCCTCAGATCTCAGCCTTCTGAGTAGCTAGGATTACAGGCATGGGCCACTAGCTCCCGACTTAAGTTATTTTTCACATACATTAGTTTACCTAGCAATCACTGAGAACCTCTTAGAAGGGAAGAAAGAGATTTTCTTTCTCAAATTTTTTTCCTCAAAAATGATAAAAATTCTGTGTGTGTGCCAGTAGTGTGGTTTGAACTCAGAACCCACACAATGTCCCTTAGCTTTTTTGCTTAAGGCTAGCTGCTAGTACCACTTGAGCCCTGCTTCCAACTTCATGGTGATTAATTGGAGATAAGAGTCTCAGGGATTGTCCTGCCTGGGCTGGCTTCCTACCAGTCTTCAGATCCTAGCTACCCAGCTTCCTAAGTAGCCAGGATTCCAAAAAAAATGACAAGATTCTTAAAAACTATATAGAAATAGATTTTGTATAGTACATGATAAATATTTCTTTTTTTAATTTAATTTATTTATTAATTGAACACAAATTTTTTGACAAGGTGTTGTGCAAAAAGGGTACAGTTACAAAAATAGGGAACGATTCACAAATTTGCATGTGTCATCCTTGCGCAGGGGCCATACTAATCTTCTCTGTATTATTCCAATTTTAGTATATGTGCTGCCGAAGCGAACATGATAAATATTTCTTGATACATAAAATGAAAATTAAAGTTCATCATTAAACATGGATTGTTAAGCTTTTGTGATGTTAGATGTAGGTCTCTACTGTCATCTCTCTAGAAGTCAAAAAATGGCAGAAGTGATCAATTTAAAGCATTTTCTTATGATCCAGTGGCAAATTGGATTAAGTCTCATCCACAATTTTACTAACAATGACTAACTCACTTTATTAAGGAACAAAGGTTAATGCTCTATAATCAAGGAACTGGACTTGCCCAGTATCAGCAGAGCTCTTCGTGAATGGAAAGCATAAAGGATACTGGGAACTTGAAAAGAACAACTTTGTGGTCCCCACATCACATTTTCAAAATGATTCTATCAGAGTGTTGGTTTCCATTATAATTGGCTTTCATTTTCTATAAAAAGTCTATCATATTGGAAACGAATATAAAGATCATTCAATAGTAACTATTTACATGTTCCTATTTGTAATCTAATGTAATCTAACAAGTTTTGTGTGTGTGTGTGTGTGTGTGTTCTGTTTTGTGGGAATGATCCATTACCAGGGCTTGCATATTGCTTGGCTTTTTTGCTCAGGGTTGGTGCTCTACCACTGGAGCCTCGGCTCCACTTCCAGCTCTTTGATGGTTAATTGGAGAGAAGAGTCTCACAGACTTTCCTGCAGGGGCTGGCTTCAAACTACAATCCTTCTCAGCCTCCTGAGTAGTTAGAATTATAGATGGGAGCCACCAGCACCTGACTATAATTTATTAAGTGTTTTGAGATACAAACTCATCTTCTCATCTTGTTTTAATAATCTCCCTACCCCACTGATAAAACATTTTCTGTTTCTGATTTGTCAAATTACTTTAAATTGAATACTTACGCATTTCTAGATCCTCAATTTCCTGTTTCAGAGTCTTACTTTGTTACCTTAGCAAAGCATAAATGTCTTTGGTGCAACTGTGTTTGCTCAAGTAACTGACAGGCCACACCCTGGTAATTAGAGACTTAGTTGCCATTCAGCAAATGGTTTAGTCATCACCAAAATATGAGCTGCAGGCACTTATGCAAACATTGTTTTCAATCCATCTGGAAACAAAGAAATTTATCAAACATTTTGTGTTTCCATCATTTCTATGAAATTAACATGCTTAAACTTTCCTAAGAAAGATCTATCTCATAGTTACAAAGATAATATTTTCTATTTTCAAAGGCTTATAAAAGTTTGCTTTCTCTTCACTCACCCCAACTAACAATCTCCAAATGTTCAATGTTAAACATGGAAAATTTAGAAGAAAAATCTCAGGGAGGATGCTAAGAAGTCAGTCAATGTTAAGATTGACTTTCGTTTCAGAAAAACAACAGAAGTAGCTAAGTAAACTATGCTTAATGTAAAGAATGGAATACTAGTCTTTAAAACACAATAATGTAGGGCTGGGGATATGGCCTAGTGGTAGAGTGCTTGTCTTGCATACATGAAACCCTGGTTCAATTCCTCAGCAACACACACACACACACACACACACACACACACACACACACACACACACACACACACACACACACACACACACAGAGGCAGAAGTGGTGCGGTGGCTCAAGTGGTAGAGTGCTAACCTTGATCTGAAGAGCTTAGGGACAGTGCCCAGGCCCAGAGTTCAAGCCCCTCAACTGATCAAACAACAACAAAACTAATGGTTCATTAGGTTTCAGTTTGATGGACAAATATTTGACCCCGTTTGGGGATAAAATGCAACTGGGACAAAGGCCTACATGGCAAAAGAAAAAAAAAAAAAGAAAAGGCATAATTCACCTTTCTGGTTCCCAACCAGGGCGGCAGGTTCCAAGTCAGGCACATGCCTTGGCCAGACTCAAAAGCAAAAGGCAAGGATGAAAGGGGTCCAACCAGAGAGACACTTATATCCATTCTGAAAGGCCTTCTTCAGGGAGCAACCACTGCTTGCTTAACAAATCAACCCAAAGGAGACTAAAGATCAAATATGTAGCAAGAACAGGAATTTCCTTGTGGAATGACAAGGGAGATCACTTCCCACTTGGGAAGTCTGCTAATTCCTTTCTTTCTTTCTTTCTTTCTTTCTTTCTTTCTTTCTTTCTTTCTTTCTTTCTTTCTTTCTTTCTTTCTTTCTTTTTCTTTTCTTTTCTTTCCTTCCTTCCTTCCTTCCTTCCTTCCTTCTTTCTTTCTTTCTTTCCTTTCCTTCCTTCCTTCCTTCCTTCCTTCTTTCTTTCTTTCTTTCTTTTTCTCTCTCTCTCTCCCTCTCTCCCTCCCTCCCTTCCTTCCTTCCTTCCGCTCTTCAGCTCAAGGCTAGTGCTCTACCACTTGAGCCACAACACCATTTCCTCTTCCTTTCTTCCTTCTTTCCTTTCTCCTTTCCTTTCCTTTTCTTTCCTTCCTTTCTTGTCAGTAGTGGGGCTTGAACTCAGGGTCTGGGCACTGTCCCTGAGCTTTTTTTGCTCATGGCTAGCACTGTATCACTTTGAGCCACAGCTGCACTTCCAGTTTTTAGGTGGTTAATTGGAGCTAAGAGTTTCACAAACTTTCCTGTTTGGGCTAGCTTCTAATGGTCATCCTCCTCAGATTTCAGCCTCTTGAGTAGCCAGGATTACAGGCATGAGCCACCAGAGCCTGGCCATTCTTATTCTTTAAAGGGCAGAGGAAAGGACCTGTAAATCCCTTAGACTGTATCAAGTTCATGATTAGTTGGCCCTGTTGTTTTAGGCATGAGATACAACATATAGTAATAGTATGTGGAAAAGCGGGAAAGTGAAAAAAAAATGAAGGGGCTAGAATCTAACTAGTCCCTTTGAGGGCCACACCGCTTAATAAGTAGAAGACCTCCCACCAAGTCTCACATCTTAAAGGTTCTGTCATCTCCCAATACTGCCACAGGCTGGAGAGCCAAGCCTGTACCATGAGAACCTTTGCCATAGCAAGATAACAAGATATTTATGACTCACAAATTGATGGAAGAAGACTAAAACCTCATGACCTCAGGTGTTTAAGATAAGAAAAAAAGAATTTTTGTTTGTATATATGGGAGGACATAGACCAAAAAGATAGTGCCTGGGTGGTAAGCTCCACATAAATATACATTTTTTTGCAAGTTGGGCACATTAGCTAATACCTGTAATCCTAGCTATTTGAGAGGCCAACATCAGGACAATCATGGTTCAAGGCCAATCCTGGGCAAAATGTTCTCAAGACCCCCATCTCAATCAATAAGGCATGGTGACTCACATCTGTCATTTTTAGCTACATAGGAAATATAAACAGAATTTTAGTCCATACTGGCTCAGGCATAAAATCAAGACGCTACTGGAAAAATAGCTAAACCAAAAAGAGCTGGGATGGTTGCTCAAGTGGTAGACTGCCTGCCTAGTAAGTATCAGCCTGGAGATCAAATCTCAGTATCACATACAAAATAAGCCCTATAATTTTCTTCATGCTTTTCATTTTCTGATTTTTGCATTTTCTGATTATTTTTGTATTTGACGTTTATGTTTTTTAAAAAGAATAAATACGAGTTGTGGTATTTAAAGACAAAATTCCCTCCTATCCCCTCCTTATCCTTCCATTTTTCTTGCCTCTGATTGACTTGCTCAGGTTCTAGCTTTATGGTGAGAAAGATACCTGCTCCTTTCTCTAGATTCTAATTAAAGCATACCCACCTTTTACTCCAGCACATACAGTCTTCCTTAGTAGTTCTAGCAGGAAAGTCATAGGGTAATCTGTCTTGACTTGTATTAGAAAACAATGTGATACAAACAAGTGGGAGATGATAGGTGGGAAATGAAATTTTCTGACGGGTCATGGTCACAAACTATCCCCTGTGGTCAAGAAAGAGAGAATCCAAACTGAGTTGGTTGCTGCAATAGTTTGGGTCTTGAATAGTCCCAAAGGCCCATGGATTAAAGCCTTGGTCCCTGGTGTGGTGCATTTAAGAGGTGGTAGAGCCTGTAATAGGTGGGGCTTTGCGGGGAGGTCCTCAGGTATTAGGGTGTGCCCTTGAAGACATAGGACCTTGGTGTCTTTTTTCTTTTTTTCTTTTTCTTTTTTTCTTTTCTTTTTTTGCCAGTCCTGAGGCTTGAACTCAGGACCTGGGAACTTTTCCTGGGCTTTGTTTGTGGTGGTTTGGTTTTGTTGGGGGGGGGGCAGTCATGGGGCTTGAACTCAGGGCCTAAGCACTGTCCCTGGCTTCTTTTTGATGAAGGCTAGAACCCTCCAACTTGAGCCCCACTTCTGGCTTTTTCTGTTTATGTGGTGCTTCATGCATGCAAGGCAAATACTTTACAACTAAGACATATTCCCAGCCTCCTGGTATCTTTCAATCCCTTTCTCTCTTTCTTTTGTCTCCTGACTGTCTCATGAGCAAGTTTGCTTTGCTACAGGCTTTTTACCAGGATATACTCAGAACTGATCACTGGAATACCAAAACTGTGATCACAAATAAACCTTTTTTTCACCGTAAGTTGAATATTTATGATATTTTACTATAGAAACAGAATGCGGATCAACATGTTATCTAAAGTCAGCAAGAGGAGATATATCACCTGAAGAAGGAAGAAGTGATGCTAGAAAGACTAAAATAACAAATATAGCTGATTCAATGTTCATTCCAGACTCTCACAATAGTGAGTTCTTTTTTTTTTTTAATAGTGAGTTCTAAAAGGCATTCACACAAGGTTTTTCCAGTATTTGGGAACTAGAAGTCACTATTGAATATCTATTAATTCAACACATATCCCCCAAGTATCTACTTTGTGCCAGTAGCCTCTTTTCTACTGGGAGGAGCAATGAAGAAACAAAAATATCCCTATATTCATGGATCCTACTTGATTAGAGATTAACAATCATTCTAAAAAAAGTGAGTCTAGAATTGTCCTCTGGCTGTAAATTAAAGCAAAGGGAAATGTGATTTAGCTTTCATAGAATTCTTTTTCATTTGTCTGTGAGCACCATAGTAAAACCTTACTTTCATCGAAAGAAACCAAGCTGAAATGAGTTATGAGATTTCCAGACAAGTGAAAAGAGTACAGGATTCTGTGCCTTGATATTCATGGGAAATTGCATTATCTAGATATACCTGAAGATGTTCTGCAGCTTCTTCAAGTTTTAAACTATATTATCTAACTTGCCCTTATGCTGACATTGGGCAAAACAATTCTTGCAGTGTATATTTAATTTCAAGCAAAAAATAAAAATAAACATTCCCATCCCCCCAGTGGAACCAGGGTTTATTTCCATTTAGAAATAAAATCAATCTGTTGATCAAATACTTCAGGTCACATCCACTTGTGAATGTCTTTTTTTTTTGGTCTTTTTTTCCCTTTATTGTCAAAGTGAATTACAGAGGGGTTACAGTTTCATATGTAAGGCAGTGAGTACATTTCTTTTTTTTTATTAAACTTTTTTCTTTATTGTCAAAGTGTGGTACAGAGGAGTTACAGATTTATGTAAGGCAGTGAGTACATTTCTTGTTCAACTTGATACCTCCTCCCTCCTCCCCTTTTCTCTCTCCCCCCAAGAGTTGTGCAGTTGATTTACACCAAATGGTTTTGTAAGTATTGCTTTTGGCATGGTTTGTCTTTTTGTCCTTTGTCTCTCAATTTTGACATTCCCTTTCCCTTCCCCAGTTCTAATACACGTATAAACAGTATCTAGGGTATTCGAATGAGATATAGTGGTAGTGGGGTTACAACCATAGGAAGGGAATGCAAGAGAAACAAAACTAAACAAAACAATCCAACAAAGAAAGAAGAAAAAAAATTAAAATAAAATAAAAAGGTACGGTTTTACATGGCATGTTGATAATAATTACAACAGTGGCATAACTCTTGTTTCTGTAACATGGAGTTCATTTCACTTGGCATCATCTTATGTGATCATATGGGTGTAGCTATTGGGCCATTTTGATCTTCTACCATGACTAGCCTAATCATGTACTAGCTATTCCCTATGAGGGACACCATAGGGTTTATATTTCTTTGGGTCTGGGTCACTTCACTTAATATGATTTTTTTCAAGTCCTTCCATTTTCTTACGAATGGAGCAGTGTCATTCCCTCTGATGGAGGCATAGAATTCCATTGTGTATATGTACCACATTTTCCTGATCCACTCATCTACTGAGGGGCATCTAGGTTGGTTCCATGCTTTAGCAATGACAAGTTGGGCTGCGATGAACATAGTTGTGCTGGTGGCTTTAGTATGGTCTTGCTTGTAGTCTTTTGGGTAGATGCCCAAAAGTGGCACTGCTGGGTCATAGGGGAGCTCTATGTTTAGCCTTCTTAGGAACCTCCACACTGCTTTCCAGAGGGGCTGAACAAGTTTGCATTCTCACCAACAATGTAGTAGGGTTCCCTTTGGGCCACATCCTCCCCAGCATTTGTTATTATCAGACTTCCTGATAATGGACATTCTTACTGGGGTGAGGTGGAATCTCAATGTTGTTTTGATTTGCATTTCTTTTATGGCCAGTGATGTTGAGCACTTTTTCATGTGACTCTTGGCCAATCTCATTTCCTCTTCAGAGAAGTTTCTTTTTAGGTCTTTAGCCCATTTGTTGAGAGGGATGTTGGTTCTTTGATTATTTGTTTTGGACAAATTTAATTTTTTTAGTTCTGTGTATATTTTAGATATCAGGCCTTTGTCCATTATATGGCTGGCAAATATCTTTTCCCAATCTGTGGGCTTTCTGTTTATCTTGGAAGCTATGTCCTTTGCCCTGCAGAAGCTCTGCAGTTTGATACAGTCCCACTTGTCCAACCTTTCCTTGATTTGTTATGTTTCTGGGCCTTTGTTGAGGAAGATTCTTCCAGTGCCAAGGAGTCCTAGAGTTTCTCCTATTCCTTCTTGTAGTGTTTTCAGGGTATTTGGTTTTATTTCTAGGTCTTTGATCCATTTGGAATTGATTTTGGTGCAGGGTGATAAATAGGGATCTAATTTTAGTTTGTTACAGATGTTGACCAGTTTTGCCAGTACCACTTGTTGAAGAGGCTGTCTTTGTTCCAACCTATATTTTTAGCTCCTTTGCCAAAGATTAGGTAGCCATAGGTCTGTGGGTTAATTTTTGGGTCTTCAGTTCTGTTCCATTAATCCTCGGGTCTGTTCTTGTGCCAGTACCAAGCTGTTTTTATTACTATAGCTTTGTAATGCAACTTAAAGTTTTGATATTCCTCCTGCACTGTTCTTTCTACTTAGGATTGTTTAGCTATTCAGGTTTTATTTTTTTAATTTTTATTGTCAAACTGATGTACAGAGAGGTTACAGTTTCATACGTTAGGCATGGGATACATTTCTTGTACTGTTTGATACCTCCTCCCTATTTGAGTTTTTTATTTTATTATTCCATATGAATTTCTGAATTGCTTCCTCTATTTCATTGAAGAATGATGTCAGGATATTGATAGATATTGCATTGAATTTATAGATAGCTTTTGGTAAGATTGCCATTTTCACAATGTTAATCTTCCCAATCCAGGAGCATGGGATGTTTTTCCATTTTTTCAGTTCTTCCTTAATTCCCTTTTTCAGGTTTTTAAAGTTCTCTTCATAGAGTTTTTTCACTTCTTTGGTTAAGGTTATTCCTAGGTATTTTATGTTTTTTGAGTCTACTGCAAAAGGTGCTGCTTTTCTGATTTCAGCCTCGCTCTTCTAGTTGTTGGCATATATAAAAGCCATTGGTTTTTGAGGATTTATTTTATATCCTGCTACTTTGCCAAAGTTTTGGATCAGCTCTATTAGCTTGGGAGTAGAGTCTATGGGGTTCTTTAGGTCTAGGATCATGTCATCTGCAAAGAGAGAAAGTTTAACTTCATCTTTTCCTATTTGGATCCCCTTTATGTTTTCTTCTTGCCTAATTGCTCTGGCTAGGAATTCTAGTACTATGTTGAAGAGGAGAGGAGAGAGCGGACATCTTTGTCTTGCTCCTGATTTTAAAGGGAATGGCTTTAGCTTTTCACCATTTAGTATTATGCTCACTGTTGGTTTGTCATGGACAGCCTTTATTATATTCAGGAATGTTCCCTGGAATCCCAGTTTTTCCAGGGCTTTTATCATAAATGGGTGCTGGATTTGTCAAAAGCCTTTTCTGCATCTAGGGATATAACCATGTGATTCTTTGCCTTGCTCCTGTTGATGTGGTGGATTACTTAACTGACTTGTGAATATTGAACCAAGTTTGCATCTCTGGAATAAATCCAGTTTGATTATAGTGTATGATTTTTTTGATGACTTGTTGAAGTCGGTTGGCCAGAATTTTGTTGAGAAGCTTTGGATCGATGTTCATCAAGGAAATGGGTCTATAGTTCTCTTTCCTTGATGAGTCCCTGTCTGGTTTTGGAATTAGCATTATACTAGCATCGTAGAATGTGTTTGGTAGTGAGCGTTTACTCTCTATTTCATTGAAGAGTTTGAGGAGTGTTGGTGTGGGATCTGTTTTGAAGGCCCAGTAGAATTCCGCTGTGAATCCATTTGGACCTGGGCTTTTCTTGGAGGGGAGATCTCTTATTGCAGTTTCAATTTCATTGATGGTCTGTTCAGTAGATTTAAATCTTCTTGATTGAATTTGGGCATATCAATTTTTGTTAGGAATTTGTCCATTTCTTCTGGGTTCTCAAATTTGTTGGCATATAGGTTTGCAAAATAGTCCCTTATTATGTTCTGGATCTTTGTTGTTTCTGTGGTGATGTTACCTGTTTTGTCTCTGATCTTGTTTATCTGGGTGTGCTGTCTTCATTTTTTGGTCAGGTTTGCTAGAGGTCTGTCTATCTTGTTAATTTTTTCAAAGAACCAAATATTCGTTTTGTTGATTCTTTCTATGGTTTTTTAAAATTCTAAGTCATTTAATTCTGATTTGATTTTAATTATTTGCTTCTGCCTATTGGCTTGGGGTTTGGCTTGTTGTTCTCCTTCAAGGAGCTTTGGGTGCTTTGTTAAATTGTTGAATTGAGATTTCTCCAATTTGTTGATATAGGTGCTCAGAGCTATAAATTTTCCTCTGAGTACTGCCTTTGCTTTGTCCCAGAGGAGCTGATAATTTGTGTGTTCGTCTTGGTTTAATTCCATAAACATTTGAAATTCTGTTCTGATTTCCATGATGATCTATTGGTGGTTCAGCAATGTATTGTTGAATCTTCATGAGTTGTGGGGTTTTCTTTGGTGGCCTTTGGCGTTGAGCTCTAGTTTTGTCCTGTTGTAGTCTGATAGAATGCAAGGAATGATTTCAACGTTTCTGAATTTGTGCAGGTTTGCTTTGTGCCCTAGCATGTGATCTATTTTGGAGAATGTCCCATGTGCTGCTGAGAAGAATGTATATTCTGGTGTTGCTGGATGGAATATTTTGTAGATGTAGGTTAAATCTAGATGGTCTATGCAGTTGTTTAGTTCTGAGGTTTCTTTGCTCCATTTTTGGTGTGTTGATCTGTCCAGAGGTGAGAGTGGTGTGTTAAAGTCTCCGACAATCAATGTGTTTGAATCTATGAGAGTTTTTAGAGTCAGTAGTGTTTGTTTGATGAAGTTGGGAGCTCCTGTATTTGGTGTATAGATGTTTAGGATGGTTATGTCCTCCTGTAGGAGACATTCCTTTATTAGTATGTAGTAACCTTCTTTGTCTCTTTTTATTGTTTTTAGATTGAAGTCAGTTTTATTTGATACTAAGATCGCAACACCGGCCTGTTTGCGGGGGCTGTTAGCTTGATAGATTTTATTCCAGCCTTTCACTTTTAGAATATGTTTGCTTTTTCTGGCAAGGTGTGTCTTTTGGAGGCAGCAAAAAGATGGATCTTGTTTTTTTATCCAACTTGTCAATCTATGTCATTTAATTGGAGAGTTAAGTCCATTAATATTGCGAGTTAGGATTGAGAGGTGATTGCGTGTTCCTTTTATTCTATCTGTCTTTGTAGGAGCCGTGTCTTCCCTTTTTGCTCTTCTAATCTGGAGTTTTACTTATGAATGCTTTCCCTATCTGGATCATGATCTTGGTGGTTTTCAATGTGGAGGATATCTTTGAGGATATTCTGTAGTGCTGGTTTGGTGGAGATACATTGGTTCAATTTTTCCTTGCCATGGAAGACTTTTATTTGATCTTCAGCCATGAATAAGAGTTTAGCTGGATACAAATTCTTGGTTGATAGTTACTTTTCTTTAGGATGTGGCATACATCATTTCAAGCTCACCTTGCTTTCATGGTGTCCACTGAGAAATCTGGGGTAATTCTGATTGGTTTTCCTTTATTTGTGATTGTTCTCTTTCCCTAGTGGCTTTAAGAATTCTTTCTTTTTGGGGCTGGGGATATGGCCTAGTGGCAAGAGTGCTTGCCTCATATACATGAGGCCCTGGGTTCAATTCCCCAGCACCACATATACAGAAAATGGCCAGAAGTGGCGCTGTGGCTCAAGTGGTAGAGTGCTAGCCTTGAGCAAAAAGAAGCCAGGGACAGTGCTCAGGCCCTGAGTCCAAGCCCCAGGACTGGCCAAAAAAAAAAAAGAATTCTTTCTTTGGCCTCTACTGATCCTGTTTTGATTTCAGTGTGTCATTGTGAAGTCCTTATCTGATCTGGTCTGTTTGGGGTCCTAAATGCTTCTTGTATCTGGATGGGCCTATTCTTCTGGATGTTTGGGAAGTTCTCAGCTAATATTCTGAAAATAAACATTTTTTTACGGGTTGGGAATGTGGTTTAGTGGTAGAGTGCTTGCTTAGCATACATGAAACCCTGGGTTTGATTCCTTGGTACCACATAAACAGAAAAAGCCGGAATTGGTGCTGTGGCTCAAGAAGTAGAGTGTTAGCCTTGAGCAAAAGAAGCTCAGGGGCAGGACCTAAGCCCTGAGTCCAAGCCCCAGAAATGGAAAAAAAAGATATGGAAATGAAATTCTCACTTTCAGCCAAATATTATAGTATTAGTAAGGCAGCACATATAAATTCATCATGCTGAGATTTTTTCAGATGAAGTTAAATTTGTAACAAAAATCAATTAAATAGCTATAAACAATAACAAATAATCTTCCTGCATTTGTTTTATAAAAAAATTGTGTTGAAGTTTGAGTTATGTTTGGCAAGTATCAACATTCCTGACCTAGTGTACTTTCAATGAGTCCTAGAGTAAGCTATCCATCTGTCATCAAGTAATTTTCAGCCTTTTATATAGTGAATGAAAAATATAAATGCCTAGAATTCATTAGTTCCCACACTCAGAGACAGTGCCAACTTTAGGAGTTATTCTAACTTAATACTCTTTAGATGTCTTTGGAGTATTTTGTGAAGTTCTGTTTCCTTGGATATACCATTTCTCTCCCAGACATCACAGTTTGACAACATAGCTTGAAATTTGCTCCTGTCCAATTCTCAAATTCGATTACTTTGTAGGTAAAGGGACAACCCAACATCATTTAATGGCAAGTAGATACTTACCTCTGAACTGCACATTTCATTCCCTCCATATTAAATTTCAAGTTGCAGCTTAACAGCTGTTTAAAACCCATTCAGGGGGTTGGAGGTGCAACTCAGAGCCTGGAGCTCAATCCTCTGCAAAAACTAGTAACAATAACAACAACAATAAGCACAACAAAAAACTGCTTCAAGGACTGGGAATGTAGCTCAGTAGTATAGCCCATCCTTAGCATGTGTGAAGTCTTGGGTTCAATCCCCAGCACTAGGCAAACAAAATCTACTTCAAGGGCCATTTCTAAGAGTAAAGTTGTTAGTTGTTCCTCCGGGGGATTTGGATATCATTTACTATAGAAATAGTGATGTATATAAACTAATAACAAAAAAATGTTCATCTCATCCAGAAGCACCACACTCATTTCTGATGCAGTAATGTAACTACCTAAAACCAAAGGGCAAAAGAAACATATGAAATACATGGAGTAATGTCAACATCAGGAAGAAAACAGCAGGAGGGTCTAAAGAGAGAACAATTTTCTTGCCAAGAGCAGATCAAATGTTAATAGGTTTTTTGAGAGCAAGCCTTGTCATAGAATAACAATTGTTTGTTAACCAGGGGTTTTACATTGCTACTCTCATATAATTGTATAAAGTAGGAATTGGTCACAAGAAGAAAAATATGATCAAAGGGGAAACAAGGGAACCAATATGAAGAAAATAAAGTAATTCAGGTCTAGCAGGTCTAGGGTTTCAATCTTTGTATCACTTGAAAATTCATATGTTGAAAATATTTGAAGTAAGTCAACATCAAGAAGAAAACAGCAGGAGGGGCTAAAGAGAGAACAATCTTTCTGCCAAGAGTAGATTAAATGTAAATACCATTGTGCTGGTATTTAAGGTAATTAAGATTAGGTAAACTCCAGAGAACTCTCAACAGGGTTCTCAATACGCTCTTATAAAGAATTCTAAAGCTGGGGCTGGGAATATGGCCTAGTGGAAAGAGTGCTTGCCTCATATACATGAAGCCCTGAGTTTAATTCCTCAGTACCACATATATAGAAAAGGCCAGAAATGGCACTGTGGCTCAAGTGGCAGAGTACTAGCCTTGAGCAAAAAGAAGCCAGGGACAGTGCTTAAGCCCTGAGTTCAAAAGCCCCAGGACTGGCAAAAAAAAAAAAAAAATTCTAAAGCTGAATGCTGGTAGCTCACATCTATATTCCTAGGTACTCTGGAGGCTGAGATCTGAGAATCACAATTCAAAGCCAGCACAGACAGATAAATCCCAGAGACTCTTATCTTCAGTTAACTAACAAGAAGCCAGGAGGGGAGTTCTGGCTCAAGTATTAGCGTTCCAGTTTTGAGTTAAAAAGCCAAGTAAAAGCACAAGGCCCTAACATTAAGCTCCATTACTGGTATATTCATACATACATGCATGCATACATACATGTGAATGTGTATGTACACATACACACATATGTGTATGCGTGCATATATATGTATATGTATGTATACACACATATACACACATATGTATATATGGAGAGAGAAAAAGAAATGGATATATGGGTTCTCTGGTAACACTCCATGTTTCAAGCAGATGAAAAGAGTGGACTTTAGTAGAAGTCAATATACATCTAATGTAGGTTTCCACTTAAGTTCTGAATATTAAAACCTTTTTCAATTTAAAATTTCACCACTCAGAACTTTGGGTAGAACATATTCCCATGCTACTTAATTTCCATGCATATATTAGAAGGTTCAAAAAAATCCCTGAATCAAGAAAAAGGGAAAGAATTTTTTTGGTAATAACTTTCAGGATATATATATATATATATATATATATATATATATATACTTACTTTGGTAACTTCTAAAGGTATATATACAAGGACATTTCTAGAAAATACTGTATGAATAATTTTTGACTAATAGTTAATGGCTACATTTTCTGTGGTAGCTGAGATATCAAGATACTTAGAGCTTACCTAAACAATGATACTGCTACTGTGTTCCCCAGTGGTGTAGTTGAGTCTTGGTGTGTTGATGCAAAGATATTAGTTTAACAGAGCCCATGCAGCTGCAAGGATCTACACAGAGCTTTAGAGCCACCAGGAGAGCTTGTTAAAGCAGATCTCCTCATTCTAGAGATGCTGACTCAGGAGGTGGAGGGTAAATGAAGTCAGTTGAGCTCCCTCACCATAACTTCTCCAGGGCACTGAGGCTTCACTTTCCAAGGACTATGATTCAGCTGGCCCAGCATATTCATATAACCTTGAGTCATGTACGCATTTGATAACTTAGGTAGCCTTGAGGCCATACTTGGCCAGATGAAGCTTTTTCCTTGTGGGAATAAAAACACACACCACTGGAAGACAAGGGCCTATGTACTGAGTGCTGCTGATAATACATCTGTGACCAGGAAAGACTGTGAATAAAGCATAACTGCCATTCCATACTGTGCCTGGCATTGTCTTTTGTCTCCTCAAAGCAGAGAGCCATTATTATAGCAGGTGTGTGATGGTATGGGGAAATGAGCATTTCAGATTAGTGTGTGTGTGTGTGTGTGTGTGTGTGTGTGTGTACTAGGGTTTGAACTCAAGGACTGGATGCTGTGCTAAGCTTTTCTGTTCAAGGCTAGCACTCTACTTCTTGACCTATAACTCCATTTCTGGCTTTTGGGTGGCTAATTGGACATGAGTCTCACCAACTTTCCTGCCCCCACTGGCTTCATACCTCAGTCATTATATCTCAGCCTCTTGAATAGCTAGGATTACAGGCATGAGACATTGGCACATATCTCCAATTAACCACCAGAAAACTGGAAGTGGCACTGTGGCTCAAAGTGACAGAGTACTAGCCTTGAGCAAGAGGTCAAAGACAGTGCCTAAGCCCCAAGTTCAAGCCCCATCATACACACACACACACACAAAGCTAAAAGTTCACAAATTCTGAACTGCCTGTGAGTGCAAGTGTGTGGGGGGTGGGGGAAGGGGTAAGTCCTGTTGCTTGAACTCAGGTCCTGGATACTGTCCTTAAGCTTTTTTGCCACAGCTCCACTTCTGGCTTTTTTAGTAGTTAATGGGAGGTAAGAATCTCTTAAACTTTTTTCTGCCTGGGCTGGCTTCCAATCACAATCTTCAGATGTCAACCTCCTGAGTAGCTAGGATTACAGGGATGAGCCACTGTCGCCAGGCTCAAATTCTGAGCTTTTTTTCCCCATCCATTTCTGTGTGCATCTTATGGCTACAAAAAGTAGACTCTGGGAAAATAGAAACTGGCTGCAATCTTGGAGGGTGCGACGTGTGCTAATTCATGCTAATGTCTAAAATCACTAGTGGCTCTCAGATTTAGTATACATCAGAAACATAACCACCTGGGAGCATTTGTTTGAAAGACAAATTCACATTCCTTTTCTTAACTTTTAAATACTCTTGAAAATTCCACTGTAGACAGTGTTTTAAGACACTGCCTGCATGAGAGGTTTTGACTTAAGGTTCTGTATTTTTAATAAGCTTCCATGTATTGCTAATGTTGCTGATGCATTTATTATTCTGTCGGTAGCAAGACCAGAACCATTAGGAATACAAAAAGTTGATGCCATGTTCATGTCAAGAATCTACTTCCATTTATGATCATGAGCTTTAGGAGACTATTAATAGACTCTGTAGTAGACAGTGATTTTTCCTTAAGATCTTTGCCACTATGTGGGTAAATGTAGATACTGATTTTTCTTGTCTCCAATTTAACTCCAGAAAGCCAGAAGTGGAGCTATGCCTCAAGTGGTAGAGTGCTAGCCTTGAGTAATAATAGTGCCCAGTCCTTGAGTTTAAGCCCTAGTATCAGCACCAAAAATAAATGAATAAACAAAATATCCCTTCAGAGGTGAAAAAGTTCAAAAATGTGGTCCATAAATGTGAGAATTTTTGAGCCAGCCACTGGTGGCTCAAACCTGTAATCCTAGCTTCTCAGAAGGCTGAGATCTGAGGATCACGGTTCAAAAGCAGCCTGGCTAATCTTTTACAATATTATCCTTCATTCCTGCCCTCTGTTTTGCCTAATATTCTTTTTTTTTTTTTTTTTTTTTTTTGGCCAGTCCTGGGCCTTGAACTCAGGGCCTGAGCACCATCCCTGGCTTCTTCCCGCTCAAGGCTAGCACTCTGCCACCTGAGCCACAGCGCCCCTTCTGGCCGTTTTCCATATATGTGGTGCTGGGGAATCCAACCGAGAGCTTCATGTGTAGGAGGCAAGCACTCTTGCCACTAGGTCATATTCCCAGCCTCCTAATATTCTTGAGTTTAAAGCATAAGAAGAGAAGATTCTTCCAAAAAGATAGGTCTGGGAGTCTAGAACTCTTTGTCAGCCTATTTGTCAATTTGCAACTCACCCTTCACCTTCAGATATGCCAGTGTCTCCTCTAAAGCTTTGTAGTTCTGCAGTGTACTCAGCTTGTCTCTTTTGGCAAGACAGATGTCAGTTTCTCTTTCTCTGATTTCTGCCAAGTTGCCTACTTTTCCATCTTTTTGGCATCATCTTGGACTTTTTCCTTTCCATTTCTATTCATCTCTGTTATCAGAACCTTTTGATTCTACGCCCTAAATGTCCACAAAACTCACCATCCATCCTTTGGCTCTTATGGTCATTGTCTCTTTGCTGTTATAGCTAATCTGCTGGCTCTAATTGATGTTTAGTTCTACTGCTTTATCTATTTCCATCTCCCCAAATTTTCTTTTAAAAACTTAGTTCTGATTTTTCCCATTTTCTTATTTAAAAAAAAATTAAGGGCTTCCAGTAACTTACTAGAACAAATGGAAAATTCTTCATACATGACTACCCATACAGCCTGGACTCTGAATACCTTTAATAGTCACATTTCTTGCCACCATCCTCAGTGTTGTCCTTTAGTTATATAACCAATTACTTGTCATTCTGACATATCTTAAGGATGTTTTAGAACTTCTTTCCTCTTTTTTTTTCCAGTCCTGGGGCTTGAACTCAGGGCCTGGGTATTGTCCCTAAGCTGTTTGCTCAAGGCTAGTGCTCTACCACTTGAGCCACAGTTGCATTTCTGGCCTTTTGGTGGTTAATTGTAGAGAGTCTCATGGACTTTCCTGCCCTGTCTGGCTTCAAACCATGATCCATAGATCTCAGCCTCCTGAGTTGCTAGGACTACAGGCATGAGCCACCAGCACCCAACACACTCTTTTCCTCTTCTTAAATATCCTTTCTTTTTCTTCTTTCTCACAATGTATTACCTACTCATCCAAGCTCAGGTCAAGCATCACCTACAATACTCCTTTCCAATCTCTAAAGCAAATAATCATTCCTTCTTCTACATTTTCAGAGCTCTTCTCAAAAACATCTATGAGAGTTTTTTAAAATTATATTATGGTTGTGAGTGTCTATTTCTTATCTATATAACCTCTTTCCTCACTCCCCACTCAGGGTACAGTACTATAACTAGAACACAGCAAAAGAGAGCTCTTCGATATTGAATAAATATTTGTTGAAGAAATAAAGGCAACACATGAGAAACCCTAGGGTACATCTAATAGAGTTCCTGCCCCCAGGATTTCCTTAAGTCCTAATTATAAGAGTTTACACTAACACATATTTTCAGGCACGTGTGTCCACATCCTTAATTGTGACTAATGACAAGGAAGGCATGCAATCTGAGTGAAGCCAGGCAAGATTATAATCTCTCTGCAGTCCTGACTACAAAGCATCTTAAAACAAGCTAAAATGTAGTCCGCAGAAAGCAGGAATTTTTATTATTTATTGTGGCGTCCTTAGGGTTTCGTACATAGTAAGTAGTTATATTAGTATGGGTACCCACAGGAAACAGATGGCACACCCAAAACAGCATCTTTTGAAGAGAGACCATTTATGAAGGTATTGGGGAACCACAAATAACAGTGAAGTAATACAGGGCTTACAACAGTGAAAATGTGTTACCAGTGCCCTGGGCATAAAGGAAGCAGTTTCATAGAACAGGCTGTCCTGCCTTGAGATTAATGACCTCCATCACAGCCACCTGACTCCTGGAAGGACCACCCTAAGAGGGTAACCTCAGTCCAAATGACAGTATCCAAATATGTAGAAAAACTCAGACTTACATTAATGTGCAATCTAATTTAGAATGAAGATCAAGCAGCAAGAGTCTCTAAGCCAAAGCTGTCAATGGTGTGACATGCTTGCCACCATTCTTCCTTCTGCATTCCCTAACCTAGCCTCCAAGACAGATTTTTGTTTTTTAATATAATCCTCTTACCTTTTCACCCATAAAATTCTCTACCATGCTTCTCAACACAGTATGCCAAAGAATAACAACAGTAAATCATTGCTGTGGTTTCTTTGTCTGTTTTTGTATTTATCCTGGGTCTCATTATGTAATCCAGGCTGGCCTCAAACTCATCATCCTCCTGCCTCAGCCTCTCACATAGTTGGAATATGGTCAAGTGTGACCAAGCCTGACTTGGTTTTTCTAGTTTGAAGTAATCCTCTTGTCATCACCACCATAATGTTGGGTTTGATCCCAGAGAGAAGAGACTACCAAATGCTATACTATACTTTTTTGTTCCAGACAGTCAGGCTAGGATTCAAGTTAGGATTCTGATCCCAGAGGAAGAAATTAAAAAAAAATGTGACTCAGTAAAGTAAAAATTCTGGTCCCCTATTCAAATAGTGGAATTGATGGAAAGATAAAGCAAAGTTTCTCTCTCTCTCTCTCTCGCTCGCTTTCTTTTTCTCACCCCCCAAACACACGCACACACATGCATGCACACAGACATGCACACACATATACTTGGTTTTGTTTTGAGACAGGGCCTCACTAGGTAGCCGAGGAAAAAAGCCTCAAATTCGAGATCCTCTTGCCTTTGCTTCCTGAGAATACTTGGATTACAGGTGTGTACAACCATATTTATATAGAATATATTTAACAGAGCAAGATTGATTTCAAATCTGTTCTGGTGGAAATGATGTTTTAATATATTATTAGGCATAGTGTGGATTGACTCTGATATTTAGCTTGGGAAACACAGCAAATACCAGGTGACTGAGTGGAATTGAAGCCATGTCAAATCTGTGACATATTTGAAGCAGAAATTAAATAAAATACACAAGGTTTGGGGATGTATCTTAGTGTGAGAGTGTTTTCATAACATGTATGAGGCCCTAGGTTCAATCCCTGGCATTTTTCATTCTACAGTTTTAAAGCACACACATCCTACCACCACCATAACAACAATAGCAACAACACCAACAACAGGTAAAAACTATTTCTGACTTAATGATGGCGCGGCTTTTAAAAAAATGTATGATGGCACAAAAGCATATCTGTACAACCAGTCTGTTTTTCACTTTCAGTACGGTACATGAGCTTTTCGATACTTTACTGAAAAGTAGGCTCTGTTTTAGATGTTTTTTTTTCCCCATCTCTGGGCTAATGTTAATTGTTTAGAGTACATTTAGGGTAGGCTAAGATGTTCAATGCTAGGTATATTAAATACTTTTTGGATTTTGGACATTTTCAAGTCAAGTTAAGGAGCAACAAATAATTTAGGGTCCTAAAAAGAAATAAATGGCAAATGGAAATTAGAATAAGTTGAAGAGAGACTGATTACAAGTGTATGAATAGGGTGTAGGAGAATCATGGTGATATGGAGAAACTCTGCCTGGGCAGCAAGAGACCTGTTACCATAAGTAGACTTGAAGGAATGAGATAGAAAGGGAGCTTGGGAAGGAGAAGTTGTACAGAGTGAACCATTCTTGGAAGGAGAGATGGCTTTTAGGTGAGGGATTTAGCTGCCTGAAGTGATCAGCTAGGGAGAGGGCCAAGGAAAAGAAATACTCTGACTTCATTCTGTTGGTATGATCCATCCAGGCCAGGCTTCCAGAAAAAAAGCATTGGAAAGAGGGGGATCTGATGTGCATATTGAAGATATTTGGGGCATAGAAACATTAAAAATCAATGAAACAATGAGTAAAAGGAGAACAGAGTAGCCTCGTAGAGAGAAAAGGTGCTATGTAAGAGAAAGAGAACATGCTAGTTAAAAGAGACTGAAATGGTAGCTCCTTCCTAGACTAGCCTCAGATCCTGTGCCAGTTTTTGTCTCAGTGGAACTTTATGATAGACACTCTTTCTTTAAAACAGTCTAAGTAATTCATTTCTTGTAACCCTGAAAGCTTAAGAAAATGCTTTGTACAAATGAGAATAGTTTATTCCTTTTGGAAATCCTGCAAACAAAGATATTTGAGATAGGTAGGCCACTTACTGAAATGAATTATAACACTCTCCTCTGCTTTTTGTGAAGTACCCAAATTTAAAAATAAAGGTGCCAGGGTCCTGAAAGCCACCTACTGACAAAATTGAGAAATTATAAAACTGCCCTAATTAAATGGGCTCTCTTGGATTATGGAAAACAGGTTATTCTTTAAAAAAAAAAAAGTCCCAGGCCATTCTGTAGAAAATTGAAATGATAACACACTTTTTTTCCTTAAATGAATTCTCCCTCCACTTGCGTGTGTGTGTGTGTATGCAGGCGTGCATGCACACACTCATGTGAGTGTGAGTACTGGGGCTTGAACTCAGAGCCTGGATGCTGTCCCTTAGCTTTTTTGCTCAAGGCTAGCACTCCACCACTTGAGCCACAGCTCCACTCTGGCTTTTTGAGGGTACTTCATTGGAGATAGAGTACGATGGAGTTTTCGGCCTTGACTGGCTTCCAACCTAGATCCTCATATCTCAGCCTCTTGAGTTGCTAGGATTAGAAGCATGAGCCACCAATGGCCCCGTCCCAGAGCTCCCTCAGCTCCCTCAGTTTGTTTTCATTGTGATAGAGATTGAACCCAAGGCCTTATACATGCTAGTAAGCGCTCAACCACTGAGCCATATCCCCAGCATCCCCAGCTCTTTTTATATTTGAAGTGTGCAAGTTGATCAGTTTTGACATAAGTAATCATGTCCACCAATTGAAATAACATTTCCATCTGTTCCAAGTTTGTTTGTACTACTTTACAATTCCTAGCTCTACTTAGACACCTGGGCAACCAGAGATTTACTTTTAGTCCACTATAGATTAGTTTACATTTCCTAGAGTTTTATATAAGTGGACCAAACAATATGTATTTTTTCTTTGTTTTTTCACTCAGTATAATTATTCTGTGATTAATCTATATTGTAATACATTTTAATAGATGAGCAGTAATCCTTGAAAGGCACACCTCAATTTGTTCATGCACATATAAATGGACATTTTGTTTATTTCCAGTTATGGCTAATATAATACTTAACTGTCAATTCTAAGATGGAAACAGGAATGACATTGTTCTGGATGACTTGGAGATGTTAGAAGCACTTGCTTCAGTATATGGAAATTAAAGCATTACATCTAGACTCAAAAAATCTGGGTCAGTCATTTCATTTTACTGCTATAGAACTTGGGGCCAATAGTTTAATTGTTTTGCCAGTCCTGGGGCTTGAACTCAGGGTCTAGGCACTGTCTCTGAGCTTTTGCTCAAGGCTAGCATGCTACCATTTGAGCCATTTCTGGCTTTTCCACTTATGTGGTGCTGAGGAATCAAACCCAAGGCTTCATGCGTGCTAGGCAAGCACTCTACCACTAAGCTACATTCCTAGCCAAGGCCAATAATTTTAAATTTGCTGAGACTTGATTCCCTTATCTGTAAAAGAATGTTAATGGCTGCTTCTCTTTATTGTAGCACTATTCACAATAATCAAGATATTGAATCCAGGAAGGTGTTCATCGACTCATGAGTAAAGAAGGTAAATGAATACTATTCAGCTATAAAAAAGAATGAAGTCCTGCCAGGCCAATGGCTCACACCTAAAATCCTAGCTACCCAAGAGGCTGAGAATTGCCATTGGAAGCCAGCCTGGACAAGTCCATGAGACACTTATCTCCAATTAACCACCAAAAAGCTGGAAGTAGAACAGTGGCTTAAGTGGTAGAGAGCTAACCTTGAGCACAAAAGCTTGGGGATAGTGCCCTGAGTTCAAGTCCAGGACCGAGAATGAAGTCCTATTTTTTGCACGTGTGCCAATAACCGAGACTTAAACCCAGGGCCTAGGAGCTGTTCAAGGCTAGAGCTCTACCACTTGAGCCACATATCTACTTCTGGATTTTTACTGATTAATTGGAGATCAGAATGTCGTGGACTTTTCTTCCCTAGGCTGGGTTGGAATTGCCATCCTCAGATCTCAGCCTCCTGAGAAGATAGGATTACTGGCATCAGTCACTGGAGCCTGGTTGAAATCCTATTATTTTTAACCAAATAGATGGAACTAGAGGACATAATCTCACATGAAAGAAGCCAGACACAGAAAGATACTGTATATCATCACTCATTTGTGGGAGCTAAAAAAAAACCAACTCATCAAAGAATGGATGAATAGAGGTCACTAGAGACTAGGAAGTATAGGGACAAGAGGGGATGTGAGAGGATAGATAAGGTTAGATCACAGGGATCAGTTCTGGTGTTGTATAGCACAGTAACATAATTAAAGCCCACTATTCATGATATGTTTCAAAATAACTAGAAGAGCCCAGAAGTTCTGATAAATATTTAAGATGGCAATGCTAATTATCTTGATTTGATCATTACACAAACTATACATACACCAAATTATCATACTGTATCCCATAATATGTTCATATAGTTATGTGCCAATTTAAAAAATACTTCCTAGGATTTCTGTGAGCATTAAATAAGAAAATTCATGAATGGAGAAGAGCTTACTGAGAAATTAGTCAGCTTGGACTGCCATCAAGAACACCATTGCTGGGTGGCTTCATCAATAGAAATCTCTTTTCACAGTTTTACAGGCTTGAAAGTTCAAGAACAGAATGTCAGCCTTATCGGGGTCTCAAGAGGGCTTACAGATACTGCTTCCTGTGTCTGCCTATGGCAGAGAAAAGGTAAGCATGCTTGCTCACTGTTGCCTCTTTTTTATAAGGGCACTAATCCCATTATCAGGACCCCAGCTTCAAGACTTTCTCTAAACCTAACCACCTCTGAAAGGCCCAACTGTTTTTTTTAGTAGTTGTACAAAGGGGTTTTTAGTTCAGTTCAACAAGTCAGATTGACTATAATGCATCTTGATCAATGTCACCCCTTCCATCATTCTCCCCTATCTTTCCCAATCCCACCTATATACTCAAATTATGTAATTTCATTTTTACATATGTAAAATGAACATAATGAATGCCTGTATTTGTTCTCCTTTCCTCTCTCTATTCATCTGTGCCTGCCTTGACAAAATGTTTCAGCTTCCTGGTATTTATTTGTAATTGGGTATTATGACTTCAACATATGAATTTGATGGTGGTGAGAGCACAATTCAGTCCATGCTGGAACACTCTATTTTTTCTAGGCCTACTTACAGACCTCTATAATGAGGCCTAAATAATACTTTCAAATATCATGGCTCTAAGAAAATGTATAAAATACAAATTGGCTAGGGGTGTGTAGCTCAGTGGTAGAGTACTTACTTAGCCTATATAAGGCTCTAGGTTCAATCCCCAGCACAAAAAGGAAGAGAAGAAGGAAGGGAAAGAGGGAGGGATACAGGGAGGAAGGGGGGAAAAAGTTGGCATATGTCTCTTTCTTAAGGGCAAGTGCTCCTTCTTTTCCTCTGTTTTCATATACCCAAGTAAGCTATTATTATGTAAATTTTTCATGAATACTTATTAAGATAACAGTAAGTACTTGTGTGGTGTTCTATAGGTTATAATAGATTTTCAATACATTTTCTCATACCAGCTCAGAGCATTTTCTACTTTGGCTTACTGCCTGCCACTATTCTTGACAGGATTTAGGTGGGTGCATTGGCCTCCAGTTAATACTACATATAGCATCTTTGCAGGATAAAAGACCAAAGTTTATTTTTAGGAAACCAAAACAGTTGGTGGCATTTTGATATTTACACTGTAATATATGCTTTTTCAGAGAACTTCAGGCTATTTGAAAGTTACAGGATATAGCATGAGTGTTTCCTTTCCAAAACTTTGACTATTACTTTCCAAAACTTTAACCATTACTTTCCTTTCTCCTATGTACACTTCTGAGCAAAATAAGAATTTGAATTTGTTATACTTCCTATCAAGTACAAGTAATTTCTTTCTCACATATTGTTTCTGATTTAATCAGTATACTAAATAGTGCCTGAAAATTATTCCCTACTTTCCATTTTCTCCTTTTCTGACCGTACACAAGACAGTTTGAAATCTGTTGCAAATGTATAATCGCTAACAGCTGATTGTATATCTATTTTGAATTTTTGTCTAAATAGAAAACTCAAGTTCATTTTCTTTTACACTAATTTTTTCCTTTCCTAACCACCCCAGGAGAGGATATTTTTCTGTAGATAAACAGAACAAAAAATGGTCGGAGATCCTTCTTAGGTAATCAATCCTGTTACTTACTGCTTAATCTTAAATTAGATGTTACCTCACAGGATCTAAATTGGGTCCTTTTTCTGGTTAGCACTTGACAAAGGCATGCACACTGACATGGGACAACCTGGACTATGTACACTTTACAATTAAAACTCCAGATCTAACTATGTTAAGTTTTTCAATATAAAAACAATTACCTGCTGGGAATGTGGCTCAGTGGTAGAGTGCTTGCCTAGCATGCATGAAGTCCTCAGTATCACATAAACAGAAAAATCCAGAAGTGGTTCTGTGGCTCAAGTGGTAGAGTGCTAGCCTTGAGCAAAAGAAGTCAGAGACAGTGCCTAGGGCCTGAGTTCAAGTCCCAGAACAGGCAAAAAAGAACTACTAATTTATAAAGAAGGACTTAAAGTGTCTGGCTCCTTCTCTAAGAAAAATTAATGTAAGGACCCCACGGCTCACACCTGTAATCAATCCTAGCTCCTCAGGATGCTGAGATCTGAGGATCTTGGTTCAAAGCTAGCCAGGGAAGAAAAGTTTGTGAGATTCTTATCTCTTATTAACCATCACAAAGCCAGAAGAGGAGCTGTGCCTCAAGTGTAGAATGCCACCCCTGAGCAAAAAAGCTAAGGGACAATGCCCAGGCCCTGGGTTTAAGCCCCAATACCAGCACCAAACCAAACCAAACCAAAGAAAAATCCATTAGGATTTTTTGTTTCTCTATTCACCTTTCTATTTGTTAGATTCCGTATTTTATGGAGAGTTTGAGTTTGTAACAAAATTTATAGTACATTAGATTTTTCTCAAAATCTAAAAATTTTTGGTTAGTTGAATATGAAGAGTCCAGTTAAATACTAATAGTATAAAACTCCATATGAATAGCTAGTAGAATTTTATCTGTTCATAATTAAGTAAAATTTTGTGCAATGCTAGAGATAAAGTCCAGGGCCTTACCCATGTTAGGCAATCACTCTGCCACTCAGCCACACACCCTCAGCCCACTGAAAGCATTTTATGTGAACTAGGTAATATACATGCCTTATTACAGAGATTGGTAACAATCCTACAATACTTTAGCCGATGACATTTTAAACGTGTAAACTAAAGCAGATACAGTAGGGAAAAATACAACAAAGACTGGAGGAAAAAGAGATAAGAAAAAGCGAAATGTAATTTAAACCAAACATGGTGACACACACCTGGAATCCCAACTACTTGGGAGGCAGAGCTATCTCTAATTACAGTCAATAAGTGTTGAAGGTTCACAGATGAAAAAATGAAGATACCTTTATTTTATACCTCCTAGTTTAAATTTTGTACTCATGTGCATATATTACTTTTATAATTAAAAAATAAATATTCATCATAGGACTGAAAACTCAGCCTCATCTGTTCCTTTAATACAACTTAATTAGAGCAAGTATTTTAGCTCTAATTGTCTACCTCAAAACTGATTCGGGAAGGCAGCTTCCCAAGAGATATGGCTCTACTTGAATTCCTATTGAAAATAAAGCCTTGTATAGATTGTGGAGTTATATTCATAATTCTTCACTAAAAAGCTAAAAGAAGTGAACTAGCCAGGAATGGTGGCACATACCTATATTCTTAAAACTTGGAAGGCTGAGGCACGAGGCTCACAAGTTCAATTCTCACCTAGCAAGAGATGGTCTTAAAATAAAGAAATACATAAAATTTAAAAATAAAGTAGATGCTTCCTAGCTTATGATGGTAAAAGCAAAGCCCTTATCAAGTAGTGCTAGTGTTAGCCCAATAGCCTCCTCTCTCATAGTTCACTATGCTCTTTCTGTAAGCAACACGAGGCCCATCTAGTAAATAACTAGCCTCTACCTCCCTTTACCTTTAGGAGCAGCTATAACCATATACAGCAGGAAGATACCCTAAAACCTCTCAGGTCATATAGGTCACCTGAGATAGCACTCCTTTGGGACAGTTAAAACCATATAAGGCAGCAAAGATCTCCCAAGCCTCATAGGTTATAAAGGTCACCTAATAGAATAGCTGGTACTTCTCATTTCTCTCTTGTGAGAAGGGGTCTTGCTGGTCCCTTTGCTGGCAATAAGCCTTTCCTTTGTTCTTGTATCCGGATGTCTGCGGTGGTCTTCTGGCAAAGTCTAATTTACCCTAACAGCTAGTCCTTTGGAAAATGAATATTTAATGCTTGTGTAGAGAAATAGAATATGCAAGGGATGGAGTCTCTAAATGTATATAGTTAGTTTTGCTGACTGAAGACTTTTGCTTAGAAACTAAGTTTTGAAGAAGCTGTAACCCTAGAACAGTGTTTTGCACATAATGAGCATTTAGTAATTTTCTATTGAATTCAGAGAGGAATTCAGAATAATAGATAATGACTCTAATAATGGGCCCATCCCAATGAATTCCAAGTCATTAAAATTGAGGGGGAAAAAAGAGTGGAGGAGAAGCTATAAAACCTGTTCAATTGAATGTGAAACTCTCTAACATATAAATGCTTAAAGTGCTTACTTAATGTTCTTTGTTTTTTGTGGGTTTTTTTTGTGGGGGAGGGTAGTACTGGAATTTGAACTCAGGGCTCATGCTTGTTAGACAAGCACTCTACCAATTTGAATTATGTCCCTAGCCCTTTCTTCTTTAGTTTGTTTTTACATAGGGCCAGCCTATCATGCTTTTCTCCTCTAGGCTGACCTCTACTGCCATCCTTCTACTTCTTGCTTCCCAAGTAGCTTGAGATCACGGGTGTGAACCACCATACCTGGCTCTTGTTTTCTTTTATTTCTATAACACTTCCTTTCGACACAGTCTGGCTAGGATCCTGATTATCCTGTAAACATATTTCCCAAACATGAGGATGGGAACTCAAGCCCAATGAAGTATGGCACATCTATAAGGTATAACACCATGCCTACCTTGGATACAAGAGTCATAACTTTATGTTGGTATGGGTTCTTATATAGGTGACCCAAGGAAACCTTTATAAAGATTTATAGATTACAGATATTATGAACAAGAGATTTGAGTTGAAGCAAAGTTGCCCTAGAATTTAATTGCATTCATTTGGATTGCCTGACTAGCAACCTTGAGACAAAGCTGAAGTGCAAGTAGTAAAGCTGGGAGAGAAAGGAAATGGAGGAGTAAGGTAGTTAAAGGGTATCAAGGCAGCTACTAACAAAAGACAAGACTGAACTACTCATCAGCTTTCAGAAGGGCTTTTGATTTTAATTTTATTTTTTTTAATGTATTATTTCTTGTGCACCCAAGTTTGCTGAGTACAATTCACATCCACTCAGTTTCACCAACTACATTTGATACTTGTTACTATTCTAGATCTTTATGATCCTGGATCACATTTCAGAGTTTCCAATCAAATTTATGGGAAAATATTTAAATTTATGTGCTATTTATGTGCTTCATTTTCACTTTGGGTATTCCTTATTATTTTTACATTATAAAATATATCAATCACAGAAAATTACATGACTGACACTTGTAAATTCATCAAGCAGATATTTACCAAATTTGCTTCCATTAAGCAAATAAAAAATTTTGGTTATGGAAAAATTCTACCTTTCATCTATTTTTCTTTTTCTCTCATAATTTATCATAACTTTTC
The DNA here is from genome assembly GCF_023159225.1 of Perognathus longimembris pacificus. Classification (NCBI taxonomy): domain Eukaryota; kingdom Metazoa; phylum Chordata; class Mammalia; order Rodentia; family Heteromyidae; genus Perognathus; species Perognathus longimembris. The sequence goes on along the minus strand of NC_063162.1, from coordinate 47,721,402 downwards.
TTCAAGGTATATATGATCTTTCCATTTTTTTTCTATTTCTATCTTTTCATGTTTTTTTTCTATTTCTATCTTTTCTTCTACTCATTGATAACATAGTACTTTTGTTTCTAAACGTTACATAACTGATATATTGTAAAATAAAAATTAAGTTTATAATACAGTAAATTTTAAAATTGTTTTCATAGATTTACTTTTATTATTATTATAAGGTTCTCAAGGAAGGAAACCCACCACATAGTTCAAGCAGAGAAGAGTTTATTGGGGGAAGAACAAACTGCCAACCCACACAAGATGGAGACACAGAGAGACAGAGGGGAAAGAAGATGAGAAAAAGAGAGAAAAGGAAAGAGCAGGAGAGAGTAAGAGAAAAAGGAAAGAGAAAGAGAGAAAAGGGATGAGAGTGAGGACTTGTGTTGAGCCAAATTATATACGGAAAGGTGGGAGGTATGGCCAGGTGGATTAGATGTGATCTCAGAGAAGGGAGATAACTGCCTCCGGATGTGCCAGTATATCTAGGTAATGCAGGTACTGGGCGAAGACTTAAACAAGTGGGGAACATCTGCATGGAGCCCTCCCGGGTGGATCTCATAGTTTTATTTAATGCTTTTCTGCTTGTAGAGATCAGTGGATTTTAATATTCAGTATTTTTTAAATGTTACAATTCAGGGTCAGGATCAGTGATTTGGGCCTATAATCCTAGGTAGTCAGGAGGTAGAGATAGTAGGATCATGGTTTGAGGCCAGCTTGGACAAAAAAGATTAGACCCTTATCTCAACAAATAAGCAGTGGTGGTTCACCTATGAACAGACATAAATAGGAAGATTGCCTTAGCCCAGCCCTGGACTAAAAAAAAAGAAAAAAAAAAGGGTAAGACCCAACCAAAAAATAACTAAAACAAAGTAGGGCTAGAAGAATGGATCAAGTGGTAGACTGCCTACTTAGCAAGCTCAGGGCCCTGAGTTCAAGAATCAGTACTGCTAGTAAATAAATGCTGCAGAAAGTTTTCCATCTTCATTTACTTTAAAACATTTCATATATATACATATATGTATACATATATACATATAAATATATATGAGATAAAGACTTCAAAAATGTAATCTTGATGCTATAATCAAACCTAATTAACACTAATTTCTATATGTTATTTAATCCCTCATCCATCTTGAAATTTTGTCTTTTTACAATTGATTGTTTTCAGATCAGAACTCCGACAAGGTCAATATTATATATTTGGTTGATACATGTCTTAAATCTATTACAACTCCTCTGTTCCCACCTCTTGATGTCATTTCTTTAAGACTGAATTGTTCATAAAAATCCAACATTTTGGGTTTCAGTGAGTGGATCCTTGTTGTATTTATGTAAATACAGTATCTATTCAATGTTATTCCTATAAACTAGCAATTTTATCTAAATGCTTGATTAGATTCAAATTCAAATGCTTGGTAGATTCGAGTTCACTCCTTTTTCTATGAATACTTCTTAGGCAGTTGTATTTACTTCCTACTGAATTACTTCAAGTGAAACATAATACCTAGTAACTTTATTACTACATTTTATTTTTAGAAGAGTTTTAGATTTCCAGAAAAACTGAGAAGATGACACAAACTTTCTGAATTATTGTATGTCTTGCTGTTCTTTTGACTGACATCTTGCATTAATATGGTATAGTGTTACAACTATTGAGTCACTACTTATACATTATTGTAAGTTAACATCCATAGTTCATATAGTTTTCCTTCATTTTTCCTAATGTCTTTGTTCTAAGATCTTAGCCAGGAGACCAAAACTGTCTTAGTTTTACTGGTATTAATTTTGACCAGTGGTTTCAGTATTTTCAGGCAGATGGTTCAATACTAATTTCTTCTTTAAAAAGTTCTCTTAAATAGTTTCAGCACCAATCAGTAATCCCTGCCTTGGCTCATTATTTCACTAGGAGTTGCAGAGTCATGATTTTTAAAATCAATTATTTCTTTGGCAATTATTTGCTATAATTGTCCTGCAATGATTTTTGCTTTTTCAGCTATTTGCTTTCTTTGAAATAATACACAATTTATCTTGCAGATTTTAATAGTTCTAAATGTTAATGATTCTAATATACTTGTAGGGTATGTATAGAAATTCCAATTGCTTTTAGCTTTTAAAATTATTTTCACAATAGTACAGAGAAATGTTTTTATTGCTAATCAAAAGGTATGGCTTTCTTTTTTGACACTGTAAGTACGTTTGGCTTTTTGCTCTATCTTCTGATTTATAGCAAAGCAAACAAAACAAAACACCCAGGGCTGGGACATGCATGAAGCCCTGGGTTCGATTCCTCAGCACCACATAAACAGAAAAATCCGGAGGTGGTGCTGTGGCTAAAGTGGCAGAGTGCTAGCCTTGAGCAAAATGAAGCCAGGGACAGTGTTCAGGGCCTGAGTTTAAGCTCCAGGACTGCCCCCCCCAAAAAAAAACAAAACAGATTGGAAATTACCAAAGTAATGACAAAATATTTTGTATGCTTTGTATGCTGACAAGACAGTTGGCAGCCCTAGATAGCTTAGATACACAGTGATTATAGGAAAGAACAAATTCAGACTATAGAGTTGGGATTTTTATGCTTACCCCATCCTCAATATGCAGGGAGAAAAGAGACATTGAAAGTTAAATTCATTACTAACCTGGACACTGGTGGCTCATATTTACAACCATACCTACTCAGGAGGCTGAGATCTGATTAAGAGTCAAAGCCAGCTTGGGCAGAGAGTCAAAGCCAGCTTGGGCAGGAAAGTCTGTGAGACTCTTATCTCCAATTAACCACCAGAAAGTCAAAAGTGGAGCTGTGGCTCAACTGGTAGAAAGCCAGCCTACAGTAGAATAAAAGATAAGTTCAAGATCCCCCCCATCCTGCCCCATTGATCACTGATGGCTAGTGATTTAACCAGTCATATCTGTGTAATGAGACTCTCCAAACAACTGGCTGTGGGCAGCTTTTGCATAGCAGAACATATAGAAGTTCCTGGAGAATGGCACCAAGCTCCCTGCCATTGACCCATAGCCTTACCATGTGCATCAACCCATCTGTGTATCCTTTGTAATATCCTTTGCAGTAAGTCAGGAGATGTGTTTTCTTAGTCCTTTGAGCCACTGGGAGCAAATTAAAAGCTCAGGGTGGTTTAGGAATTCCAATTTTAGCTGCTTAGCCCAAAGCTCCCAGTAAGACATCTGGGGCTTGTGACAGGCATCTGAAATAGGGGACAGGCTTGTGGGACTGAAGCCTTAACCTGTGGAATCAAATGCTATCCCTAGGATCCCATTATCCCAGATAATGTCACTATTGACTTAGAGAACACTCAGTGTTTGCCTGCTGAACTATGTGGGAGAATTGCTTTAGGGAATTGCATAGGGATTTAGAGATTGCACCGGGAAAAATCCATACAAATCTGGGGTCACAGAAGTGTCCTGTGTTGATTGTGCTGTTTTGAGAGCAATGACAGATAAGGTATGTTTGTTTGGTTTTCCATCTCTCATTAAGTAATACCTGTCAATTATGCAGACTGCCCCAAAGCATGGTGTTGAAAAGCAAATTATTTTTTGAAAGGCTAATGATTAAGTTCCTAAAAAGAAAGCTATTATTCTATATTTATGTGAGCCAAAAATTTTCAAAAGCAATTAACTGACATTAATAACTAACTCTCATAGATTAAAGAATTGTTCGCAGCCAGGTGTTGGTGGTTCATGCCTATGATCCTAGCTACTCAGGAGGCTGAGATCTGAGGACTGCAGTTCAAAGCTAGCCCAGAAGAGAAAGTCTGTGAGAGACCCTTATCTCAAATTAACAATTAGAAAAACCAGAAAACCAGAACTGGTACTGTTGCTCATAGTGGTAGAGGGCTAGCTTTGGGCAGAAGTGCTCAGGGACAACACTCAGGCCCTGAGTTCAAGCCCCATGACTGGCAAGAATAAATAAATAAATGAAAATTCATTATAATAAAAATACAGTAAAAAAATAAATAAAAATTAAAAATTCATTGTAATAAATAGTATTTGTGATCAGTTTGTGTGATTTATTTATTTATTTATTTTTGTTAAATTTTTATTGTCAAACAGGTACAGAGATGTCACACTTTCATACGTTAGGCATTGGATACATTTCTTGTACTGTTTGTTACCTCCTCCCTCATTCCCCCTCCCCCTCCCTCTTTCCCTTCCCCCCGAGTTGTTCAGTTCATTTATACCAAACAGTTTTGCAAGTATTGCTTTTGTAGTCGTGTTTTTTTTTTTTAACCCTGTGTCTCTTGATTTTGGTATTCCCTTTCTATTTCCTAGTTCTAATACCAGTATACATGGTTTCCAATGTACTCAGATAAGATACACAGGTAGTACAGGTACAACCATAGGAAGGGGATACAAGAGGATCATCAATAATAGAAGCTACGGTTTCACAACAAATGTTGAAAGTAATTACAACAGTGATATGGCATTCGTTTCCATAACATGGAGTTCATTTCACTTAGCATCATCTTATGTGTTCATAAGGGCTACTGGGCTGTTGTGATCCTCTGCTGTGACTAGCCTAAACCTGTGCTAATTATTCCCTATGAGGGAGACCATAGAGTCCATGTTTCTTTGGGTCTGGCTCACTTCACTTAGTATAATTTTTTCCAAGTCCTTCCATTTCCTTACGAATGGGGCAATGTCATTCTTTCTGATAGAGGCATAAAATTCCATTGTGTATATGTACCACATTTTCCTGATCCATTCATCTACTGAGGGGCATCTGGGTTGGTTCCAAATTCTAGCTATGACAAATTATGCTGCGATGAACATTGTTGTGCTGGTGACTTTAGTGTGTTCTTGTTTGTGGTCTTTTGGGTAGATGCCCAAAAATGGGGCTTCTGGGTCATAGGCTAGCTCTATGTTTAGCCTTCTGAGGGATCTCCATACCACTTTCCAGAGTGGCTGAACCAGTTTACATTCCCACCAACAATGAAGTAGGGCTCCCTTTTGGCCACATCCCCTCCAACATTTGTTATTGTTAGTTTTCTTGATATAGGACATTCTTACTGGGGTGAGATGGAATCTCAATGTTGTTTTGATTTGCATTTCTTTTATGGCCAGTGATGTAGAGCACTTTTTCATATGTCTCTTGGCCATTCTCTTTTCTTCATCAGAAAAGTCTCTTTTTAAGTCTTTAGCCCACTTGTTGAGAGGGCTATTGGTTCTTTGCGGTTTTGTATTGGAGGAATGTAATTTTTTTAGTTCTGCATATATTTTAGATATGAGGCCTTTGTCCGTTGTATGGCCGGTAAAGATCTTTTCCCAATCTGTGGGCTTTCTGTCCTTTGCCTTGCAGAAGCTCTGCAGTTCATGTGATTTAATAACAAGAACTAAAGTAGTTTGTGCTGAGGAATGGAGACCCAGATAGTTAAAGAAAGTCATCTGAAGAAAATAACTTTACTACACAGGTCTAGTAAAGAGAATTTATCATCTTTTTTACAAAAATAAAACCTTTCGGTTGTTTCTCTCCTCCCCACCATTCACAAGTGTAGAACATTTTAATTTTTAGTTTAAAAATTCATCTCAAAACCTACCTAGCTTTACATTATCCTGCCCCTCCTATCTATAGCCATTGTAGGTTTGATGTAATCAACTTATGCTTTTCTTCCCCAAATTTTAATCATAAAAACACACATTTCCAATGACTAACTCTCTGGCTGGGGACTGTGGCAACTTGTTCAATAAACTCTCTTATTTTAGAGATCTCTTGGTCTCAAGAGTTTGCATTTCAGGGGCTGGTAATGTGGCTTAGTGGTAGAATGCTTGCCCAGCATGCAGGAAGCCCTGGGTTTGATTCCTCAGCACCACAAAAACAGAAAAAGCCAGAAGTGGTGCTGTGGCTCAAGAGGTAGAGTGCTAAGCTTGAGCAAAAAGAAGCCAGGGACAGTACTCAGGCCCTGAGTCCAAGTCCCAGGTCTGGCAAAAAAAATGTAAAGTTTGCATTTCATATTAGAAAATTTAGTAATCTATCAAAAATTGCTTCTGGGGCTGGGGATATGGCCTAGTGGCAAGAGTGCCTGCCTCAGATACACGAGGCCCTAGGTTTGATTCCCCAGCACCACATATACAGAAAACGGCCAGAAGCGGCGCTGTAGCTCAAGCGGCAGAGTGCTAGCCTTGAGCGGGAAGAAGCCAGGGACAGTGCTCAGGCCCTGAGTCCAAGGCCCAGGACTGGCAAAAAAAAAAAAAAAAAAAAAAATGCTTCTGATACAGTGGTCTCTTGGGATCTACTTAACAAACTATTCTTCAATTTACTACTTTCTTAATTTTGTTTAAATATCACTACTGAAATTGTTTAGAAGAAGGCAGACTTTTTTCCCCCTGCTACCAATACTGAAAAATTGTAACATGGATCAGGTCTTCGTCTTCATGGTCTTAAAGAATGAATCTACAGACACAGGAGAAGTAAAATAGTAAAGACTTATTGAAGGAAACAATAAGTTCTCCCACCAGACAGGAGGGGTTCTCAGGGAGGGCACCGCCTGGTACACACTATGTAGAGGTCAATAAGGTGTCTCCAGGAGAGAGCTATGGGGCTCTTAAGATCAATGGACATCCTATGGACCATATCAGTGCCCAAACCCAATCTGAGGGTCCACACAGCCTGCATTAGCTCTTCATGCATCAGTTAGCCCCACTTCCCATTCTAGTATATCCTTTTGGGGTCCAATCAGTCTGTTTTTCATGTGCAAGTCTTCCCTAGCCAATGGGCCCTGGAGTCTGAATGTACAACTGCTCAAGGCTATGGTAAGGATTGCAGAACCTCTATGGGATATGACCTTTGCCCTGGTTGCCTAGCCAGGCTCTTTTTCTGCTCTGACTTCCATGACATATGTAGAATATGGACCAATGCAAAACCAGAGGTTTCTCCAGGATATGGATTTGGCAAGTCAGATACTGATGATAGACTTGGAATTTACAATTGACTCATTTCTTCACCAATGGTTTGTTATGATCAGAATCATTTTATCAAGTGTATATTTAGACTTCAATCTGTATATTTTTAATTTCTTGTTATAGCTAGAATGGCAGGCTCATTCCACCACAATAGTGACTTTTGAGATGGAGTCTCTTGAGCTTTTCTGCCTGGGGCTTCCTTGGAACAATTCTGGAATTGCAATCCTTTTGATCTCAGCCTCTCATGAAGCTAAGATGATAGGCATGTGACATCCTGCCCAACTATGGATTAAGAAGGGATCTTGCTAAACTCTCCTGTCTAGAGTGGTCTCAAGCTTCAATCTTCCCATTCTCAGCCTCCCATATGCATGAGACATTAGTGGCCAGACACTTTTGTTGTTGTTGTTGTTTTTGAGATAGTGTCTCACTATGTTGCCTAGGTTGGCTTGGAACTTGCAATCCTTCTGCTACAGCCTTCCAACTAGCTGGGACTATAATCATGTGCCACATGTTGGATTTCTTTAATGTCTTCAGATGAACCTAATTCAAGGTACAGAATTTACTAGATGAGAAATTTCATGGGTATTAGTATAAAAAACCAGACATGGAATTTCTTTGATATTTAGGGTCATTTTTATGACTATGGTTTTCAATTTTTATAGTAATTAATTGTGAATGTAACAGCAGAGTAGAAAGAAGGTCAACATTGGAGTCTTTTTTTAAACAGGAATACTTTTTTTTTTAACTTCTCTGTCACATAGCAAAATCATGAACTACTTCAAATGCCTATCTGTTTTCAGGAAGGATATCATAAACTATATGTCTCAATCCTTCAGCCTCAGCCTCCAGAGCTGGGATTACAGGTGTGTTTCACCATGCCTGGCTCAATTTGCTTATTGTGTGTGTTGGTTTGGGGGCTCGAACTTGGGGCTTTGTACTCTTTCTCAGCTTTTTCAACCAAGGATGGTACTCTATCACTTGAGCCATACTTCTACTTCTAGCTTTTTTCTGGTTAATTGGAGATTAGTCTCTCAAATTTGCCTGCTCAGGCTGGCTTTGAACCCTGATCCTCAGATCACACCTAACCTCAACTGCAATGTTTTTCCAAACCTGGCTTATTTCACTTAATATGATGATCTTCAGTTCCATCAGTTTGTTTTCCTGCAAACAATATGAGTTGATTCTACTTTTTGGCTGAATAATACTTTATTGATGTTGTTATTGGTAGTGGTGGTACTGGTGGTGCTGGTGGTGGTAGTGTATGTGTTTATCTAACATTTTCCCTTGATGAAACCTTGTCTGATTTCATATCTTGGCTACTGTGAATACTGCTGTGATGAACATAGGTGTGAAGGTATCTCTAATGTAGGTACAACTTTGGTTCCTTTGGAGATATATATGTGTATGTGTATATATACACATATATATATATAAACGTACATAGATCATGTAATATAACCACATCATCATGTAGTTCTACTTGTAGTTTTCCCTCATTTCTTTATTGTTAGCATGATGTTACAGTTTCATATGTAAGGCAGTGAGTACATTTCTTATCCAACTTGTTACCTCCTCCCTTACTAGTAGTTTTTTGAGGAGCTTCCATATTGATTGCCATAGTAGTTGTGCTAATTTATATATTCACTAACAGTGTATAAAGGTTCCTCTGTGTGTGTGTGTGTGTGTGTGTGTGTGTGTGTGTGTGTCACAGGGCTTGAACTCAGGACCCGGGCATTGTCTCTGACCTCTAGTGCTCAAGACTAGTATCTAGTGCTTGAGTCACAGCTTAACTTCCTGCTTTTTAGTAGTCAAATAGAGATAATAGTTTCACAGACTTTCCTGCCCAAACTGGCTTTGAACTGCTATCCTCAGACATCAGTCTCCTGAGTAGCTAGGATTTACAGGCATGAGCCATCGTGCCTAGTAAGAATTCTTTGACCTAACATCCTCATTAACACTTGCTATTTTCAGTCTCTTCTATCTGCACACCCTTCACTGGGGCTTGAACTCAGGGCCTCACACTCTCGCTTAGCTTTTTCTCCTCAACGATGGCATTCTACTACATGAGCCACATCTCCATTTCAGGCTTTTTTTTTTTTGGCCAGTCCTGGGCCTTGGACTCAGGGCCTGAGCACTGTCCCTGGCTTCTTCCCGCTCAAGGCTAGCACTATGCCACTTGAGCCACAGCGCCTCTTCTGGCCGTTTTCTGTATATGTGGTGCTGGGGAATCAACCTAGGGCCTCGTGTATCCGAGGCAGGCACTCTTGCCACTCTTGCCACTAGGCTATATCCCCAGCCCCATTTCAGGCTTTTTGATAGTTCATTGAAGGTAAGATTCTCATGGATTTTTCTACCCTGGCTGGCTTCCAACTTTAATCCTCAGATCTTAGCTTCCTGGGTAGCTAGGATTACAGATGCAAGCCATCAGCCTCCTCCTCTTTATGCTATAGTCATTTTTTTCCTTCAGATAGGTGATTTTGGCAGATTAATCCACTGATTGACTTCACCTATGGCCTGAGGCACAAGCACAACTACTGCTTAGCTTAGTTCAGATTAGGTTTCACTAACTTGTCTTGGCTGGCTACAAACTGTCATCCTCCCAACATCTTTTACACTACTTAAACTTCTCAACAAAGCTGTCTCCAACTATCCCCATCTCCCATTCATGTAACCCCAGGGTCCCTGACCTGTGACTGTTCCTTGTTTAGAGGTCCCCAGAGTAGCACATTCTCAAATAATGGACCTCCCTCTCAAGACGGCACCTGGTTATAATGCTCTTACATAGGGGAGTGATGCAACAGACTTCTTCCCTGGTGTTAGTCTATACATACACAAGTACCTGCAACCCAGTCAAGGTTTCTCCTAATCTAGGACCAGCACTGCCTAAACTCTCCAGGCTTATATGGGTTTTTACAACTTCAGGCTCACCTCCCTCGGAAGCTAGGGTTGGAGATGTGGACTGTATCTTACTTTTTGTTTTAGGTTATCTTTCTCTTTTTCTGTGTTTTTGATCTGTCCTGTCATCTTTTCCTTCATTCCTTCAGAATATAGTCTTTCTTTTACTTCCCTGAAGCTTCCATAGAGTCCCATAGTGGAGGCTTCTAACCTTCAAACATACCGTAGAACATGAGTGATTTTTAATGAGATACTACATTTGAAGAGATTCTAGAAAGAACAGAGAAAACAGTCATGAGAAAAATCATAAATCACGATTTTTTTTAGAACCAAAAGACAAGTGCCTGCATAAAGACTTGTGGAGTAGCCAGCAAATTAAACAAGAATAAAGTTCACATATCATGTGCTTGAGAGAAAAAAAAGAAACCTTTAAGAACTTTCAGAGGGGGGAAAAAAAGCTTAAAAAAGTCAAGAACCAAAATATGTAATATTTCATGAGGTCACTGAAAGATAAGAAACAGCAGTGCACTGTCTTAAAAATCTTGAAGAAAAAGTATTTCTAGTCTAGATTTCTATACCAAATCATAACATTGACTTAACTGAAGACAATTTTAGACATAGGAGATCTCAGAAACTTCCTATTATTTCTTAAAAGGCTACCACTAGAAAATAAAGAATAAGAAAAAAAGAAATGCTCATTTGATAACAAGGAAAGAAGCAAGAACAGGAAGACAAGGAATCCAGATACTAAGGAGATACATGAGAGAGGGGTGAAAGGAATTCCCAAATTGACAGTGAAGGCAAGTTTATAGATAACAGCTATACAGAACGACAAAATAAACAATCTGATAAACAAAAATCATGCAGACTGAAATAAAAGATGGGGGCTCCAAGAGGGACAAAAAAATTGAAAACAAAAACCCTTCTGATGAGTTTGGACATTTTAAGAGAAAGTGTATTTCTTCACAATAAATATTTTGGATACCTTTTTTGAAACATTAATATACAGCTACTTGGGGCTGTGAATGTGGCTTAGTGGTAGAGTGCTTGCCTTGCATACATGAAGCTCTGGGCTCCATTCCTCAGCACCACATAAACAGAAAAGGCCAGAAGTGGCTCTGTGACTCAAGTGGTAGAGTGCTAGGCTTGAGGGGAAAAAAAAGAAACCAGGGACAGTGCTCAGGCCCTGAGTCCAAGCCCCAGGACTGGCAAATAGATAGATAGATAGATAGACAGACAGATAGATAGACAGATAGATAGATAGATAGATATCTACTTTCACAGAACCTTCATTCTAGCAGAAGATAATAAATAAACAAGTTGTATAACGTATTAGTGGCCAATGAAAGCTATTTTTAAAAAGAAGAAAATTAACTTAGGGATGTTAGAATAAATTTTGTGTATGTGTGCTAGTCCTGGGGCTTGAACTCAAGGCCTAGGCACTGTCCCTTAGCTTCTGTGATCAAGGCTAGTGCTCTAACACTTGAGCAACAGCTCCACTTTCAGCTTCTTTTTTTTTTTTTTTTTTTGGCCAGTCCTGGGCCTTGGACTCAGGGCCTGAGCACTGTCCCTGGCTTCTTCCCGCTCAAGGCTAGCACTCCGCCACTTGAGCCACAGCGCCGCTTCTGGCCGTTTTCTGTATATGTGGTGCTGGGGAATCGAACCTAGGGCCTCGTGTATCCGAGGCAGGCACTCTTGCCACTAGGCTATATCCCCAGCCCACACTTTCAGCTTCTTGATGGTTAGTTGGAGATAAAAGTCTCATCAACTTTCCTGACCACACAGGCTTTGAAACAAGGTCCTCAGACTCAGCCTCCTGAGTAGCTAGGATTGCTGGTGCCCAGTAGGAATACTTTTTTTTTTTTTTTGGTAAGTAAGGAAAAAGGGTAAAGTTTACAATTTTAAATAAAATGGTTGGTATAGTCCTTATTGTCAGATTTTACTAAGACGAGATAAATCAGAATCAGTCTTGTGGTTATGTTGGCTGAATATTGAAGGACAAGGGAGAAGGGTGAGAGGTAAGGGACGGAAGCAGCAGGAGATGAGGTTAGAAAGAACAGGATGGGAGGATATGTGAGATCCTATAGGATCCTATAGATAGTATAATAACTACTTTTATGCTGAGGAAAAGTGAGAGTTTCTATAGCAGTGAAGTAATTGGCTTACATTTTAAAAGGACCACTTGTTGCCATCTGAGAATAGACTACAGGCAGATAATGGTGAAAGAGGAAAAAAAGAAGGCAAATGTTTTGCCTAATAAGGAAGCAATTATTCCAGTAACTCAGACCAGAGATGTGGTAGTCTTGGACAACAGTGACATAGCTGTTGAGAAGCTGAAGGAATCATTCATGATAGATACAGAGAAGTCTAGGCAAAATAAGTAAACCGAGAACCAATTACTAGTGGAAAGAAAACAGAAAATAATATAAGAAAAGGTAACCATGGCAATGTCTAGGACTCGATATGAATAACATTTACACAGTAATAAGCATGTAAACACAAAAGCTAACAATAAAATATTATCAAGTGGCTATACTGTTAGAGTGTATGGTGAAAGCGTGGCCAATTTATTTATCACAAAGAATTCCTATACGTCATTAAAAAAATTTCGATCCACTAAGAAAATGTGCAGAGGTTATAAGCAGACAGTTTAGGGAAAAAGAAAACCAATGGGTCTTACACCTATTACAAGGAGTTGCGTTTTCCTCAAAACTAAAAACAAACTGAAAGGAAAACTCAAACTACATTGAGATGTGATATTTTATCTGATTAGGTATTTATTCTATAGACCTATATAGAGGAAAACTGATACATGTTCAAGGTTATTCTGCAGATTATTTATAAGCGCAAAGACTAAAAACAACATAAACATTTAATTACATAAATCAGGTGACTGAGTAGTTAAAGGCATATATAAGCACATACATAAATATGCATACAACAGGATATTATGTTACTACATAGCAATATATAAAACTAAGGGAACAAGCTGTGCTTATAGGGGCTCATATCTATAATCCTAGCTATTCAGGGAGCAGAGATGGGGTGGACTGCAATTTGAGGCGACCTAAGCAAAAATTTGCCAGACCTCATCTCAACCAATAAAAAGCTTGGTGTGGTGGTACGTGCTTGTCATGTCACTTACATGGCAAGTATAAATAGACGGATCAAGGATAAATAGAAGGATCACGCATAAGGTGAAACCTATTTGAAAAATAGCAAAAGCAAAATGGGCTAGGAGGCATAACTCAAGTGGTAAAAGCACCTCCTAACAAGTAGGAGTCCCAGAGTTCAAACCCCAGCAATGCCTAAACAAACAAAAATACAATTACATTAAAAAATAGTCCCCAAAATGTCCAGGTGCTGTTGGCTCACACCTGTAATTCTAGTCACTCAGAGGCTGAGATCCAGAGGATTGTAGTTTTAAGCCAGTCTGGGTAGAAACATCTGAGATTCTATTTTCAAAATAACTGGCAAAGAAGCCAGGCAGGCTAGAGATGTGGCTCAAGTGTTAGCATGCCAGTCAAGCAAGCAAACTGAGCAATGATGACATTTTAACTTTAAACCCTAGAACAGGTAAAAAAAAAAAAGACAAAACAACAAAAAACTAAGGAAGTCATTTATATGAAAAGATCTTCAATACCAGGCATAATGGTAACATGCCTGTAATTCCAGCACTCAGGAGGATGAGGCAGGAGGATAGTGAGTTACAGATCAATATGGTCTACACAGTGGTCAGCTTGAGCTACAGAGGAAGACCTTGTCTCAAATATCAGATAAAACCTCTACAAACTTCCAAGAGTGTATGTATGCACTCATGTGCATATATGTTTATATGAATGAAAGATGAAGAAAAACAAATGCCACTGGTTGCTCATGAGTAGATTTGGGTGTCTCAAAGACAAAGATGGAAAATTTTTGTACATCTTGTATTTTCTGAGTTTAAACCATTATATAACAAATAACAAACCGTGTTATATAACAAATATGTCATATACTGATTAAACATTTTTTTACTAGTTGAATTATTTGACTTTTAAACAAATACATACAAAAATATATACAAAAGTACATATGCAGAACTTTAATAAAATAAAAACAAGGACATAATTGTTAAATAAGAAACAAAAAACAATATTGTATAGAATTAAATCCTTTTTTGTGTGTGTACCAGTCCTGAGGCTTGAACTCAGAGCTGGAGCACTGTCCTTAAGCTTCTTTTGCTCAAGGCTAGCACTCTACCACTTGAGTCACAGTGCCACTTCTAGCCTTTTCTGTTTATGTGGTATTGAGGAATCGAACCCAGAGCTTTATGCATACTAGGCACACACTTTACCACTGAGCCACATTCCCAGCCACTCTTCTCCACTGGAGAACAATACATTGATTTCATGTATTAAGACAATATTTATTATATTTTTTAAACTTTTTTTTTTTTTTTTTTTTTTGGCCAGTCCTGGGCCTTGGACTCAGGGCCTGAGCACTGTTCCTGGCTTCCTTTTTGCTCAAGGCTAGCACTCTGCCACTTGAGCCACAGCGCCACTTCTGGCCATTTTCTGTATATGTGGTGCTGGGGAATAGAACCCAGGGCTTCATGTATACAAGGCAAGCTCTTTTGCCACTAGGCCATATCCCCAGCCCCAAACTTTTTCTTTTTTTAACCTTCAAGTTATCTGGAAATTAACTCAATTAGTTAATCTCATAAAACATCTAGAATCACTGGGTATCAGTGGGCTCACACCAGTAATCCTCGCTACTCAGGATTGCAGTTTGAAGCCATCTGGGACAGAAAAGTCCACAAGACCTTTAATGAACCAGCAAAAAGCCAGAAGCAGAGTTGTGATTCAAGTGATAGATCACCACTCCTGGAGCTTGAACTCAGGGCCTGGGCACTGTCCCTGAGCTATTAGCAGTAGAGTACTTGCCTAGCATGCATGAAGCCCTGGGTTCAATTCCTCAGTACCACATAAACAGAAAAAGTTAGAAGTGGCACTGTGGCTCAAGTAGTAGAGTGCTAGCCTTGAGCAAAAGAAGCTTAGGGAAGTGCCCCAGCTCTGAGTTCAAGCCCCAGGATGGGGGAAGAGAGAGAGAGAGAGAGAGAGAGAGAGAGAGAGAGAGAGAGAGAGAGAGAGAGAGAGAGAGAGAGAGAGAATATTTAAGGTATGGGAAATGCAAGGTGCTAGTGGCTCGTTCCTGTAATCCTAGCTAATCAGGAGGCTGAGATCTAAGGATCAAGGTTTGAAGCCAGCCCTGACAAATCCAGGAGACTATCTCCCATTAATCAGCAAAATACCCAAGTGGAGATGTGGCTCAAAGGGTAGAGAGTCAGCCTTGAATGAAAACAAAACACAACTAAACAATAACATGAGGCTCTGAGCTCAAGCCCCAATATAAGAAAAAAAATAAAAGAATATGGAGTGATATTAATATATTATGTGCAAGTAAGATGTCATTCAATTTAAGAGATTTAAGTATCCACAGATTTTTGTGCATGAGAGTGGTCCTAACAAAGTATTCTCTCACAGATACTAAGTAAGGGAAGATACCCAACGGCAGAAACAAAGTTTATATATTCATATACTGCAGGCATTCAAAATATGTGTGTGAAAACGATTTTTACTTAAAATGCTATTGGCCACCAGAGGACCAATATTATTAATTTGTTCAGGAGGTATAAAACCTGGTTAGTCATCAAATACATTTCAAAAATGGAGAACCACCTTGCCCAGCAGCCTGAAAAACAACACTGAATTAGTGGATTAATTTCTAATGTAGCTGCATTGGGTTATAACTGAATTCTAACTCTATGCTCTTACACAAAGAAGGATGTTCACTCTTATGAGATTGGCCTACTCTGTAAATTATCTCTATAGTGTTCACTTTTCCACTAAATATTTTATTTGATAAAATGATTAAACAGAAATTATAATAGCAGTGAACATCTACAGAATTTAAAACTATAGTATGAACTATAAGCTTTACTAGAAACTATAACTATAAACTTGTATGACTATTTTCTTTATAAAATACTCTTATTTGCCTTTACCTCGAGTGCAGTTTGTTTGCAGCTACTTCATGTGTAAGAGTGTAACATTTAATACAGAAAAGAAAATCAGGTTTTTTCTATTGTCAGACATTAAAGAGATTTGTAAAAGTGTAAAATCATTCTACTCTCTTTTTAAAAAGCAAACTTCGTAAAAATGTTAAGTCAACATAAAACAGATTATTTTAGTAAATATTAGTGTTAAGTAAATAGTAACAATTATTTTTTTTTTAAAAGTCTAGGCTGGGGGCTGGGGATATAGCCTAGTGGCAAGAGTGCCTGCCTCGGATACACGAGGCCCTAGGTTCGATTCCCCAGCACCACATATACAGAAAACGGCCAGAAGCGGCGCTGTGGCTCAAGTGGCAGAGTGCTAGCCTTGAGCGGGAAGAAGCCAGGGACAGTGCTCAGGCCCTGAGTCCAAGCCCCAGGACTGGCCAAAAAAAAAAAAAGTCTAGGCTGGGAATATAGCCTAGTGGCAAGAGTGCTCGCCTTGTATACATGAAGCCCTGGGTTCCATTCCCCAGCACCACATAGGTCAGAAGTAGAGCTGTGCCTCAAGTAGCAGAGGGCTAGCCTTGAGCAAAAAGAAGCCAGGGACAGTGCTCAGGCCCTGAGTCCACGGCCCGGACTGGCAAAAAAAAAAAAAATGTCTAGCCAAGTGCTGGTGGCTCACACCTGTAATCCTAACTACTCAGGAGGCTGAGATCTGAGGACTGAAGTTCAAAGCCAGCTTGGACAAAAAAGTCCATGAGATTTTTATCTCTAATTAATCACTAAGAAAGCCAGAAGTAGAACTGTGGCTCAAGTGGCAGAGCACTAGCCTTGAGTGAAAAATCTCAAGAATAGTGCCAACGCCCTGATTTCAAACTCCAGGACCAGTGTGTGCATGTACACAGACAAATACACACATTTTAATATCTAATATGGCAAATATTGGTAGATATCACACATAAACAAGTGTTTTTGGAGCCCTTAGCAAAAATTTAAGCACATGATTTATGTTTAAACACGTTATTTAATAAATACTTCAGCTGGTTTAGCGTGTATGTAAGTGTCTGTGTGTGTGTGTGTGTGTGTGTATGTGTGTGTGTCCCTGTGCTGGGACACAAACTCAGTCAGAGACTGGGTGTTACCCTGTAGGTGGGTTTTTTGTTTTATTTTGTTTTTGTCCCTTAGTTTTTTGCTCAAGACTGACCTTTTCCATCTGAGCCACACCTCTACTTCTGGCTTTTTTTTTTCCTGGTCAATTGGGATAAGAATCTAATGGAGTTTTCCTTTCTAGACTAGCTTTGAACAGGTATCCTCAGATCTCTGCCTCCTAAGTAGCTAAGATTACAAGTGTGTGTCAAAAGTGACAAGCGGGTATGGTTTTATATGGGCAATACAAAGACTACAATAGGATTTCACAAATTCTTTTTTTTTTTTTTTTTTGGCCAGTCCTGGGGCTTGGACTCAGGGCCTGAGCACTGTCCCTGGCTTCTTTTTGCTCAAGGCTAGCACTCTGCCACTTGAGCCACAGCACCACCTCTGGCCTTTTCTATATATGTGGTGCTGAGGAAGCGAACCCAGGGCTTCATGTATTGGAGGCAAGCACTCTTGCCACTAGGCCATATTCCCAACCCCTCACCAATTCTTTTTTTTTTGGCCAGTCCTGGGCCTTGGACTCAGGGCCGGAGCACCGTCCCTGGCTTCTTCCCGCTCAAGGCTAGCACTCTGCCACTTGAGCCACAGCGCCGCTTCTGGCCGTTTTCTGTATATGTGGTGCTGGGGAATCGAACCTAGGGCCTCGTGTATCTGAGGCAGGCACTCCTGCCACTAGGCTAT
This sequence comes from Perognathus longimembris pacificus, assembly GCF_023159225.1. Classification (NCBI taxonomy): domain Eukaryota; kingdom Metazoa; phylum Chordata; class Mammalia; order Rodentia; family Heteromyidae; genus Perognathus; species Perognathus longimembris. The sequence continues at coordinate 47,703,695 of NC_063162.1, read as the reverse complement.
ATCCCCAGCCCTCACCAATTCTTAAAAATGGATTTTTGTGTAAATTTTTTTTGTGTGTGTGTGTGTTTGAACTCAGGGTCTCTTAATCTTACTTGACTTTTATCTGAAGCCACAGTTCCACTTCCACCTTTTTGCTGGTTAATTGGAGATAAGAGTTACATGGACTTTCTTGCCCAGGCTGGCTTTGAACCATGATCCTCAGATCTCAGATCCCCTACTATCTAGGATTATAGGTGAGACCCCAAGTGCTCAGCAATTTTCATCTAGATTTGTATATTGACAGTTATCCTGATGACCTTCAGATCAGTTGCACCACTTACTGTATCACCAAGGGGACTCAAATTGTGCACCCCACTCCTGCAGATAAAAGAAACGGTCTCCATCCCATAAGCTAGCTAGAAACACTGGGTTTCATGTAAAGTGACAGTACACCAAACACAATAATTTGTTATCTGAGGTTACTGGGGAAGAACCAGAGAAGATAGTTGATCTCCTTCACCCCTTTCCTCTTCTTCTCTCCCCTCTTTCTCTTTCCTCCTCGCTCCTCTTTTCTCCTGTTTTTTTCCCTTCCCTTCCCTTCCTCCTCCACTCCTTATCCTCTCCCTCTCTCCCTCCCTCCCTCCCTCCCTTCCTCCCTCCCGCTCTCCCTCCCTCTCTCTCCCTCCCTCTATCCTCTCTTCCTCTCCCCCTTCTCCTTTTCTCCCTCTTCTGGTGATCCTCCTGCCTGGGCCTTGTAACTAGCTGGGGTTAGAAGTGTGCACCACTGCATCCAGTTTGCTTTTATTTTAGTTCTCTAGTATGCTCTCTGTCTTTTCATTTCACTTTCATAGCATAAGAGGATTCTTCCTCGTCTAACTTGATTAGAAACCCTTTCATGAGGCACTGGGTGGCCCATGCTTGTAATCCTAGCTACTCAGGAGGCTGAGATCTGAGGGCAGGAGAAAGTCTATGAGACTCTTATCTCTAATTAGAAGTGATGCTGTGACTCAAGTGGTAAGGTGCTAGCCTTGAGCAAAAAGAATTTCAGGGGCAACACCCAAGCCCTGAGTTCAAACCCCAGGACCGGCAAGAAAAGAAAGAAAGAAAGAAACCCTTCCATGAGGAAAGCAGGTTATTAGTCGTTTAGGGACTCAACTCTGCTTTATAAGGTTAGTGTGCAAATAAAACACTTGAAAACCCCATAGAGTAAAGGTAGTGGAGAGGTTTCCAAACCCATATAAGACTCAAGTTTATGAAGTAGAGAAATGAAGCTTGTACCTAAAGGCAGTTGAAAAGAAACCTTTCTTGCCTCACTGTGGTCCAGTTTTCTTTTCACGGACTGACTCCTTTTTACTTGGCCAGCACGAAACACGTTCCAAGTGGCAGACACGACGCATTCCTTAAGAAATGCTCACACCTCCTGTGGAAGAGGCAGACAGGAGCCTGACTAAGGGCTTCAGGCAGCGCGCCGGCCTTCCCACCTAAAGGCAAGGGGGCGTGTTGGGGCGTGGTCACGGGCGGAGCCAATCTGCTTCTCCGCCCATCCCCACTCCTTTTCCTCAGCTTCCACGCCCTAGTCTTTTCACCGCGATCCCGGCAGGCCTAGCGGGGAGGGAGGAGTCACGTGATGATGGGCGGAGCACGTAGAGGCTGGTCCGGACTGACTCTGTGGTTGTGGTTGTCTGAGGCGAGTGGCGTTGACGGAGTTGCTGTCTAAGCTGGAGCCGGCGGGTGAGTGTAGATTGAGCTTTGTGAAGGGAAATCCATTGAGGGGAACCGAAGAGGGACAGCTCGGGCACCTGCCCTTGAGGCCGGCCACTCGGGTGGCCGCGTGAGGTAGTTGTCTCTCGCGGATTCCCTCAGCTTGGGGTGCTGCCCGCGTCCCGCCCTCCTCCCCCCTTCTGGATCCCGGGTCGCTCAATCAAGTCCCAAGAAAACTTCTCCACCCGCGTCCGGGACACTGATAGTCCAGATCGCGTCTCCAGGATCCCGACGGCGTGGGCTGAAGTGGCTGGGGGATTTTACAATGACACCTAAGATAAACAGGTAGACTCATGATCCCGTCGGAAAAGAAATGGAAAATCACCCGGCACCTCAAGGAGCAAAACCAAGGGGGGGACGGGCAGGCAGGCCACTTGGGCGGTTCAGCTTTGATCCTTGCCCAGGGCCTTTGCGTTCTCATTCTCTTTCCATCTGCCCGTCTTCTGGCCAGCCCCCCCCCCCCCCCTTGCCCAGTCTGAAGTTTTTCTTCCTATCTTGGTTTTGAGAATGTTGGGAAAAGAGTTTGAAGAGAGACTGTTTTTAAAGTTGTCATCTCTTAAGATCCTGGGGTTTATAGGTTTTTAATATAATTTATCGTTATTATTAAGGTGTTATAGAGAGGGGTTACCATTTCATAAGTCAGATAATGAGTACATCTCTTTTCTTTATTGCACAACGTCACGCCTTCACTTTTCCCCAGTTTCCCCTTCCTATCCTGCCCACAAGTTGCATACTTCATTTTTCACTGTCCACATAGTGTATACTGAATAGCGTGATTGCATTTATTCACCTTTCCTCACTGCCTTTCTGTGCCCCTTCTTTCCCTTTAAAGAAAAAACACCTCAAAGCAAAAACAAACCGACAAGCAACAACAACAAAACAAACACATTGGGTTTCTAATTTCTTCGTCTTTTTACATACCTGAAAAATATTGTAAGCAAATACACTTATAGTAGAATACTTGTTCTCCTTGGAAAGAGAGAACATAAATGAACATTCTGTTCATATATAAATAGATATTTTGGCACACTTTTTTTTTTTTTGCCAGTCCTGGGGCTTGGATTCAGGGCCTGAGCACTGTCCCTGGCTTCTTTTTGCTCAAGGCTAGCACTCTGCCACTTGAGCCACAGCGCTGCTTCTGGCCGTTTTCTGTATATGTGGTGCTGGGGAATTGAACCCAGGGCCTCATGTATACGAAGCAAGCACTCTTGCCACTAGGCCATATCCCCAGCCCTTGGCACACTTTTTGGTCTCTTTGAAATGGCTTTGTGTTACAGCATCCTTTCAGGTCTGGTGAGAAAGTGGTGCCTGAACTATATGACAAATTGATAAAATTTGAGACAAAAGTGTTAGCTAGGATGGTCAACTTGCTGTTTTGCTGGTATGGACAAGGTTAATGAGTTTGTTGAATATTGCCTTTCCCTAAGAATTTTGGAACCTACTGCCACTTATCTGTGAGAAGATGACTCTGACCTTCACCTACTCTGTTTAGTTTTATTTTGTGACAAGGTCTCATGTGTAGCCCAGGCTAATGAACCTCCTGCTTCAGCCACCCTAGTGCCAAGATTACAGGCATGAGCCACCTGGTCAGCTCACCACTCTTGTCACCACTTTTAATAATGTTTGGTTATCTCTTCCACTGAATGACATCACTCTGGGGCTGGGAATGTGGCCTAGTGGTAGAGTGCTTGCCTAGCATGCATGAAACCCTGGGTTTGATTCCTCAGCACCACATATACAGAAAAAGCCAGAAGTGGTGCTATGGCTCAAGTGGTAGAGTGCTATCCTTGAGCAAAAAGAAGCCAAGGACAGTGCTCAGGCTCTGAGTTCAAGCCCCATGACTGGCAAAAAATAAGTAAATAAATAAATAAATGACATCACTCTGACCACTTATTTATGTCAAAAAAGTGTCAGTGATACCTAAATGTACTTACTGAGAGTCATAAAATACAAAATAGTAACAGAAAATGAAAAGTTAAGAATGTTTGCAGTGTGGGCCTAGTGGCAAGAGTGCTTGCCTCGTATACATGAAGCCCTGGGTTCGATTCCCCAGCACCACATATATAGAAAATGGCCAGAGGTGGCGCTGTGGCTCAAGTGGCAGAGTGCTAGCCTTGAGCAAAAAGAAGCCAGAGACAGTGCTTAGGCCCTGAGTCCAAGGCCCACTACTGGCCAAAAAAGAAAAAAAGAAAGAATGTTTGCAATGTGGCTTACTCCTGAGTCCTAGCAACCCAGGAGGTTGAGATCTGAGGATCAAGGTTCAAAGCCAGGCCAGTCTGTGAGACTCTTATCTCCAATTAACCACCAAAAATCCAGAAATAGCGCTGTGGCTCAAGTGGTAGAGGGCTAGCCTTGATCTGAAGAGCTCAGGGGCAGTACCCAGGTCCAGAGTTCAAGCCCCGTGCCTGAAAAAAAAATAAAAAGAAAAAGAATGTTTGCCTGGAGAGAGAAAAGGGAAAAGTGATAGCAATGAATGAAAGCTAATCAAAGCAAGAGAATAAAAACACTTGTTGCCTTCTTATGTTCTCTTTAATATATATACTACATTCAATAGATTTTTCTCTATTTTTTGAGACAGGTGTCCAGGGTGGCCTCGAATTCCTGAGCTCCACCAGTCCTCCTGTCTCAGCTTCCTGAGTAGTGGGGACTGTAAATAGGTGGATTCCACTGTTCCCAGCTTTATTTAGTACCCTATATAGTCTCAAAGGATGCATATTGAAATGGACTAACATATATTTAAGACAAAATATCTAATGGTATATAATTTCAATGTTATATAAATATAGCTGAAATATCTAACTGACAAAACTCTGTAAGATCTTATATTGTTTAGTGTTGCAGAATTAATGTAATTGATATAGTGGTGAAGCCTTTTTTAAACATAACTTTTCTACTTTAGTTTTACATTTTGAGCAATTTTATTTTACAATGACTGCACATTTGTTAAATATTAACCATTTTTCATATAGAGTTGTTTACTGTATACCATTTATATATGAGAACCATTTTTCTTCTTTTTAGTGGTTTAGTACTAGGGTTTAGACTCAGGGCCTCACACTTGGTAGCACTTGAGCCACACCTCCAGCACCAAGAACAAATTATTATTATTATTATTATTATTATTATTATTATTTTGCCAGTCCTGGGTCTTGAACTCTGGGCTTGGGCACTGTCCCTGAGCTTCTTTTGCTCAAGGCTGCCACTCTACCACTTGAGCCGCAGCACTACTTCTGGCTTTTTCTGTTTATATGGTATTAAGGAATCAAACCCAGGGCTTCATGCATGCTAGGCAAGCACTCTACAAATAAGCCATATTCCCTGCCCCAAGAACCAATTATTTTAAAAAAGGTTTACTGGTCTGAAAATATGGCCTAGTGAGAGAGTGCTTGTCTCTCATACATGAAGCCCTGGGTTTGATTCCTCAGTACCACGTATATAGAAAAAGCCAGAAGTGGTGCTGTGGCTCAAGTGGTAGAGTGCTAACATTGAGCAAAAAGAAGCCAGGGACAGTGCTCAGGCCCTGAGTCCAAGCCCCAGGACTGGCAAAAAAAAAAACCAAAAAACCCCAAAAGGGTTTACTACTCAGAACTCTTCTGCCCTCATCCCCTGACTAAATAAAAATAACTTTATTTTGTGTCAATGAAAAAAGGTGATATTTATTTATTTATATACCTACCTATTGTGGTCCTGGAGTTTGAACTCCTGCTTGCTACCACTAGAACCATATTTTCATTTCTAGTTTGTGACTTAGCTTTTAAAAACATCATTTGTTAACTTATGAAACCTCAAATTAAATTCTTTGATTGCATATGTGTTTTGTAAATATTTTTTTGGTGCTGGTACTGGGGCTTAACCATAGGGGCCTGGCATTCTTGCTTAATTTTTTTGCTCAAGTTTAGTACTCTTATCACTTGAGCCACACTTCCACTTTTGCTTACATGTATTTATATGATTATTACATGTATAGTGCCTTTGCTCTAGAGTATTCAGGTTTTACAATGTAAGATGTGTTGTATATTTGGCTAGTTGGTCCACATTGATTATAGTTTTTGTTAATTTTTTTGTTTCTGTTTTTGTTTGGGGCTGAGAACTTAACCCCAAATGCTAACTAGACATAGTTCTATAGCTTTGGATCCAATGACTATTAGTATTTTTACTGTGGATGAACTTGGCTAAGTAACTGCAGCTTATACACAGTAAATAAAATGTTTTAAATATTTAAAAATGTCATTAAGAAGATTAAATGCTTGATTCTTCTCATTATTCTATGTTTAAAGTCTCATTATAGAAACTACTTCATTTTGAACATTATGTGAAAAATAAATTACTGTAACTATCACTACTTGCCATCACTGGATATTAACTTTAAAACTAATTACCATTAACATCTGGTTTTATATCCTTATGCATTATTCTGATAATTCATGATATTAGAAGAAGAAATATAATTAAAACAACAATTTACTTCTCTGTCATGGTTTTGATCGAAAGAAATGTCAGCAGCTCAAGTAAATGGGCATTTGAACTTTAATTGCTAACATTGGTAACACAGGCTTCAGTTTAGGTAGTTCCAAGTTCTAAATTCCACCCCTATCACTTGTTAAACTCAGAAAGGTATGTAATAGATGTGAACTTGAGTTTGTTCCTTTTGCAAAATGGAAATGGTAATGCATCACAAAAGTTCTTATGAAAAGTAAGTTAACTAGTATATGCCTAGTATCTGGAATGTAGAAGGTTCTCACTGAATGTAATTGTCAGCAATAACAACTACAGAACTGAGCTTGCTGGCTCATATTTATAATATTGGCTCTTTGGGAAAACAGAAGAATTGAAGTTCAAGGCCAGCCTGGCAAAAAAACAAGACCTCTATGTCAATTAGCAAACCAGGTGTGTTGGCATATGCCCCAAATCACAGCTACATGAATGGTTGGAAGATTGAAGTCTGAGGCCGGCAGGACAATAATGTAAGACCCTATCCAAAAGATAAGTAAAGCACAAGGGCTGAGAATTTGGCTCAAATAGTAGATAGAGCACCTGCCTAGCAAATGTTGACACACTGAGTTCACATCCTGCTAACCACAAAATCATAACAGTATATATAGAATTGTGTCTTATATGATTTTATTTCCCCAATTTCAGAATGTTTAATTCCAACAAACTTAAAAGATATGTTTTTTAAATATATAGGTGTCTGAGAAATTAAGTAGATTGTTTTTCAGCTTATCTTGATTTTAGCAGATTTTATACTTCTATGTTGTATATCTGTTCATAAACTAAAGGATTTTGTTGAACTATATAATTTTAGTTGAGTACCCAAGTAGTGGAAGAATGCCTTGTCTTATTATTATCACTTTAGGCCTGGAAATTATACTGAGGGAATCCTAAACTCAGTAAGGTTTAGTTCTAAATGGAAGGTAACATGGTTTCTTCACTATAAACTGGTTGAGCATTTGGAATGTTCAAGTCCATATTCATGGTGATTTTTGGTAATAAAAGTGATAAAAATGAACTGAGGACCTTGAACCTGACTAAGTGGCCAATCTGTCATCGGGTCCATACCCTGTTTTCTTATCCTTAAAGATAAATTCAGGATCTTCTCCTATAAAGAAGTAGTAAAGCTTTGAGACTAGTGGTAGAGCATCAGCTGTGAACAAAAAAGCATGAGGCCTGGAAATCAACCCCCAATACCAACACATTAAGACAAAACAAAAGTTTCATGACATAAAATTTACCAATACCCATTAGAATGACATTTTGAAAACACTCTTCTATATTCTCAAGAAGCTAGAAAAAAGATTGAACATATTAAATGGACAAAATTAAAAAGACATTAAACCCACGGAATTGGAAACAATGTCTTAGGTGGATTGATTAATAGCAGGTTAGACATCAGAGAAGAAAAACTGACAGTACTTATGGCTCACTCCTGCAATTCTAGTTACTAAGAAAGCTGAAATTGGGAGGATCATGATTTGAAGGCGAGTCTCAGCAAAAAATTCTAAAGACCTGAGTTCAAATTCTAGTACCGACCACCAAGGGGGGGAAAAAGCAGAACTAAAGCAAGGCTCGTGAAGTATACAAAATAATCTGCAGAAATCTTACCAAAAATACTTATTAGACTCTGATCAAACCTTTTCATGTAAGTTCTTTGTGAAAAAAAGTGAAAGCAACAGAGAAGTAACTTAAACTATCCCCTTAGGAAGTACTCAGACCCAAAATGTATGAAATGCTGCAATATAATTACTGTCTCCAGAAACTCCTTTTGTGGTATGTGAAGGGGACACTCAGCTCTGGGCACTTCTTCCGCCGGCAGGAGGAGCAGGAAGCATATCCCAGGGGGGTAGAGCCACAAAACCGCCTGCCCCGAGCCCCCCTTACGTTTAAGGCAGGACACAGGAGATTCATCTTGGTCTTTTTCTTTATTCCTGGAGAGAACAAAGATCGTACCTCAAGAGAGAGAGCTCTTGGGTTCTGGTGAACAATATCTTAGGTCTTTAGCAGGTATCTAAATTGGGCTTGGTTCCCCAATCGGGAAAACACATCCAAAGCCCTTTCCCACGCTAATAAGCGGGTCAGGACCTTGCCATGACCCAGTAAGGGGGTCCTTCCATTGGACTTGCACCTTTAAATAAGGTGTCTGATCTGACCAATGCCTCTGAAAGGCTGTCAGAGGTTGGTCTTTGGAGAAATTTAAAATATTTAATGTAATCATGGCTGTCCTTAATTGGTCATGAGGGCTGCCCCCCCTTTCTGTTTTAATAATTGGTCCTTTAGGGTCTTGTTATGCCTCTCAATTATGGCCTGACCTCTCGGGTTATATGGTATTCCAGTAGTATGTTTAATATTCCACATTTGAAAAAATTTCTGTAATGGTTTGCTTATAAAGCAAGGTCCATTATCGGTCTTTACCTGTAAGAGCAGCCTCCTTTCTTAGTATAGTCCGGTCTGCTCCAGTGTCAATTAAACATCGGAACCTTTTCCCTGCTATAACGATTTCTATTCTTGGCCTAATTCCTGGGACTATTGGGACTGTCCAGTGGGCCCTAGGCTGGTCACTAGGCTGGCCGCTAGACTGGTTGCCTCCTTTGGGTGACGGGGCTGGAGGGCGCCCCACTACCAGTTTAAAGGCTTCCCCCCAGCATCAAATCTGGATTTGCAATGCCTTCACCAATGAAATTCCTTCTTGCACCGGGGGCAAGGTGTTTTAGGCAGCACCTTAGCCTGGCCTGAGGGTTGTCCTCGTGAGGCACCAGATTTCACGGGGCCTGAAGGACACTCCCTCTTAAAGTGGCCCTGGCCGCCACACCCATGACAGAGCCCCCTGTTTGCCTCGCTACGCCCATGACAGAGCCCCCTGTTTGTCTCACTATGCCCACAACAGGGCCCCTTGTCTGCCTTGCTGGTGAGGGCAGGGACGGATACCTCAGTAAGTGAAGCATCAACAGCTGTGTCCGGTGGACCTGAGTGCTGACATCCCGGCAAGCAAATACCCAGCTTTCCATAGATCTCCCCTTTATTCCCGCACAAGCTAATCTGCAGTGTGGGGTCGTTCCGTTCCACACCAGGGCCCTGACAAGCTGGTTTAGCTGGGACCCAGGAGCCTTCTCCAGGAGACCTCTCTCCACCTGGTTGATAAAGGCAGCAAGGCCCTCTGTAGCCTTTTGAGTAATTCCTATTATCGGGACTTCCAGGGCCCCCTCCCTAAGCTTTTCCATGCCGGGAATCCCACGGCCCATACCTGCTCCCAGTAGAGGGCAGGAAAAGCAGCCTGTTGGAGGTCTGTAGCATGCGGATCAGTAGATCCAAATAACATGTCAAAAGTTATGGGAATTGGGGGGTCGGCAGCTTGATTTCTTTCAGCCTGAGCATAGCAGCCATGTCTAAAAGAGGAACACCAGTCTATGTACATTGTGCTAGAAAACAGGGTCTGGGCTAAGCTCCTCCACTTCTGGGTGGTGGAAAATCGATGAGCCAGGCCACGGAGGAGGGTATCCGCCCAGGGGGTATTCGGGCCCCTCCCCTTGAGGACTGCCTTTCTAAGTTCTCTCAAGTCCTTGGCTTCCCAGGATTGCCACTGGGTTGGGATGCATCCTGGGTCAATATCTGCTGGGGAGCCCATGCTCAGTGAATGAGCGCCGCAGCGGATGCAGAGATTTTTTTTTTAATTATTATTATCAAACTGAATTACAGAGAGGTTACAGTTTCATACATTAGGCATTGGATACATTTCTTGTACTGTTTGTTACCTCGTCCCTCATTCCCCCCTCTCCCCTCCCCCTTTCCCTCCCCCCTCCCCCCATGAGTTGTTCAGTTGTTCGTTCATTTTCACCAAACAATTCGTAAGTATTGCTTTTGTAGTTTTTTTTTTTACCCTGTGTCTCTTGATTTTGGTATTCCCTTCCAATATCCTGGTTCTAATACCAGTATACCCAGTTTCCAATATACTCAGATAAGATACAGAGATAGTGTGACTATACCATTTTTATATTCCTATCAAGCATGTCCTTGCCAGCACTTACTTTCAGCGTTTTTTCTGTTTATTTGTTTTAAATAATAGTGTTCTAGTGGATATGAGTGTATTTTATATTTTATTTATGTGTGTATATATAAATACACATATATACATATACACACATATATAAATATATATTCTTTTAAAAATAGTATTTCATTAGTATTCTAAGCTGTCCTCAAACTTGTCAATCTTCCTGCCTCTGCCTTCTCAGTGCTGGCATTACAGGCATGTGCCATCACACTCAGCCAGTATAATTTAGCATACAAGAAAATGAATGTTGTGAGAAGGTGAGGGACGGTTGCATATACAGTAACTTGTAGATTAAGAGAGAGAAAACAATAGGTAATACATAATATTTGAATGGAATTAGATTTGAAAAATCAGCTAACAATTTTTTTGGAGGGGTTGAATATTCCTGGCTTTAGAAGCTATTAGGAAATTTGTATCTTCCCTTCAAGTAAGTTTGATAATGATCATATGTAGGAAAACATTATCAAGCCCTTTAAGGGTATTCTGATGTCTGTAAGGTTTGGTTTTTGTTTGTTTGTTTGTTTGTTTGCCAGTCCTGGGGCTTGAACTCAGGGCCTGAGCACTGTTCTTGGCTTCTTTTTGCTCAAGGCTAGCACTCTCTCTGCTGAGCCACAGTGCTACTTCCGGCTTTTTCTGTTTATGTGATGCTGAGGAATTGAATCCAGGGCTTCATGCATGTTAGGCAAGTACTCTACCACTAAGCCACATTCCCAGCCCTGTAAGTTTTTTAATATGTGTCCAGCATGATAAAAACAATTTAATAGAGAAATGTGGTGAAAGTTCATTTTTCAATCTAGATAATGTACATATGGTATTTATAGTAGTTTTCTTTGAAATTTCTGTTTAGCAGTTTTAAAATAAGCCATAAAGTTTTGATCTAATCTCTCCTGAAAAGAGGCCATTTAAAAAATTGGTGCTTTTTAAGCAGTACAGAGGTTCCACAAAAGACTAAACATAGAGATCCCCTATGACCCAGCAGTGCCCTGGATGTTTACCCAAAAGACCACAAACAAGGCCACACTAAAGCTACCAGCACAACAGTGTTCATTGCAGCATTATTTACCGTAGCTAAGATATGGAATCAACCCAGATGCCCCTCAGTAAATGAATGTATCAAGAAAATCTGATGTATATACACAATGGAATTCTGTGCTTCCATCAGAAAGAATGACATTGCCCCATTTGTAGGGACATGGGAAGACATGAAAAAAAATTATATTAAGCCAAGCAAGCCAGACCCAAAGAAACACAGGCTGCATAGGTTCCCTCATTTGTAATAACTAGAATATTTATAGGATATTTTTAGCAGAGGATTATAAGAGCTCAATAGCTATGTGCATATGTTTATATAAAATGATGCTAATTGAAGAAATGGAAATGAAGGTTTCTCCCCCTTTTTGTGTACTATTTGCAGTTATTTCTTTTTTGTTCCTTTGGTTTATTTCCTGTTGTTACTGTTTTTTATTTCTGTATGCTTTATCTTGTATGTAAGTTTATCTGATTTAGGAAAGGAAAGAGGAATCATAGAAATGGTAAGACAAAGGGTGAACCTGGTGAGTAATACTCACCAGGTACTATGTTGGAAGTGAACTTTACAAGTTGGGGGAAAGGGGAGTGGGGGGAGGGGGGAACAGGTGAAAATGAAGGAGGGGATAACACTGTTCAAAAAGCAATGTGCAAAAAAAAACAAAAGGAATATGCTCATGACCTTACCTATGTATCTGTAACCCCTCTGTACATCGCTTTTACAATAAAATTAGAAAAGAAAAAAATTCTACTTTTTCAATACTGTGCAAATAAAAATGAGTTTTAGTACCATATATACAAATGTGGCAAATTAATTCAACTTTTCATGAGTACAATGAGTTTAAGTGCTCAGTTTGCTTTTGTTTTTATTTACTTTAATCCTTAACATAGTTTATTTCTTCTTTAAATAATTAATCTTTATTAGTTTTCTGTATCTGAAATTAGTCTATGATTTAAAAAGAATTTGTTTTGGGGGTTGGTTGTTTTTTTTTTGTGTGTGTGTGTTTTTTTTTTTTTTTTTTTTTTGTCATCTTGACCAGAGGACTAGGCATGCTTTGTGCTCATCCAGCATTTGAAGAAACAATTAACTATCCAAGCTGTGGCAAGGCTCTCTTACCATTTTGCTAGCTTGAAGGTTTTCAATTCATGCTCTATTAAAAAAAATTGCTCCTATCATTAACAATTTCTTTCTTTCTTGACTCTATATTTTCTTGAGGCTAAGATTGAAGTCTCTGGTTTATTCCCAAGTACTGTGTATTCCACACTAAGATTAATGAAGTGTTATTTATTTGTGTAGAAAATCTGGGACTTCACTGTATGAAAATAAACATTCTTTTAAAATTGTGGGTTACAGTTACGTAAATCAGGTAAAGAGTACATTTTTTCCAAAGGCTCAATAGCTATGTGTATATGACCAAATAAAATGATCTTTATTGGGGACTGAGAATATTTCTTAGTGGTAGAGTGTTTGCCTTGCATGCATGAAGCCCTGGGTTTGATTCCTTGGCACCACATAAACAGAAAAATTCAGAAGTGGTACTGTGGCTCAAGTGGCAGAGTGCTAGCCTTGAGCAAAAAGAAGCCAGGGACAGTGCTCAGGCCTTAAGTCCAAGCCCCAGGACTGGCAAAAAATTTTAAAAAATAAATAAAATGATGTTTATTGAAATTAACTCCAAAAAATAATGACTTTTAAAAAAGACTATATTTCTTTTTTGTCAATATCACCCCTTCAGGGCTGGGGATATAGCCTAGTGGCAAGAGTGCCTGCCTCGGATACACGAGGCCCTAGGTTCGATTCCCCAGCACCACATATACAGAAAAAACGGCCAGAAGCGGCGCTGTGGCTCACGTGGCAGAGTGCTAGCCTTGAGCGGGAAGAAGCCAGGGACAGTGCTCAGGCCCTGAGTCCAAGGCCCGGGACTGGCCAAAAAAAAAACAACAAAAAAAACAAATATCACCCCTTCATAAAACATTCTAACCTCATAAATCTAGGCAGTTTGTTATTTGTTGAAGCTTATTTGCTAGTTGCTTTCCTCAATATTAGACACACTCATATTGATTTCTGGAGCATAGGGTGATGGCAGTCAAGGAGTTACTAGATCTGGTTTTTTCTCACTTTGTTAGTAACTAGCTTTGGTACTCTTGAGGGAGTCATCTAAGGTATCATCCTCCTTAGCCTGTTTCCTTTCCAATATTATAATATATGATTATTTTTCCTTATATATTTAATCAATGTTTGAGTATATTGGAGCATACTAAATCCCTTGTCAAAACTATCTCTTAATGGTTTTGTTAATTATGCCCACATCCTTATAAACAGCCCATTTATTAAATTCTCTTTAATTATACTATATATGTTTAATTATACTATATATGTTAGTAATTTATGTCCTTTTATAATTTTAAATTTCAGATCAATGATAAATCAATTACTGTATTCCCGACAATAAGCTTTGGAGACCAGATTGGCAGGGTTTTTTTCTCCTTTGTTACATTGTAGCAAAATCTACATAATACTAAATTGATATTTTGACCACTTTAAGTATACAGTTCAATGGCATTAGCACTTTTACCATTTTGTGTGCCTATTGCCACTGCCCATTTTCAGAACCTTTTCATCATCCCAAACATAAACTTTGTACCCATTAAACAATAACTTCCCTTTTCTCCTCCTCATCATCTTCGGTAACAACTACTTCACTTTCTGTCTCTTAGGAATTTGACTATTTTAGGCACTTCTTGTGAATGGAATTAACGTATTTTTTTCATTTTATTTTATTTTTTGCCTGTCCTGTGACTGAATTCTAGGCCTGGATGCTGTCCTTAAGCTTTTGTGCTCAAGGCTAGCACTCTACCACAGCTCCACTTCCATCCTTTTTTTTTTTTTTTGTAGTTTAGTGGAGAGAAGAGTCTCACAGACTTTCATATCCTGGCTGGCTTCAAACCATAATCCTCAGATTTCGGCCTCCTGAGTAGCTAAGATTATAGGTGTAAGCCACCAATGCCCAGCAAATTACTATTTTGTCTTTTAACTATAGTGTCCTCAAGTTTATCTATGTTGTAGCATATGCCACAATTTCTTTTTTTTTTCGTAGCTGAATAATATTCATTTTATACACACTCTACATTTTGTTTATCCTTTTGTTGATGAATATTGGATTGTTTCCATTTTTTGGCTATTTTGAATAACACTGCCATGAACATTACTGTTCAAGTATCTGCCTAAGTAGTGCTTGCTTTTTATTCTTTGATGTGTATGCCTAGGAGTGGAATTGCAGGGTCACATGATAATCCTGCCTTAACCTGAGGTTTGCACTACCATGCCCAGCAAGCTGCATCCTCTTAATGTTACCTTCTCCCTCCAAAAGTATTTATTTACAATTTGCTTCATATTTGACAGTGTGCTTAGCTTTTTACAAATATTATCATACCTAATACTCATCATGGCCATTTGCCATAACTCTTATTATCCTTGTTTTTTGCAAGCACAAAATTGCTAAGTCAGGAACCAAACAGTTCTAACTTAGTACAAAATTAATGACCTGAAGTGGGCAAGTTAATTACAAGTTAGTATCTAGAACAAATTAATTACTTAAATAAGATACTTAACTTTGTGGGACTCATTAAAAGAAAATAGAACAAAATATATGAAAGCACATACTTTTCTATATATTCAGTCTATTCTAAGTTTGCTTTAATTAAGTCCCATAGTTTTAAACAACATCATCTAGTAAGCAAGAGAAATTGTTTCTAAAAGTGCCTGATCAGATGCTGTGTGCTAGTGGCTCATGCCTGTAATCCTTGCTACTCAGAAGCCTGAGATCTGATATCCCAGGCAGAAAAGTCTGTGAGACTCTTATCTCCAATTAATCACATTTTTAAAAAGCTGGATGTGGAGATGTGGCTCAAGTAGTAGAGCACTAGCTTTGAGCATGCATACTCAGGGATAGCACCCAGACCCTGAGTTCAAGCCCAGGAATGGCACACACACACACACACACACACACACACACACACACACACACACACAGTGCCTGATCAGAATGAAGTGTGCTTGTAGTTCCAGCTTCTCAGGAGACAAGGGTGGTAGGACCATTTAAGTTCAAAGAATAGGAGTAGGTAGTTCAAGAGCAACACCTTTTCTCAACAAACAAAAACAAAAGGTAAGAAAAAAAAAGATAGGCATATGTCCTGGGAAATATCCAAGATTGCTATCAGTCAGACAAGTTTGTTTCTAAAGAGAACATATAGACAAATTATTCTAAGAATATATATTTAAAAAATTCACTGAAGCTGGATGCTAGTGGCTCACACCTATAATCCTAGCTACTCAAGAGGCTGAGTTCTGAGATTCACAGTTTGAAGTCAGCCTAGGGAAAAAAGTCCATGAAGACTGTTATCTCCACTTAACTACCACAAAACCAGAAGTGGCATTTTGTTTCAAAGTGGTAGAGCACTTGCCTTGAGTGAAAATGCTTAGGGACAGAGCACAGGCCCTGAGTTCAAGCCCTACAGCCCACAATACAAAAGAAGATTCACTGAAATTGTTATTTTTATAGTAAGAGATTTCTTTTTACTCTCTCTCTCTCTCTCTCTCTCTCTCTCTCTCTCTCTCTCTCTCTTTCTCTTCTTATAGATTAGCCTGCACTAGCATGGTGAGTTATATGCCATTAGCTCAACAATTGAGTTGTAACATGGAGTTGTCATGTCTTACTTGTACCTCATCCTTCCTGTCTGAAAATGGAACAGTAAGGAAGTATTCCTAAGAGTACTTACAAGTATAGTGTTCTCAGCAAGTGCATGGTGCCATTCTTATTCAGTATGGATCCCTCATTATGTCTTTACTTAGTGTTTTTAATGCCATAGTAAGCTTTAGAGCTTTTAATTTAATGGAAAAGCTCTTAGTTTCCCAACTCTGCTCAATGGTGCATGTAATGTATTACGGTTGATCAATATTTCGTGTTTTGTTTATTTCCTAAGACTCTACCTTTTGTACATCAGACTCAGCTCTTTGAAGAGTTTGACTTTAGTCAACCAACCAATGGAACTATTTCCAGGTTTTTGAGATATCAGCAATCTATTCCCCCCCCCCCACCTTTTTTTGTGTGCCAGTCCTGGGCCTTGGACTCAGGGCCTGAGCACTGTCCCTGGCTTCTCTTTGCTCAAGGCAGCACTCTGCCACTTGAGCCACAGTGCCACTTCTGGCCATTTTCTATATATGTGGTGCTGAGGAATCGAACCCAGGAGTTCATGTATATGAGGCAAGCACTCTTGCCACTAGGCCATATTCCCAGCCCCTATTCCCTTTTACTATATGAATATGTCATGGTCTGTGTATCCATTAACCTCCTGGCAAACCTTTATATTGTTTCCATTTTTCTTATATTTTAAAAAAGTATTATTGAGGATTGAATGTACAGTCTAGCACTTAGAAGACAGATGCCATGTGTCCAGTTTATGTTTTACACGTTCTCTTGGGCCTTAGGCCCAAGTTGGCATCCTCTTATTTGTGTTCCCCAGATGACAAACATGCACCACTACACCCAGCCATTGTGCTTTCCTTATAGTTGGGATGACAGGTAACCAGCCTGGGATGTCACTACTCTAGCCACTGGTTGAGATAGATGCTCCAGAATTTCTTTTTTCCCCCCAGACTGTCCTTGAACCTCAATCCACAGATTTCTGCCTCCCAAGTTAGGATTACAGGTGTTAGCCACTGCATCTGACCATATTTCTTATCTTATAGATGCTATGCACACTCGTGTATGTTTTTGTACATTATATATGTAAATTTCTCAAAATGTTCAACAAATTGAGATGCTGTCAAAGTACTTTCTAAGTGGTTATATATTTTACTTTTCATCAGCAGTGTATGACAGGGCTCATTGCTCCAAATCCTTGTCAAGACTTGATATGTTCCTACTTTCAATTTTTGCCTTTCAAGTGGTTGTGTATTGATATCTTATTTTTTCAATCATTGGTAGGTGGTTATTTTTAAACTTAGTTTATTTTGGAATACTCATCACACAATAAATGCACAGTCCCTATTTGGTGAGTTTCAATGTATTCTGTATTACCAGTTCTTTTGTCGTTCTCTATAATGTATCCTATACAAATTAAGTTGTTTAGATTATTTTTTCTTCTTTCTAATAATTACAGGATAGCATTTTCAAACCACATGTACTTTAAAGTCTCTTCCTTTGGAGCCTTTTCTCTCATCTACCCAAACACTTTTCAAAAGTATTTTCAGACTTATTGTGAACTTAGTTTTCCCTATGGTAATTTTATTTATTTATTTATTTTGTTTTTGTTTGTTGTGTTTGTTTGTTTTTTGCCAGTCCTGGGGCTTGGACTCAGGACCTGAGCACTGTCCCTGGCTTCTTTTTGCTCAAGGCTAACACTCGACCACTTGAGCCACAGTGCCACTTCTGGCCGTTTTCCTATATATGTGGTACTGAGGAATCGAACCTAGGGCTTCATGTATAAAAGGCAAGCACTCTTGCCACTAGGCCATATTCCCAGCCCCCCTATGGTAATTTTAAATCAATCTTAGACCCTATTGGCACTTTTCTTCTTTGTGACTTTTCATAGTCTGTCTTTTCTTACAACATAGCCTATAGTAGAGGTGGGTCATGAGAAATCATGCATTGAAGTTTTTTTCTTTTTAATTTTCTTCAAGTTATATTTTAGGTGTGATTTTTTATACACTATTATTTTTCTCTTGTTTTCTATATTATTATTATTGGTAGGTGATTATTTTTAAACTTAGTTTATTTTGGAGTACTTGTCACACAATAAATGTATAATTGCTGTTTGGTGAGTTTCAATATATTCTGTATTACCCGTTCTTTTGTCATTATCTATAATATATACTATACAAATTAATATCTATGTATCTATCTATAATATATCCTATACAAACTAATATGTCCTATTCAAATTATCCTCAGCTAATCCTGATATTTTAAAATCATATATAATATACAGATATGCACATATATACATATGTCATAGCAAACCTCAGCCTAATAAACTTCATGTTTTGACTTGATAATAAATATTAAGGTTAAGGGGGGCTGTGGATATGGCCTAGTAGCAAGAATGCTTGCCTCATATATTTCAATTCCCCAGCACCACATATACAGAAAACAGCCAGAAGTGGTACTGTGGCTCAAGTGGCAGAGTGCTAGCCTTGAGCAAAAAGAAGCCAGGGACAGTGCTCAGGCCCTAAGTTTAAGGCCCAGGACTAGCAAAATAAATAAATAAATAAATAAACAAATAAATAAATAAATAAATAAGGTTAAGCTGGGTGCAGGTGTGTGCTACTGTAATCCTATCTACTGAGGAGGCTGAGCTCTAAGGATCACAATTCAAAGCCAGCTCAGGAAGGAAAGTCTGTGAGACTAATTAATCTCCAATTAACTACCAAAAGCCAGAAATAGACATGTGGCTCTAGTGGAAGAGCACTCGCCTGAACACAAAAGCTCAGAGATAGTGTCCAGGCTCTGAGTTCTAGCCTCAGGACCAATATAACAATAACACCACCACTAAATAGTTAATATTCTGAAAGAGGTTTAGGATTTTCCAGGTTGATATTTATTAGACTGAAAAAAGTACTTCAACAAATACCTTAAATGAAATTTTGCTTTGTGTTAAAATTTTGTTAATGCTAGTTTTGCTGAAAATAATAATAATGTGATCACAAAATGTTTGAGGCCTGATAAAGACTTGAAATTGAAATGTATCTTAGTTTTAGATTTAAAAAAAATGAACATAAGTCAAAGATGTTGAGGAAAATGAAGAGCAAAAAAAAAAATGAGTTTTTATCAGTGCTTCTGGAGTATTTCTCTTCCTTCATTTTTATTCACCCTAACTTTAGGGCTTATGTAAACAACACTTTCTTGGCACTAATTTGCTTTGCAGTAATGTCTAAACTTTCCTTACTTGATAGCTATATTTTTTTATCTCCCTCCCCCCCCGTGGCACTGAGAGTATTTATCAACTATAAAACTGAGATCTGAGGATTGAAGTTCATAGCCAGCCTAGGCTTTTTGACACTTTTATCTCCAGTTAACCATTAGAAAATCAGAAGCACTAGCCTTGAGCAAAAGATCCGGGACAATGTCCAGGCCTTGAGTTCAAGACTCATCACGGACAAAAAACAAAACAAAACAGAGGGGCTGGGAATATGGCCTAGTGGCAAGAGTGCTTGCCTCCTACACATGAAGCTCTCAGTTCAATTCCCCAGCACCACATATATGGAAAACGGCCAGAAGGGGCGCTGTGGCTCAGGTAGCAGAGTGCTAGCCTTGAGCGGGAAGAAGCCAGGGAAGGTGCTCAGGCCCTGAGTCCAAGGCCCAGGACTGGCCAAAAAAAAACCAAAAAAACAGAAAAAGCTCTGTGACAAACTGTTTTGCAAGGTGAGTTGAAAATTGCCTTAAAACTGACTTTTATGGAAATTTTAAATACTAAATGTATACTAAGACAGGTGTGGTAACACACACAGGAAACTTAAGGCAGGAAAAAGGAAAAGCATATGTCAAAGTCAGACTGAACTGAAACCCTGTATCTAAAACAAATCAGTAAATAAATATCATGATCTGGACACATTAGTACATCCTGGAGGTTTCAGAAAGTTATTTTGTTCATCATTGTTTCTTGGATGATTTATTTACATTTTAAATTGACTTATTTCTTTGGTTGATTTATATTCTCTCCTCCTTATCACATTTCAGAATGGGAAATTATTACTCTTTACATCTTCCTTCAAGAAATATAAGTTTAGTGGTTGGGAGTTAGCTCAGTGGCAAAATGCTTGCCTTGCAAGTGCAACATCCTGGGTTTGATCCCCAGTACCAAAAAAAGAGACCCCCCCCCAAAAAAAAAGTTTCAAATTTTATTACCTCAAAAAATAACTCTGTGTGTGTGTGAGAACATGTGCACATGCATACACATGTGTGTAGGAAAGTATAGAAAAGTGACCCATGAATGTGCTGACCTGGTTTCCAGTAGAATCCTTTAGCAAGAATATGTACAGATGTTCTATGTAAAAACCTAACAATTCCATGAGATGACTCATGTTCCTATAATTATCTGTTTTCTCTATTATAGAGACCTATATGTATTAAATTAACTTTACATTTTCATCCAGATCATCTGAAATCGTTTTCTCTGCTATTTAGGAAAATACTTAGAGCAGGCTTAGCTGAAGTGTGAGCTTTCCTCATTTATTGTCAGTAATGTTGCTTTGAGCTAGGAAAACACATCTTTTCTGTATGTGAACATTAATCTTTACTATTTTTTGGCAGTTATGCTGGTATCTTCAGTGCAGAACTTCCAGTCTGATTTATTTTATCCAAAAGAAGTATATAAAAATATTTTAAATAGGATTTGTCATCATTTAAGTCAACATAGTGCTACATTTTGAGCAGTGTCATAGTAATGCAGTAAAATTTTTATTTATGGGTAGGGCGGTGGCTCAAGCGATGGACCATTTATCTAGCACACATAAGGTCAAGTTCAAACTCTGGTACTGGAAAATAATTTTTATTACGGAAATATTGCAGTGAAATCCTTGTGTACAGCTAATGAAAAAGATAAAGGATTTTATTTATGGTATCTTTCCATTCTTCAGATAATTCTCTATGTGTCTTATCATCTAGTGATAAAACGACCTAAACAGCACTTTCTGTCAAACTCTTTTGTAAAGAAGGCTTAGTTTTTTCCTACTTTAAGTAGTTAAATTTTCTTTATTGAAGCATTTCCTGAGCACTTTGAACTTTCCAACCTAGTGCAATTGAATTCCAACCTATACATTTTCTAACCTATACATTTTTTTCCTGACTTGCACAATGGTAGTTTTTTTTTATCTCCACTACCAAATTATAAGGTATTTGTAGGTAGAGATCATGTCTTACTCATCTCCATGCCAGTTGTAGTGTCCTTATAATATCTTACTCGGTATATAGCTAATGACTCGAATGACGTAATGGAGATTAGACATTTAAGATAATGTGAAATTTACTTAAGTTGATGAAGCTAATGTAGAGTGTTATCTCATCTGTAACCATTTAGGATGGTCTTGTTTCTCCCAACATACAAAACACTTACATTTTGTTTTTCTGAAATGAACTCTTAAAACCAGACAAAGCTTAGAAATAGTCACCCTATGATTTCTAGAATACAGTGTCTGAAGAAAGCTTCCACTCATCACATTGCTGGCCAATAGTAGCTAGGAGTAGTTACTATCTAGTATAATTGTAGTAAGACTTGTTATTACTGTTGGTAATAACTGCATATGCATTGACTATGAGACACTTTAAGCTTAGGTTCATAATCCCCTTGGGCTATATATAAAATGACTTTTAAAATATATCATAGTAAGGGTACACTGTTAATTCTACAGGAATTCAGAAGAAGAAATCAAAATAGAATTTTTTGAGACAAAGTAGCCCAAGATAGTCCTAAATTTCTTATTGTTCAGTTTTATTAGTTCTCGTTTTTTTTTTTTTTTTTGGCCAGTCCTGGGCCTTGGACTCAGGGCCTGAGCACTGTCCCTGGCTTCTTCCCGCTCAAGGCTAGCACTCTGCCACTTGAGCCACAGCGCTGCTTCTGGCCGTTTTTCTGTATATGTGGTGCTGGGGAATCGAACCTAGGGCCTCGTGTATCCGAGGCAGGCACTCTTGCCACTAGGCTATATTGTTTCTTAAGGCAGCATCTTGCTCTATAGCCCAGGCTGACTTCAAGCTCTTCATCCTCCTGTTTCAGCCTCTCTAGTGCTGAGATTACAGGCATGTTCTAGTTTAACAGTGGTAATTATGTTGTTATATGAGATAAGACTTAAAAAGGGCTGATCCAAGAAACAGTATAGAAAAGTAATAATGTTCCTTAGATTCCATATCTTAGGCTTATATTTAGAAACAGTGGTAAAAACCAAGCCAGAAATTTGACTGTAATAATTTTCAGACTAATAGTTTGGGTTTTGTTGTTGCTTCTTTTTTGTAATAATTTGAACCCAGAGCCTTGTACTCTGGCTGATGCTCTACCACTTGAGCCACACCTCCAGCCCAGTCTTTTGCTGGTTATTTTTGGAGATGAATAGTTCTTAATATCTTGCCGTTTTAAACTATGATACAAATAGATATATCAATAAATTATCAGAAGGGGTGTTTGGGGGCCAACTTTTGCAGTTTATGCAAGTAATTTTGATGGATGCTACCAAATTTCCCTTTAGAGATTGTATCAATTAACATTTCATTCATACTGACATTCTGTAACATTGCCGAGTGTGTTTTCAAATCAGCGAAATTGTACTGGTTTGAAAACAATGTCTTAGTGTAGGTTTATTGGTTTTGACTTTGCAGTGTTGGAGATACGGCCTGTGCATGCTAGGCAGGTGCTCTACCACTGAGCTCTACCTCCAGCCCCTCTCAGCATAGTGTTAATTTGGATTCTCCCATTATGAGTGAGAATAACTATCCTTTCCTAGTTTTCAGACACATTTTACTTTCTCCAACTGACTTTCTATGTCTCAGCTTTCTATTGGTTTATGATGTTTTTTAAAATTTGCTTATTAATTAACCAAAAATTTTTTGACAAGGTGTTATGCAAAAAGGGTACAGTGACATAGTAGGGCAGTGTGTACATTTCTTGTGATATCTTACACCCTGTTTCTCTTTCCCTTCCCTAGGTCAGGTAGACATATATACAATACCCAATGTACCAAGAACATATACAGTAGCCACGTGGCCTACGCCCAAGAAAATTCACCTAGGGCTTTAAATGTAATGTCGACATTAGACAATATGTCGACCGTAGTCTTATATGAACGTACATACATAGCTTTTGAGCTGTTGTATTCCACTGAGAGGTCAATTTTTGACCTTTATATGTTGAGCAGTTGTGTGGTTTTAGTTACATAATGTTGGGTCGCTGACCCAATCCTGTGGGAAATACCATTTGACAAGCAGTTTTTGGTTTCACAGACCTGGTCTCTACTGTCTCTCTGTCACCCCATCTTAACAGTCATATATCAGGGAGATCATGCACCTTTGTTTTCTGTGTTCTAGGCTTGTCTCGCTCAACATTATTTGTTCAAGTTCTGACCATTTCCCTGCGAATAACAATATTTCACCATTCCTAATCGCTATGTAGTATTCCATTGTGTATAGGTACCATATTTTTTGGATCCATTCATCTGTGGAGGGGCATCTGGGTTGATTCCATATTTTGGCTATTGTGAATTGTGCAGTGATAAACGTGGAAGTGCAAATGTCTTTTTGATATCTTGGGCCTGCTGTTCCGGATAGATGCCTAGGAGTGGTATGGCTGGGTTATAGGGTAGGTCTATATTGAGCTTTTTGAGAAACCTCCATACTGATCTCCAAAGTGGTTGTACTAATTTGTACTCCCACCAACAATGAAGAAGGGTTCCTCTTTCCCCGCACCCCCTCCAGCATTTGGTGTTGCCTAAGTTCAGAGTATAGGCCATTCTAACTGGAGTGAGGTGGTATCTCAGGTTGTTTTTATTTGCATTTCCTTTACTGCCAGGGATGTTGAACATTTCCTCATATGTTTCTTTGCCATTTTTATCTCTTCTCTTGTGAAGTCTCTCTTTAGCTCCTTTGCCCATTTCCTAATTGGTTTATTGGGCTTGGAGGGGCTTAGTTTTTTGAGTTCTCTGTAGATGACAGATATTAGGCCTTTGTCTGTTTCTGTGCTGGTAAAGATCCTTTCCCATATAGTTGGCTGTCTTTCTATTTTGGTGGCTATCTCCTTAGCTGTGCAGAAACTTTTGATTTTGTAGTAGTCCCATTTGTCGAGTCTCTCCCCTATTTGTTGTGCCCCTGGGGCTATATTCAGGAAGTTCCTTCCTGTGCCTATAAGTTCTAGTGTCTTTCCTACTCTGTCCTTCAGTAGTTTCAAGGATTCAGGTCTGATATTGAGGTCTTTGATCCATTTTGAGTAGATCTTGGTGCATGGTGATAGGCTTGGGTCTACTTTGAGTTTTCTGCATATGGCTGCCCAGTTCTCCCAGCACCAGTAATTGAAGAGGCTGTGTTTATTCCATTGTATGTCTTTAGCTCCTTTGTCGAATATCAGCTGACTGTGAGAGTGTGGTTTTATTTCTGGATCTTCAATTCTGATCCATTGGTCGTCCAGTCTGTTTTTATACCAGTACTAGGCTGTTTTTGTTATGATGGCCCTATAGTAGAGCTTGAAGTCTGGTATTGTGATACCTCCTGCACTGCTTTTTTTCCCCTAGAATTGCTTTGGCTATTCTAGGTCTTTTGCTGTTCCATATGAATTTATGGATTGCTTTCTCTATTTCAGTGAAGAATGTAACTGGGATTTTGATAGGGATTGTATTGAATTTGTTTAACAATTTGGGCAATATAGCCATTTTCACTATGTTGATTCTGCCTACCCATGAGTATGGGAGGTCTTTCCATCTCCTTGTGTCTTCTTTGATTTCCCTTATTAGATTTTTATAGTTCTCATTAAATAGGTCCGTCACATCCTTGGTTAGGTTGATCCCTAGGTACTTTATTCTTTTTTTGGCTACTGTAAATGGAATTGTTTCCATAATTTCCTTTTCTGCTTGTGCATTGCTGGTGTACAGAAAAGCTGCTGACTTTTGTGGATTGATTTTGTATCATGCTACTTTGCCAGAATGGTTTATTAGATGTAGGAGTTTGGGGACTGAGTTTTTTGGGTCCTTCAGATATAAGATCATGTCGTCTGCGAATAGGGATAGTTTGATTTCTTCCTTGCCGATGCGGATCCCTTTGATGTCCTCCTCTTGCCTTATTGCTATGGCTAGGGATTCCAGCACTATGTTGAAAAGAAGTGGGGAGAGTGGGCATCCTTGTCTTGTTCCTGAGTTTAGGGGGAATGATTTAAGTTTCTCTCCATTTAATATGATGTTAGCAGTTGGTCTGTTGTAAATGGCTTTTATTGTTTTGAGGAATGTTACATCTATTCCTGTTCTCTTCAGAGCTTTTAATAAGTATGGATGTTGTATTTTGTCAAATGCTTTTTGGGCATCGACTGAGATAACAATGTGATTCTTGATTTTAGTTCTGTTTATGTGGTGAATTATGTTGATTGATTTACGGATGTTGAACCATCCTTGTGACTGTGGGATGAAGCCTACTTGGTCATGATGTATAATTTTCTTGATCAGTTTCTGGATCCTGTTAGCTAATATTTTATCGAGGAGCTTTGTGTCTGTGTTCATTAGTGATATTGGTCTGTAGTTCTCTTTTTTTTGTTGGGTCTTTGCCTGGTTTGGGAATGAGTATGATATTAGCTTCATAGAATGAGTTTGGGATTTTTCCCTCTGTTTATATTTCGCAGAAGAGTTTGAGGAGTATTGGTATTAGTTCCTCACTAAAGGTTTTATAGAATTCGTTGGTGAATCCATCTGGGCCTGGGCTTTTCTTTGTTGGGAGGTTCTTGATTACCCCCTGTATCTCGCTGTAAGTTATTGGTTTGTTTAGTTGATTTATTTCTTCTTGGTTCAGTTTGGGCAGTTTATACTTCTCTAAGAATTGATCCATTTTTGTAAAATTATTGTTTTTTAGTGAGTAGAGGTTCTAGAAATAGTTCCTTATGATTGTTTGAATATCGTGTTTACTTGTGTAATTTTTCCGGTGGAGTCCCTGATTTTACGTATATGAGTCTCTTCTCTTCTTTTTTTTGTAAGTCTTGCGAGGGGTCTGTCAATTTTATTTATTTTCTCAAAGAACCAGCTTTTAGTCTTATTTATTTGTTGAATGGTCTTTCTATTTTCAATCAGATTTATCTCTTCTTTAATCTTTGTGATCTCTCTCCTCCTAATCATTTTAGGTTCTATCATTTCTTGTTTCTCCAGTTGTTTTAGTTTCATCATGAGGTTATTCACCTGCTCTGCTTCCATTCTTTTAATGTGAGTGCTGAGGGCCATGATCTTGCCCCTCAGTACTGCCTTAGCTGTGTCCCATAGTTTTCTTAATGATGTATTTTCATTGTCATTGTGGCTTATGAATTTGTTGATTTCATCTTTAATTTGGTCTGTGGCCCAAATGTTGTATAACAGTGTGGGGTTTAGCCTCCAACGATGTGTATAGCCTCTGTGGTAACCCTTGTTATTGAGGGTTACCTTTAATCCACTGTGGTTAGATATAATGCATGGGATGACGTCAATACTTTTGTATTTGCTGAGGTTCTTTGTGTGGGCTATGACATGGTCTATTTTGGAGTATGATCCATGGGCTGCTGAGAAGAAGGTGTATTGGGTCTTTGTAGGATGGAAGATTCTGTATAGGTCTGTCAGATCCATTTAGGATATGGTGTTACTTAGGTCCTCAGCTCCCTTGCTAATCCTCTGGGTGTTGGATCTGTCTCTTGGAGAGAGTGGGGTATTAAAGTCACCCACTATGATTGTGTTTGGGTCTATCTTGTGCTGTAGTTCTGTGAGAATTTGCTTGACATATGTATGGCCTCTTTTTTCGATGAGTATACATTTATCACTGTAATGTCTTGATTCTGGATTTTTCCTTGTATTAAAATTTAGTGATCTTCTTTGTCTTTTTGAGTTGATTTTAATGAGAAGTCCAGCTTGTCTGAGATCAGGATGGCTACTCCTGCCATTTTGGTAGGTGCGTTTGCTTGGAAGATCTTGCTCCATCCTTTCATTTGGAGCCTGTTTTTATCCCTTCCTGTAAGGTGGGTCTCTTGTAGACAACAGATGGCAACTTTTTGTTTGCGGATCCATTCTGCCAGTCTGCTCCTCTTTATTGGAGAGTTTATACCGTTTATATTCAAAGAGATCAAGGATATGAGTGTTTTTTCTCCTTCCATTGTCTTGTTGGGCTGTTTTTCCTCTTTTTTTTTTTTTCTTGTCTTTAGTGAGCTGCTCTTTCTGTTGGGCTCTGGCTATTGTAGTTTCTTTCTGTTTCTGTCTGTGTGTCCTGTACAATTTCTGTTGGGTGGAATTCCCCTCTTAGAATTCGCTGTAGGGCTGTTTTTTTATTCACATACTCCCTTAGATCCTCTTTGCTATGGAAAGATCTGGTTTTCCCCTCAAATATGAATTCCAGATTCGCTGGATATTTTATTCTAGGTTGGCACTTGTTGGCCTGTAGAACTTGGATGGTGTTCTTCCATTCTCTTCATGCATGGTAGGTTTGTGTGGAGAGGGCTGCTGTTATTCGGATCCTCTTCCCTTTGTAATAGATTTCTTTCTTCGCTTTGGCTGAATTCAAAATTTGCTCTTTATTCCTTAAATCTGAAGTCTTGAATATTATGTGCCTTGGCGTGGCTTTTCTGGGGTCTGGTCTGCCAGGTGTCCTATAGGCTTCGGTTACCTGGATGGGGTCCCTTGTGAGATTGGGGAAGTTTTATGCAATAACTTTATTGAAAATATGTTGAATCCCTCTGCTCTGGTATTCAGCTCCTTCTTCTATTCCAATTATGTGCAGATTATATCTTTTGTCTTTGTCCACTAGCTCCTGGATTAATCTGCCCTGGAGCTTTACCATTTCTTGGAGTGTGGTAATTTTCTGGTTCTTATCAGCTGCATCATTGTCCAAGAGAGAGATTCTGGATTCAATATGGTCAATTCTTTGTGCTGTGGATTCAGTTGCGGAGTTTATGGATGTCAGAGAGCTATTTATGGTTACCAGATCAGCTCTGATCGTGGAAATTTCTTCCTTTAAAGAGTTGTATTTTAAATCTATTTTTTCATGCATTTCACTTCTCAGGATTTTAAGGTCTTCTTTAATGGAGATTTTCACTGTATCCATTTTTGCTTCCATTTCTTTCTTGGCTTCCTGGATGTCCTTCGAGACTTCCACTCTAAACTCCTGGAATTGTTTTCTGATTTCGTTTCTGAGACTTTCCATCATTTCTGCTAACATAGCCTCAGCTGATTTTATATTCTCCATCTTCTCTTCAGTCGTGCTGCTTTTTGGAGCTGGCGAATTGGCTTGCCCTTTGATGAACTGTGTTATATTTCTTTGTGATTTGCGCATCTGGAGATCTGTGGGTAGCTTCCCTGGTTTGGCTTTGTGCTGGTTCCCACTGGTCTGTCAGTGGGAGACTTGTGTCCTGGCTCTGGGTTTGAGTTTGGCTGTTGAACCTTGCTGCCCAATGGGTGAGCGTGACCTACTTGGTTGTTGCCAGGGTGGTCACCCTCCCTGAACTTGGGGGTGGGTAGGTTCTGTGTCTTTCTCTGCTGATAGTGTCCTGCCGCTGTGTTGTGCTGACCCTAGCATGCCCCTGGTGGGGGTTTGCTGGTCGCTGATTCAGCGTGGCGTGGAGGCTTTTCTCCTATTTGGTTCTTTTTTCCCCCCACTCTGTATCTTGGTCAGAGGAGCTCACCTCTCAGGTGGTTTGTCCTCCTGTGTGGATTACTCCGGGGCCGGTGTTGTTGAGGGGCGGCCCACCCACTTATGCAAAATGCTCCAAACTGAGTGGGTGCTGCCGCTTGGGGGGCTCTGCCCTCTTGTGCAGGTGCACCTATCAGAGCAGGCACTGCCGCCGGGGGGGGGGTGCCCTGCCCACCTGTGCGGGGTATGCCTACCAGAGCGGGCCCGGGTTGTTCGGGTGTGCTTGTGCCCTCCCGCGAGTTTGCTGTGGGGGGTAGTATGTATGGGCCCCAGTGGAATCAAGTGTCCGGGCGCGGGTTAGCGTCCACAGACTGCGCCTCCGCTGCCAGGGGTGTGTCTGATCGGACCCAGGTGTCCTTGCTGGGCTGGTATTGCCCACCAACGCGCCTGTGGCTTTTGTTGAAAAAGTCCGCAAGGCCCAGGTGCCTCAGGTGGGGCTTCCAATGCCTGCTGGTCCCTGTCCCCTGTTGGGAAGGGGGGTGGGGCCGGTGAGGCAGGTTCAGGCTCCTCTGCTGCCTTGGCGCTGCTCCGCCCCTCCCCTGCTAGCTCCTGTGTCCTCCTGGAGTCTGAAGGGAGCTTTTACGGCCTGATTTGGGGGTTCTTTGTTCCCTCGGGGTGGAGAGGGGGAGGGAGGGAGTTCTAGCTTTTTGTAGGGTTTGGGTCTCTGATAGCTGGTTTCCCGTTGTGGGAGGGGGTAATGGGGAACTTACTGGTCCTGGATTGTGTGTGTGTGTCTCGCGCTGCTGTTGGCCCTTCAGGGGTGGGGTGCTGGGTGGTCATTTGGTGGTGGCGGCCCGGGCTCCTGCTCGGCTCCCCCACCGCTCACGTCCGATCCCCGCCATGCGGTCCCGAACTTCCCCTCGCCGCTGCCGTCTGTCTCAATCGGTCCGCATTTCCCTGGGTTCCGTGGAGTCCTGCTGTCTGGACTCCGCGCTCCTGGCATGACTTTTCGGCAGTCAGTTTGCCGGCCCCGGTCCCCTTTCCCAGCCTGGCCCTGTTCGGGCCAGGGTCGGCGGGTGGGGGAAGGGTACCCCGGAGATTTTCCGGCTCTGTGCAGGTTATAGACTCTTCTTTTTTTGTTCTTTTTCATTTCCTGCGTTTCTCTATTGCTTCTGGCTGCTGGTTTTGCTGGGTTCTTGATGGGGTGTTGGGTGCTGGAGTTCCCAGCACGCTATTCAATTGGAGCGAGTTGGGGTGCCTCCCTACTGTGGCGGCGCAATCTTCCTCCTCGGTTTATGATGTTTTACTAACACTGTTTTGATTAAAATTTTTTTTAATACTTGTATTACCTTATGTTACATTATTATTGACCTTTCTACAGTTGAACATTTTATGTCTTTGTGTTTTATTTTTTGTAGTGGTGGGGATTGAACCTAGAGACCCTTTTGCATGCTAGCCAAGCACTCTACTACTGATCTTTACCCTTTGATTTCCTTTTAGAATGTGTGGTTGTTTATGTGTGGTGGTTTAACAGATGTTAAAACATTTTTTCTATTTAGATTATTTATTTGGGAGTCAGAAATGCTAAGATCCACGTAAGATTTTTGTACTAAGTTACTGAGTAAATCACTTAATTCCTTCGTCTTTAAAATAAATATGTTAAGTGATTTCTTACTTCTGTGACTCTGAGATTTACCAAAAGCAATAAGCTTAATAGCCTTTTTTTTTTTTTTTTGGCCAGTCCTGGGCCTTGGACTCAGGGCCTGAGCACTGTCCCTGGCTTCTTCCCGCTCAAGGCTAGCACTCTGCTACCTGAGCCACAGCGCCCCTTCTGGCCGTTTTCCACATATGTGGTGCTGGGGAATCGAACCGAGAGCTTCATGTGTAGGAGGCAAGCACTCTTGCCACTAGGCCATATTCCCAGCCCTTAATAGCCTTAATATAGCTTTTGAAGTACAGCAGTGATATACTGTTACACGGTTCTAACAATCTTGTTCTAGAAGTTTCTTTTTTGATAGATGATGCTTTTCTTCCATAACAAAATTATCTTTCAGTTGCCTCCCTTGATATTTCTTAGAGTACTTTTTAATCTTTTTGCACAAACATGGAAGATATTTTTTAAGAGTCATGCCTTATGGTAGGGGTGAGGGACATCAAGCATGGCAGTATATTAGGAAAAACAAATGCATTGCCTTTTACTTAATTTAACACATGCCATTAAATATGCATATTACTCTTCATTACTGCATAACTGCTGCAGATTGGCCTATTCAGTTTTTTCCGGACTGTTGGAAAGCTGATCTCCTTAAATCTGTTTCTCATCAAAACTCAACCAGTTACACTTTTTTTCACCACAGAGCTAGGATTAAATTATAATGGAGTCTTTCTTAGTGGATTTTTATTTACTTGGCATTTATGAAAATTCTACTAGCTAATATATTTACACATATCTTTTGATGTATTCTTTAGGGAATGAGATTAAAGGCAGTATTGAAATGAGGAAAAGACACATTTCAGTTTCAGCATCAAAATTTAAATGGAATGATACTAAAACGCAGAACTTCTAAGGTTTAATATTCCCTAGTGCCATAACACAGAGAAATGGTTTTTTAAAACTAACCAATCTTGAATACAAGATTTGATCTTAGTCTTTCTCCCCATGAAACAGATTACATTTTGTTATTGTATTTTCTACCAGCAAAAACAAAACATGAGAGCAGTAAAGAGATAAAAGAAACATTGAACTCATTTGAACAGATTTTTTTTTTTTACATGACATTGGGGTCAAATTCAGGTCCTTGTACTTATGAGGCACTGCTCTACCTCTGAGCTGTATATTTCCAGCACTAGCTAGACAGTGCTTTCATTTGAGGGGAAGATAAATTTCCTTTATGCACACAGCTGCCCAGGAGTAAAGTTGATACTGGATCTTAGGTTACTGTATTCATACTTGGTCCTTTTAAGTTTCAACCATACTGCTTAGTGTTATCATTATTATTTTAATCTCTTTCCCCCTTTTATTTTCCACATCTCCTGTTCTTTACATATTGATATATATTAGGTACTGGAGTCTGATTGTTTTCCTGGGAATTTTCTTGTTTGGCTCTATTTTGGGTTTCTACACTTACCTAAACTAATCTAAGCATTCATCAGCATCCAATACCAAAGATTTATGATCTTTAAAAAAATTGTTATTGTAGAGTTGATATAAAGAGGGGATACAGTTATATGAATCAGGTAGTCATGAGTACAATCCTTTTTGAATCTTCCATTGTTCTCTACCAGATTTTCCCTTTCATCCCCATCCAAGATACACAGTTCTTAGGTTTATGGCCTTCTGGTTGTACTCATCATGTCTTGGTTACCTCTTTTCCTATGCTTCTTTGCAGTTTATTCACTACACTGCTAATGAGTTGCTATTATTTGTTTGTTTGGGTTTTTTTTTTTTTTTGCCAGTCCTGGGGCTTGAACTCAAGGCCTGAGCACTATCCCTGGCTTCCTTTTGCTCAAGGCTACTAGCACTCTGCCACTAGAGCCCCAGCACCACTTCTGGCCTTTTCTATATATGTGGTGCTGAGGAATCGAACCCAGTGCTTTATGCATATGAGGCAAGCACTTTTGCCACTAGGCCATATTCCCAGCCCTGAATTGCTATTTTTTAAGCAATATTTGTGTCCTTCTGAGTAGCTAGGATTACAAGTGTGAGCCACTGGCTCCAGGCTTCACTCTGATCTTTTGTCCCAGTCACCCCTAATTTGGCAGTTAGTGTTTATTGCTTTTTGATTGTACTCCAGGTGTATATTAAGTATTCTGTGTGTATTGTCTCAATCCTCAACCATCCTAATGTGTGTGTGTGTGTGTGTGTGTGTGTGTGTGTGTGTGTGTGTGTGTAACTGGAGAAGAAAAAAAACAATATTTTTGCCATGTTCTTGGAGCCTAGGGCTCTTGCTCAGCCTTTTCACTCACAGCTATCACTCTACCATTTGAACCATACCTTCCACTCTGGCTTTTTTTCTGACCAATTGGAGAGAAGAATCTAAATGAATTGGTCTGCCTGGACTAGCTTCGAATGGAGACCCTCAGATCCAGCTTTCTAAGTAGCTAGGATTATAGGTATGAGACTTTTTTTTTTTTTTTTTTTTTTTTTTTTTTTTTTGCCAGTCCTGGGCCTTGGACTCAGGGCCTGAGCACTGTCCCTGGCTTCTTCTTGCTCAAGGCTAGCACTCTGCCACTTGAGCCACAGTGCCACTTCTGGCCATTTTCTGTATATATGTGGTGCTGGGGAATCGAACCCAGGGCCTCATGTATACGAGGCAAGCACTCTTGCCACTAGGCCATGTCCCCAGCCCGGTATGAGACTTTTTTGGTGCCAGTACCAGGGAACTCAGAGCCTGGGTTCTGTCTCTGAGTTTTGTTTTGTAGGTTGTGGGGCTTGAACTCAGGGTATCTCTGGGCTTTTACAGAAGAAATTCTTTCTTGGTGTCTGTGTCAGTCCTGGAAGTAGTGGCTGTTTCCCACATCTGCTATTTCTTTACTTCCTGAGTGGTTGTTATTCCCTGTTCAAGTTATCATGTGGTTTATGTCATTTTACTTTGACATATTGGGTTTTGTAAGAAGCCTTGCTAATAAATTGTTCTGAAGATTAAGTAGGATACTGTGTGCAGTGATGATTCACAAACACAATGTCTGCCACAGACCAAGCACTTAAGCAATGTCTGTTGATACCACCATACTACTACCACCACTCACCCAGTAAGAGTGACATTTCTACTGTTTTTCCACAGGATGTTTCGTCTTAACTCCTTCTCTGCATTGGCAGAACTGGCTGTGGGATCTCGGTGGTACCATGGGGCATCACAGCCCACCCAGACTAAGCGAAGATTAATGATGGTGGCTTTCCTGGGAGCTTCTGCAGTAACTGCAAGTACTGGCCTCTTGTGGAAGAGGTGAGTGTTTTCTGACCATCCTGTTCCAGTGTGTGCTTTCAGGGTTTTTTTGATATTAGAAAATGGATTTCAGGTGGCTGGGGATATGGCCTAGTGGCAAGAGTGCTCGCCTCGTATGCATGAAGCCCTGGGTTCGATTCCCTAGCACCACATATACAGAAAACGGCCAGAAGCGGCACTGTGGCTCAAGTGGCAGAGTGCTAGCCTTGAGCAAAAAGAAGCCAGGGACAGTGCTCAGGCTGAGTCCAAGGCCCAGGACTGGCAAAAAAAACAAAAAAAAAGAAAGAAAAAAGAAAATGGATTTCAGGTTTATTCTATTAGTTGCCCAAATCATTTGGCATTAATAATATTGTCCTTTATTTTCCTGTCTGTAAAATCAGGATAATAATTGTCTCTATGTTATAACAGTGTTATGAATAGTAAATGAGTTATTACTTCTTAATTGCTTAGAACAGTACCTAACGTATAGCTTTATAAAATATGTAACTTATTTGGTACTTATTGTTTGACATATAGTAAGCTGTCGATGCATATTATATATTGGGTGTATAAGAAGGGCAGGTGATGTATGGAAATGAGAGAGTATGAGTATGTTGGTAGAAAAGACTAGCTTTAAAAAAAAAATGGGGGCTGGGGATATAGCCTAGCAGCAAGAGTGCCTGCCTCGGATACACGAGGCCCTAGGTTCGATTCCCCAGCACCACATATACAGAAAACGGCCAGAAGCGGTACTGTGGCTCAAGTGGCAGAGTGCTAGCCTTGAGCGGGAAGAAGCCAGGGACAGTGCTCAGGCCCTGAGTCCAAGGCCCAGGACTGGCAAAAAAAAAAAAAAAAAAAATGGGGCCATGACACAAAAGACCTTCTATACTGCTAAACTCTGATTTCAATCCTCAGTGCCACTAGGGAGCAAAAAACCTCAGTAGTTTAGTTACATATAATTTATATATATATATATATATATAGTATATAAACTATAGATATGTAGATTGTTTCTGTTAAGCTTAGAAAAATAATTTAGAGGTAGATGTGTATATTTTGTCTTAAATAGGATCTCTCTATGCTCTCCAGAATGCCTTCTAGCTTGTCATCCTTCTGCCTTAGCTTTCCATGTGCTGGGATTAAAGGCATAATCAGCTGGTGTGCCACCACAACCAACAAGAGAAATAATTTATATAATTGGGGGGGGGATCGTGGGGCTTGAACTCGGGGTTTGAGTGCCATCCCTGCGCCTCTTTGTGCTCAAGGTTAGTGCTCTACCATTTTGAACCACAGTGCCACTTCCAGTTTTTGAGTGGTTAATTGGAGATTAGGGTCTCATGGGGACTTTTGTGCTTTAGCTGGCTTTGACCCTCTATCCTCAGATTTCAGCCTTCTGAGTAGCTAGGATTATAGGCGTGAGCTTAAATTTATGAAGATTTGTTTTATATGCCCAAATGTTTTATATCTTGATGCATCTTATATGTACATTTTAAACATGTATATAGCCTGCTATTATTTGATGGAGTGTTTTAAAAATTAATTAGGTTAAATTGGCTAACCGTGGTTCATGTCTTCTTTATCCTTACTGATTATTTACTTGTTCTATCAACTACTGTAATTGTAGCTCTTGATTTGTCTGTTTATCCTTTCAGTACTACAAGTTTCATTATGGTTTTATTTTGTAAATTTAATTTTATTGTTAAGGTGATATACAGAGGGGTTACAGTTATATGCATAATGTAGTAAGAACATTTCTTGTCAAACTTGTTGCCCACTCCTTCATTTTTCTCCCACTTTCATTCCCCCCAAATCCTCCCTAAGTTGTACAATTAATTTCCAACATATTGTCTTGTGAGAATCACTGTTGTATTGACTCACCCTTTGTCCTTTGTCTCATCATTTTGTTTATTTATTTATTTATTGCCTGTACTGGGCCTTGAACTCAGGGCCTGAGCACTGTCCCTGGCTTCTTTTTTGCTCAAGGCTAGCACTCTGCCACTTGAGCCACAGTGCCACTTCTGGCCATTTTTTATATGTGTGGTGCTGAGGAATTGAACTCACAGATTTTGATTTTCCTCTTCCCTTCCCTAATTTAGATAAATGTATATGCAGTACCTGGGGTACCAAAATCAAATACAATGATAACGGGATAAACCATAGGAAAGAAAATCAAAAGGAAAAATTTCACATAGTACATTAAAAATAACAACAATGAAAAACTACTTGTTTCCATATCTTGGAATTTATTTCATTTAACATCATTTTATATGATCATATGTACATAACTGTTTGATCATCTGCTAGTACTATCCTAGACATATACTACTTATTACCAATGAGGGAAACCATGGAATCTGCTTTGGGTCTGGCTCACTTCATGTAATATGATTTTTTTCCACGTCTTTCCATTTCCTTATGAATGGGGCAATGTCATTCTTTCTGGTGGAAGCATAGAAGTCCATTGGGTATATATACATCATATTTTCATGATTCATTCATCTACTGAGGGGCATCTGGGTTGATTCATATCTTAGCTATGGTAAATAATGCTGCAATGAACATGGTTGTGCTGGTAGCTTTAGTATGACCTTGCTTGTGATCCTTTGGGTAAATGGCCAGAAGTAGGTCATAGGAGAGCTCTATGTTTAGTCTTTTGAGGAACCTCCATACCTCTTTCCAGAGTGTTTGAACAAGTTTACACTCCTACCAACAGTGTAGCAGCGTTCCTTTTTGGCCACATCCCCACCAACATCTGTTACTAGTTTTTTATTCCCCAAGCAAATGAACACATTTATTTCTCTTAAGTGAGTACCATATCAAGAACAGTAAGGAATAAGTAATTAAAATAAATGAAGAACAGAAAAATGGTTACAGCTCCTGAGTAAGAAGACCATAAATTTATTTTATATTTCACATGATTCAGTCCAGTATTGTATGTTTATTTGAAACATGAGCTGAATTAATTCAGCTAGGACTTAATTAATTAAACTGGGACTTTTTTCTGTTTCCCAAGCTGATGTTGGAACCATATCTACATTCTGCCTTCCTCTCTAGCCTCAGTTTTTGAGTCAAATCTTCTTGCCAGGATAGTAGTTTATGTCATAACTTAGCCTCCTGAGTTGCTAGGACTACATGCATGAGCCACCACAACCTGCTTATGCTTTCTTTATTGTATTAAGAGACATATATTATATAACATATAACATATTATACAACATATAATTAAAAAGACATTATCCTTTTGAATCTTGGGAAATTCTTACTAAATGAAAATACTAGCTTTTTTATGAGTTCTGGATTTAAATACATGTTGAGACAAACCTGCAAACATGTAAATCAAAATCTCATAAGCAAATAGCTTTCAAATTTGTTTTTAAAAAATAGCTATTTTAATCATTTTTAAGTATATACTTCAGTCATGTCAGATATATTTACATTATTGTGAAACAGATCTCCAAAACTTCCTCATCTTACAAAAATGAAATGCTATACTAAATGACATACTAAAAACTACTATGGTTTCTCTCTCATCCATTTCCAGAACTTTCTTCACCTCCCTAAACTGGATCTCTTTAACCTATTAAATAATAACTCCCCAATCCCATCTCCACACCCCTGGCAGCCAGTATTCTACTTTCTGTTTCTATTAATTTAATTACTCCAGGTAACTCATGAAAGTGGAATCATGTAGTGTCTGCCTCTTTTTTTTTGGCCAGTCCTGGGGCTTGGACTCAGGGCCTGAGCACTGTCCCTGGCTTCTTTTTGCTCAAGGCTAGCATTCTACCACTTGAGCCACAGCGCCACTTCTGGCCATTTTCTGTATATGTGGTGCTGGGGAATTGAACCCAGGGCCTCATGTATACGAGGCAAGCACTCTTGCCACTAGGCCATATCCTCAGCCTGTCTGCCTCTTTTTGTGACTGGCTTATTTCACTTAACATCCTCATTCAAATCCTTACTGTTTATCCATTATAGCCTGTAAAAAGGTTTCTTTTCTCTTTTTTTTTTTTTTTTGTCAGTAGTGGGGCTTGAACTTAGGGCATGGGTGCTCAAGGCTCCCACTTTATCACTTTGAGCCACAGTGCCACTTCTGGTTTTCTAGTTGTTAATTGGAGTTGGTGATAAGAGTCTCACAGACTTTTCTGCCTGAGCTGGGTTTGAAGCATGATTGTTAGATCTCTGCCTTCTGAGTAACTAGGTTTACAGGGATGAGTTACCACCATCAGGCAAGATTTCCTTTCTTTTTAAGCCAGAATAATATTCCATTTTGAGTATATATCATAGTGTTTATACATTCATCCACTAATGAATACTTAGGTTGCTTCCATGTTTTAGCTATCATGAATGAACCTGTGTATACGAATATCTTGTCAAGACCCTGCTTTCAGTTCTTTTGGATATATGGCCAGAAATAGTGTTAAGTAGTATATTTCTCTCTCTCTCTCTCTCTCTCTCTCTCTCTCTCTCTCTGTGTGTGTGTGTGTGTGTGTGTGTGTGTGTGTGTGTGTGTGTGTGTGTGTGTGTTGTAGAGCTTGAACTCGGGGCCTGGGCTCTGTCCCTGAGCTTTTTCACTCAAGGCTAGTACTTTACCACTATGATCCATAGTTCTACTTCTAGTTTTCTGGTATGGTTAATTGGAGATAAGTCTCATGTACTTTCTGCCCAGCCTGTCTTCAAACCATGATCCTCAGATCTCAGCCTCCTGAGTAGCTGGGATTAACATGTGAGCCACCAGCTCTGGGCCCATATTTTTTAGGAACTTCTTCATGAAGAATTTTTACCTTTTTGGGAAAATAGTAGGGTTTGAATTTAGGGCCTTGTACTTAGTTGGCTGCCATGACACCGCTGAACCATGCCTCTAGCATTTCATGTAGAATTTTTTGACAGATTTTTATTGTAATTGGTCCTACTGAGTTGTTTCTGTGAGTGCTTATTTGGTTAATATGATGGATGTTTAATCTAAATTTCTCTTTTGCATATTCAGGGCTCATGCAGAGTCTCCATCATATGTAAACAATCTAAAGACTGACATGGGTGATAAAGGGAAGAATAAAGATGAAGGGGAAGTTTGTAACCAAGAAAAAAAGGCTTCAGACAATGGTGTTGAGCCATATTCAGAAGAGAAAAAGAAGAAACGTTCTGGATTCAGAGACAGAAAAGTATGAAACAAAATCTTACATGCTAATAAAAACTATATCCTAATGTAGAATGCAGTTGATTCTCCTTTAGTATGTATTTCAAATGTTTGGTTCATATATACTCACCTCATTTTCCAACATGTTCTAGAATTCAGCAAAGTTTACAAGATTCCCTTCTCAGCCCATAGCTGGGGATGGTGGTACACGCCTGTCATCCTGAATTACATGGGAGACAGATTTGGAGGATCATAGTTTTAGGCCAGTACACAGAAAAGTTCTCATGACTCCCTCTCAATGGAAAGAACGTTGGTGTGGTACCATGTGCATCTGTCATCTTAGTTGTGACAGGAAATGAGAAATAGATTACTCATTCAGGAACAGGCCTGAGCTTGGAAGTAAGATCTTATCTCAAAAATAACCAGCTCAAAAAAGTCTGTAGGTGTGGCTCAGTGGTAGAGCCCCTGCTGAACCTCAAACCCCAATACTGCCAAGAAGAAAGAAAGAAAGAGAGAGACAGATAGACAGACAGACAGAAATAGAAAGAGGGAAGGAAGGAGTGAAAGAACACTTAATATCTACTTACTTTTTTGTATGATGAATGTTCAGAATTCATTGTGATTGAAATGAATTCTGTGATATTAGAATATCTCCAAATCTTTTAAAATTTATTAATCATATTTAAGAAAGGGAATGTGAAAATGACGTGTGTAATTTGTGTGCAAGGATGGGAGGGGAAAACTGAGGGAAAGGAAAAGATAGGGAGACTTTCAAAAAAGAAATGTACTGGGGCTGGGGATATAGTCTAGTGGCAAGAGTGCCTGCCTCGGATACATGAGGCCCTAGATTCGATTCCCCAGCACCACATATACAGAAAACGGCCAGAAGCGGCGCTGTGGCTCAAGTGGCAGAGTGCTAGCCTTGAGCGGGAAGAAGCCAGGGACAGTGCTCAGGCCCTGAGTCCAAGGCCCAGGACTGGCCAAAAAA
Organism: Perognathus longimembris pacificus; assembly: GCF_023159225.1. Taxonomy (NCBI): domain Eukaryota; kingdom Metazoa; phylum Chordata; class Mammalia; order Rodentia; family Heteromyidae; genus Perognathus; species Perognathus longimembris. The sequence continues at coordinate 47,664,025 of NC_063162.1, read as the reverse complement.
AAAAAAAAAAAAAAGAAATGTACTTATTACCTGATTTATGAAATGGTAGCATCTCTGCATAACACCTTAATAATAACAATAAAATTATAAAAAAGAGATACTATCATTGAATTATTTGGTTATAACTACTATTGGGCTCTTATTGGTGCAACTCACATAAGAAACAATGCCTGAATTTGATCTTATTAGGTCCAGTTACTTTATTGAAGATAATTTCTTTTTTTTTTTTTTTTTTTTTTTTTTTGGCCAGTCCTGGGGTTTGGACTCAGGGCCTGAGCACTATCCCTGGCTTCTTTTTGCTCAAGGCTAGAACTCTACCACTTGAGCCACAGCGCCACTTCTGGCCATTTTCTGTATATGTGGTGCTAGGGAATCGAACCCAGGACCTCATGTATATGAGGCAGGCACTCTCGCCACTAGGCCATATCCCCAGCCCTGAAGATAATTTCTTAACATCAAGTGGTGGGGGGCATAAGAGAGCAGTATAGGGAAAGAATATGATGAAAGTGCAGAAATATCCCAACAAAGGCCATTTGTATAATTAATATATGCTAATTTTAAAAGCAAAAACACAAAAACATTACATAATTCCCAAGACAGTTCAATAAAGTAATTGAAGAACTATTACAATTCCTTTAATAAATCTGTTAAATTCCAAAGTTCTTCAACAACCTATCCCCACTTTTATTCCTTGTTGTCAGAGATGCTATCTCCTGAACTCTGTATAATAGAATTGTGTTTATTTAACTTAGTTGTTATCAGAAGGCAGTTCTATCCCAGTTGATACAGAATGCTCACTGAGATTTATACTATGAATAGTTATATCCTAAATTCTACCAATATAGGGGTACATCAAATCTGCTTTTCTTGACTTACTGTTTCAAAATGAAACTTTAAAAGTCACATAAAACCACTGGCTTATATTAACAGTTTAGAAGACTATGTGTATAGTAGCCCAAGTTATGGTTAAATTAATAACATTCAGCAACATCATCCAATGACTTAAGATAATCAAATAATCTGATTTTTAATATTAAAATCCTTCACTTTTGTGCTTGCTCCATTATGCATGATTAACTTAACTTTTCAGTTCACAAAGCCCTTCCTTGACAGTAGTTACAACTTAGATGTATGCCTTAAGTAGTCCAAACTCTCTTTTTTGTTGTTCAGTGGCAGAACAGGAATACAAATGACCTAAAGAAAGGTATTTCTTGGGTAGCCAATATTACCCAGCAGACAGTTAGTTGTAGTCTAATTAGAATTAGTATTTGATAGATTGATAGCCAAGTCTCAAGGCTTTAAGGAGGTGGAAAAAGTTCCTTACTGTGCTGCATTCTCAATCTTTTGATAGTCTCCTCTGAAATCTGCTCAAAATTCTATAAAGATTAACAATGAATTCTTATCTTATAGAGTTAAAAATTAGCAATCCCTTCCCAGTTGTTAAAAGAGGAATGAAGAGGGGAAGAGGGAGGGAAATGTGGACAAGAATCCAATGTATATCCTACAAAATTAAGAAGAATGAGGGAAGGAATGTGTAGGGGAAGGATGAGTGAGGATGTTGAAGGGATGACATCAATCAAGATATATTGTATTCATAAACTGCTTTGTTATATAACTTCTTACATACCTTTTTATAAAGCACATCTGCAAGTAGAATTAAGACCCATTATTGAATAGCTGATGTCAATGACCTCAAAGTAACATCTAACCAGAATTGTTAAAAAAAAAAAATAGCTGTGTTATTGTGGCGAATTTGAAACATCAAAAAATTTTCACATTTTCCACATATATATGTATATATGTATGTATGTATATACACATGTATATCACTATTTATTATTGACTGTCTCAACATGTTAAATTCAGATATGAGAGAAATTCATTGCAACAAAATATTATGTGACTGGCACAGTTTTTTGTGTGCCAGAAGATCGAATGTGCTCTCATTAACATAGTACACATTTAGTTTAAAATGTATGACATACTTGATTTTGTGCCTCTTTGAACATTTGCTCGTGTGTTCCCAACTGTTTCTAAATATGCTGTATGTAAAGGATCACTAACAATTTGCTTAATTCTATAATTTAAAGTCTATTGCCTTGGACCTGTTAGTAATTGAATTTCCATGACATATAATTCTGTTTTTTTATGTCATCATTAACTACTGAGACCTATGGAATCTGATCTGTTTTCTTTTAGGATCCAGGAAATTTTTTTTTTTTTTTTTTTGGCCAGTCCTGGGCCTTGGACTCAGGGCCTGAGCACTGTCCCTGGCTTCTTCCCGCTTAAGGCTAGCACTCTGCCACCTGAGCCACAGCGCCCCTTCTGGCCGTTTTCCATATATGTGGTGCTGGGGAATTGAACTGAGAGCTTCAGGTGTAGGAGGCAAGCACTCTTGCCACTAGGCCATATTCCCAGCCCAAGGGTCCAGGAAATTTCATAGAAGTAAGAACTATAAAGTTAGGCCCACCCGTTTTTAATTTTTTTTTGAGGGGGAAGGTTGAATTTTTGTCATTGTTTGGTTTTAGTCTCTGTTTTTTGTTGTTTTTTTTTGAGACTGAGACCTGATACGTATCCCAAACTGGCCTGGAAATCATTATATAGCCCAGACTAGTGACAATACTTAAGGTCCTCTTGCCCATGCCTCCTAAGTGCTAAGACTACAGGCATACACCACTATATATGGCCAGTTAATTTCTTTAAAAAGAAATGGGTATTTAAACAGTTAGAATGGCATTGTGTATGACATTGTACTGTTACTTTTAAATTCGCTTAATGACATCTTTCAATTTTACTAATTTTCAGCTCTTTAAAAAAGTGACAAAACTCTTTAAAAAAGAATGTAAATAAAAGGTACATGAACATTACTTCATCTGGAGTATGAGTGGTATATCACAAGGGCAAAATTTAAAAAAATTAAATTTTTATTTGTAATATAAAATCCAATTATGAGAAATATATAAGATTTTCTCAAACAGGATGAGGAATTTAGCATGTGAGACTTGGCAAACACTGATGAATAGATTATATGAGTATTATGTATTATATTATTATGTAACACTCTAAATTTCTAATTTTAGGTAATGGAATATGAGAATAGGATTCGAGCCTATTCAACACCAGACAAAATCTTCCGATACTTTGCTACCTTGAAAGTAATCAATGAGCCTGGTGAAACAGAAGTGTTTATGACTCCACAAGACTTTGTGAGATCCATAACACCCAATGAAAAACAACCAGAACGTAGGTGCTAAAGTGAAAAATAAGATTGAAATTTATTTTGTTATAGACTGCCTTCTTTCTTTCCTTTCTTCCCTTCCTGCCTTCCTGCCTTCCTGCCTTCCTCCCTTCCTGCCTCCCTGCCTTCTTTCTTTCTCAGTACTGGGGTTTGCACATGGCTTCACCTTTGCTAGGTTGACACATGACTGCTTGAGTCATGCCTTCAGCCCCTTTTGCTCCAATTGTATTTGAGATAGAGTCTTGCTTTTTGCTCAGACCTGCCTAGGCCATAGTCCTCTTACTTATGCTTCCCATTATAGGTGGGGTGACAAGAGCATGCTACCACACCCAGCTAAGATGGGGTCTTGAGAACTTTTTGCCCAGGCAGCCTTGAACTTCAGTCCTCCCAATCTGACCCAGGCTTTGAACTTGCTGTGCAGAAGTACTATACTGCTGAGCTGCTTCTCCAACTCCATTTTTTAAAAATTATTGGACATTTCATTACATAAACAGAAGAGATATTAAATGTCTAATATGGCATGTATAGTTCTGATTTTTATTAAAAAAACAATAATCATGAGGGGAAATTCTGTTATATTAAAATAAGATTTAATGGGAAATTGGCTTCATTTTCATTTGCTCATTAATAGGAATTCACACAACTGTTGATGCAGCAAAAGTTAAGCATATAATATTTCTGTAGGAGTTGAAATATAAAAGTGAGGCTGGACATATTTTTATAGTTTGAATTTTATCACCAGTTGGCTAGTCTGAAGCCAGTAGTTCATATTTCAGCTTTGTTTTTATCATGACTTCACACATATTGTATCCCAGGATACCCAGCAGATCTAAATTTGTAAGTTTTAGTTTTAGAACTGTTCAAAAATAATCATGAAGTACAGACTGCATAAAGCCCTAAAATAAAGTTTTAAAATGATTTTCAGAGTGAAAAGTTAAGAATACTTCTGTACTGAATACGAAATATATATATGTATGTATGTATATACATACATATGTACACATATATCTTCCTCATAGTTAAGTAGGAATTCAGTCAAAAGGGGAAAATATTTTGTGTGGCTTGTGTCTGCCTCATCTCTTTTTTTGTGAGAGAGAGAGAGAGAGAGTGTGTGTGTGTGTGTGTGTGTGTGTGTGTGTGTGTGTGTGTGAGAGAGAGAGAGAGAGAGAGAGAGATTTCCATCCCTGGGTTTAGTGAGTCAGTCAGATGCTTCAGCTCTGGGTTTTGAGTGTCTCTTGCAATTGTCACAACCAGTTCTGCACAGCCAGGCAATGATTTAGGTAGCCAGTTAGTTGCATGGGGAGTTTTCAAAGTTCCAAATAGAAAAACATAAGCTTTGGTTAGAACAAAGCGTACCCTATTATAAAGAGGATCTCTATTTCCTTTCCATGGTATCTAACTGGCTGAGCCTTTCATGTTGATGTGATTTCATCTATATGGGAAAAAGAGGAAAGTGTGAAAAGAGGAAAGAGAGATCTTGCTGTGATTTACAATGACCCTTCATACCTTCAAAGATTATCTTACCTGGAGTGCTAGTACTTTTACTTTGTGACCCGAGTTTTACACTTGGTTATATAGTACAATAAATGTATTTTTTAAACATTTTGCAGGAGTATATTCTCCATTTACCTTCTATGTTATACTTGTACTTTAATCCCCTATAGTGCTATTTTTTTAATCAAGTAAGAAATGTCCAACTGTAGCTAACTGCTCATTTCTGTACAACCCATGGGCTGAGAATGATTTATATATTTTTAAATGAATAGAGGGAAATCACAAGCCTGTGAAAATGATGTGAGCTCCAAATTTCAGTGTTTATAAAAACTTTTGTGGACACAGCCACACTCATTCACTTATGTGTGACAGCTTTTAAGCTCTGAGAAGATAGTAGAGTAGTTGTAACAGTGACCATGATTACTCCATAAATCTGAAATTTTTACTACCTTCTCTCCTGGGAGAAGTTTACTGATCCTTAATTTTGTGGGACTTAAACTTGATTTGTATTTACATGGATTTGTGAGTCATGACAGTCTTTTTTTTTTTTCCAAAAATGAAGGTACCATGTATTATTTTGGGCTTTTATACATGGGTTCTGAAATATAAGCACCTTCAAAACTACTTTTTTACTCATCAACTGAACTGCCCTTAAATAGAAGCAGCAAACTATTTATGTTTTTAAGGACAGATGGTGATGGTACATACCTATAATTCCATCTACTTGAGAAACAGAGATTGAGAAAAATCAGTTTCAGGCCAACGCATAGAAAAAGTTAGTGAGACCTCCATTTCAGCAAACAAGACAGATGTGGTGGTACATACAATAATGCTAGCTGTGCAGGAAACATAGGTAGTTTCTGTCTTCCATATGCTGATTTCAGTCCACTTACTGTGTCACTTATTGAGAGGAGTATTTTTTTTACTTTAAGTGTAGATTTGCCTAATCCTCCTTTTAGTTCTATCTGACTTGATTGATATGTTTTGGAACTTCCTTAACAGTGGCACGTAGTTCAAGATTACTGTCATTTCTTGCATCTTTGATGTATTGACCTTTTCTATTTACATAATTAACCTTTTTATCCCTGCTGACATTCTTATGTTCTAAAGTCTTTATAGCCTCATATTTTGTAGCTACTTTTTTAATTTTAATTTTTTAAATTTTTCCTGGGGCTTTGACTCAGAGTCCAAGCACTGTCCCTGGCTTCTTTTTGCTGAAGGCTAGCACTCTACCTCTTGAGCCACAGTGTCACTTCCAGCTTTTTCTGTTTATGTGGTGCTGAGGAATCAAACCCAGGGCTTCATGCATGCTAGGCAAGCATTCTACCACTAAGCCACATTCACAGCCCCAAGCCACTCTTTTTTTTTTTTTTTTTAATAGGTTTTCATTATGTAGCCCAGGCTGGTCACACATTCTCTATCCACTTGCCACAGCTTGCCAAGTGCTGGGAATACAACTATGTATCACCATGTCTGGCTTTTCTCTGTCTTGAGTAGCTTTTTCATGACATATCGTTTTCTATTCTGTTACTTTTAGCCTATTTATAAAATTATATTTTAAATAGGTTTTTATGGACAGGATGTAGTGAGATCTTGTTTTTTCCCTCCTTTTTTTTTTTTTTTTTTTTTTTTTTTTGCCAGTCCTGGGCTTGGACTCAGGGCCTGAGCACTGTCCCTGGATTCTTTTTGCTCAAGGCTAGCACTCTACCACTTGAGCCACAGCACCACTTCTGGCTGTTTTCTATATATGTGGTGCTGGGGAATCGAACCCAGGGCTACATATATATGAGGCAAGCACTCTTGACACTAGGCCATATTCCCAGCCCCCCTTGTTTTTTAATCTAAATGGTAGTATCTACTTTGTAGTTAATGCTTTTATTTATATTTTATATAATCGTTGATATCTTTTGATTTAGAGCTACCATTTTCTTCTTTTCCCCCCTTTTAATGTTCTTCCTTCCTCTTCCTGCCTTCTTTTTGCAATATTTGAATATCTTAAGTATATTTCATTTTATTTTTTTTAATTTTTAAAGTTTTCTTTTTGCATATCCTGGGACATAGACTCTGGGCTTGGGTACTGTTCCTGAGCTTCTTTTGCTCAAGGCTAGCACTTGACCACTTGAGCCACAGTGCCACTTCCAGCTTTTTCAGAGTAGTTTATTGGAAATAAGAATCTCACAGACTTTCCTGCCAAGGTTAGCTCTGAACTGTGATCCTCATATTCCCATCCTCCTGGGTAGCTAGGATAACAGGTATGAGTCACCAGCACCTGGCATTTGCTTCATTTTAATTTAATATTTTTAGACATCTGATTGTAGTCTAGTATTTATTCTATCTTAAAGGCCTAAGAATTTTTTTTTGTTTTCTAGGAAGCTTGAATATTTTTTGTCTTTATTCTGAAATTTCACAAGCTTTCACTGGATATAGTAAGTCTACGTTCGTCTTGCTTGAAAAGACCTTCCTTTTTTTTTTTGCCCATCCAGGGGCTTGAACTCAACACCTGGGCCCTGTCCCTGAGCTTCTTTTGCTCAAGTCTAGCACTCTTCCACTTGAGCCACAGCACCACTTCCTGCTTTTTCTGTGTATGTGGTACTGAGCAATTGAACCCAGGGCCTCATGCATGCTAGGCAAGCGTGCTACCACTAAGCAACCTTCCCAATCCCAAGACCTTCCACTTGTGTCTCTCTTCAATTCTAAAATAAAAAGGTTTACTTATTTTTAAAATTTATTTCCTACTTGTGAATGGGAAAAGATCCTGTAGGGGCTGGGAATATGGCCTAGTGGCAAGAGTGCTTGCCTCATATACATGAAGCCCTAGGTTTGATTCCTCAGCACCACATATGTAGAAAATGGCCAGAAGTGGTACTGTGGCTCAAGTGGCAGAGTGCTAGCCTTAAGCAAAAGAAGGCTGGGACAGTGCTCAGGCCCTGAATCCAAGGCCCAGGACTAACCAAAAAAAAAAACAAAAAAAGATCCTGTAATATATTAAACTTCTAGGATTAATCACTGCTTTTCTTTATTTTTTTCTACTTTTTTCATTTCCATCCTGCTGTCTCTTTTATAGGAAGTAGTATGAGAAGCTGCCTTATCCTCTTCTTTTACTCTTCATTAAAGAAGCCAGCTAGTTCTAAGTGTTAATGGCTTTCCTGTTTTCTGTTTTTTCTCTGTTCTTTTTATCATAGAAACTTTTTCTTTTTCTTTTTTTTTTTAACTGCTGCCTTGTTAAATGTTATGAGGCTTCAAATTGGAATCGTTTTCTTTTTAAAAAATTTTCTTGTCTTTTTCAGCTTACCTGTTTTCTTCTGTAGTCATTAGTTTGGTTTGCTCAGGTCAGGCCTTTAGATAAAGTGTATTTAAGATCAGGACAAAGTGTAATCAAATGTACAAGAAAAAATGCAAATCTTCTCTCCTGGGAGCAATACTAACCAGATTATAATACTGTGGTCACTGTATTCATGCTTGAGCTAGCACATATGTAGTGAGAATGGGGGGAAAAAAGAGCATAAAGTGGAAAAAAAAAGCAGAATTAGGAACTCATTTCTGCTTTCTCCCTTCTCCAAACACTTCTTTTTTTTTTTTCTCAAATTTTTATTATCAAACTGACGTACAGAGAGGTTACAGTATCATACGTTGGGCATTGGATACATTTCTTGTACTGTTTGTTGCCTTGTCCCTCATGCCCCCCTCCCTCCCCCCTTTCCCTCCTCCCCCCTGTTGTTCAGTTCACTTACACCAAATAGTTTTGCAAGTATTGCTTTTGTAGTTATTTCTCTTTTTTTACCCTGTGTCTCTCGAATTTGGTATTCCCTTTGAATTTCCTACTTCCAATACCAGTAAACACGGTTTCCAATATACTCAGATAAGATTACAGAGATAGTGTAGGTACAAACATAGGAAGGTGATACAAAACAACACTTCTTACTGAACTAGTTATGTATTTCCTTGTAAGAGCAATTATTCTATCTATGTCTTTATAACAAACTGTATTATTAGGGGAGAGGGACAACTGAGAATAGAACCCAGGGTCTTACACTGGATAGGCAAGCACTCTTGTTACTTAGCTACATCCCCAGCCTTCTTTTTTTTTTTTTTTTTGCCAGTCCTGGGCCTTGGACTCAGGGCCTGAGCACTGTCCCTGGCTTCTTTTTGCTCAAGGCTAGCACTCTGCCACTTGAGCCACAGCGCCACTTCTGGCCGTTTTCTATATATGTGGTGCTGGGGAATTGAACCCAGGGCCTCATGTATACGAGGCAAGCACTCTTGCCACTAGGCCATATCCCCAGCTCCATCCCCAGCCTTCTTGACAAAATTGTGGTTCTTCAAAATGGAGATTTTCTGTTTATTTTTTTTTTTGTGAACATTTATTGATCAAGCACTGTTCTAAGTGCTAGAGATAAAGCAGTATACAAAGAAAAAAAGTCCCTGTCCTCAAAGGCACTTAATTAGTAAATATATTTAGGTCATTCACAGTGGTCAGAATTCGAAGCCTGATATTCCCAAATAAATATTTATTACTTAACCCAACTTTTAAAGGCACTGGTAAGTTCATGCCTGTAACCCTAGCTACTAATGAGGTTGAGAGCTGAGGATCATGGTTCAAAGCTAACCAGGTTAGGAAAGTCCATGAGACTCTTATTTCCAATTAACAAGCAAAAGCCCAGAAGTAGAAATATGACTCAAGTAGTAGAGCATCAACCTTTAAGTGAGAAAGCCAAGTGAAAGCAAGATACCCTTAATTCAAACTCTAGTAGAAAAAATTTTAAAGCAATCTTTATATAGTATTAAGATGGCCTGTTTGTGTCTATTTAGATGTGCTGTTATAAAAGTTCTTTTGGTATTTGCTACTTTCTTTCAACCTGGTACAAAAAAATTATTGCATTCAGACTGAAGTACTGTTCACCTTACCTCAAGTAGAGGTAATGTCATGGTGTTAGAACTTAGACTCTGAGTCTGAGAGTGGGGCAAAATGTTTATTCCTGTGTCCTTTGCATAAGTTGTGGCTACATTATCTAGTACATTTAATTAAATGATTAGAAACAATGCTGGGAGCTAGCATTTTATATGTTTCACTGGATTTATAATGTGACTAATTTTTTTTTCTTTTTCAGACTTGGGATTAGATCAATATATAGTAAAACGCTTTGATGGAAAGGTGAGCAAACTATGAAAAATACATATTCTGTTGTTTACTAAGATTTTCAAATTCCTCTAGAGCTATATGTGAGAGATATCAGGATATCTGGTTAGCTTATTTAAAAAAAACAAACATGCTTAGGGTAGAAGATCTGTTCCTTCTTCAAATGCCCCCATGGAAAGACGTTAGCAGAAGTCCTTTTATATATCACTATGTGGTAACTTCCATGGGTTCAGCCCTATATGTTAAGGTTTAATTCAGTGCTTGTTGACTTTTAAATATTAATTCAATAGTCACCATAATATGCTGTTATTATTGATATATATATAGTATTTATAAAAAGTTTAACTGTGCTTCCAACTTTGTAAATAAAAGTACCTCAGTTTATTATGTTAAGATGGCATTATACAAGAGTTAGAGTTAGAAGCCATATTAGGGCTGGGGATATGGCCTAGTGGCAAGAGTGATTGCCTTGTATACATGACACCCTAGGTTCAATTCCCCAGCACCACATATACAGAAAATGGCCAAAAGTGACGCTGTGGTTCAAGTGGCAGAGTACTAGCCTTGAGCGAGAAAAGAAGCCAGGGACAGTGCTCAGGCCCTGAGTCCAAGCCCCAGGACTGGAAAAAAAAAAAAAAAGAAGAAGCTCAGGGACAGTGCCCAGGCCTGGAATTCAAGCCCCAGGACTGGAAAAAAAAGAAAAAGTCATATTAGTGTAGAAACATTAAATTTTTGCCATTTATACATGGATAACTGTATTAAATATATAAGATCTTATCTACATGGATTTTATTACAAACACTAGTATTCTTTAAATAATAAAATGGTAAAATACCTACCTGATTTTACCTTCCTCAATTTTGTTTTGTTTTTTTTTGTCTGTTGTGGGGCTTGAACTCTGGGCCTGGGCGCTGTTCCTGAGCTCTTCAGCTCAAAGCTAGTGCTCTGCCACTTGAGCCACAGCGCCACTTTCAATTTCTTGGTGGTTAATTGAAGATAAGAATGTCACAGACTGCCGTGCCCAGGATGGCTTTGTACCGTGGTCCTCAGATCTCAGCCTCCTGAGTAGCTAGAATTACAGGCGTGAGCTACCAGCGCCGACCTTCCTCAAATTTGTTGAATGTATTTGGCAATAATCTTATCTTATTAATAATTTTAATCTTAATGTCTTTGTCTTGGTCTTAATATGTAATTTTATGATGATCCTTATAAGTACTTTTGTAATAATCCTGAATAATAGTCCAAATTTTCAATTCCAATAACTATGAGGAATATTTTAAGCTTTTTTTTTATATTTTAAGCTTTCACTTCTCTATTTTGTACCTGAGTAAATAATATTAGTCATTCTTAGGTATAAAAAAATGAAACTTTCAGTTATCTCAAAAAGCTGTCAGTTAAACGTATTTTTCCCTTTCAGGGTAAATCCTCCAAAAAAATTTTTTTACATGGGGTCAGAAAGAAAAGGAGAGGGAAAGGGAAGGAAAGGGTCAAAGTGGAAGAAAGCACATCATAAACAAGAAGGAGCTCCAAGTGGCTCTCTGCAAGACATAAAGAGAAAGCAATCAGAAGGAAAGTCTTGGAGTGGCTGGGAAAGGCAGTAACTTGGGATGATTAGGCTGGGTGGAGTCAACGGTAATAGGAACTGATTTGCAGGAATGTGCCAGTTACCACAGCTACACAAAACTGTATTCCCTGGTAATGGGAAGCAGTACATTTTAATTTTGCACAATGAAAAGAATGAATGACTGTCTTCAAATTTGAGCAATCTCAGCCAAGTCTACCTACCTAAAAAGTACCTTATCCATAAGGAGGCACAGTGCCTAAACTGCTTCTGTCAATAGATATGCTCTTTTTAGTGTCCCATATGTTAAAAGAAAGGGCATTGAACTACAAGTTAGGAGATCAGGATTTAGAGACCTAGCTCTGTTGTGGGACAGCCATATTTTCTCTCTGATCTTGGTTTGTGCTTTATGCATCTGGGAGATGTTACTGCGGGCCCTGATGTAAGGGTCAGGTTTCAGAGTATCTGGCATCTCAGAGCTTACCTGTCTTTGTGTCCCTCAGAGTCCCTCATAGCTTAAAACACAGGAGGTAGCCAATAAATATTTGATAACTTGTCATTTAAAAAGTCTACCTGTCTATACTGTGTTCCTTGGTAACATGATCCATAAGTCAATAATATATTAAGGTCAGTTTAACAAATAACTTTTTTAGACATTTAAGGAATATAGAACAGCAAGAGAATTTAGACCTCGTTTGTTATACATATGTATCTCTAAAAACATGCAAAGAAGTTGAATACATGCAGGCTGAGCAGCAGATTTGCTACATTGTGAGAGGAATTTCCCTGAAGCTTTCCCAAATATGAACCCCCTGTGATAACTCATGTGTCAAATACATTGGGTTTTTTTTTCCTGATGATGTGACTCAGTAACTATTTCCATTTAATGCTAAAAATTTGTAGAGCTTCATCTTTTTTTTTTCTCATTTGTAGTAAGTTGATGAGCTCCATGTTTCTTACCACTAACATTTTTATTTTATATTGCCACTGATTTCTATGAATTAACAAAAGTAAAGTACAATAAAACATCCAAGTATTTAAGTACCACCTTGCTGTAAAAAAATGGCAGTGCTTCTGTGTTTGGGAAGTAGGCATTGCATCTTTTTTTTTTTTCACAGAAGCTTAAAATTTGGAAATTACAAAAGGAAGAGAAAGTTTGGAGATTAGAGTAAGGAAGGCAAGATTTAGAAATATCAGCGTGTAATATGTGAAATATGACTTTGTGGTTCCAGAGAAACAGGTTGTGGTAAAGAAGAATAGTAGTCTCATATTAGAAAGTATAGGATTGAGCCAGTCACCTAGAGCCAGCTAGCTCAGTCCCAAGCATTGGGGGGCGGTCCAGTGCCCCATTCATTTACCTTATGATGGGCATCTTGAATCATTTAGCCAGGATCTTTATTAAGATTCTATATTGATTTCCATTGAATACATTTTTGAGGTGTTGTTTTAGAGTTAAGCTTCTTTAATAAGATTTTTTATGTCATACTTACCTCTGATATATATCTTTGTAAACTTTTATCTGATATGAAATTTAAGAAAATACTTTCTGTTGAGAATATGGCCTAGTGGTAGAGTGCCTCGTATACATGAAGTCCTGGGTTCAATTCCTCAGCACCACATATATAGAAAAAGCCAGAAGTGGCCCTGTGGCTCAAATGGTAGAGTGCTAGCCTTGAGCAAAAAGAAGCCAGGGATAGTGCTCAAGCCCTAAGTTCAATCCCCCAGGACTGGCCAAAAAAAAAAAAAAAAAGAAAAGAAAATACTTTCTATCTGCCTCTAAAATGTTGTAGAATCAAGAGTGCAAAATGTAGTGTCTTGTTTAAAAGTCTTTCTAGAATTTCCCTTTGTCTCTTCCTTACTTCCTGTGTGCCCAGTTCCAAAAACTAGGAACCCATAATAAGTGGCAAACCACATAACATTTTATTTTAGAGAAAGAAAATGTGAAGTATACAGATAATAATAACTGAACTTAGAAATAAGGATGTTAAATTCTCTACTTGTTCCATATAACATGAGCATCAATTGGCATTTTGGAAAGTGCTATGTATTTCTTTTTTATTGAAGCCATCACTCTTAAAGTGAGCATTGTCATGTGTATTTGAAAAAATTGGATTTCTATTGATTATAATCAGACTAGTATATTCTTGCTTTTAAAAACAAAATGATGTATTTTCTCTCTCAAGTAGGGATTCTCTGCAAATGTAGCATTTGAATGGATTTGCTCATTATAATCAATCTTAGATGAACAAAAGCTTAGAATGTAATTAAATTACCATAGTGAACTGAAATGCTAATTTAGCATTACAGGAAAACCTTTGTGCTGAGTATGTCACTCTGGTAGAATAAGTGCTTAGCATGGGGGAGACCCTGGGTTCAATCCCCAGTACCCTCTCAAAAAATGTCAATTCTTTGAGCCTTGCTATAATAATTTTCCTTTTTTTTCCTTAGTCACAGGATTTTCCCATCTGTTTTTCAACTCTTACGTCATTTAAATTGCTTTCAAATTGCTTTTCTTAATTTTCTCTCTATACCAACTTTAGTTCCTTATTCACATCATGTCCCCTTTTTAAAAAATACAGCTTTGGTGTCTGGTATGTTTTTCAAAGCACTCTTAACATCTCAATATTTGACAGCTCTGTATATAGTAGATGTTGTAAAGCATGCTGAATTGGATATAGGAAATACAACCTTGTGGGTACATGTAGCATAATAGAAGATTAGAAGAGTGTGGACTTTAAGGTAATCGTGTTTTCATTCAAATGTGGGCTCTGCTGCATGTCTTATGGTAATCTTGGGCAAGAGAATAGTTAACCTCAAGTGTCAATTACCTTTTCAGTAAAATTTGAGATAGTAGGTAAAGCATCCACAAATTGTAGCTATTTTGCATGGCCATGAGCCATTACTCAGCTTATGAAAGGTATTATCTGCTATTACATGTATTGTCTTCTTTCTTGGTTCATATATTACAGAACAGCATATGCTGTACATAATCATTGTCTTTCATGGTCTTTCCTTTCCAGTTCAATCAGTTTGTTCTGATTGAAAAATCTCCTTGTGCTCGCTCTGCAATGAGCAATTTGCCTGAGTTAAATAGCTAGTTCATTAACCAAAGAGAGACCTCTGGTTGGATTTCTCCTATCTGAACTGACCTGCATTCACAGCAATTCATCTCACGCCTGTACAGGGAAATCCTTTCAGCCTCTGTCACATCAATCTCAACTGAAGACTTTTAGCCTCTAATAGCACCTATTTTTCAGTCAAGAACTTTTGTAAATTATGGTAAGATTAGGTCATTATTTTTCACAGCCACCAAAATTTATTTATTGAAAAAAATCTTTAAAATTGTTTGCTATTTGGTAAGGTATTTTGGAGTGATACCCTGCTAAAATAACTAACCTAAACTACTTCCTCAAATGCCAGCCTGCGTGAAGACTGGTCATCAATGCCCGTGTTGACAGCACTTTACTTAATTTTGGAGGATTTCTGTTTTCAAGTAGTCACTCTGAACTCTTTAAGTAGTTGTTAATCCTCTGAACTCATCCAAATTTGGTTTCTTATAGATTAATGTGAGTAGCAAAGCAACCAATTTGCCATAAAGCTGAAAAACATTATACCATAAAATCATGAGACAGTGACAGGAAACATTAAAGAAATGCTTTGACTACCCATTTAAAAAATGAAATGTTATCTTTTCATTATGAAATGTAATTGTTCGTGCATTTTCTTTTTATAGAGATACAAAGCTTTTTAAATACATGTTTTCATGTTGGAGAAATTAGGAATCGTGTTGTTGGAATATTTTCTCTTATTGTGACTAATAGGTAATGTCTGAAACATTTGTATGTGTTCCTTGTTTTTTATTTACAGGTGTTCTGTGATATTACAGATTTTAATTATTCCTTCATATGCAATGTTTGTGATATATATATATTTGATTTGGAAGTTTTTAGTCATATAATCAAACTGTCCATTTTTTTTCTTGTTCTCATCTTCTGATCAGGATTTCTGGCAGGTACTGACTCGGCAGCATGTGCTTTAAGTTCATTAGTGCTCTGGAATCATAGTGGTGCTTCAGAGGCAAAAGTTCAGTGCATGCTCGTGTCCTTCCCTGCTCTCTTCAGAGTGATCCAGTTCTTGTCATTTTAAATTAACTTAGGTTATCTCTAATATGACAGTTCAAGCACTACACAAGTCCTTGAGAATATAGAACTCTGCATAATTGAGAAGAAACTTTTTAAACATTAGGTGTTAGACAAGAATCAAGAAACTTAGTTTTTTTTCACTGTATTATATCAGAAATTAATAAATTGGGTGATTTGAATAACCTTATCTATTTAGGATTTCATATTTACTTACATAATAATAGGACAACAATTACTTAAAGTTAACATATCTGGCTGAGCACCAGTTTTCAGGCCTGTAATCTAAGATACTCAGGAGACTCAGATCTGAGGATTACAGTTTGAATCCATCCTTGTTAGGAAAGTCCATGAGACTCTTCTCTCCAATTAACCACCAAAAAGACCAGAAATGGAGCTGTGATTCAAGTGCTAGAGCACCAGTCTTGAACAAAAATGTTACAAGCCAGTGCCCTGTGTTCAATACCTAATACTGGCAGACACACAAAAAATATTAACAGATCTTTTCTGTTTTGAAATTCCTTCCATAACACAGACAGACAGGCAGTTACTTAGTTGAACATCTCTGAGTAAAATGGCTTAGGAGGAAATAGATGGAATATTAAAAAGACTTCATCTTTTTTCCCTTTTAAGCTAATCAAAGACTTTAGCTTGGAAAAGCAAAAACAAACACACAGAGAAAGCCATGGATAGAATATGTAATTACAGACTGGCCTGGGAAATTTTGAAGGGCATTCCTAACAAGTACTTGTAAAATCAATCTTTAGAGGCTTGGACTCTTTCATTATAGTTTATAAATTATTTAAACTTATTCATTTAAAAATTACCCTTGCATTTTTATAGTTGGCAGTCAATAAAAATATAAATTAAACTGAATTAGAAACATCTTTCAGCTTGAAATAATTAATGAAGACTAGAGGGTGATAATTTTTACAGTACATTTTTCTAAGTTCTTTTGTTTAGAGGGCTTTGGGGGGCAATATTGGGATATTGATTCAGTGCTTCACACTTACTAAGTAGGTACTCCACCATCTGAGCCACTCAGCCAGCCCTTTTTTTCATTGATTATTTTCTCAAGATAGGGTCTTGCTTTTATTTGAGCTGGTCTGGACCAAGATTATTTTATATGTTCCCCCATGTAAATATGATGACATGCACAGGCCACCACTTCTAGCCATTGGTTGAGATGGAGTTTCACATTTTTCCTAGGCTGGCTTTGAACTATGATACTGAGATCTTTGCTTCCCAAGCAGGTAGGATTATAGTATAGGCTTGAGCCACTATCCCCAGCTTAAGCCCTAAGCACTTTTATTTTTTAAATGGGCTGTATTTTTTAGTTCCTATACCAAGCCCCAAACTAGTTACCATATTATTGGTGGAATAAATTATCTTTTAAACACCTTTATCATTGACTGTGTTTTGAAACCATCTAACTTACTTTTACAATTAAGTCAAAATAATTTATTGGTTATGCTACTACCAATATCTCAAATCCAAGAGATTCTATTTCAGAATAGCTATGGCACAAAGGATATAGCAGTACTAATAAGAGTAAATCATGACTGGGGATATAGCTTTATAGTAGAGCACTCTTACATAAGCCAAGCCTTGGGGTCTATCCCTTGCACCACAAACAAGGAAGGAGAGAGAGGAAGGGAGGGGAGGGGATAAAAGAGGAAAGGAGGGGAGAATAAAGAGGAAGCAGGGAGGAAGGGAAGGAGAGAGGGAAGGAAAGAAGGGAGGGAGGGAGGGAGGGAAGGAAGGAAGGAAGGAAGGAAGGAAGGAAGGAAGGAAGGAAGGAAGGAAGGAAAGGAAGGAAGGAAAGGAAGGAAGGACAATGCTTAAAGACAGCCACTTTCAATTCTCTGTTTTAGGACTACAGGAAGCACATAAAAACTCTTACTGTTCTTTAATGACTTAAGACCGGAAGAGTTTAAAATGACTTGCCTTCTATAGGAATCCTCACTAGAGAATAGAGGGAATTGTTAAGTGCTAGCTAGGAAGTCTGAAATTTTCAGCATTGAGTAACCAACCACTATAGCTAATAAAGTACCAACATTTTTTAAGGTTTCACTATTGAAAGTAATATTTTTGTTTGCTCAGAGATTCAAAATCAAGTTTCGTGTTGCTTTCTTTGACAGCATATCTACCAAACTTTGAATGATACAGATTAGTACCAAAGCCCCTGTGCAAGGAGACACATAAATTTGTGAAGTATTCAATATTGTTATAGCATCAGTCTTCTGCACTTGTTACGGTTTTTGGAATCAATAAAAACTAATTAAATATAGTACATAGAATTAAGTAATAGAGTTAGATATTAAAGATTTTTGAAATCTGATTTTACTGTATTATTAATGATAGCTTGTGAATAATTTTTATAGTAAAATAATTTTTTTCTTAGAATAGGTAGTAAGGGGATTGTTTATATATCTGTCAGGTTTTATAAATACTACTCACTTGGGTGATACTGGTGTCACTCCCTTAAGCACCCAAAGGCCAACAAGCAGTTACTCCGTAGAAGAGGCCTTTCATGCTTGCTTCTGTGGAAGACTTCTTTGCATGCTAAGTTTCTGTTGCCTGTGGAAAGGCCAGAATCAAAGGCCTGGTAGCATACAGTGCTGTTCTTCAGATGCAGCTCATGACTGATTCTAGATATCCATTCTGTTGCTGTGAGGAGTACCCACAATGTCTCTTTCCAGTCTCTCGAGTTCCACCACTACTAAAGTCTGCTCATTAACTTATATATGTTTTATTATTCAAGTTGACAAAAGAACTGACAATGAAAAAACTAAATGCTTCAAAGGAGAGTGTCATTTACTTGGTTACCCCAAATATACAGATCCCTATTAAGATATTTTGAAATACATTTTATTTTAAATCACATTGTATTTAAATTTGAGATCAACTAACCCCATTTAAGTGATCATTGTTGATTTAAAAGCATAAACATGATTGACCATTTCATTTCTGACATTTCATGTTTAGCTTTTTCATCATAAAGCAGTTTGAAATTTACTTTGGCCTAAGAGGACTTTATTCCAGACTAACTTCCTCTTTCTTATACTTAACACACTTTAGCATGTTTTACGGTCATATAAATAAATAAGGTTCTATAAGAACTATCCCAGTAAAGAAATCTTCATACCCTGAACATCTGTTGATGGGGAAACTAAACTTATTTGAATAAAAAGCTCTTCTAATTACATAGTAATTCATATTAGGAAAGTAGAATATTAAAGAACCTATTTTTGAAGTGATGTGCATTTTGAAAATGATTGAAATATGGCTTTGAATTTACAAAAGCATGAAACAATTTCTACTTAAATTAGCTGATAAAGGATAATATTGTACAATAGTTAATACATTTTGTTTCAAAAAATACTTCATTCTTACAGACATTTCAGAAATTATAAACAATATAGATACCCTGTTTCCCTGTACAGTTCATAGAATGTAACATGGGTCCTGCAGTCAATTTTAGATTGTCGTGCCACTTAAGAACTTTGTCTGGAAGTGCAACTGTTGCTCAAGTGGTAAAGCACTAGCCTTGAGCAAAAATGCTCAGGGATGGCAACCAAGCCCTGAGTTCAAGCCCCAGGACCAACACCAAAAACAACCCACCAAAAAAACCTTTGTCATCTTGGGCTTCATAATTTACTTATCTTAACCAGAGTTTCTTACCTGTAAAATGCAGGTAATAGTGCCCCTTACTTTATAGAGTTGCAGTAAGGACTTAACAAGATAATGAAAAAACAAAGTAGTATGGTACTTGGCATAGAATATCCAAAGTATAATTTTTGTACTCTTGATGTGTCTTTAATGGTTAGTGGTATTCAATGGATACCTATAAATGTTTGGTTTCAGAACTGATTTTTAAACTCTTTATCTCATGAATTTTCTTGGCAGATGATAGTTACTAAGTATAGTATAAATCAAGGGTGTGATCCTCATTCAAGGTGAACCATTTTTTTACTCTATTTTTTTCCAAGTGGGAAAAGTGAAATTATTATACTGATTTATAAACTTGTACTTGAAATTATTTTAATTAAAGGATAGGGAAGCCTACATGTTTAAAACCAAGATTGCTAACTAGGCAGTGGTAGCTCATGCCTATAATCCTAGCTACTCAGCTGCTAAAGAGGCTGAGATCTAAGGATTGAAGTTCAGAGCCAGATAGGACAGACAAATCCAAGAGACTGTTATCTCCAGTTAACCAGTAGAAATCCAGAAGTGGAGGTATGGCTCAAGTGACAAAGCATCAGCCTTGAGCAGAAAAAGCCAAGAGGGGAAAGAAAAAATAATAATAAACTCTACTGCTGAGTCAGGACTATTTTTCTTTAGCATTGATTTATTTGAGGGGGCAAAATTCAGAATGAAATCTTAGATTTAGTTAAGAAATAATCAGTAATGATGACCCAGAAATGATTTGAAACAAATGTACAGGTATACTGTAGTAGAACATAGCAGGTGTGATTTTATCTTTCTAGAAATTTTGTAATACTTTATCAGATACAAGAGATTTAAGATAAATCATTTCAATAAAGTTATATCATTTCTCTGAAATTAATTTCATTTCAGTGGATATTTTTGAATTTTTATTACTGCCTTAGTCACATCATCTATTTTTTAAACATCTTCATTTGTTTCATTTTCTCTGAAGCTACTAGTTAATGAAATAAGAAAACATTTGTATTCTAGGTATTTAGAATTGTCTCAGCACTAAGGTGGTTAGAATTGGGACTGAAAAGAGAATTGCTTACTGGCAGAGTGAGATTTACACTATCTTAAGCATTCACCTTCCTCAGTTTGTTGCACATCAATTTATGTGAAAAGCTTGGAAGAAAACATGAACCAAAAGGAGAAATAATAAACTTCTGAATTGAAAATATCTCAATTTAATTTTTATCTGACATACGCCCAAATTCTATCTTTTCTGCAAGGTTTGGGATGGGGAACAAGAGTAACATTTTAACTGTGCAACATATTCTGTTTGATTCGGAATAATGTGATTGTTTAAGATTGATATTGTACCAAAGCTTTGGCATCTATGCACCAACTAGATAATGAAGTATGAGCATTAACTGCATGGGAAAATTGATGGTTTTTTTCTAACTTTTTCCTCCCCTCCTTGCCTTAACCCTATTTGTCATTTGGAAATGATATACTAAATTTCATTTTCCAGAAGCATATTACTATTGTAATATGAGATTATATATTTAAATACAATCTCAAATGCTATGTAGGGGGTTCAAATATATTTCGGCATAGAGAGATAGTAAAATTTTTGCAGTACTGGAGACTGGACCAAAAGTCTTATACATGATAAGGCAAGCACTCTAACACTTATCCATATCATCATCACTTTTTGTATTTTATTTTGAGGCAATCCCAGTCAATTATTCAGGCTAGCCTCAGACTCTCTGTCCTCCTATCTCAAACTGCCAAGTAGCTAGGACTACAAGCCTGTTCCACCCCACCTGGAAGGAGACATTAATATTAAAATAATTACAAATGCTCAGATTAAAATAATCTGAAGTCCTCAGCTTTGTAAAGGGCATCTTACTTTGAATAATAATGCTGTGTTCTTTATCAGATTTTCTGAAGATCAGATATTTTGAGTTTCTAGAGATATACACATTTATTTTGCAGTCTGGTGACTTGTGTTAGAAAGTTTATTTCAAGACTTTAGAAAAGAAAATCTTTTTTTAATTTTTTTCTATTTTGTGGTTCTATTTTAATTAATTTTTTACATGTTTGTTTTATCTTTGTTTTGTTTTTTTGCCAGTCCTGGGGCCTGGACTCAGAGCCTGAGCACTGTCCCTGGCTTCTTTTTGCTCAAGGCTAGCACTCTACCTCTTGAGCCACAGCACCACTTCTGGCCTTTTTGTATATACGTGGTGCTGAGGAATTGAACCCAGGGCTTCATGTATACGAGGCAAGCACTCTTGCCACTAAGCCATATTCCCAGCACCAGAAAAGTAAATCGTAAATGGAAGAAATAATGAGATTAAGTTCTTATCCTTCACCTCACTATATATAAAATTCACTTAAGATGGATCACAGACCTAAATGTAAAATATGTAAATATAGGCTTCTAAAAGAAAGTAGAAGAGAATATTTTTATGGATTAGAAATTGATAATAATTTATTAGGCAGCATACTGAAAGAATTACTCATTAAAGAAAAGTTGATTAATTGGGCTTCACGAAAATAAAAGAAAAAAATTAGGATTGCCAACATAAATTGTAAGTCACAGACTCACAGAAAATATTTTAATACATATTTCTGTATTTGTTTTCTATTGTTGAATAAGTTCAACAGTTTCTTAAAATAGTAATAATCATTTTATATTTCTCTGCCTTCTGTCAATCAAAAAGTTG